>NW_004955459.1:3375919-3654929 GCF_000276665.1 Chinchilla lanigera
CGGCCACGCTGCAGGCCCTTCTCGCCCTCACCCCGCCCTGGAGCCCAGGGCCAGGAGGCGGGGGCCGGGTGGAGACCCCCTCTCCAGGCCCAGGGGCGGCCGGGCGGGACCCCGGCGGGAAGGCGGGAGCTCACCTCCCCGCCCGGTGCCCCGTGCGCCCTCGACTCCCTGGGCTGCTTCTCTCCTTCCACCGTCCCTCCGCCTCCGCTCCCCGCAGGCCGAAGGAGGGATCGGGTTTCCTTTCCGAGAGCTGACGGCGGCCTGGGAGCTCCTGCCTGGCGCCGCGGCGGCCGAAGGCTGCCCACCCCGAGAAGGTGCCCTCGCCCGAGGGGGGCCACGCGCTTCCGGCGGCTGGGGAGGGGGTTGCGGCTGGTGGGTGGGGAGCGGGCCC
Organism: Chinchilla lanigera; assembly: GCF_000276665.1. NCBI lineage: Eukaryota > Metazoa > Chordata > Mammalia > Rodentia > Chinchillidae > Chinchilla > Chinchilla lanigera. Next base: position 3,376,311 of record NW_004955459.1, read on the forward strand.
GGAGGACGGGCGTGGGGGGCGCCGCAGGAAATCCGACCTTTCCCTGCTGGGAGTGACTCCTGGCTGGCACTGGGCACCCTGACTATGCAGGAAATGCAGGGATTGGGGGGCGGGGGTCCTCGTCCCGTCGGCTTTTTATCCCAAGCCATCTCTGGTTGATTGAATTGGATCACGCCAGCTGCTGCTGACGCCACTTCCCCTGCTGATTCCGACTCTGAAATCTGAGATTGCAGAATCCGTGTTTCTGCTAGGGTAGTTCCCCCAGTGTCCTGTGGTGGGGCCCAGTGGGGACCCAGGGACAGGCAGGCCTTCCCCTGCCGGCCCTGTGGCTGTTTATAAACAATGACTTTTGCAGCTGAGATCTCGGGCTCCCCAAGGATGCCGCCACGTGATGGGAGTGGGAGGGCTTTCCCCGCGAGTTCTTCGTAGCCCTCCTGCTCATCCCAGTGTTCCTGGCCAGGGAGGTGGGTGTGTGTGAAGTGGAGGGCTCTCCGCCAAACGCCAGATTTGCCAAACCTGCCCCCTCCCCCACAGGAGGAGGGAGTAGAGTCCCAGAAATAGCTGGCTGGGGGGGCTGGGGAGACTTCAGTCACGCAATTGGAGGGGTAGCAGCAGATTCGTCCACCCTTGCTCTCCCTCCGCTGTGGCTAGGTAATTGTCTAAGTGCCTAGAGCAGGCAGGCCTGGGTTGGAGCCTACATTCTGCTCCCAAGGGGCTGCAGGGGAAATATAGGGCCACCCCATGTCTGAGTTCTCCCTGCCTCCCCATTGCTCCTCCTGTGTCCCCTTTGCCCTGGCTGCATTTCCTTCGGCAGCATCTTTGGCATTATTCTAGGGGCAACAGCACGGGCTGTGTCCCCTTCTTGTGAGTGGCCGTGTGTCACTGGCCTCTGTTTTGTGGCTTTCGCCAGTTGGCCCACAGCTGTGGACTACGGATACTGGCTCTGCATGGGCCAGCGCCTCAGCTGTTCTCTGCGGGATGGGTACCAGCTAGGGACCCTCCCCCATCGGAAGCCAAGGCAGCATATGCCAGGCATCTTGGCTGTCTCTGAAGGTAACCTTCCATCTCTTCCCTTCTTGGGGGGGCTGCAGGCTCTGCTTCCAGGAAGGACCCACTCTGACCCACTCTGATCTCTCTTGTATGTCGTCCACCACTCAGAATCTGCGTTTGTCACAGTGTGGATGCTGCCAACTGGGCTTCAGGTCATCAGGACTTGTCTAACTCCCACTGCTAACAGGACCTCAATCCTAGTGTGGTACAAGCAGCCGTACCACTGTAACCACCCTGTCTTGGTCAAACCAACGGATAAGGGGGCCATTGCTCTCGCCCTGTTGTCGTGGGAGGGTGTTTTCTGACCACAGACAGCAGTAAATGTGGTGCAAGGGCCCCGACTGCTCGTCTTTTCTTCTTCTTCTCCAATTTTCAACATCCCCTTTCATTGCAGACATCCCCCAAGACTCAGAGGGTGACAGCATGGTCAGGGGTGGCTTGCCCTCTCTACCAGGGGCTCTGCGGGGGTCATAAGGCCAGCTGTCCTACATGATCCTGTGTGGATCCTGAGTTGTCACCCAGTGATTCATCTGCCTCCATTGCTGGTCTGGCAGGTGTGCAGGTGTCTGTGTATACACTTTGGGCACTCTTCTGGCCCCTGTAGGTGCTTAGTGAACTAATGAAGCTCCTGGAGGGGCTTGGCTGAGAGCCCCGACATGAGCTTAGGGGTGAGCTGATTTGTGTGTGACCACTCTGCCGTTTGTCCCTCATTAAATCCTCTCTGGATACCAGCCAGGTGCCTTGTCCTAGGCTGAGTCCCCGGTGCTGTCCCAGACAGGGTGCGTGTGCTCTGTCCTGCATGGAGCTTATTCTTGTAAGGTCTCATCCCACTGCTGCCCACTGTCCGGACACCCCCAGTGTGCTGGGGGTGCACAGTTCATGCCTGGAGCACAGGCCTGTGGGCTCTATGAGGTCATCTTCCCATTGCATTTGGCTTGGCGGACCCTCTATAAATGACTGTGTCCATTTTTGGGCCTCAGAAGGGTGGCTGGGCAAAGCCAATTTAGGGCGGACCCTGGGTCAGATGACAGAGGGATTAGAGGTTGGCAGGCTAGCCCCTTGGGGGATGGGGTGGCTGGGGAGAAGGACAGCTGGGGTGGGGGTGGGATCTGGCCTGCTGGCCCCTGACAGTCTGTGGCCCGCCCAGGAGTCCTCGTGGGGAGTGCATGAGGAGGCTGTTCTTGTTCTGGTGGAGCCTGGCCAGTGAGGAAACAGAAGGTCCTGTTGGGTGGAGAGTGTGCATTCTGCCTGTCCCTCGTGGGTGACCAGCCATGAGCACACCAGGAGGGGTGCAGGGTGGACAGCGGGGCGCACCAGCTGGGAGGGGGAGGGCCTAAGGCTGTCAGGCACAACACAGTGCTGCCAGGCCAAGCAGATGCTCCCTGAGGGAAGGGGTGGCAGTGGTTATTTATAGACTTTTGAGGCTTGGCTGTGCCCGGCACTATGTTCCCCTTCATGGTCCTCCATGTTGCAGTCAGGTCAGCCTCATAGTAGGGCTTGGGCCTGGATACTCGGTCTGTCCTTCAAGTTCACCCTGCACTGAAAGTTAGGTGCACAGGGGCCTGTGGGGAGCAGGCAGGCCTTAGTCCTGTAGTCCTTGTTCCCGAGCTAGGAGTCCATGAGACTGCTGGGTTTGCACAGGCCCCAGCCCAGAGCTACTGCGCTCTGCCCACATGCCTGTCTTCCTTCCCATCTTGGTGTCCACCTCTTCCCTGAGTGTCTGAGGCCTTTTTCTGCCCCCTCACCAGGTTGTCTTTTCGCCTGCTTCTGCCTCTCCCTGCGCTGGGCCTCTCCCCTGTGGCTTATCCCAGCCTTGGATTAGCTTCCTAGTTATTTCTGTCCATGGTTCATGGCCCAGGAGAGAGGGCTCCTGCACCTGCACCCTGAGCGGGTGTGTAGGGGGGCTCTGTGGGCACTGGCTCAGGCGAGTAGGCACAGGGAGGCTGGAAGCGAGGTCTCCAGCCCTCCCTGAGACTCTGCAGGCCCGGGTATCCGCCATAAGTCTGCTGGCTCGCAACAGGGCCTGAGCCAGGCACACTGCCTTGCGTAGCTTGCTGGGGAGGAGAAGAGACAGGTATGGAGCTCAGGAAAGGGGCTCCAGGGTATGGAAGAGTATTGGGGATACCGAGGATGCCAGCTCTCTGGACGAGCAGGGCTGGCTGAGTGGGACATTTGGGCCTGATGTGATCAAGTGTTGTGTGCCCTGGAATTCAAAGGAGCTAGGCCTGCTTCCCCTCCCCGACCTCACAGGGTGCTCCCTTGGAGTGTTTCTTACTTTTGCTCTCTGGCACCTAACCAAGCCTTTGCTCTAGGACGGGAAGTTGGGCGAGCTCCCTCCTTGTATGCTGTGTGACTGGACAAAATAAGGAGACTCTTCGGCCTCTCCCTCCTGCTGTCACCCAGGGCCTTTGCCTGAGGTTCCTGCATCCTCTTGGGTTAGGCCTTCTGTCCAGCATGACACCATGTGAAGGATGGCAGAGAAGACACCGGCTCTGGGGTCCCCTGATTGGCTTTGGGACTGGGCAGTGGCTGGACCTTCCCGAGCGCCTTTTCTGGTATAAACTGAGAGTGCTGATCGTCCCGCTTTGCATGTGTGCTGCTGAAAGTAAAGCTTTTGACAGGTGCATGGGTCATAGCAAATGCTCACTGAACGCCAGCTCTGGGCAGGCCGGCACCCTGCCCCTCTCCCAGAGCCTGTCCGTAGGCGTGTCTGTTATAGGCCTCTGTAGACAGCTAATCCCTGCTGAGCCCTTAGCTGCTCAGGGTTTAGGATGTTGTCATAGGCCTGGGGTGGTGTATGTTTGCATGCGTGTGTGAGAGTGGTGCGCGTGGGGACGTCTGTGGCAGGTACAAAACTTGGACTCAACACTCAGATCATTTTGGAGTGAATCTCGACTCTTCTGCATATATTCTATTCTATGTTGTATGTTTCCTCCTTCTCTCTCCTCTTTACTTTTCACCTCTGGCAGAGTGTTGATGGCATTTTAGTAGCCAATCACTTATCCATACACGTACTGAGCACCCACTATGTGCTGGGCACTGTGGCAGGCAGTGGGGACCCAGGGGCTAACAAACCAAGCCCCTGCCCTGGCAGAGCCGCTGCCCTGGCTGGGGAAGATGGCTGTGCAGAAGTGACTCTGGTGTTCAGGAGCAGCAGGAGCAGGAAAGCAGGAGCGCTCAGTATGTGAGACCTGACTGGGGCTGAGGTTTCAGATGGGTCTGTGGGCGCGGGCACATGGTGAGAGGGCGGGGCTGAGGCTGTGGGAAGCTCCCTATCCGATGCCTGGTGTGTTGTTTTTCTAAAGCTGTCTGTTTGGCAGATCTCTTTTTGGGATTAAAAATGCAAAGAAAAGGGCACTAACCCTAAAAACGTGGAAAGAGGGCAGGCCCAGCAGATGTGCAGCGTGGGTGTCTGTGCAGGGCTGAGCCAGTAGGTTCTCCTGCCCAGTGTGTAGGAGGAAGAGGCAGGAGGGACCGGAGGAGGAGGAGGAAGGTGCCGCAGATGTCAGACCAGGCAGGGCACTTGTCGGATTCTGCACCAGCTGTGGCGTAGTGGAGGGACACAGGTTTAGAGAGCTGGGACTGAATCCCCCCTGCGTTCTTAGCCTTGGACCAGTCATGCTGACCTCTCTGAGCCTTGATTTTCTCGTCTGATTAGGGGTAATAACACTTGTCACCCGGGCAGTGGGAAGATGGAAAGGAAGCGTGCAGGGAAAATGCCCCCGGGCAGGGTCCTGGAACCATAGTAGGGTTCGGTCTCCAGTCGCGAGAGGGGCATGTCTTGTGGGAAGCTTGGCACACAGGCTTCTGCCCCCCCAGAGGCTGCCACCTCCTAACAAGGCGACAGTGTTGTGCACAGGCCAATGGCTGACAAGGGTCAGGGCTGCCCTGAGGAGAGGAAGGCAGGCTCTTGCCCCAAGGGAAGCTCTGTCAATTATTAACTTGATAGTGGAAGCATGGGTTACAGCATACCTGCCCAGCTGTCACTGCTCCCAGCGGGTGAGGACATTAAGAGACCCCTTCAGCCAAGGGAGAAACTGAGGCTTGGCCCAGTGGTGTGACTGACCCCTGGGCTTCCTGGGTCATCCTTTTGTCGGGTGAACCTATAGGTTTGGCCCAGTGAAAGGCGACTTGGAGACTTGCGGTGAGGTGGAGGTCTAACGCCAGGGCTGTCTTCCCTTAGGCAAGATTTGGGGACCCCCTCTGGGGTCTGGTGTGCACTCGAGGCCATGTTGTGGGCTGATGTTCGGAAGGCCTGGAGTTTCTAGAAGTCAGTGCAGAGATGGGTTTCTGTGTGCAAAAATGAGGGCAGGCGATACTGTGTGCGTGTGTGTGCCTGTGCGTGTGCATGTGTGTGTGTATGTTCTTAAATAAGAAAAGCTATATCCAATTTATTCCATCTAAAGAGACGCTGTATTCTGAAATTATGTCTTATGTGCTTTTGCTTTGGCCATTGCTATAATGTTTCTTTCACAAAATAATGGCAATATTTGTATGGTTTTAAAAATCTTGGGAGAAAATAATCATACTCTGGACCACACACAGGCACACAGGGGGCACTTGCGGGTGGGCAGCCCCTGAGGCCCTGGCCTAGGTGTGTGTATCTGCTCCTGAGGGCAGGGCCTGCCTCCTGGGGTCACTGTGCCACCCACACCCCCAATTGGGCACACAGTGGGTGTTCTGAGCGTATCCTCAGCCTCAGCATTGTTGAGTGACTGGTTCTGAGTCCTTACAGATACAGTGTCAAGTCTGCTGAATAAAGTGGCTTATATTTGCCTATCACCAGGAGCATCCTCCTGTATTCTTTCATTTTTAGGTGCCTTATGATGCCTAAGACAAAGGCAGTTCAATGTAAATAGTTGTGATACTGTATTGTTTAGAAAACAGTGATGACAAACAGTGTACATGTTCAGCACAGATGTGATTCTCTTAGCATAGTTTGATGCTGGGTTGGTTGAATCTGTGGATGTAGACCGGAGGGTCAGCTGTATGTCTTGCATGCAGGGATGCATTATATGGCTTCTTCAGGCAGTGGAGAGACAGCTCCTGGTGGCTGGGAGAGGCCTGGGAGCTGACTGGACTTCATTCAGGGTACAGGGGGGCACAAGGAGGGATCTTGTGACTGCAGAATTCAGCTGAGGTTAGACTAGTGGGTGCTGATTCTGCCCTGCCTCTCGCATCCTGGGGTGACTCAGGCCTCACCCTCTGCCCCAGATGAGCAGACAGCCCAGGGTGTGGTGGGCCCAGACTGTGCTGGGAACTAGGTTCTTGTCATTGTCTGAGGCCAAGTGTCAGGCCAAGTGCCAAATAGGACTCAGCCTTGGTCTTCTGCAGAGGAGTGTTTATAGCTGGCAGCGGTACCAGTTGCTGACTTGGGGGTAGGGGAGTGGGGGTGATTTGCTGGACCTTCACCTATCAGGCACAGGGAGCCTCTTTGCTGAGCTCTCCCCTCTGCCCTGGGCCTGCGCCTTCACCTCACTCCCTGACCCAGATCTTGCCACGCAGATGAGTGGGATTGGGGTCACAGCAGGGGTCAAGCCGCAGGGCCTGTGGGCACAGGGCTCTGGGGTGCTGAGGACTGCTGCAGTTGTCCCTGGAGTGGGCATTTGAACTCATTGTACTGTGCTCCTGAGAGCCTGTGCTGAGCGGCTTGGCCTGGGTTGCCGTGGGAGTGAGTGAGTGGCAGCAGGTAGCAGCTGCGGCACCGGCCTGGGAGGGCTTCCGCTGGTGGGGCCCAGAATGTGCAGGCCTCTGCTCCTCAGAGCCTCAGGCCACCTTTGCTGGGGACCCTGCTGGCTCCCCAGATGCACTCCTTGCCTTGTGTGTGTCAGCGTCTTCTACCGAGAGAGACATCCGGAGGCTGCGGCTGGCCATCACGTCTCTCCTGTTGTCTGCTCTCCCTGTATCCTGGCCACTCCAGGTTGGGTGCTGGGGTGCTGATGGTGGTACCCAGAGAGAAATCTGCCAGAAATCCTCCCCTACCCCAGAGCTCCCCGCTCCACACAGTGTCCTTCCTAGGCCAGGACCCCTGTGCGCTGTGCATCGGGCCTGGGCAGGTGGGGGCCTGGCACAGGGAGTGCTGCTGAGCTGATTCTGGGGCAGGGAGGGCAGCGGGGACACAGGACTTCCAAAGCTCATTCGGGATGACTGGATAGTGTGAGCACGGGGTAGGAGGGTTGACCAGCCACATGCGCTGCCTCCTCAGCTAGTGCCTGAGCCGCTGTTCTGTCTCCGAGTTTGGGCTCAGCAGGAAACTTTGCTTGCTGCCCTAGGCCTTGGGAGCCTCTGGCTTCCGAAGAGGAGGAGGTTGAGGCTCTGAGAGCCCAGAGAATCCAGGCATCTCCGGGAAAGGACAAGGGGCCAGGGGAAGGCTGTGACCCTGGAGTCCACCTGTCAGGGCTGGGGCCAAGGGCGGTGACCCTGCCGGCGGAGGGGCTGGAGGACCGTAACCGTGTGCCCACTGTGTGACGTGTGTGCCCGCTTCTCGGCCTGCTTTGAGGCCCAGGGTGATGTGAAGTAGGGTGGTTCCACTGGGCCTGAGGAGCAGGTGGGCGGATCTGTTCCCTTTTTGTGGCGCCCTGTGTACAGAGGGCCGTTGGCCTGGATGGGATGTTGGAGCCGCGAAGGTCACGAGAGGCCGAGTGGCCCTGCCAGCTTGAGACCCTGGCTGCAGTGGAGACGCAGGGTGGGGTGAGGGAGTCTCAGTCTGGGGTGTGTTGAAGACTGGGGCCGTGTGGCTGGTGAGCAGGTTGGGCTTCCGTGGCGGCCTTGGCTGGAGGAGTTTGCCATGAGACTTCAGGGCCGGAAGGGGAAGGGGTGACGGAGAGCCTTTGCCAGCCCAGCAGCTGTGGCTGCTTTCTTTGGATCCTTCGGTCAGCTCACCCCTCCCTAGGACTCCTGCCAACATGCCTGGGCCCTAGGTGAGCCTGGGCCAAGAGAGGGCGCCCAAGGGGACCCTGCTTCCCATTTGCCCAATCACTGTGAGTCCCCTGTTTTTCTGGCCTGATATGGCACCAGCTGTCTTACTACAGGTCCACCAGTCCTGGATAATTATCTTTGGGATAAGAGATGGGTGATGGGGTGCATGGGGCTGCCAGTGTGGCCCCCAGACCGTTGGCAGGTGGGCAAGGAGAGACGAGAGTGAATGAGAGAAAGGGGAAGAAGAAAATTTAGGGAATGCGGGAAGAATTAAGAGGCTTTAAGTTTCTGAGAGAGGAGGGAATTTGCTGTGTGGCTCTGGGGCAAGTCACTTGCCCTCTCTGGGCTCATTTCCTTGTCTGCAGTGGGTAGGGGAAAGTTTCCCCCCAGGGTGAGGGCAAAGCATCTACCCAGAGCCTGCCCCCTGGTAGAGCTGATGGCTGTGCTCTGCCCCAGGGAGACCTTGGAAAGGCCCTGTCAGCCCACAGGCACACACCGCCGTGGGGTTTGTGTTTGTCTGTGCTTATAACAGTTTCTTAAAATTGAACTGTAGTGCCTTTTACGTTTTCTTTTCCTTCCCTGTGGAGACTGAAAAAGCTAAATCTGGAGTTGGTGGCATCACCTTCCTTAGGAGGGAAGTCAGAGTCCCCTGAACTAGAAACCTGATTGAAGAGTGGGCGGGGGCGGGTAAGAGGGAGGGGACAGGGATGGGGGTACAGCTGGGAGGGGTCAGATAAGGGGCGTGGAGTCACTCATCCTTGTCTGTCCGTCCATCCACTGGAGAAGCTGAATGTGCATCAGAAGAGCAGGCTTAAAGACCTGTCTTGGAACCTGACTGGGCCGAGCCTCGTGTCCACATGCGGGGACTGGGAACTGGATGACGTGAGCTCCAGTGACTTCACTCCTGGGATGCCTAATGGCAGCAGCCAAGTTCTTGCAGGGGCCCCCTGGGTTCGGGTGCTTCAGGAGGACAGGCCTGTCGTGGTGTTTTCATTGAACTTTGTGAGTCGCCTAGAACTGTCATGCTTGCTGCCATTTTTCTCTTTGTGTCCTGTGAGCCAGGCAGGACTGAAGTATGGTTCTACTGGGCAGATGAGAACCCTGAAGCTCTGGGAAACCCTGAATTTCTTCCCTCCTGGGCCACAGACTGGGCTCGAGCCCTGCTGCTTACTCCCATTCAGGGAATTCAGGGAATGAGAAAGGGTGTGGGGGAAATGACTATTACAGAGCAAATGGAAGCCCGCATGGGGACCATGCTAATTCCCGCTGCTCTGGAGACTGAGGCAGGAGGATTGCAAGGTTGAGGGCAGCCTAGGCAATTTAGTGAGATGCTCCCGCAGGATAAAAAGACCTAGGGATGTAGCTCAGTGGAAGAGGGAGAATAAAGGGAGCATTGCTGTGTTTCACATGGAAATCAGGGTGTGGGCTGCCTTTGTCACAGAGCACCTGGTGTATGTTGGGGGTGGAGGTGAGACCCTGGGCCCCTGGGGAGGCTGATACAGAGGGGAGGAGGTGGCCCTCAGAGGTGGACTCCTCGGTGCTGGGGTACGCAGGAACTCTGGGAGGGCAGAGAGGTACAAGGGGACCTCAGTGCCCACGGGAATCAAGAGGCCTCCAGGTTCAGGGCCCACCGTGAGCAAACCCGACCAGACTCTGCTCCCTGGGTCCCTGAGACTGGGGAGAGAAGGTGCTCCAGTATACGTGTCACCTCCCAAGGAAAAGGACTGGGGGAGTCGGGGTGGCTGCCAGCTGCCCGGGAGGTGACTTAGGGACAACTGAGTAGCCAGGAGTGTGACTGAGCCTTGTTCTGCAGTAAGAAACAGAATCCACAATTAATTGGATGCATTTGCTGAACCCGGAACAGGACCTGAAAATTCTTTTTTCTGAAGTACAAGCTAAGCCAAGAGTTTATTTCTTGGTGTCCCCTCTTCCTCCAAGCACTCAATGAAACAGGATCTGGAAGCAGGCCTGGCTAGCTGGAATGCCACCATCTTCCCCAGGTGACCAGCCTAGCCCTGTCCTCCTAGTTGGGTGGCCTGCAGGAGGCCGCAGTCAAGGGGCACTTGGGGCCTCCCCTGAGGACCTGGGGGTGGCCCTACTCCTGGGGGCTCAGGCAGGAGCTGGGAGCCTGGGGGGCCAGGCAGAAGCTTCCCTCAGGCAGGGGTGCGGGCTGTGGGGCCTGGCGGGGAGAGCTGAGTCAGCCCTGAGAAACCTAGCTCAGCAGTGAGGACAGAGCTGCTGCCCTCAGGTCACCTTGTCCTCCATGCTGGGAAACCGGGGAGGCTGCCCCTGTGGCCCTGAGCATGGAGGTGCAGGGGGCCTCAGATGAGCAGTGGGACCAGGATTCTGGGCATTAGATGGAGGGTGCGAGTCGCATTTCACACAGAGGACACTGAAGGTTGTGGGGCCATTTTGTAGACCCAGCCCTTCTCTGGGGCAGAGCTGGAGCCTTAGTCCATCAGTGGAGGAGTGGACTAGGCCCAGCCTGGGCTCCAGACGGTGAAGTGTGGGAGGACGAAAGCTGAAGGGGTGGTCCAGAGCGCCTGCACGGCTCTTCTGGCCTGGGCCTGTGCTGGGCAGCTCTGGCTGGCTGCTTAAGACCCCCACCATGGAACTGTGTGTCTTCTGGGGAAAGAGCCCTGTGTGGAGGGGATGTCTAGGGCTGAGCCCAGGGGCAGCAGACACAGAGAGCTTTGGGTGTTGGCAGTTGGTTCTGGGGCCTCTGCCTTCGTTCCTTTGTGGGGGGGTCCCTGGGCTCACTGCCTCAGCCCTGCTGGACCCTTTGGAGGTGGCCTGGCCTGTGGAGCAGAGAGATCAGGGTCCCCCGTCCCCGGGACCCTCTCACACGGGGAGACTGGGTCAGGGGTGGAGGGACCTTTGCTGCTTCAGAGGCGGTGACCTGCTTCTGGGTGTGGGTTAGCGATGGTCAGTTCTGGCTGCCTCCCCATTGTCCTTCTGAGTTGGTAGCTGGCTTTGAGCGCTGAGCCTGGGTGCTGGGGACATCAGCGGCACTGTCCCTGGGTGAGCAGCAAGCTAGTGGGGCAGGACCAGGGCCAGGCCCAGGGCCAGGATGAGGGGTAGGACTAGGCTGGGGGCAGTCAGGACAGAGTCGGGGGCACAGTAGAGCTGTCTGTGGTGTGGGGGCACTCCTGGTGGAGCCTCATGGTCCTGAGCACTGTGGCCAGTGCAGGCTGAGGCAGGAAGCCTAAGTGCAGTGCCAGGAGACTGGGCAGTGACCAGGGACTGGCCAGGGTGGCCTCCCCCTGGCCCTATCTTGCTTTGGTGGGCAGGGTGGGGTGGGAGCTTCACTCTTTATTTTTTTTTTAATAGAATTATTTCAAGCCTATTTCTTGTACTCTGAACAACTATTATGAATATAACAATACACAATATATTGATTATTGTTACTCTTCTACTAGCCTGTTTTGAAACTGTTTTTAATTTTTTCTCATTAAAATAAAAAAATAAATCCAGTGGGCTTGGGTGCCCCATCTTCCTGCCTCAGCTGCCCAAGTGGCTGGGATTGCAGGTGTGTGCCACTGTGCCTGGCTGCAGTCACTCCTTTGGATGACAAAGGTAACAGTAGCATCCTAGATAATAACAGAGAAGTGTTGCAGGTGAACACCTCTGAGGTACCATTTAGTCACGGGAGTGGAGGCTGAGGGCTCTGATCCCTACAGGAGTAACCTGGTCGCATGTCTAGGTCCTGCTTCTCAGACAGGAGTGGGTGTGCAAAGAAAGGGGCCAGAGTGTCCAGAGAGACAAGTGCATGTCCCTGTGCCTGGGTGGAGTCAGGGAGGGCTGCTAGGAGGAGTGATGTGAAGAGCTGGCTCAGCCTGGCATTGCCTAGCACTGCTGAGGGACAGGATTTCCTGGTGAGGAGTGTGGAGGTGCCCGTAGACAGCCAGCCTTTGCTTGGCATGGAGGTGACTAGGACCCTGCCCTCCCCTCCTGGGCCCCTGCTTGGCACTGTCGGGATGGCGCCTTCTCTTCTCCCACCGGGGCTGCTCCCCGTGGAGCCTGGAAGCTGGAGTTGGGGGGTGAGCAGGAGGTCGGTGCACTGAGGAGCTGATCCCGCCCTGCCCTGTTTACACCAGCATCTAGGCCTGGGGACTGAGAATAGCACCCAGGCTGTGGGGGCACAGGCAGGCCTCTGCTGACAGCTCAGGACAGGTGGGTGGAGGGCTGTGGCCAAGGGTGGGGCCCAAGCCTGTGGAGACGCTCTGTCCTCAGTAGGCCCCACCCAAGGGGCAGAGCAGGCCGGGGTCACCCTGGTGCCCACATTCCACCGCCTACACCCTGGCTGCAGCCTTCGACCCTGGCACTGAGGGCGGAATAGGAGGCCCAGCCAGGGTCCTCAGGCTGGTGTCGCTGGAAGGGGTTAGACTGAGCTGCTGTCTGGCACTGCGGGCTGAAGGGTGCTTGGTCCAGGGTGCTTGGTCTCAGAGGTCCTGGGATGGTTTGCGGCCTGCGCTTCTGGGGAACGCGGAGTGTGACCCCTGGTCCTGGGGCCGGGGCTCCTCATGGAAAGTGCTGGGGGCTCGTGTGTAGGCTGCCGGAGGTGGGCAGGGCTGGGATGTGCAGGGTGGGCCACCAAGCTTTTGTGCCCAGTGAGGAAATCCCAGGTCAGGATCTGGGGTGGGACCGAAAGGGAACCGGTGACCACTCTGTGTCAGGCTTTCCTGTCTGCGTGACTACTCACAAACACCCTAGGGTCTCTGGGTTCATTTTACTGGAGAGACCCCACAGCTCAGAAGGGTGACGTTCCTACCCAGGGTTGTGCCAGCTGGGCCCATGGCCCACACCCCCTGCCCTCGCACCACCAGAGGTTCCCAGCCAGCCGGCCAGCCGAGTCCCTCAAGCTGGCTACTGCCCTGTGTGTCGGGGCAGGGGAGGGACTGAGGGGTCGTGGGTGAGGCTGGGGAGTGGGTCGTGTCCCTGCCCCGTAAGTCCCCATGTTGGTGACAACAGCTTTCCCCTCTGCTTGCGCAGACCCCCAGCCCTTGTGTGTGCTGTTGTCACCTCGCTTGGGCTCCTCTCACTGCCTCCTGACTGCCACAAGTGGCTGTTACCTGTCACCAGCAGCCAGAGAGGTCACCTTCGAAAGGGCGTCCCCACACAGCAGCCGGAGTTTGCTGAGCAGAAGGCGGAGCAGCCCCAGCTCCCAGCTTGCCAGGGCTCCCTGCTCCACGCTGGGTTCCAGGAGCCAGTGCCTTCCGGGGCCCGGGGGCCACAGTCTGGCCCTGGCCACCAAGACCTGGCCGCCGAGGCAGTTTTTGTTGTGGGTAAAGGTTAAAAACACTGATACCAGGCTCGAGGTTGGGACCCTAGTCACTCCTCTGACTTGGCTGTGGGGGCCTGGGGAGCTTTTAAAGCAGTGCCTCAGTTTTCTTGTCTGCAGTGTGGGGATATGATAGTTTTCCTTCATGAGGTTACCAAATGGGTTAAGGAATCATGCCAAGGGCCCAGTGCAACACCTGCCTCTGGTGTTGTGGCCTCCTAATTCTGTCCCTGTGCTCTCACCTTCTCTTCAGCCACACTTGCCTTGCTTAGCCATGGATACCACTAGCCTGTGCCTACCCTCAGGGCCTTTGCACTTGCTCTGCCCTCTCCCTGACAGGTGCTTCCTCCAGTATTCCACATTCTCTTCAGGTGTCTGCCCAGAGGCGGCTCCTCTGCACCCCTCCCTAAGAGCCACACCCCACTATCTCCCCATTCCCTCTGCACCCCTCTCACCCCACCTCTGCCTTAGAACCCAGGTTTGGACAGAGGCCTTGCGGGTTCCCTGTAAAACAGGACTAGCAGACCTCGGCCCAGAGGGCACCTTTGCAGGCCCAGCCTCACTGTGGAGGAGGGGCTGCTGGGATGAAATTGGGTGAGGAGCTGAGTCCCCCGCCAGCCCCGGGAGATCTGGTGCGCGCCCCTTCTCTGGGCTGGCTGCCCCCGGGGCTGGGCACACAGGAGAGCTGAGAGGCTGGGAGCACATGGGCTGTGCGTGACTCGGGCCACGGGGCTACAGCGTGCTGGTGGTGGGGCACCTCCTTGTCCTCGCAGCACTTCGAGAACTCCGAGGTTTGGGTGACCCGCCCTTCCATCACCTCCTGGCTTATCTGTGGCCGGCGGCCCCACTGGCCCCTCTGAGATGCGTCCCCAGCCCCCTCCAATTCCTGACTTTGGTGGCCCTGCGGTGTCCTGCTGCTTGGGCCTCCCAGCCCAGTCTGGCTTCCTGGGGGTCGTGGTGGCCCCACCCGGGCTACATAGCCACAGGCTTATCTGCTGAACAGGTTGGAGTTCCAGGCATCTTGGGATGGAGAGAGGAGCGAGGAGGGGAGGGATGTTCCTGGTCCTGGGACGCTGTGGGTGAGCGCACCCTTTCCTGCTGAGGGGTTGGGTGTGTGCGTGGAGACCGGCTAGCACCTCATCCTCCCCCTCCTGCATGTCCCCCTCCCTCTTTCCCATGTCTCAGGGGTGGGGTTAGGCTGCCAGGCACTCTCCTAAACCCCAACCAGCAGTGGGCAGCTGGCTTCGCACTCCGATGTGAAGCTGTTGTGGGGCTGACACAGGCGGCCAAGTGTTTATTCAATCAGTTAGTCACGTTAAAAAAAAAGCTAAGCGTTGCTTTTTCGCTGTGCTCGCCTTTCGCCAAGGAAAGGGAAAATACCCACAGGAGGGAGGAGCGGGTCAGCTGGCGAGAATCCTCCCCAGAGGCCGCTGGCTTCCTCGGCGGCGCCTGCTGACCAGGAGGCACAGGGAAGTGTGATGAGTCTGGTGCTGCAGTGCAAGAGGCCTCCTCTGGGCGGGGGGCGCCGAGTGAGTGAGTGGCGTGGTGGTGCGGCTGGGAGCGCTCCCTGGAGGGGCCCCCCAGCTCAGTTGGCCTGGCTTTGTTTTTCTGGTTTTGTATTTCATTGCCAAAATCTTTGGAAATTTTGCGTTCTTATCCACAATCTGTCTGTGTTGGTTATGTCACGACAGTGTTTTCTTTACCAGTTAAATCCGTGGAATGCAGCAAGATGGAGTGTGAATCTTGGGCAGTAAACCCCACGCCTGTTGCCTGGTATTCCCTGGCATCTGTGAGCCCAGCTTGAGAGCCACAGGTTGAGTTTGGGCTTTGGAACTGAGTAAAGTGGGGTCCTGGCCCTGGTGCTTGTTAGCTGGGTAACCACCTCAGGGTGACCCAGGAGAATGAACCCAGCTGGGAGGGCTGCCAGGGGTGGGGGGCTCCTCTCAAGGTGGGTCCTGTGGAGCTCGTGGAGGGGCCGGGTCGTCAGGGGGGACCCGTGCCATGGGCTGGTTTGGCTGAGAGATGAACTCTGATGGTCTCCTCTAGAGTGGGAACCACGCTCACAGTACTGGCCCCAGGGGATGGCAGCCGGCCGATGGCCTGTCCCCAAGCCAGCTCCTCCTGCGAGTACCTCCCAGCCAGCCCGGGGAAGCAGAGGGCCGAAGGAAGGGACCTCAGAGCCAGCCAATGGAGGGGACTGAGGCAGGCGTAGGTCTGTCTCTTGGGGTGGCCCCGTATGTAAGTTGGGTGAGGGGAGGAGCCCCTGAGGTGCTGGCTCCCTCCTGGGCCGGAGTCCAGCTCCCTGCCCTGGCTCACTGTGGGCTTCCCTTCCTCTGGCTGTGTCCTTTCTCTGTCCTCCTTGTGGGTCTCGGTCCCCCTCTTCCCCCGTGGCCTCTTGGCTGGCTCTGTGGTTTCTTCTTGGTTCCCACTGTGTCCTACTGTGCCCAGAGAACCCTGTGGGCAGGGCCCCCTGCCATGGAGGTTGTGCTCAAGTGTGCGTGTGCACAGGTGTGTGTGTGCGCATGTGTGTGTCCCCTCACATCTGGAGCTTGCACCGGGTGAGCAGGGCCCAGCTTGCATTGCCTGGGGGCTGGAGGGCTGGGGAACACATGCCTCCTGGGAATGGAACGTTGTTCCTGGCTCTTGCCCAGGGCCAGCATGTCCACCCGCATCATTCTTAAACGCTCCCTGTGCCTCTGGAAGGGGGAAACCAAAGCCTAATGGGCGGCCAGCCCTGCACCACACCAGGGCTGAGCGCTTTTATTGGCTGTGTCTCCTCTCCGGTTCCAGCCTTGCTTTCTGGGACTGAGCTCCCAGTGCTTTGGGCTCTGCTGCTGGGCAGGAACCTGGGCCCCTCTCCCACAGCGACTAGGGGTGCCGTGCTAGCCCTCTCCCTTGCTCACCCTCCCTTCTTCCCCATGGCACGGTGGCAGCCCCGGCTCTGCCTTCCAGGCCTTGACTACCACCCAGAGAGCTGCTCTGCCTGGCTGCAGGGCAGAGCCGCTGACCCTCTGTGTGTGCATTTACTTGCTCCCAGGAGAGAGACAGAGCTGGGCTGGACTGGATGCAGTGTGGAAGCTGCCCCTGGAGTGACATCTGTGAAGAAGGTCTGGCCTGCCCCTGTCGCCTCCTTCACACAGTGGGACTGCTGTGTACCCACTTGTTACTGCTGGCGGAAGCAGGGAGGCTTGGCCAGAAGAGGCTTAGACCGCAGCCGCCGAGATGTCTGGCCAGGTCAGAGGGCGACCCTGAGCTGAAGCCACCTGTTGGAGGACTTTGCCTTCCTCCCTGAGCACCCCATGCTCATTGGTAGCCTGAGCAGCTGCGGGCTCTGTGGCCTTGGTGTAGGCGTGGTGACAGGCATGGAGGTAGCTGCTAAGGGCCTTGGTCTGTCTCCCTTCCCATGCTGACAGATCTGGTTGGCTCAGCTGTGTTCAAGGTGGCCAAATCCTCCAGTGTCTTTGCTTTTCAGTATCACCAAAGTGAGGGTAGCTGAAGGCACAATAGGTGTGACGACACAATGCCGAAGAGCACAGACACCCAGGAGTAAGGCGCTCACCTTCCTGTGTCTCTCCTCTCCGATTCCAGCCTTGCTTTCTGGAACTGAGCTCAGAGGGGAGGCAGGGAAGGCACAGACGGAGGCTGGAGTGTCTTGCAGTGCCAGAAAGGAAGAAGGTGCGGGAAGATTAACGGAAGTTCCCCTGACCACATTCGGGACATTTGAGCAGTGAAAAGTCATAATCAGATAGATTCATAACACATTGGGTAGAAAATGAAAGCATGAGTTCAGACTGATACCCTTACTACCTTATCTGCAAAGACAAGACCAAGGAAGCTCTCCTTCATGGAATGCTGAGGCCCTGGGAAGAGGCCGGACCATGGTGGGGCAGGGAAGGTGGCAGTGCAGTGTCCTCAGACTTCAGTGTGTATGTGTGTGTGTGTGCACATACGGCTCAAGAAAGCGGAAGCTGATCTGGTAGGTCTGGGGTGGAGGCTGCAGTCCTTGATCTTGCAGGCTGTCAGCAGTCTGTGACATGGCCCCACTTTGAGCAGCAGAGATGGGTGCTAAAGGAGATTACTGGGCAAAAAGTTGTCAGTCTTGGACACTCGCACCGTGGCACCGGTCACCCTGCAGGCATCTAGTTACCCAGAGAAAAGTTACCTTTGTCTCCGGGAGATGTGGCAAACACAGCTCAGACCAAGTGGGCCAGCATGGTGAGCCAGGAGGGGGCCGCCCCAGTGGGAAGAATGCAACCTCACCACTGAAGTAACGGAGTTAACCTCTGCTTAGTTGGGGGAAATAATCAGATGGATCTGAGCGGGGCATTCTCCAAGTGACTGGTTTATGCTGTTTTTACAAATGTCAGTATACTAAGTTCACAAAATGTGTGTGTGTGTGTGTGTGTATGACTATTAAAGGATTAAAGGAGCCAGGAGAAATGACAATCAAAAGCAACATGTGAACCATACTTAGGAACAAACTGTCCAAACAGGAGAGACATTTTGGGGGATGACTAGGGTTATTTGGATATGGAGTGTATTAGAAAATACAAAATAAATATTAAATGTATTGGGCATGTTTGTGATGTCACCGGTACTTAGGAGAATGTTCTTGTTTTCGGAACTGTGCTGAAGTATTTCGGGACTGAGTGTTTGGGGTGAAGGTCATGCCTGCAGCTTACTTTCTGGGGGTTGGGCAGACACATAACAAGTGGACCCAGCTGTTTGTACAGCGAGAGATGAAAGCCAGTGTGGCTAAGTGGTGACAATTGGTTGGTGATTCCAGGAGAAGGGTGGGTGGAGGTTCACTGTACTATTCTTTTCAACTTTTTTTAAAGTTTATATTTTCCAAGTAAGAAGTTGGGAGGGGCTGGTGGTAGCTTTGAAACTCTCTTCCAACTCCTTTGCCCTCCTGGTGGGTGCACTGGCGCCTGGATTCCTGGAGCCACTCAGAGGTCCCAGCTGGCGATGTGGGACCTGCCCAGGCTCTCAGTGTGCAGCAGGTCACAAGGTAAGCAGGGCGACTCTTCCCTCAGGGCAGAGAGGAACCAGCAGGCGAGCCTTCAGGCAAGGGCTCTGAGTGCCTGGGCCTGGAGCAGCGTGTGAGAGGTGGACTTGCAGGGGCTGGAGGGCAGAGGGGTCCTGTGGCATGTGGACCCGTGATGTGGGGACCAGGCTACCTTTCCCCTTGGCCACCTCCACTATGAGGGCCCCAGCCTTGTTGACCCTGACAGTGAGAGGCCCCTGGAACAGCAGAGAGGCAGGAGGGCCTCGCCCCGGTCTGCTTGGTGCTCACTTCCGCCCGCCCACACAGGCTCTGGTCTTGGTGCAGACTGGGCCTCCAGCTGTGTCCCTGCAGAGACTCAGAGCCCGGGGATGGTGCGGCCTGCAGCTGGCGCCTGCCCTGTCTGTCTTCCTGGGCAGCCCCTGAGCATGGGGCAGAAGGACCCGGAGGCTCTTGTGCTGTCAGCCGTGGCTCCTGTGTGGGGTGGGGAGAGTTCACAAGAGGAAACGCCAGGGCCTGGGGCGGGGTAGGGGCCTGGACAGGTGGCAGATGTGCCCTTGGCCTGGCTCTGGGAGCCCTTTCTTACGTTCACTGCTTAGGGAGTCTGCCTGTGAAGGGGCCTTGAGAGAAGCTGACTGGTGTCTTGCTGTGACTTTGGCCTGTGGCCTCCCTGGGGAGCCTGGTGTGAACAGTGAGGGCGACAGGGTGTGCATCCTGTCGCTGTGGTCCCAGCCGCAAGCTCTGCTGGGAGGAAGACGGTCGGCAGATACCTTGTGCCTGGGCACCGCTCGCTCTGACAGAGTCTTCCTGAGGCTGCAGCTGCACAGGTGCCGGGAGCAGATGATGAGGAAGGTGAAGGCCTAATGCTTTCTGAGGGTCTCAGCAGTGGGGTGGTGAGCGTGCGTGCTTTGCATGTGTGTTGGGGTGTAGGGAACACCGAGTGAGGGGCAGATGATCCAAAATGTACCCTGGCTGGCCAAGGACATTTGAGTGTTCCTGCCAGGCCTGGAACCTGGGCCCAGGCTGACTAGGAATGTGGCCCTGTCCCTGTGTCTCTCGGGCTTCTCTTCTGGGCCTCTGGGTTTTGCTCTTCTCACTCGGACAGTGGGCCCGGCTCCCCTCTGGAGCTGGTGGTGGTTGGGAGCCAGGAAGGGCTGGCTGTGCATGGCTCAGCCCAGTGAGGCCTCGTGGACCTGCTCGTGGCCATTCTCAACCAGGTGACAGTCCTGAATCATTTGGACCCACCAGCCACCTGTGCCATGCAGGCGAGTACCATGTGAGGAGGACGTGTTAGGTGCCCTGCAGTGAGTGTGGGTGGGGGCACAGGAAATGATGGAGTGCCCCCAACAAGTCTGGTGGGGGCAGGGACTATCCCTTCTTCTGCCTGGGACTCCCTCACTCGAGGGGCATGGGGCTCGCCTGCTCCAGGCTGTCGGAGGGCGTGGCTGGCTCCCTGTCTCTTTGGAAGCAGGGTGGCTGGCATGACCTGGGCGTGGCAGAGGGCACGAGGAAAGGACAGGAGGCCTCCTCCCTTCCGTGTTGCTTGCAGGGTCCTCTCGCCGGAGCCTGCGGGCCCTGGTACCAGGAGGCATCGTGCCATGCCTGCAATCCTCTCAGCCCTCCCAGGGGAAGCTGAGCAGCTTCCTTCCGCAGCCGCAGAGATGTTTGCAGAGGGAGGTTCCGGAGCCGCTGCATGGGCAGCCCTGTCTGCGCCAGCCCCACTCACAGCCAGCTTCGGGCTGAGGACAGGGAGGGAAGTGCCGATAGAGGTGACACTGAGTGGCCCTGATAAGGCTCCCTAGACTCTTGTGGCAGAGGCTGCTGGCACGCCCTCCCCCTGCCACCCAGGCTTGCTCTCTGTCACACAATCAAAGGCTGCTGTTGGCTTGTTACAAAGTGAGCGTTGTGGTAAGGGCGTGATGAGTGTCAGCGATGCTACCGGTCTAGGGCTTCCTCCTCAGATCCATACGGGATCCTGGACACCGTGCAAACCCATGCCTGTTCCTCCACGCCTTCCTTTTCATCCAGCCCCTGCTCATCCTTCATAGCCCAGCTAAGTTGCTGGAATAGGCCCGTCCTGGACACCAGTCCCCCTCCCCTGCGGACACCAGTCCCCCCCCAAGCTCGGCGGACCCTCGCCCTTTGTTGACCCTCTCAGCAAGCAGAGGAAGGTGCTGGTGGGGTGCAGAGAGCAACCTTGTGCCCCCTTCCCAGTGTGGGACAGAGCTAGTGTAGCTGAGCAGAGTTTAGGTGGGAGAGGGGCCGGTCAGTCCTGGGCACTAGGGTGGTCAGAGAGGCCTCCACAGCCTCTAGGGCGTGGCAGGGTCCTGCTATGGACAGTGGCAGTAGGGAGTTGGGGTCGAGTAAGGTGGTGGGAATTTGTCCTTGTCCCTGCCCTGGGGCGGGCAGTGCCAGGGTGTGTCTCCCTGTAACAGCCACACCAGGCACTCCTTGAAGACAGGGCTGTGTACACCCAGTCTGTCGTCTCTAAGAGGACTGTACAGGGCCAAGCACAGGGCAGGTCCTGGTGACAGATGGCCGGGGCAGCTGGCTTCATCATGGCTCCTGGGCCCCAGAGGGGTAGCAGGTGCTGGGTAGTGTCCTGGGCTGGCCCTGGCCTGGGTACCGGGTGGGCAGGGAAGGCATCTCCAGCAGTGTGGCCCAACTCAGGGTCTTCAAAGGGGAGGCATGTCCCAGGACCTGGTGCTGGCCTGCTGGCCTTGGGAGCTGCTGGGCTGCCCCCTCCCCCAGGGTTCCTCCTGCTCCTTTTCTCTTTACCCCTCTTTCTGTCTCCTTCACAGAGAGCTCTGGGGTTGGCAGGAGCAGGGGCTGGGAGGAGGGTTGGAGACCTGCTGGCAAGGCTCCTCCTCTTAGCCCCTGCAGCTCCCACCTCTTTCTAGGTTTTTCCCCTCCCCTGGCCTTGGGTTTTCCTCTGAAGTTTCCAGCTAGGGGTAGTGCAGGTGGTGTGTGTGTGTGTGTGTGTGTGTGTGTGTGTGTAAATGTGAGAATAAGTGCGTGCATATGCGAGTGTGCGTGATGGTAGGGGTCAGGTGGTGGAGGAGGAAGCTGGGCACTGGATAGCTCACATCTGACAGATCAGTCACACTGGAGCCAGCTCCAGGTGACCCCAGCCATATCTGTCCCTGTCACCCCCACCCACATCTGGGGTAACTGGGCTCCTTCCAGTGCGGTCATGTGGGGATGGGGCCTCCCTGCCCGGTCCCTCCTTTGCTCACTTTTCAGCTGCCAGGGTGGCATGCAGCGTGAGATCAGCTGGGAAGGGCACCTGGTGCTCACGCTGTCTGCAGCCCCACCTGGTTCCATGGCGGCAGCCAGGCCTGCTCATGGTCAGTAGCTGAGCGCCCAGTCGAGGGTGGGGAGCCTCAGCCTGAGACCTTGTACTCCTGTCTTCTCCGTTCTGTGTCACTACAGCAGAAGTACAAATGGCTAATAAATATGTGGAAAAATGGGCCAAATCTTTAGCTATCAGGGAAATGCAAATCAAAACTTTTTTGATTCCATCTGGGCCTGGTTGGAACTGCTGTTCTCAAGAAAACAGAAATAGCAAATGCTGATGAGGATGTGGAGAGAGAGGAGCTCTTCTGCACTGTTGTAGGAATGTGCAGCCAGCAAAGAATCAGGATGGGGGTTCCTCAAAACACTGAGAACACAGCGACCATGTCATCCAGCTGTGCTGCTCCTTGGTGTGTGCCTGAAGGAGTTGGACCCAGCATACTGTAGAGATAACTACGCCGGTGTTTATCAGGCATTATTCGCAAGAACCACGTCACGGAATCAGTGTAGGGGCCCATGAACAGATGAACAGTTGAAGAAAAGATGACATGTGTACACCATGGAGTATTATTCAGTCATAAAGGAGAAGGTGTAATTTGCAGGAAAGTGGGTAGAACAGGAGATCATCATAGTAAGCAAGATAAGCTAGGCATGGAAAGACAAGGTCATATTTCCACTTACATGTGGAAAGCAGGAAAACCAAGAAGACCCTGACAGTAGGAGAGGGACTTAGGTTAGGGTTGAGGGAGGGCGGATATAATCAAAGCGCACAGTGCGCTGCCTATAGGAAAAGTCAGGATCAGACCCACTAATTTGTACAACTAATATAGTATGCACTAAGAATTACAATAAAAATATAAAGTAAAAAAGAACACTCCAGTTGGGGAAGTTTATGAAGAAAGGAAATTTATTTCTTGCAGTTCTGGATCTGGGAAGTCCCAGGCCAAGGGCCACATCTGGTACGGCGTTCTTGCTGAGCCATGTGTGGCAGACGGCGGTGCTGGGGAGAGCTCGGGGTGGCAGCCAGCGAGAGCCAGACCTCTGTGCCCGCAGGTTCTGTGGCCATAGACCCAGCCAGCCTTGGGCTGAAGGCGTGTGGGAAACTAATTCCAAAGCGTTGGCAAAAGCACACCTTGTCTTGCAGTGTGCCGAGTGCCACACTGGATACACACAGTATGGTGAGGTGCGGGCACACCTGGCCACAGCCTCGGAGTTCCACAGCCTGCTTCCCTCCAGTGCTGCTTTGAGCACTGTTCTTCTCTCATCTTGCACCTAGCTAGGTCCTGTGCTGCGTAGTGAGGCCTGTAGTGCTTGTGTCAGCACTAAATGTGTGGACCTTTTTCTTGTTATTCTCCAAACATGGCATTTTCACTGTATCGCGTACTCCGAGGAATCTAGAGATGATTTAAAGCCTGTGGGAAGACGCCCCTCGGTTGTGTACTACACCACTGTGTAGAAGCGGCTTGTGACCCTGTGGGTTTTGGCATCTGGATGGGGTCCTGGAGCCTGCCTCCTGTAGATACTGAGGGATGAAAAACACTCTCAAAATAGCTGAATCTGTTTGTGAGGGCAGAGCCCTGCTGACCTAGTCACCTCCAATGAGGCCCCACCTGCCGACACTGAGGCTGTGGGGACTGCAGTGGCGGGAGACCTCATGGTCTCAGGGCCCAGACCTCGGCCTTGGTGACCAAGCACCCTTGCTCTGGCCCCTTCTCAGGGTAACACCCTTCCCTTCTCTTTCTGTCTCGGCAGGTCCTCCAGAAACTGGGGAAGGCGGATGAGACAAAGGATGAGCAGTTTGAACAATGTGTCCAGAATTTCAACAAGCAGCTGGTGAGTGGGGTGGCCCCTGGCCTTGGGGTGCTTGTGGGCAAGGAGGAAAATGATAAGAGCCGAGTTTGTGGAGTAGGAGAGCTTGGATGAGAGTGAGCTGTGGAGGTGACTCTGGAGGAGGGAGTAGTGGCCGTGACCAGAATTGCTGGGTAGGAAGGGAGGGCCTACTTAGGTCCTTGGTAGGACCCAGAGAGAATGTTGGGGGATGGGAGGGGCTGGTGGGAGAAGGCAGTGGATGTGGCCAGACTCTGGAAGAGCTTGCATGCCAAGGCAAGTGGGAGCTGCAGAAGTTTTTTACTAGGACAGTGGCACCTGTGGGGCAGAGCAGGCTGGATTTGATTCGGACATCTCGTGAGCATGACAGGTACCTGGCTGTGTGGCAGGCTCTTGGCTGCGCCCTTTGTAGATGGCTGTGCAAACCTCTGAGCAACCCAGGACCATTGTTCCCATTTTGTAGATGAAGCAGTTGGAGTTCAGAGAAGTAGGGTGATTCACCTAAGTTCATCTAGCTTTGGAAGTGGATTCAGGTTTGTATTGATTTAGTTCCAAAACCAGGAAGGGACCCCCAGCAGTCCTTACCAAGACCTATTCTAGGCTAGGGATCAGTGACAGGGTGGGCTTAACTACATGAGCAGCCTGGGGGCACGGGAGGGACTTATTTACTGATGGGAAAACCCTGACTACCCTGCTGGGCTGTCCCTGAAACTT
The DNA here is from genome assembly GCF_000276665.1 of Chinchilla lanigera. NCBI lineage: Eukaryota > Metazoa > Chordata > Mammalia > Rodentia > Chinchillidae > Chinchilla > Chinchilla lanigera. The sequence goes on from NW_004955459.1 coordinate 3,400,400, forward strand.
TCCTCCAGAAAAGCCAGAGCAGTCCATTTCTGTGGCTGTATCTGAGGACAGCTGAGAGGGGAGTGAGATGAAGGAGTGAGATGACCCTGGCAGTCTCTCTCCCTGGAGAGGGCCAGGGGAGCAGGAAAGAAGGGATGCTGGGCCATGGCTCCATGGCCATGACAGTCAGCTAAGAGCAAATGACTGATGGAGATAGTGGCCACAGAAGGAGGCCACAAGGAATGGGAGTGGGCACGTGAAGGTCAGGATCTCAGCTCTGCTGGAAATGCAGCAGGGTGAGTAGTGGACCCAGGATGGGGACCCAGGCCTCTCAATACTCCCTATCTGTGTCTGAGTCCTTGGAAAGCCCTGAAGATGCCTACAAAAACCTCTGCAGCTGGACTGGCACCTAGGGGAGGTGACGTCTTTTATAGAATTTAGACACTTATTGGGCAGGGATGGGAGCAGTTGTGAGTGGACAGAAGAACATCTGGGGGAAGGCTGGGAGGTGATGAGAGAGGGTCAGGGAGCATGCTGGGAGAGAATCAGGGAGAATGCTAGGAGAGGGTCAGGGAGCATGATGGGAAAGGGCCAGGGAGCATCATGGGAAGGGTATGGCATTATTCTGGGAGAGGGTTGGGAGCATGATGGGAGAAGTTCAGGGAGCATGCTGGGAGAGGGTCAGGGAGCATGATGGGAGAAATTTGGTATTTCTGGTACAAGGTCAAGAGCATGCTGGGAAAGAGTGAGGAAGCATTCTGGGAAAGGGGTGGCATGATTCTGAGAGAGGGTCAAGAGCTTGCTGGGAGAGGGCCAGGGAGCACTCTAAGAAAGGGTTGGCATTATTCTGGGAGAAGGTCAAGAGTATTCTGGGAGAAGGCTACGGGCATGCTGGGAAGGGTGGAGGGTAAAGCTACCCTGGCCTGCCGGAGAAGTTCAGCCCACAATGCTCCCCAGGGTCGTGGTGGCTGCTTGTCGGCTAGAACAGCCATGGGAGGTTTTTCAGGGCCCAGGTGGACCCATAACAGGGAATTGACTGCCTTGGCTTCCTCACATCTAAAATGTAGGCTTGAACAGGAAAGTGGCAGTCTCAGCTTCTGATTCTGTCTCTTAGAAGCTCTGGGTGTGTCTGCTAGTCACTGGCTTCCTCAGATTATAGGCAGCTCTGAAGACCTTGTAGGGATACTGTGGACCAGGTACTTGTATGTGTTTCACAGACATATCCTTTCAGTCCTTGTAGTGGATACTGACATTCTTTTTATTTTGCAGATGAGGCACTGGAGGCTCAGAGAGTTTAAACAACTTCCCAAGGCTGCACACCTAGTTTAGGCGCTTAGGGGCTTATGTCCAGATCCTGGGTTCTTTCATTTACTCTCAGGTTCCTTCTTTGGACCTGAGCTCAAGGCTGAAGGCAGTGGCAGGGCTGCTGGAAAGCTACAGCCCTGGAGTAGGGATAGGGGTAGTGGTGGGGGTTGGGGTGGTAGTGTCTCCCCAGAGCAGGCTGGGCTGTCTGGTGGAGGATGAAGCGAACACAGATGTAGGAGCTGCGAGTCTCTACGGCCTGGTCTCAGAGAGCATCCACAGTGTTGTTCTTCGCTCTTGCCTGTGAGGGGTACCCCTGCTGGGTCCCTGGCCCTGAGCAGGCAGTCATTTAGTGATTCTTAGGCAGAGGGGCCAGGCAGAGAAGCCAGGGCTATAGATAGATGGTGCTGGTGGCTGCCTGGCTGGCTGTGGGCTGGAGGGGTCACCTGAGTTGGGGCTCTGTCCACTTCCAGGTTGGGTGGAGCGGCTGGCTGTTTAGGGGCCAGAGACAAGGAGTGGACAGTCCAGTCTTGGGTAACCTTCCGCATTGGGGTCATGACAGCTAGTCGGGTCTGGGTTTGCCTGGGTGTGAGGAGGGTGGCTGCTGCTGGCAGGGGTGCTGAGGTTAGGACTCGGCTGCAGTGAGAACAGGGAAGCAGGTCCTTGCACATCTGTGTACCATGGGCCTGCTCAAAGCTGGAGTTTGGGAGACAGAAGCCTGGCAGCCTACCCCAGAGAGCCGGTGCTCAGGGAACTGAAGAAATTTTAGAGTGCTTTTGTTCCTTTCCACACCCTCTCTGTTTTATTATACGAGGTAATGATGGAAATACTATACATGGTGACTGTTTAAATTTAAAAAGAAATAATTACTGTGAAGACACATTGCCATTAACCTCCCTCACAATACTTATGTTTGCCTTGAACATACTTATCCCATCAATTTTGCCACTTTCTGAAGCAGTTCTGGAAATCCCTCTTCTTGAGTGTTGTATGAAGCGTGACTGTTGCTCGTGAGTGCCATCCAATAAAAAGGAGGCTTGTAGAACCATTATGGTGTGTCCTTATGCACCTTATTCGCTGGCTCTGGCACTGTGCGACTTCTGGCTTTTCCTCAAAGTCAAATTGATCATGATTTGAATCGATTCAAGTTGCAGGACATTGATGCAACTGTGACCACGCAACTAAAAACACGCCTGTGAAAGAGGATTCCAGAGCTGCTCCAGAAAGTGGCAAGATAGATGGGATAAGTGTGTTTGAAGCTAGGGGGAGCATTTTGAGGTTTATTAGTGTTTTTTGTTGTTGTCTTCTTTTTGAGACCGGGTTTTGCTATGCAGTTCAGGCTGGCCTCAAACTCACAGTGATCCCCCTGCCTCAGCCTCCTGAGTGCTGGGATTATAGGCATGCACCATTAGGCCCGGCTGGGTTATTAATGTGAGTGTGTCTTTTACTGGAATAAATTATTTTAATTTACACATTCACTGTGTTTTTTGATGCTGCCACATATAACGTACCATTCTAAGTCCTTCCTGCCTAAGTCCTTCTAAGTTCTCACGGTAACGGGAAAGCACCCATCGTGATAAATAAGTAGGCTGATCTGCGGCTTGTCCAGGGCCACATTGTTACGTGAGCACTCTGCATGCTGCAGCCGAGTACCCTGGCCTTGCAGAGTCTCCTCTGTTTTCCAGTCTGTGGGACTCTGGGCCAGTGGCCCATTGGCTTCCTTGCTTGTCAGGCAGGGACAGTGGTACTGGGAAGATGGTACAGGGAGTGTGTGGACACCAGGGAGAAAGAGCAGGTCCCAGTGAGGAGGGAGGTCTGTGTGAGGGGATAGAGGGGTTGTGGGAGCCTAGGAAGGTGACCTCTCATGCTTTGCTGGAGATGGATGTGCAGATGGGACCTCCTCAGGGGTGCTCTCCCAAGCCCATGACAGCTACCAGGCTTATTTGCCTTGAACACACTTATCCCATCATTTTTGCCACTTTCTGAAGCACTTAGATCCCTAAGTGGCCAGGGATTTAGAGCAAGGGTGTCTCTGGTGAGATGTCTGATGTGGGGGGACGGGGCAGCTTCAGCCACTGCTGCGGTCCTCTCATGTCCCCTTTGGTTCAAGCCTGACTCCTGAGGCCATCGGGGGCCTGGCTGTTCCCTTGAGCTGTCCTCTGAGCACCTGCAGTGTGCCAGGCAGGGTCATTTCCCCTGGGGGCAGGTGAGGAGACAGAGGCTCAGACAGCCTTGTTCACCTGCTTGCAATAGGCCCCCAAGCCCACATGTGCTTCCTTCCTTCCTGCATGAGTTCTGGAAACTTCTGCTTCCCATGGTGGTCTCACAGCTGGTGGTCTCCTCTCCCCTACTATTCTCTCTGCCTCTGTTTCTGTGGTATCAGTGGCTCAGGGGACTCGAGTCCAGCCCGCAGCTCTACCCACTCTGCTGTTGCTCTCTGTCCCAAGAGGTCCAAGGGCCGCTGTTTCCTGTCAGGCAGCTTCCTGCCTGCCCAGGCCCTCTCTTTGGCCCGTCCCTTCTACATCTGGTGTTCTGCATCCTCCTCTTGGTGCATGACCTGCACCCCACAAAGGCCAGCCTCTTTTGGAAGCTGCCTCCCTTTGGAGGTCCCATGCCCCCCCACCCCTCAGGGCCTTTCTGCTGATAGGGTCTGCCTAGGCCCTCCTTTCTTGGCATGATGCTTGAGAGGCACTCTGGTCTGGCACCACCAAGCATATGTGATGAGCAGCCTCCTATGGGTTATGTCGTGTGTGGTGTTCAGCTACCCCCTAGTGTGGCACTCCAGGGCACAGGCACCCTGTTTCCTGACAGAGCTGGGCAGGGTGACTGATCAAGGGGCCCTAGGGCTCCCAAGTGGAGGCAGCATTTGTAGCGCAGCATGGTTCAGTTTGCATCTGTGACAGAGGCTGCTGCCTGTGCAGCCCAGTGTGCTGGATGGAAGACAGACTGGTGGTGGCTGCTGCCGGGGTGGTCTGGCTTGTCATGTGGGAGTGGCAGGAAGGAGAGGTTGGGGACCTGCAATCAGTCCAGACCCCAACTGGTTCTCGTTTTTCTTGGCAGACCGAGGGCACGCGGCTGCAGAAGGATCTCCGGACCTACCTGGTCTCAGTCAAAGGTCAGGCTGGAGGGGCGAGCTGAAAGTGGAGTGGTGGGTGCGGAGCGGGGAGGGTGGCAGGGCCCATGTGTGGCGGTGAGGGTGTCTGGGCCATCCGCAGAGGCCATCTCCCTCCTCTCTGCCCCATAGCCATGCACGAGGCCTCCAAGAAGCTGAATGAGTGTCTCCAGGAGGTGTATGAGCCCGACTGGCCTGGCAGGGATGAGGCGAACAAGATCGCTGAGGTAGGGATTGTGCAGGACGGGTGGTTTTGGCCCTTCCTAAATGGCCTCTGGCCTCAGTTCTGCCCCCTGCCTTATACCCTGGGCACACATGCGTGCTGTGTGTCGTTGGGCAGATTGCCTTGCGTCTGAGGAGTTTTTCTCCTAGCACTCTTGCTGAGGGATGAGGTGATGGATTGTGATGAATGAAGTCTCTCTTGCTGACCCCACTGGTCCTGAGTATATCTGAACCTCACCATCTTCCCGCAAGAAATTGCAGAGGCAGAAATTATTACCCCTGTTGTATAGATGGGCAAACTGAGGCTCTGAGAAGCCCTTGAGCTTTGAAGTGATGGAGCCAGCGCTCACTCACAGGCCTGCTCCCTGGTGGCCATGCCATTGCTGCTCTCTGTTTCAGAACAATGACCTCCTCTGGATGGACTACCACCAGAAGCTGGTGGACCAGGCACTGCTGACCATGGACACCTACCTGGGCCAGTTCCCTGACATCAAGGTGCGTGCTCTCTTGGTGGATGTAGGCAAGGCCGGGGTGTGGCTCAGGACTGACTGTGGCCTGGAGGTGCCTCTGCCTTGTGACGGGTGGACAGCCGGACCTCTCACCTGCCTGGGGCTGCCCCTCCACACTCACCGTGTGCTCCCTGCTCCACTTCCTTGACTTGCGGGTCCAGGGCTGTGGAGAGAGGCCCAGGGATGCGTTATGCGTGTGTCGTTGTGTGCTCTGGAATGACTGTGATTGTGTAGGATATGTGCTTGAAAGGCTGTGTGTGTCGCCTGTTACCTGGGTCTGTCTGTCTGCCTGTCTGGGCAGGAGGCTGGCTGGGAGCTGGGCCCACAAATGTGCTAGGAGCTCTGAGTGCCAGGCTGACCCCTGAGGCGAGTGGGCCCTGTGTGGTGTCCGTGGAAGCACAGGAGTCAAGCCAGACGGCAACCACTGAGCTGGGCCTGATCCCCGGGAAAGAAGCTGAGGGTGTCACGCTGGTGGGGGGCACCGGGCTGCCAGTGCCGATGCCTCGGGCTCCCCGATGCTGATGGCTGGCTGTGGGGAGAAGCCAGGGCCCAGGAGGCATCTAAGGAGCCCAGAGCCAGGCTGAGGAAGAGGCTTGGCCTGTGCGGTACTGCCTCGTGTTGCCAGGAGGCTGCGCTAGAGAGTGTGTGCCCAGTGGCTTCAGGCCTGCTGCTGGGCCCTCCACGTGTCTCCTCCTTCTCTGGGCCCTGCCTGGCTAGGCCTGGGCCCACTCATCCTTCCTCCACCGTCTGTCTCCCCTACAGTCGCGAATCGCCAAGCGGGGGCGGAAGCTGGTGGACTATGACAGTGCCCGGCACCACTACGAGTCCCTACAAACTGCCAAAAAGAAAGATGAAGCCAAAATTGCCAAGGTAAAAGCTGGGGAGCAGGTCGGGGTACCCGGGGAGAGGGTGAGGGTGACCTTGAGGGGAGGCTTAAGGCCGAGGCTGCTGAGGGGAAGGCCCTGTGGTGCTCACAGGCTGCCGTCCGGTGCCCCCTGCCTTGCACGGGCCCCTCTGCCCTCCTCTGCTGCCGTTTTCCGGGAGAGGAGATGGGTTTGGGTTTCCTTGGAATGGTGCTGCCCTGCCTGGCACACGGAGTGGCATTCTGTCACGGGACCCTGGGTGAGCCGGTCCTGGCTGGAATGAGCCTGTGGGCCGGTCACAGGACTGGCTGCATAGGCCACAGGTGAGGGGCTGGGGCAGTTCCCTGCTTGCTGCAACCTCTGCCCTGCTAACGACTACTGTTTGCCTTTGCAGTTGGAATTCACCCTCTCCGTACCACCTGGGCAGCTCCTTTAGTTCTCTCGCCACCACAGAGGCCTTTCCTTGTGGTGGGGCTGGCCCTGGCGGGGCTGGCTGGTCTGTCAAATGGGCTTGGTGTTTAACATCTGTGTCTGTTTCTCTCTCCCCACCTGCCTCTGTCTCTCCACTCTCCTTTGCCTTGACCTGCCCCCACTCTCAGCCTGTCTCGCTGCTTGAGAAAGCTGCCCCCCAGTGGTGCCAAGGCAAACTTCAGGCTCATCTCGTAGCCCAAACTAACCTGCTCCGAAATCAGGTGACACTGGCTTCTAACCTTGCATGTGCTGGCGCCTTCTGGTCTGTCGTCCTGTCCTCTAGTTGGGCACCCATCTTCCCAGCAGGCCAGGCTTCCTGAGAAGCTGCTGGGCACGTGCTCTCTAGAGGGGGGGCTGGGGGCTCAGTCACCTGCTGAGAGCCAGGGGTAGCCTCCAAGCCCAGCCCTGAGCTGGCAGCTGCCAAGTACATCCAGGCAGGGGACAGGGTTACCTCTGCTGGACCCAAGGCCAAGAGTCTGCGGCAGGCAGAGCTGGGGTCCCAGGTTTGTGGTCCCCATGAGGCTTTTTTGCAACCCTTGTACTCCAGGAACAGGGTGAATGTCACTGGGTCATTTGTCTCCCCTGAGGGCTTGGTAAGAGAGAGGTGACACTAGGACTTCTGTCCTGGCGTGTGCTGTCCGTCCAGCTTCCCAGAACTCCAAGGTTATCCTGAATTTGCTGAGGAGACAAATCTGCCCAGGGAGAGACACGGGCTTCTGTCCAGGGTCCTGGGTCAGTTAATGACAGAGCTAGGGCTCACCTGACTCAAGCTCCTGGGTTGTTAACCTGGCCCTGCCCTGGCCTCCAAGTGGGAAAGCCCTGCCACAGCTGGCCCAGGGGGCCCCCAGAGTGACTCTGGAAGGGGCCCCAGAGGGCTCTCCAATCTGGCTCTGGCTCTGAGACCTGGAGGGCTGGCTGTTTGGAGGGATCATGAAGTTCTAGGAGGCTTCCTGGAGGAGATTCTTAATACCAAACCCTTGGGTCATCTCACCACCCTGGGAGTAGATATGTCACCAATCACTCTGTCCTTGGGATGGGCTGCAGTGTGGCTGGGGCCCACTGGAGACCCTGCCCCAAGAAAGGTGGGCCGCACCGTTGTGGGAACCTTGGGCTAGGCAGGCTGAGGAGGCTCTAGGTCCCCTTCATTCCAGGGGGTTCGGTGGTGTTGTGGGGGGTGGGTGGGCGGCACTAGCTGACCTGGGAGGTCAGGTTTCCCTGTGGGCCGCTGCCCCACTTTTCCTGGGCTATGCCCTGGTTCATGATCTTCAGCCCACACGTATCAAGTGCTGATGTTGTGGGGAGCTTGTTTCCTGGTTTCCCATGTGAACTGCTGCCTGGTTTCTGTCAGGCCAAGGTGGGGGGCTGACTGTGGAGGGACTGAGTGCTGACAGCCCATTCAGACATTGAGCTGACCTTGGCTCTCCAGGGCCTATGGAGATGACCTAGGGGAATGTCTAGGGGGACAGCAAGAGGCCTGAGAATCCCTAAGTTGCTGTGGACTGGGTGGGGCTGTCGATCTAGAGCCGGGGTATTGGGTGGGAGAAGCTGGGGGCGGGGTGTCTGCCTGCTGCATGAGAGATTGGGTGAGGGATCTTGGGGTAGGTGTGGGTGGGGACATGCTGGGAGGGGAGCCTGAGAGAGCGTCTCTCTGAATGCTCACCTGTTCGCCTTTCCACCATGTGGGCTTCCGTCTTGAATCCCCTTTTTATTTGACCATGCCCTCCTCCTCCCTATGCCTGGCCGTGCTAGCTGTGGGCGGCTGAGCGTGAGCTGGGGCACTTGGGGCCCAGTGTGGGCCTGGCTGGAGGGCAATAGTCCATCTTCTCTCTGACTTTTTGCACAAGTGCTTCTGAAGGGGGCAGAATATGAGAAATGTGACCAGAAGGCGTACAAGAAAATAGCTCTGATTCTGGGAAGTCTAAACTGGACCTGCCCTGTTCTTCGTAGTGCTGCTGGGACCTCCCTGCTCTGATCCATTCCAAGAGAATTTTGCAGGCTTAGATAAGACCTTTCCCCTTAACTAGATCTTTCAGTCAGACAAGGAACCCAGGTGCTCTTTAGTGAGTATCTGAGGTGATCAGTCGGAAAGCACGGCACCCCTCCTTTTGCCCCGCCCATTAGAAGGACTCTAGTGCCGGCGGCTAGGAGCTCCCTTGAGCTGGTGCTGCTGTAATGCAGGAAGGAACAGCTGTCCGGGCTTGGGGAAATCGACTGTTTTGGGAAAGAGCATTCGGCCAGCTGGCTGCTTTTGCCAGAAGTGGCCGTAGCCCAGCCTGAGAACGTGAGGCTGCTGCTGAGAAGTTTTCCCCTGGGTGGGGCCACCACGTTCCTGGGCTGTGACTCAGACCTGAATCTGAGTCACCCCCTGAGATACTTCCAGCAGCATCCTCCAGAAGCAAGCTGTCAGAGCCGGTCCCTGCCCCAGCCGTGTAGGCCACGCATGCCTCTGGCTGGACGGTGGGGTCATAGTGCCACCTGGTGGATGTGAGCAGCCTGCGAGGCATAGGAAGGACACCAGGCACAGGGCCTGCCAGCAGCCTGGGTCCTTCTTCCCACCACCTCTGCCATTGCCTGAGCCTTTGCCTCTGGGCCCTGGGTGGGGCAGGTTGCAGCAGAGAGAGGGTTGGTAGGAAAGACTGTCCCAGGCAAAGAAACCCGAGTAGGACTGGCCCTGAGAGAGAGGGAAGGAACCCTCGGGAGGCACCAGCAAGGACAGTAGCCCAGGGAGCCCAGTGGCAGGGCGGGCTCTTGGCTCAAGAGGGCTCCCACGGACACAGGTGGTCTCGTCACTGGCCAAGTCTGGGGTCAGACTCTGTTCCTCTCAGCTTCACAGGCCCTTGTCACAAAGCTTCTTGTGCCCTGTCTTCCAGGCCTTCTGGGCTAGATAGGGTGGTTCCCCTTTGCAGTGGCTGCCATCCCCTCCCCTTCCCAGAGTGGCCTGAGGGACTGCAGTGGGAGGTCCCCGGGGAGTCCACGTCCAGTCCAACTTCTCGTCCCAGAGTCCTGATCCTGCTCACTGGTCAGGAGTTGGGGAGTGCGGTGGTTGGGGGTGGCCTGGCTCCTAGCCAAGGCCCAGAGAGGAAACGAACTGTCCTGACCCCAGGCTGAGGAGGAGCTCATCAAAGCCCAGAAGGTGTTTGAGGAGATGAACGTGGACTTGCAGGAGGAGCTTCCGTCCCTGTGGAACAGGTAAGGCCAGGAGGGATCCCTGTGCCTCCTGGGTCCACTTGGGGCACCACTGCTCTCTCCTCGAGGGCACCTGTGGACCTGTGTGGGCACCTGCCTCGCAGAGTTGGCCCCATGGGCTCTCCTGGGCCAGCTGACCCTCTCCTTCCTCCCCTGCCCGCTGGCAGCCGCGTCGGCTTCTATGTCAATACGTTCCAGAGCATCGCAGGCCTGGAGGAGAACTTCCACAAGGAGATGAGTAAGGTAGGCTGGACTCCCTCTGGGCCTCTGGGCCATGCTGGTCAAGGAGCAGAGTTTGAGGCATGAAGGAGGCGGCCCGAACTCCCCTGTCCTTGCTGGGGTTAGCCACACGAGTGACCAAGGGGCCCCCCGCCCTCGGGGGCCAGCTGCTCTGGGGAGACTGAGTGGGTCCCCAGGTCCAGCCCTATGCCCAGTCCTGTTCTCGCTTAGACAGATGAGCCGGGGGGATGGGGACCAGCCCTTCTCAAACTGCAAACAGTTTGTGATGTCCCCTCTCTGCCTTCCCTCCAAAGATTTTAGACCAAAAAAAAAGATTTTAGAAAACTTGTGAGAAGTTTAGAAAATAGGCATTTTGGGGAAGGAAAGTTTTATTTAAAGTTAGTCCCCTTATGCCATGGAGCTCATCTTTGAGCTTTCTTGTGGTCAGTGCCAAGCGGAAGCCTCAGTGATGAGGACCACGGAGTGCACGGGCTGGAGCTCCTCGCTTGCTGTGCTTTTGGTGGGATTTCTGGCGGTGAAGCGTAGCCTGAAAAGTGTCTTGGCAAAGTGACCTTGACAATTAGGATCAACAGCGAGTCTATAAAAAAACAATTTTTGTGAAAAAAGTGCCAGCTTTATGTAGCATTTTAGGCTCTTCTATACAGAGCAGAAGAGAAAAGATGGTTCCTACAAGTAGGCCTGTCTCTAAGGCAACCCACTTCCCCATTTTTTTTCCTGGGTTTTTGCAAGTTTGGTGCCCCCATTCTGGCTGTCGCTTGTGGAGAGGGGCCGGGCTGGGAGAGGGGGCAGCAGGGGTTCCTGGGGGAGGGGCTGTCGGTTGGCCTTGGCCTCCCCACCTGCTCCCTGTCCCTCCCACAGCTCAACCAGAACCTCAACGACGTGCTGCTCAGCCTGGAGAAGCAGCACGGGAGCAACACGTTCACGGTCAAGGCCCAGCCCAGGTGCGTGGGGCCGCCGGGGGGCAAGTGGCTGGCTGGGCCCGTGTGCCCACTTCCTGGGACCAAACCTGTGGTGCCTTCCCTGGGCCCGTGGGCTTGGGCCTGGGGCTCTGGGTCTTTCCTGGCTTGGCTCCATTTATCAGGGACACAGTTGAGAGTGGGTCCCTGCCTGGGACATTCCCGTTCCGGTGTGACCCTGCGTTCCCCATGAAGGAAGGAGCGTCCCTCTGAGGTTGCAGGCCTCCCCCTGTTGGAGGAGTAGGAACACATCGGGGGAGGCAGAGCTCAGCTTTAGGGGTGCAGGACTGAGTGGTTCCTCAGGTTGCAGCCTTGTGGAGAGCTTCAGACTCTGGAAGCCCCAGCCCTGGATGGCAGCATTCTGCTGCCTCAGTGTGCTGGTCTCCGTCCCCTGCCTGGCCCTCGCCTCTTGGTGCCAGCTGTGCAGGCGCTTCCTGTTGCCTGCTGGGAACCCTGAGCCATGAGGGAAAGTGCCTATTCTCTGGCTGAGACTGTGGAAACGAAGAAGCCTAGGATTTCCCTTCCTTTTAGTGTGTGTGTGTGTGTGTGAGAGAGAGAGAGAGAGAGAGTGTGCATCGTTTGTGAGTGTATATGGGTGTGTGTACATTCACACGCGCCTCTCCCAGCAGAGTGCAGAGCACCAGGAGCTTTCCTTTCTGTGTCTGTAGAGTGGGGTGTTTGTATGTGCTTCTTGGGGTAACTGGGGCGCTGCCTAGTGCTGAGGAAGTATGTAGTGCGTGTCATGGGCCCTCTGAGTGCCGCCAAAATAAGTGGGACTGAGGAGCCCCGGGTGCTGTAAGGCAGCCTAAGGTGGTAGGGGGTGGGGAGGGTGGAATCTGGGTCACTGGGGAGAGACCCCTACTGGAGGGCCGGGTCCATGCTGGTGGAGGTGGTGAGTGCCTCTGCCTGGGGTGCTGGGGACAGTGCTTGCGAGAGTGGTCCCTGGGAAGAGGGAGGGAAATAGAGGCTCAGGACTCTGCTTGGCACCAAAGCGGCCTATGGTGCAGCCCGTCCCCTCCTGCTGGCCTCCCCTCCCAAGGCCGCACACTGCCAGTGGAGCCCTTCCTGGTGTTCGGGGCTTACTGAGCTCCTAGCCCGGCTGAGGCAGGCACACGCCCCAGTCGAGGTTCCTGTCCTCCGAGGCCCACCAGCACACCTGGGCACTGGCAGTGTGTTCTGAGCACGGGTGGGGAGGCTGCACCTTCACCCTGCCCTGAGCGAGGGGCTGGTGCGGAGGGCAGAGGTCAGGGCCTAGTCTGCATCTGATTTCCCCAAATGAAGGCCTCCACATCCCGTCCGTCCCCACAGAAAGAAAACTAAACTGTTTTCTCGGCTGCGCAGGAAGAAGAACAGGTACCTGCGGGGAGCAGCCCTGCGGCTGCGCATGCACCTCGCGCCCTGTGCCAGGCGACACTAACCCTAACTGCCCGCCGCCCGCCTGCGTGTGGTGCTTTGTCCTGTGTGTGTGGGCAGGGCATGAGGACTGGGGGTTTGGGGCAGCCCCGGGTCTGGCTCAGTATTGCTCGGAGCTGTGTGTACCACCTGCACCCTTTCGATGGAAAAGGTGATGAGGGAAGAGGCTGGGACAGGGCCTAGGAAGGGACCTTGCGGCAGATGGTTTTTAAAAGTAATTACACACGTGTAGGATACCCTGTGTTGGTGTCTTTTCCTTAAGAAGGCAAATACACCCCATAAAACACAAATTCGGAGCCACGTCTCTCACTCTGTCCTCTCCCCAGCCCCCACCAGGTTCTGTGTCCTTCTAGATTGGCCACCACAGTGGCCACCTCTGTCTAGGGCCTCTCGAACGCCCGCAGTGTGGCCAGTGTGACCAGGGGGAGAGCCTTTATGGTTTTCCTGGTGACGTCATCATCAAGGCCAGGGGCTGCCATGTTGAGCAGCACTGTTCTGGAACTTTCTCCTGCAAATGTGGAAGGAGGATTTGATTCTCGGCCACCATAGCCTGTGGCCACTCTGCACAACCCTGGCCCCTGCTGCCCATTCCTCCACCTTAGGGTGTTCTTTCTGCTCATCCAGGCCCTGCCTGGTCTTTGGTGTCTCTGGATGTCTCTCCAGGGTGTGCAGTCTCGAGACAGTGAGGGGTTGGGAAATGGGCGGTGGGCTGGCCCTTGGGTGGACAGGCTGGGGGCTGCTGTGTGATGTGGAGTTGACTCACTTTGCCTCTAGGACGCCTGGCTTGTGAGTGCTGGGGCCTCGGGCACTGTTGGCATGGCCCAGTAGAGCCCGGTGAGACCTGTGGAGACATCCAGCCTGGCCTTTCGTGACCTCATGTGGACAGGGGTGCATGGCCCAGGCCCCTGCATTCCTGCCCCTGCACGCTCCCTCCCTCTTTCTCTCTTTCTCTCACACATACACACCCTGACATGCAGATCCAGGAAGGTACACATGTACACGTATGTGTGGGTCCTGGGGACACTTGCAGACGTGGCTCTGTGGGGCTCATACATGAACACACTTTTACATGTGGATCCATGTGCACATGTACTCTGACACGTGGGTTCCTGGGGCTCACACTTCACACGGCACACATGGAAGCCCCTGAGTCTTCGGGGCGCCCACCTGTGTGCACAGCCCCTTGCTGGAGCCCCGTCTGCTCATCCTCTGCCGCAGCCCCCCCACATTGCGCTCCCTCTCCTGTCCTGACCTCCAGTGACAACGCCCCTGCGAAAGGGAACAAGAGCCCCTCACCTCCGCCGGATGGCTCCCCTGCTGCCACCCCTGAGATAAGAGTGAACCACGAACCAGAGCCGGCCAGTGGGGCCACGCCCGGGGCCACCATCCCCAAGTCCCCGTCTCAGGTAGGCACGACGTCCCAGACGTCCTGGTGTCTCCCCCACCCCCTGCTTTGCTGTCATCTTTTGCCCCTCGCCCTCTGCTGCCTGCCTGCTCCTGGACAGATTTGGAATGGGGAGGTTGGGCCTGGACTGTGTTCTCCTCGGCCCCCACCAGCCGGGTGTGCTCAGTGGCCACAGCCCGCCTCAAGGGGCTGTGACTGTCGCCTGCCCACGCGCGCCCCCCAGTGGCCTCTCTCCCTCTTCCTGGCCTTTCAGCTGCTTGACTCCTTTTCCTTTCTTTCCTCCCTAGACAGACACTGAGTCTCCAGAGGTGGCTGGCTGCCTTCGGTCTCTTGCAGGAGGCTGAGGAGGAGCCTCACTGGGTGGCCATGCAGGACCATGAGAGGGACAGACAGGAAGGGCTCAGTGAGGCTGTGTGGGTTCAAGACGACTTCTGGACTGTTCTGTCTCACCAGCCTCACCCCACCAGGCCCCCCAGCTTCCTCAGGGGCCCGGGAGCTGGCAGCGCCACGGGGCTGAAAGGGGAGCCCTGTTGGTCTCGGGCTGTATGATGAGGACCGTGGTGCTAGAGCAGTGACGATGCCCACTGTGCGGCCCTCCCTCTGGGCTGGACGCTGCCAGCGCTTCCTGTGTTTATGTTCACTGACTCCTCCTCCTGCCCTGAGCAGTGGCCCAGGAGAGGCGGAAGCCAGCTCTGGTGGTGTGACTGGCCTGCGGGGCCCCGCCTGGTGGGCAGGGGCGGCCCCTCCCGGGACCTGGCCCCGTGCTGGTTTCCTCAGGGGCAGATGGGCTGAGCTGCGGCTCTGGGCCCGGGGAGATGCAGAGGCATCTGCAGGAGGACAAAGGTGGATGGGGAGGCGGCTGGGGCTGTCTCTCGGCTGCAAGTCCTCTCCACTGACCCTCTCCTGGGCACCTGAGCAGTCGTTCTCCCTTTCTGTCCTGCTCCCTCCCCTTCCTCTCTTCTCCCTTTCACTTTTCCCTGTCATCGCCTTGTTCTCTGCAGTCTCTCTGCACCTTCTGCCTCGGTCTCCTTCCTGGGTGGCCTGTAGTCCTGGTGTCTCTGTCTGGGTGCTGAGAGCTTCCTTTTCCTGGTCTTCTTCAGTTGCTGGGTGGGGCTGTGGCCTGGGCTGGGACTAACGGTGGTTTTGTCTTTGTCTGTCTCCCCTGATGCCCACACCCTGCCACGCCTCCCACGCTGCCCCTCGCCCGCTGACCCACAGCTCCGGAAAGGCCCACCGGTCCCTCCGCCCCCAAAACACACCCCGTCCAAGGAGGTCAAGCAGGAGCAGATCCTCAGCCTGTTTGATGACACGTTTGTCCCTGAGATCAGCGTGACCACCCCCTCCCAGGTCAGCCGTGGCCGCCACGGCCCGGTCCTCTCCGCTCCTCTCTGGAGCCTGCATGACCTTCATCCTCCATCCCACACCCTGCCTGTGTCCCGGGAACCTGGCATCTGGCTTGAGGGGTTACCTTGAGCTGCTGCCTCTTATCCATCCACCCCTCCTACCCTCCATCACCATCACCTTCATCATCATTGTCATCCCCCACCTCTGAGCGTGCACTGTGGCCAGATGCAGGGACACAGAAGCGCAAGGTCTCCTCACTTCCCGGCAGTGTGGTCAGCTCAGGGAGGACCTCACAGCATGACTCATGCTATAGCAGGAGCATGGAGGGTGTGGGGCTAGAAGATGACATTTGTCTGGTGGCTTCTCAGGCGGTGCTTTAGCCAGACACAGCAGAGATGGCAGAGACGGGCTGGGAGGTGTGGAAGATGGGCTCCCTGTGCCATGATCAGGCTGGTGGCGGGGAAGCAGCCAGTTGGCGCTGGTGCGTGCGCTGCGACAGCCTGGCATGGAAACTCAGCTCAAGCTGCTGCTCATAAATGCTCTAAGGGACATGTCAGATGGACCTGGAGCTGCAGTGGGCCAGGCAGGGAGGTGCCACCCATGGTGGAAAGCCTTGGTCACGCTGGAGTGGCCAGCACATTGTCAGCTCACTCTGCGACAGCTTTCTGCTCAGAGCCGGCTCCTTGGCCTCACAGCCTCCCTCCTGCAGGTTGTGGCTTTTGTGGAGGTGGCGGGTTCATGCTGGAGGACTTGGCCAGGAGGACCTTGCTGGAATCCTGCCCAGTAGACTCCAGGCTCCTCCATTTGGTCGGGAGGACATGGTTGGAGGCTGAGTAGGAAGGGTCTGAGGACAGTGGTTTCTGCCTGAAGGGGCTTGGGAGGGTGGACTTAAGCTCCCCAGAACTTCGGGTTAGGAGCAAGGGGCTTTCTCTACACACAGCCTGGTGGCAGGTGGTGGGGCCCTTTCAGAGGCCTGGGGGGCACAGGGGCTTCTCTGGGGGATGAAGGAGTAGTCTGAGAGATTAGGCTTGCTGACCACCAGGGCAGCCTGCTGCGAGCTCCCCCCTGCCCACACGTGCCTGTACTCCAGGGAGCCTGGGCAGGCTGGCCAGTGAGTCTAAGGTAGGGTGGCCTGAGACTTAGCAACACTGAGCAAGGTGTGGTGCCCAACCTGTACCTGTACCACTTTGCCTGGTTTTCAAATGCCTGGCAGGGGGCACTGCCCATTTAACAGGAGAGGGACCTGTGGCCCAACCATAGGCTGCCTCGTGGCCCTGTGCTAGGACAAGGCGGTGTTGTGGAAGTGACCAGCTGTCTGCACTGGCCTCACAGGGACCTGTCCCTCATGTCACCACACGCCTCCCTTGCTCATCCTCATGCCCATGCCTGGACAGCTGGAGCTGCCAGCCAGTGTGGGGTGTGACGGCCGTCACCGTGGGTGGCACCATGTGTGGCAGGGCTGGCCTTCTCCTGGCCACCTTGCTGGTGTCCATGTTGCTGCTCTGCTGGGATGTGGTGAGTCTTGGTCTGTGTCTGCGTGGTGTGTGGTGTCACCTGCCAGGGGTAGGCAGCGAGAAGGTGGCCAGGACTCTGGCTGTGACCCTCCTGTGGAGCACTGGGTTATGTAGTCTGGGCTTGGTTGCCTTCTCTGAGGAGAGAGTGGGGTGCTGAGAGGCTGGCCTCCTTGGTCTGAGGCACCTGTGTGCCTGGCAGTCGCTCCTTGGAGATGGCTGGCCAAGGTGGGGCTCCCCTGGTTCTCTGAGGAAGACAGTCTAGTGCAGTGTACAGTGGGGCCGTCATGCAGGGCCGTCGTGTGGGGCCATGCTTGTCCCGTCGTGTGTGCTGCTGGCTGCAGCCAGGCCTAC
This sequence comes from Chinchilla lanigera, assembly GCF_000276665.1. NCBI lineage: Eukaryota > Metazoa > Chordata > Mammalia > Rodentia > Chinchillidae > Chinchilla > Chinchilla lanigera. The sequence goes on from NW_004955459.1 coordinate 3,417,267, forward strand.
AAGAAGGCAATCTCTGGGGTGGCTGTGGGTGGCCAAGGAGGCTCTGCAGCCCTGTGACAATGTGGACTCCACTTTGAAGATCAGTCTTCGAGGCTGTGTGTGTGGCACAGCCCCTTCCTTGTCCCTGGAGCAGGTAGCTGGGGCGTCAGAGGGTGACTTGCCTGGGGTGCCCTGGGGAAGTCAAGCTCCCCACCTTGGGCCCTCTTGGTAGCGGGTGATGAGGTGGTTGTGTCTGTTTCTGCCACACAGGAGCAAGGTCGGGGGCATGTGGGGCGGAGAGCAGAGGCTTAGGCACTGGGTGGCCCAAGGCTGCGGGTGGGGGTGGGGAGACCTGGGCCTGGCTCTGGTCCTGCAGGGTGGTGACCGCATGGCAGCTGGGTGTCTGAGGTGGCACCGCGTGTTTCCATGTGGAAACCCTTGTCATTGCGTGTGGTCGTGGGCACTGCTGCAGAGTGTGTGTGTGTGTGTGTGTGTGTGTGTCTGTGAGGGAGAGGGGTGGGCAGGAGCCCGTGCTGTGTCTATGTGTACCTGCTGTGTGTGCCAGCGGCCCGGGCGCTCAGCTGTCACTAACTGCCTTCCTTCTCTGCTACTGCTTCTGCTGCCCAGTTTGAGGCCCCGGGGCCCTTCTCGGAGCAGGCCAGTCTGCTGGACCTGGACTTTGACCCCATCCCTCCTGTGGCGAGCCCCGTGAAGGCGCCCACGCCCTCTGGTCAGGTTGGTTGTGCCCACCACTGCCTATGGGCCTGCCAGCCTCCAGGGCTGGGCCCTGGGCTCATGTTTGCCCACTGCTATGTGTGTTGTGAGGCCCAAGCTCGTGGGGATCCCCGATCGCAGGCCCTCTCCCTCTTATGGCCTGCTAGCTGGTGTCATGGCCATTGGCCCTTATGGGTTGCCGTGGGGTAGGGCAGAGTGCAGACAAGGGCCCTGGGCTCACCCTTAGGAGAGGGTTAGCCCACACTGCCTGCAATTTCTCATTCATCTGAGCAGCCTGCCTTTCCTCGTAGCTGCTCCCCCGCCCAGATCTAGCAGCCTCCGAGAGGGTTTCGTGACTGTTGTCTGTTGACCTCTCAGCCCAGCCAGCTCTGTGCTTGAGAGCCCTGGGGTGGGGGTCCCCGGAGACCGCTTGCCTGCCCCATCTCTAACCTCTGTGCTAACTCTGTCCTTTCCTCCTCACTGCTGCGCTCAGTCCATTCTGTGGGACCTCTGGGAGGTAAGCCATGTCTGCTCCGCGTCGGGCGCCGCTCTACGTATGCCCCCACCCCAGTCCTGTCCATGGTGCACGCACACGCACACAGGCGTACGCAGCCCACACGCACAGCGAGCTCACTGAGGCCACCTCTCATTTGCTGCCCTTCCCTGTCAGGCCCATGGGAAAGGAGCTCCTTGCTTGAGTGAGACAAGGGTCCTCCATGATGTGGCCCAGGTTTCATGGCTGCAAGTGTTCACCTGTAGACCACAGCCAGGCAGGCACCTGAGTGTCCTCATTGGTCGAGGCCTGGGAGGCAGGAGGGCCCGGGGGCGGGGGGGGGGGAACTCTTTCTCAGCCAGAACACATAGGGCAATGCCGGGGAGCTGTTTGGTGCGGAAGGGAGGGAGAGGCAGGTTCCTTCTGGGAGCAGGGCCTGTGGCCAAGTCCAAGGCCAGCTCTTTCAGGACACAGGTCACGTTTACCTGATAGCTCAGCACTGTGGGAGCTCAGGGAGGGCTTAAAATGCGCTCAGTAACTGGCAGTGGGAGGACTGGGATTACACGGGCGTCCTGGATGAGGTCCTGAGACCTCTCGACATAGGCAAGGAACGGGCAGCGCAGGGTGGGGCCAGGTGGGTGTGGCACACGGGTGTCTCCGGGCACACACTGCTCAGGAAGTTCCACAGAGCATTTCACTCTGAAGGAACCAGAAAAGCAGCCTGATGTGAGCTGGTAGGCCAGTTCCACGAGGAGATGGTAGGTGCTGCTAGTGGCCATCACACCTGCAGGTCCCCTTGACAGTGGCAGCAATGAGGTGGGAGTGGGGAGCCCCCCACCCCCAGACTCTGGCCAAGCTGCCTGTCCTGGGCACCCCACTTCCCTGTCAGCACTGGCTGCTCACAATGTTTCTCTTGTCTCATGCCCTTGCCCAACACCTCTCCCATGGCCCCCCTTCCCTCTCTGTTCTCTCCTGGTGGCCTGGCACCAGCCCACAGAGAGTCCAGCTGGCAGCCTGCCTTCTGGGGAGCCCAGCGCTGCCGAGGGCACCTTTGCTGTGTCCTGGCCCAGCCAGACGGCCGAGCCGGGGCCCGCCGAAGTAAGTGTCCCTCCCCAGGCCGGCTCACCCTGCGTCTGGGGTGTAGTGTGCACAGAGAGCCCAGAGATGGGATGCAGAACAGACCAGGCCCCTGGCCCAGAGGGCGAGGTGGGCTTTGAGCTCTAGGACCCGAGGACAGGGGTCACTGCGGTGCATATCCACAGCCTGAGCTTACCCCCTGCAGTGGAGTCCCCTGGGGGGGGGGAGGAGCATTTGAGAGGTCTGCAGTTTATGCTGGGCACTTCCTGGCACTTCTCTTCACCTAATCTCCATAATCTTGTCAGCAGATACTTCCTCCTTTCACAGCTGAGGGAGGAGGTGGAGGGTAGGAAGGTTGGGCAACTTGGCCCTGTGCTTGGAAGTGGCCGAGGGGACACCCCCGCCACCACGCAGCATCCTAGGGGAGAAGGTGGTGTCCAGGGTTGGGCCTTGCTGCCCTGCCTGGCCTGAGCCATGTTTGGGAGGGCACAGGCATGTGCTGCAGGCCCTTGCCAATCTGTGAGGGGCCATCCAGCTGGGCAGGGCGAGGCTGGGCTTGGAGAAGTCCTGGGTTAGAGGGCAGCAGCTGTGAGGCAGGGTTGGAGTGGCATCTCAGGAGCTTGTGCTGGGCTAACTGCATTGTTGGGCATTCCTGGACCTGCCTGCACCTTCTGTCCAGCCACCCACACCCTGGCCTGCCCTGGCCTACACCTCCCATGGCCCTTGTTCCTGTCCTGATCGTTTGTCTGCCTTGTGTCTGACTCCTTGCCGGCATTTATGTTGCAGCCAGCAGAGGCCTCAGAGGTGGCGGGTGGGACCCAACCTGCGGCTGGAGCCCAGGAGCCTGGGGAGACGGCGGCAAGTGAAGCAGCCTCTGTAAGATAGCAGGGACCAAAGCCCCATCCTTGTTTCCCACTGCCTGCCTGTCGCCTGTGGGCCTGTGTGCACCCGGCCGAGCTCAGTGGAGCCGGGGCAGGTGCCTGGGCACAGGCAGACACCCTCCCCTCCCTACCCCGAGGGCCAGCCCTCGAGGCCCAGCCCTGCTGACCTGCCCCATGTCCCCAGAGCTCTCTCCCGGCCGTGGTGGTGGAGACCTTCTCAGCGACTGTGAATGGCACCGTGGAGGGCGCCAGCGGGGCTGGGCGCCTTGACCTGCCCCCAGGCTTCATGTTCAAGGTGAGTCCCGGCTGGGGCACCTTCTCTCCCAGCTGTGGCTCTGCAGGGCTGGGCCAGGCACCTGGGCCTTGACGCACTCCACAACCTCTGCAGGTGCAGGCCCAGCACGACTACACGGCCACTGACACGGATGAGCTGCAGCTCAAGGCTGGCGACGTGGTCCTGGTGATCCCCTTCCAGAACCCCGAGGAACAGGTGTGTGGTGGGCCAGGCTCCTCCACTGCTTCTGCAGTGGGCTCAGCGGCCGGCAGGGGGCAGCAGAGGCCGCCGTCCAGGAGCTCAGCCCACTGGGGCTGTGTGTTAGCCTCCCTCCAGCCTCTGATGGCTCCCTCCATGGGCCCTGTGCCTTGCAGGCTGTGCACACAGGGTCCCGGGCCTCCCATTTGTGTCCTGAGCTGAGTCTTAGCCCAGATGCCTTCCAGACCCCCCTTCCATGGCTTCTCCGTTTTAGTTACTTTCAAAGCGAGGTCCCAAGCCTGAGATTGTCCCAGACCTCTGGCTGGGTGGGAGGATTGCAAGTTTCAACTCATCCCGGGCAATTTAGTGATTTACTGAGACCTTATCTCAAAACGTGAAAGAGGGCTGGGCATATAGGGAAATAGCTCAGTGGAAAGGCCCAGAGTTCAGTCAGCACTAGAAGGAAAAATAAACAAGGGAGGTCCCCTGGCTGAACCGGGGCTAGTCCCAGTTCTCGGGTTTGGGCAGCTGCTCTGCCCAGGCGGCTCACATTTCACTGCTGGTGTGAACTGGCCATTGTGGGTAGTTGACAGTGCCCACGTGGACCTCTGGGCTTTGTTCTCAGTTCAGCCCTGAGCATCTGCAGGCCTTGGGCTGGAGCCTGGCCAGCCAAGGGCCATTGTCATTGTCCCATCTGCATGACTGAATTGTCAGGATGGCTGAGGGTGAAACCACCCCAGGTGGAGGGTCCTAGGTCGGGACTTGAGGGCACGGGGTGGGAGGCCTGAGTCACAAGGATTTCCAGGCTGGGGCTGAATCCACTGGTTGTTTATAGCCCCTGCTTTTCCACCGACTGCCCCATGGGCTTGGCCTGGCCAGGTGGGAGTTTAAGCGCTCTGCCCCCAGCTTATGGGGTATACAGTTGTCCAGAGCTGGCTGGAGGGGGCTCAGAAAGGGCAGAGACAGGATCTGTGATGAGGCAGAGACAGATGGGACATAGAGTGAAGCCACCTGACCCAGGTAGTGCCCAGGCACAGCCCAGCTGCAAGTGCAGTGGTGGCCAGCCATGGTCAGGTGTACTGGCCCTGCACTCCAGAGTGAGGCCAGGGAGAAGCAGGGGGCACCTGGGAGGTGGGCACCTGGTTGGGTGTACAGTACTTGGAACTTCCAGAGCAGTGGTGGTGCACCTGTGGCACATGCTGCTGTGGGCTGTTTGTATCACTGAAAGCTCTAAGAGGTTCGCTGTGACTGCTTTGGAAGCTTTTCACTGATTGGTGCCTCCAGAGCTTTGTGATATTTTTTCTAGAAGTATGAGACCTGCGAGGGCAGCTGATGTCCTTCTCAGTGGGTTCTAGATGGCAGGAAGCCCTTGGCCTGGAGTGAGGGAGTTACTCAGACATGGTCAGACCCGTGCAGTAGTCAGGCTGCCTTTCCAGAGAAAGGTCACTTTCCCAAGTGGGGTATAGACTTCTGCCCAGCCCTAACTGCTGAGGGCAGGCTGGTCCTGCTGGGTGCAGGCGGGTGTCATTGACTCTCAGGGAACACTGCCTGAGGAGAAAGGAACAGCGGGAGCAGGGGTCATCTTGCCAGAGTCTAACTGTGGTGTGACCTGGGTGCCCTCCCCGCTGCAGGATGAAGGTTGGCTCATGGGGGTGAAGGAGAGCGACTGGAACCAGCACAAAGAGCTGGAGAAATGCCGGGGTGTCTTTCCCGAGAACTTCACGGAACGTGTGCAGTGACGGCAGAGCCTCTGCAGCCCTTTAGGCACTTGAACATCTTTTCCCGAAAAATGTGTGTTTCTTTTCTGTTTTTTTTTTTTTTTTTTTTTTTTGTTATTGTTGTTTGTTTGTTTCTTTTGTTTTTAAAACTTTTAAAAAGCAAAGGGAAATTGAGAGAGGAGAGACCTGAGCTGAAAGGTGTTCTCCCAAACATTAGGTTGCTTTCCAAAGAGCCCAGTCTGGCCCATCCGGTGGAGTTCACCAGTATACCAGAAGCTGCTGTGTCCCCTAGTTGAGTTCCCGGCATCCCCGCCCACCCGCATGTGTGCCTGGCCGCAGGGCGGGCTGGGGGCCACCAAGCCACCGCTGCGCTTGCCTGAAGCTTTGGCCACCACCGGCCTGGGCAAGGGTCCTCTTTTCCTGGCAGCTGCAGTGCGTGGGGCCCAGTTGCCAGCCCAGCCTGGCCCCGCCCCGCAGACTATCTGTGTGCTGTTTGAAAATAAACCGTAGTGTTCAAAACAAAATGAAACAAAACATCTGGCAGAAACACTCTGAAAGATGTCAGTGTGTCTGTTTTGTCTCTGGTGTCCCGTCTGAGACTGTGACCCTGGGCTGCCAGCTGGTGTGCCAGCTGTGCGGTTACTGTCTCCAGCCGGAGCCTGTGCTGGGGCTTGGCCGGAGCCCTGTGATGTGCCCGAGGGGTGAGGTGTCCCGAGTGACTGTGGGAAGCGGGGGTCAGCGACCAGGACTTCGCTCCACAGATGAAAACCTTGAGGCCCAAGGAACTCGGGAAGCTGGTTGGGGATCTTGAGGAGCGTCTTCTTGGCTCTTGGCTGCCCGGAGGCCCCGAGTCTGCCAGGGCCAGAAGGGCCTGCCTGGGTCAGGCGTGAGGTTGGCCTGCCAGCTTTATCCTGCCTTGTGGTTCCCACTGAGCACAGCCTTAACTGTGGGGCTGTTCTAGTGGCTGACGCCGCACAGCAGTGGCCTGTTGTGCTCATGGGCCCAGGAAGCAGCCTGGACTGCGGGTGGAAGGAATGCATCTTTACGTCGACCTTTACATCGTGAACGCAGGAGAGTGGGTGAGCCCAAATCCAGGGCTCAGGACAGTGTTTGTTATTGTTGTTTGTTATTGGCACTCAAACTTCAGGTGCCTCTGAGAGGGGCTCGTCCAGCCGCCATTCTTGCTTCCCTTTTGGAGTGGGTGCTGCGCGTGTCCCAGCAGAACTCTGACTTTGTACTCCGCTAGCATCTTTCCCTACCCCAATTCCCGCAGCTACGGGTAGCTTTATGACACCTTCCTGGCCAGTGAGCTGAGGGAGGGCATACCTTCACGGATAAAAAAAATCCAAGCTTTGATGAGTGTGGCTTTCAGCTCCTTTGGCCTGGAGTGAGGGCTGGAGGAGCAGCAGCTTTCTTGGGACCCACAGGTCACATACAGGAGGACGAAGAGCCACTCCCTGAGGATGGCAGAGTGAGCACAAAGGTGGGGGGATGGAGTGTCCAGTCCAGGCTAGTGGCCATACATCTGACTTATGTTTGTACAAAGTAGCACACCCATCATGTTGGGGGTCTGTTACTTGCAGCCTTCCTAATTGCTCCCATATCTGTACCTATGGGACAGTGTCCTCACTTTAGCCTCCTGCAATCCTGTGGCCCCCGCTCTATGCAGTCCTCACCATCCACTTCCTCTGGCACCCACAGTGGGTCCAGTGCCCTTTGGATCTCTGCTAGCCCACCTGTACAGCAGAACTCGTCTGCCAGGGAGGTTTCCCTGGAACACATCGCCCCATTGCCCCTGTGTTTGTACTGTCAACAGTCCGCCTTTCCCTAAAAGCCCAGATCCCCAAACCTGGCCCTGCGTGCTCTGCCACTCCCCGGTTTTCTCCTGTTCCTGCCTGGAAGGGCCCATCCTGTAATGGCCATGATACCTGTGCCCTCTTCCTGTGTGTGGCTTCTTTGCCATGCTGCAGCCGAGCACCCCTCGGTGACACACCCTTTTTCTCCCAGCTGACCCAGCTCCTCTGTTGGACTGAGGGCTCAGCCGAGGGCCCAGACCTCTCCCCGCTTTGCCTGTCATGCTGCTTGCCTCACTGCAGATAGCAGGGTGGAGGCCCCCAGACCAGCTCCCTGTGCAGCCCCCTGGAGCCAGGCCAACCCCAGCTCAGGGAGTGGGACCCTGCTGTGCCCAGCACCTGCTACAGTCTGCCCACTGCTCAGTGTAGAAGCCACAGGATACTGTTTGCTGAAAATGAAAACATAAGCTGGGGCTGGGGATATAGCTTAGCAGCACAAGTGCCTGGTCCTGAATTCAAGTCCTAGTACTCCCCTACCCCCCAAAAACTAAAACTGCAGCTCCCACTGCTCTCACCTGACGAGGTTTGCTTTCAGTTTTGCTTCTTTGGACTGAAGGGAATCAATCCTCCCTGAGCTGGCCAGGGCAGGTCTCCCTTTCAGCCCCTGTCCTACTGTGGGCTCAGCTGTTACCCATACGAAGCCCAGCGCAGACAGACAGAGTGACCAGAGAACCCCTTTACTCCCCTTGGAATCCACCCTGTGGCCTCCAGCAGCCTGCTTAAAGCCCTCAAACCTGCTTCTCTGGCTTTAAGCAAGGAGTTTGGATGACAGGATATGTTGTAGTAGAATTGCTCAACTCTGCCAGCAGAGCCTGGGGGTACACTCTCTCACTCGGATACTCTTGGGATGGTAGTTTTCCCAGTTTGGATTTCACTTTGTTTTCCTGCAGTCTGCTAATCTTTTTATTTTGTTTGCATGAGTTTTATGAGAGACTAGAAGGTCCTACATCAAGGATGTGTGTCCATAATATTCTGAATCAACAAAAAGCATCTATCCTCATGAACATATATTTTTCTAAATAATGTAGCATTCCTGCACACATGTGCATATGTGCGTTCTTATTCTAACAAAAGAATACACACAGTTGCTCAGCACTTTCTAGAATTTCTGTTTGGGAAACATCTTGAGCCTGTGGTGGCAAAGTTGTTTGGATTCCTTCCATGCTGAGAAATTGTCTTCTTTCAGGGAATTTGATTTTCAGGCCATAGGAAAAAAACAAACAAACAATTTCAGCTTGAAAGTTGCTAACCATTTAGTATTGGGATAGACTGAGCAAGGAGGAAGCAAAACATTTCTCTAATGGAAATAAAATATCGTCTGTTGAGGGGAAAAAAAACCCTTGCTCAGCAAAGCTTGTTGGAGATAGCAGGGCGGGAACTGAAATCTTCACAGTAAGTAGGAAGAGACAAAGAGCCATTTTACTTGGAGCGAAGGAGATGATCCCAGATGTCCAAGGGCCCAGGGCGAATGACAGGCAGATTCTCGGGTTGTGTGCGACCCCCTGGAAGCAGGTGTTGGAAATCAAGGGCTGGGCTCTGGAGTGAAAGGCGAGTGAAAGGCGTCTAGACTCCGTGGTGCAGTTTTGCCTTGGCCTGTGGTTTCACTTCCTATAACATGGTGGTAATACTTGACTCAGCCTTGCTCTGTGAGTTAATAAGTATTGCAGGACAGTTTCTATTGTTTTGAATTGCTTTATTTTTTGCAGTGCTGGGGACTGAATCCAGGGCCTTAGCACTGAGCTACATCCCTAGCCCTTTTAAACATTTCTTATTTTGAGACAGGGCCTTTCCCAGTCATTAAGGTGCCCAGGCTGGGCTGAAAGTTTCAGTTCTGTTGACTCAGCATATATTCAAATAGAAAATCTTCACATTTTGTTTATTTTTGGTCTAAGGATGGAGCCCAGGGCCTCATGCATGGTAGGTAACTGTTCTGGCACTGAATTGTACCTTGAGCCCCTCAGCTTGGACTTGTTTTTGCTGGAAAATAGAGGCTGAGGAACTATCACTAGCAGGTCTCACTTCCTCACTTGTAATTGTGGGTGATTTCCTTGCTTCTCAGAGTTCCCCGAACTGGGTAATAATCTTGGCCTGCAGGAATCTGCCCAAAGTCAGGGACCGAGAGTGTTGTTCCTCCAGGGGTTTGTGGAGTTGATTCTCTATATGAAGTGGCTTATTTTCCTTGTTAGCTGAGAATAATGCCCAATTTACCATCCCTAGTATGGCCTTCAAAGCACAGTACAACTCTGCCGGAGAAAAGAGGACAGCTTCTTATTGAACTCAGGAAAATAACTGTATTTCCAAGAAAAGTTCAGGAGACTAAGTAAGCTTTTGAACTGTGGGAGGCCAGTAAAAGCAGATATTATTGAAAAATGTTTCAATGGACAAAAAGTAACATATATTAAATTGTAGTTTAAGCAGGAAAAAAAAAAGGGTTTATTACCAGGTCTATAAATGAAAGAACACTAAAGCGACATTAACAGTACTTCAAAATAGAACAATAAAATGGGCTCACTCAGTCCTGTGTGATCGATTCCTGCTTGCTAAATCTTGGTCCATGATTTACTTTCCGAAGCTCTTCCTGAGTGGAGAGGCCTGGAATCTGGACTTTGCCATCAGCATTGCCTGAAGCCTCTGTCAGGAGGCCTAGGCTGCCCTTCTTCACTTCGTCCACATGGAGCTCATGCAGAGCTTGCAGATATACAATAGAGTAAAGGAAAAACTCTGCAGATGACAAGAGTTGTGGTTAATTTATGACAGCAAGCAATCATACAAAAAGGCAGGAGGCTAAAATTCTCCACTGGGGAATGACTATTTCATAAGAGTTTGATCAATGTTTCCTTAAGGGTAAAACAGCTTACAGAGAGCAAAGGCACTGGTGATCCTTTAGGGTCTTCTTGTAAAGCAGGCAAGGTCTGAAATATTTATGTGAATGACATTTCACTGATGCAAACCCAAGCAGGGGGAGGCTGAGCCTATCTTCAGATGTGACAGCATCTCCCATGCAGCCCTGATTAAGGAACAATGAACATAATTATTCTAGCATTGCTCTTTTTCTTGTTTCATAAGGGGGAGCAACAGATCTTTGTGAATTTGCGGGGGACCTCTAGGAAGTTTGTAAGAATGTTTTAATGATGAAAAGTTTTATTTTGCTATTTCTATATTCAAGATAGGATCTCAGGAAAGAAAAATCAAAGGAGTCATCCACGATGAGGACACTTGATTCTTAGAGTATCGTGGGTGCCTAAGAGACAAATTGTGCCCACTGTCTTGGTTACTTTTCTCTCATTGCTGAGACAAAATACCTGATGCCAAAAATTAAGGAAGGAGAGGTTTATTTAGCTCACAGTTTGTGGAGGTTTCAGTCTATACTTGGCTGGCTCCGAGGCAGGGTGGTGCATGGCAGAGGGCAAGCATCCATGGCGCGGAAGATAGCAAAGGCAACAAGAGCAAAAGGGAGGAGTGGCAGCAAGCCGACTCTTTCTGTCCCTTACATATGCAAACTATCTGCCCCAGGGCGGGTGTAGCACTCACACCCATGAATCAATCATAAACTTTAAAATCCTGCCCCATGACTGCATGAGGATTTGGGGGGACCTGCAGATACAAACCATAATACCCACCCTTGTAATAATTTTAAAAATTATGAACGTAGAAGGTGACATGATTTTCAAGAACGTTACCATTTTCACAAGTGAGGGTATGTGTGTATTTTGGTTTAAATAATAAAGGACTTAATATAATCAGTAGAGAGCACAGACATTTCCCTGGTAAAACACAAGTAATCTGCTGTCTGGGCATACTTCACGGATGGTCAAGAATAACCTTTCATACTGCAGATGAAGGCAGGAATAAGTAAGGCAAGGCAGCAAGCCCATCAAAGTGAGTGACCTTCACCAGCATTTTAACATATTTCATGTTTTTCTGAACAAGGTGTCATAAATCAAGACAAATAAAATTCAACCCCTTTCACCACAGTCTTTCATATTCTGGATCAAAACTACTCTTGCCATATAAAACAAAAAAGCACAGTTGTAGTCTTTGCTTCTGTTGTTTTACGTACACCACCAACCACTTGTGTTAGTGATAACTTTTATCTAAAGTAACCAACTTTCCTTTCACAGAAAACACTGGGAAGGTGGGCAGGAAATTGAGATGTGCCCTATGCAAGCATTTCTGCAGACTGGCAGAGTATCTGAACACACACATCCCTTTTATTCCTTAAGTTGGTAAGCAGAGATATGTTTATCAATGGACCCAAACATAAAAATAACATATACCAATAAGAAGCAAAACTAGACAAGTTTAAAGTTACTTTTAGTAATCTGTGTTTTAATGTTACATTACTTAGAAATTTAGCTACATATCCAATGATTCCATTAATGAAATTTGTAAGATTTTGCTAGCTAAGGATCTTAGAAATTTATTTAAACTGACATGTGACAAAACAAGATGATAAGTTTGTCTACATAGTGATTCTATTTAAAGTAACATCAAACTGGGCATGGTGGTGCATGCCTGTAATCTCAGCACTTGGAGGCCGAGGCAGGATGACAGCGAGTTGGAAGTCAGCCTGTGTTCCATAGTGAGTTCCAAGCCCACCTGAACTGCATGAAGAGCCTGTGCATAGTGAGTCTGTCTCCCCTTGCCCAAAGTAACACCAATTTTACAGTTATCGTAAGAGTGCTCTACCCTTGAGCTACACACCTCCAGATAATCCTTTTTTTAAACCAAAATTGTTAGGGTGGTCTGATTTGTGAGAGATTTGCCTTAATTATGTACACTTGGATTTATAAAAATAATTCTTTCCCAGCTGATTTTGTATGAAATCATTTTGTTTCAAAGCCTAGCACACTGGAAGTTTGAAAAGTTAGGACTTTCTTTCCTTATAAACTAATCAAAACAGAGTACCTTTGATTTAAGAGATGTAATAATCTAATTCATTAATGTATTTCCCACTCACACACCAAGTGGCCACTGCCTTGCTCACTGCAGACTCACAGATGCTTGGATCACAGATGCATAGAGAGGCTGTGCCTTCAGTTGGGCCACTGCAGTCAAGGCTGAAGCAAACACAAAACACAAGGTTTCCCCAGTCCCAAGTCTCAAGAACTGTTCCTCACAGTGGGCACCAAATCTTCATGTACTTGACTGCACAAAGAAACCAACAAGGACTAAGGAGATGCATTTTCTGTTCTCTTTCACTTAGAAGGGAATAGATCCCTACTATGCATCTGCAGAGATTACCAAATGGTCAGATCATAAAACTAAATTGCAAATCATTGTTGTCAAGAATGGAGAATAGTTTATCAGTCACACATAGATCAGAAATAAAATGTAAATACAAATTCAGTAAAGATTGGAGAAATAAATTGAGAAAAACAAAAGTGAAAGTTCTTTTGCTACTTGGAATTCTCTCAGGAGGCCAAGAGATGAGATGTCTTACCTCCAGTAGTCACGAGGTGCCTTTTGGCAGTAATACTGTTTACCTGGCTCTGACAGAATCTTTTGGGTCTTGTTGTGGGACCTCTAACATTACTAATGGGTGATTTGCAAAAAGGTAAAATCATAATTTTCATAAATGTAAATATCGATATAGATATAAATATATGCATGTTAAAGATTGTAATGAGGTATTATTGAAAGAGGACCGAGTTCAAATATTATCTTCTCCACTGGACACAACCCATTGGTATTGCTATGGACACTTTTGCACTACAGTGGACAGAAAATATTTGTACCACCAGCAGCCTTCCACAAATTAATTTCTATCTCTAAACAATTGCTATACAGCCCAGCTAAGAACAGTGAAAGGTGTGTGCTCCTGTGGACTCAGACAGCTCATGGACAGCAGCCAGATTCCAGTGAAAGGTCACTCTGTTGTCTTTTTATTTTCCCATTCCAAAGTCTTTTCTTCTTTACAGAAGTATGTAGAAGTATATCTGTCACAAAGTAGAGACCAGATTAATAGCAAATACTATTGTTAAGCCCAGTGACTAAGGGTGGTCAGCTGCTTAATGATTTTCTTTTTAAAAATATATATTTTTATTTTATTGGTGCATTTTAGATATACATGCTCATGGAGTATAATCTTCCTGATGATTTGCTGCATTCTGTTTGCTGGTATCTTACTGAGGAGTTTTGCATCTCCTTTTTGGTTGGATCCTTCTCTGATTTTGGTATGAGGGTAATGCTTTCTTCTAGGAATGAATTGGGAGTATTGCTTCCCTTTCAATTTCATTAAAGAGTTTGGGAAGTATTGGTATTAGGTCTTCTCTAAATTTCTTGTAGAATTCAGCAGTGAATCTGTCAGAGCCTAGAATTTTCTTTGTTGGTAGGTTTTTAATTACATCTTGAATTTCACTGACTGATATTGAATTATTTAGAATTTTTATATCTTTATTCAGGTTTGGTGATTCATAAGTTCCTAGGAATCTGTCCATTTCTTCTGTGTTTTCCATCTTATTAGAATATAAGTTCTTGCAGTATGTATTGATGACCTTCTGGATTTTTTCAAGATCTGTTGTGATTTCAGCCTTTCCATTCCTAATTGCATGGATGTGAGTCTTTTCTTTCATTTTTTTAGGTAAGGCTGGCTAAAGTTTGTCAATTTTATTTAATTTTTTAAGGAACCAACTCTTTGATTCATTGATTGCTTGTATTGTTTTCTTAGTCCTTAATGCATTAATTTCTGTTCTGATCCTTATAATTTCCTATCCTGTACAAGCTTTGGGTTTGACTTGCTCTTCTTTTTCTAGAAGCTTGAGGTTCAATGTTAGGTTGTTTATTTGAGCTCATTCTGTTTTTCTGATATGTGTAGTCACCACTATAAATTTCTCTCATAGGAGTGCTTTCATTGTGTTCTATAAGTTCCAGTATGTTGTATCAGCATTATTGTTTAATTGTAGACTAATTTCTTATTTAATTTCATTTGTGACCCATTGGTTTTTCAAGAAGGTGTCATTTAATTTCCATGTGCTTATGAAGTACTTATGGTTTCTTTTGCTTCTGATTTCCAATTTCATTGCAGTATGGTCTGATAATATGTATGGGATAATTTCAATTCCTTTGCATTTACTTAAGCATGTTCTATGAACTAGTATGTGGTCTATTTTGGAGAATATCCTGTGTGCAGCTGAGAAGAATGTGTATTCTGATTCTGTGGGGTAGAACACTCAGTAGACATCTACGAAGTCCATTTGTTCAAAAGTTTGGTTCAGTTCTGTTATTTCTTTGTTGATTTTTTTGTCTAGCTGATCTGTCTATTTGTGACAGTAGGATATTAAGATCCTTCATTACAATGGTATTAGTGCTTATTTGAGTTTTCATATCCATTAATATTTGTTTTATATCATTGGGTAGGCTGGTATTTGGTGCATATATATTTATGATTGTTATATCTTCCTTTTGGATTGTTCCCTTTATGAGGATATAGTTATCTTCTTTGTCTCACTTCATCAGTCTTGGTGGAAATCCACTTTGTCTCCAAATAGAATAGCTACCCCTTCTTTCTTCTGGGTTTTGGTTACATGGACTATTATTTTCCATCATTTTACTCTCAGTCTATGAATTTCTTTTTGAATTAAATATGTTTTTTTTAATGTAGCATATTGTTGGAGCTTGCTTCTTTCTTGGGGCATGGGTACTGGGAATTGAACTCAGGAACTCATGCTTTCCAGGCAGGCACTGTGCTGTTGAGCTATATTCCCAGCCCCCTGGATTTGGTTCTTAATCCATTCTGCCACTTTGTTTCTTTTGATTATTGAGTTGGGACCATTTACATTGATGGTTATAACTGATATGTATTGACTTATCCTTGTCACATTATTTTCCTGTTGATTCACTTTTCTTCCCCTCTGTTCAGTTGCTTACCTTGCCTGATGGATTCATTTTGTTGGGGTTCATGGAGTGGTAGTCCCTTTTGTGTCCTTCTAGAATGTCATTCAGAACATTTTGGATGCTCATTTAGTGTTCACAAATTTCCTCAGGAGTTCTTTGTCATGGAAGTATCTTATTTCTCCAGCAATTTTGAAAGATAGTTTTGCAGGTTACATCAACCTGGATTAGAGGTTGTTTACTATTTAGGACTTGAAATATTTCACTCTAAGCTGTCCTTGACTTGGGGGTTTGTGTTGAAAAGTCAGTTGTGATTTCAGTGGGCTTTTCTTTATAGGTAATTTGTTTCATTTCTCTAACAGCTTTTAGTATTTTGTTCTTGTATTAAATTTCTAAAATCTTGACTATTATATGCTTTGGTTTAGTTTTTTTGAGCATAGCTAATTGGAATTCTATATGCCTCACTTACTGCATGTCAAATTATTTTTCCCTGCTTGAGAAATTTTCTGCCATTACTTCTGTGAACAGATTTATGCAATTTGTGCAATCTTCTCTTTTTACAGTGACTCCAATCAATTATATACTATTTTTCTATGCATCATCTAGTAGCTGTTGGACTAATTTTTCATGGTCTGTAATGGTTGATGTATTGTGTCAATTTGAGAATTGAGAAGTTTAAAAGTTTAACTAAGTGATTCAGCAGGGGGTCAGGGCCCCCATTTTGTAAACATCCTGAGCCTGTGCAAGAGGAGGGCATGGAGATGGTGTGGGCTGGTAGCCTGCATACAGTATAAGGGAGGAAAAGAGGCTTGCTTTTCCTCCTCTTTCTTTTGTTGCTTTTGTGGTCGTCTGCCATCTTGAACTATTGCCCCTCCAATGCCACCTTGCCTTGGAAGCAGCTGATTATGGACTGAAACCTCCACAAATTGTGAGGGTGTTGGGTATTTTGTCTTAGCAACACGAGAAAAGTAACTAAGACATGATCTCTTGGTATTTTTAAGAAATCTTTCTTTTCATGATCCCTAACCATAAATCCTCTCTTCTATACCTGATGTTCTGTCCTCAGATTGACTCATTCTGCTGTATATGCTTTCTAATGGAGTACTTAATCTCCTGGATATCTGAATTTGTTTCATGGATTCCATTCCTTTCCTATGTTGGGTGTTGATGGTTTCCATCATTTTCTTAAGACCTATTTTTATCTGTATTTACTCTCGAGTCACTATGCATATTTTCATTATGGTCACCATCTGTAGTTATCTGAGAAATTATTTCTGTTGATTTTTTTTTCTAGAGGCTCATTCATCTGCTTTGTTATTTCCACTATTACCACTTCAAAGAGCCTGAGTGGGTGGCTTTTGGGTTGTTCCACCTCTTTGCCTCCTCAGTTTGCTTTTGATGAGCTGGAAGTCTAGAGTTGCACCTTGCTTAACTATTTTCTCATTTTTAAATTCAATTCCAGGTTTGATGCTTATAAATTGCTTATGGCAAGTAGCTTTATTGCTAGTGTGTAGAGCCTTATGAAATGACTACTTCTCAGAGGTGTCTTCCAGATTTAGCTGGCTTCTGGGCTTTGAGCCTATTGCAAGATCCCACCCCTTCAATTTATTGGGAATGAGAAGTTGTCGCCTGCTTGGCCCAGCCCCTGGTTTTTTGGCACCAGCCCATAGTATTTTCTGTTACCCTTAGATAATCTCATTCTTGGCATACCAGGAAGAATAACTGATTAGAGCAATTATGTCACCTTGGTTAACATAGTATAATTAGCAATAACAATAGCATCAAACACAGCCTAAGAAATGACAAACTGTGGTAACTATTAATTTACCACCTTTAACTATATGAACTAGATTTGTGGTTATATAACAAAATCTAAATAAACCAGAAAATTGTGTACATTTTACCCTAATGGAGAAAATTTAAAGGGGATTGAGGGAAAAATAGAGAAATAAAAGAGAAAGAGATTAAAAGCAAAGCTGGAGGTCAAAGGAAGACTATGTAAATTCTGGGAAACTGGTAAAGAAGACAAGAGAGAGAAAGAGAAGGAAGAAATAAAAAGAACAGAACAGAACAACAGCCACAAAACTATAAACAATATTCACAGTCATATAAAAAGAAGAAACATTCAAGAAAAAAAGAAAACAAAAAAATATTGCAAAAAAAGATGTGTCTTTCCTGTCACTGATAGACAAAGTGGGCAGACAGGGTCCAGATCCCTGTTGATTAATCCCAGAAAGCCAACTGTAGAGTTACAGTAGCGTTGCAGATAATCCCAGTGAACCTGCACCTTTAGTTATACTAAAGTTCAGGGTAGTTTCTGGCTGTGAAGCTGGAACCTGATTTGTTCTGTGTGCAATACTCTGAGTGAGTCCTGGTAGCTTGAACTCAGTTCCCTGCTGAGTTTAACTCAGCACCGTGACCTCCTGATGACATGAACTCAGTTCCACCTCACCCTGACTTAAGAGCTGCTAGACTGAGCCTGTAGGTGCTCTGAGTTCTGAGTTCAGTTGGTTACCGGCCAATCACCCTCTCCTGCAGGACATCTGAACCTGAATAACTCACCAATCATGGCAGTCCACTCTGTCCACTGCTCCACTCTGCTGGGGTATTTCTGCAAGGAGGCCTCTTTCATTCATCTGCATGTTCAAGCTGCCCCTCCTGCGCAGTGAGTCAGGACTCAGGAAGAAAGTGTGACTTGCATCCTCCTTCTTCTGTATTATGGTCTCTCTCTTTGTTCTGTCTACAGGCTTCAATTCTCACTTCAGATTCTTGCTGGATCCAAGGGACCCACTTCCCTCCTTCTTCTCTTCCTCATGTGCTACATTGCAGTGTCATGACACCAAATTTTGGAAAGGTTCTTTCTTCTCTTTTCTCTATGACTCCCATGGCCAGGCCCTATGCCAGGGCAGAGCATGTTGGCCTGGCCACTTCTCCTCATTTCTTGGCATTGACCCCAGTGTCTGACTGGCCCCTCCCCCAATGGCAATGGAGGCAGAGTTAGTGGTGGACACTGTAACCACAGCTGTTGCTCCACACAGTATCTGGAACTGGAGTCATACAGGACTGACGGGTATCTGGGTATCTTTTTGCTTGCTCCTAACTTGGTCACCACTCAACCTCCAGTGGCAGGTTCAGGATCAGAGCTTTTTGTGCTTAATAGTTTTCTTCAGACAGAAGGTACCATGGTCCCCAGGTGTTGTGCAGATGTGGCTCAGTTCCTTACTCTTCTGCCTTGGCTTCTTTGCTTCTGGGGAAAAAGACTGAAAGGAAGCCTTGATGAGAGTAGGGACAGGAGTTGGGGTGACAGTGGAGGGAGATAGCAACCAAGAATGAGGGCACATGAGTTTCTTGCAGGGTACCAAATTGCATCACTCCTTTGGTTTTTCTGGAAAATGACATAGAAGGGTCACAAATAAAATTTTACATTAAATGTGTTCAGGGAGATTGTTATAATAAATACTTAGCATTAATGAATAAATCAATGTTATAAAGCATGTTATAGTGATTTAAAAATTTCTTAAATGATTATACTTTTATGCTGTCATGGTAGAAATGGGTTCAAAAGCTTTTAACAACTGAAATGGCATAGGCAAAGATAATGAAGGTCCACCACTGGCCAATGAGAATGGATGTGAATTGTGAACCCTTCTATGTAGCCAGACTAGATTTTTATCCCTCTGTAAATTTCAGCTCATTCCTTACAGAAGAATTAGAAAATGTTCCAAACAAAGACAGTGCCATATTCTTTGAGGTCTTTCCTTTGTCTATATTTTACTACTAGTATATTTTCAAATCTGGATGAACATTGCCTGATATTCTGTAGTTCAAAGGAGGTATATGATATCAGCTCTGAGCATATCTGAAACACCTCTTCAAAGTCGGACAGTTTCCTATGTAATATGTAGATCGACCATTGTTTACAGCTCTGTTGTTGGACTTTTATACTGTTTTATATTCTCTATTTACATCCTTATTTATTCACTTGGGAAAAATTTCCTAAAATGGAAATTCTAGATCAAAGGGCATTCATTAACAAAAATAAGCATTTTCTTTTAGGATAGTTTTAGATTGATGAAATTATGATGACAGTACAGAGAGTTCTTGTATACACTGCATCTGGTTTCCCCAATTATTAACAGTATCATCACAGCATTAGTATTATTAACCTCTCACATTAGCTTTTGGTTGCTGTACCCAAAAGGCTAAGGAAAACAAAGGAAAAGAGATTTACTTTGGGTCCCATTTCAGAGGTTTCTGTCCATGGTCTTAGGCCTCTGAGCAGGCAGAGACATCATTGCAGAAGGGTGGGGAAGGACAGCTGAGGAGCACACCTCATGGCAGCCAGGAAGCAAAGAGAAAGGGGCTGGGGTCAGATGTACCCTTCAAAAGTTCCATGGATGGGATTAGTGCCCTGACACTTCAGCCACCTCTCTAGGCATCTCTTAGTCTAATTGAGTTGTTATGAACTCATATTGATATTCTAAGTCTCAACCTGGCCTGACTCTCCCAGCTCCCATCCTTCTTGCCAGCAGAAGCACTATTCTCTGCAGGGAACTCAGCTCAGTACTGAGGCTGATATCAGCAAACAGGAGATAAGATAGGACAAGAAAATATCAGGAGATAAGATAGGACAAGAAAGTTTACAGGTCCTGGAGACATCTGGAGACACCCAAAATTTACAATGGACACTTCAAAGGACACTTCAAAGGACTCTGTGGTGCAAGACTGCTAGAAAACTTTAACCACAGATGTTCACTGGGATCTTCCTAACTAATATCCTTTCCCTTCTCTTCATTCCTATAAAAGGAACCCGTTTCTCTTTGTTCAGGGCAGAAGGTCTTACCATGCTCTGCCTAAACTCAGGCACAATAAATTCCATGCCATGCTGCCTTTACCCAAGCCTGGTGGTCTCTGCTGCTTACATAACTTACAGATATACTATTATGAACTGAAGTCCATTTTTAATTAAGACTTCCTTACTCTTTTTCTAATGTCCTTTTTCTGTCCCAGAATCCCACATTGGGTCCCATATTACATTTGGTCATCATGTCTCCTAGGCACCTCTGGCCTGTGACCCTTCCTTAGGTTTTCCTTGTTTTGGACAACCTTGACAGTGTTGAGGGGTCAGGCATTGTAAAGAACATTTCCAACTGGTATTTATCTGATGTTTTTCTCACAATTAGACGGAAGTTTTGTGTTTTGGGGCCGAGGCCCACAGAGGCAGTGACATTCTCATCTCTTCCTGTCAAGGGCACGTACTGTCAAGGTGACTTTTCAGTGTTGGTGCTGACCTTGGCCACCTGATTGACCAGTGCTGAAAAGTAGTCTCTATCAGCTATGTCCCATCTTCCTAGGGGAGGAGTATCACACACATTGTTTAGAATGTGTCTGTGTGGGAAGTTAATCCATTCTCTCTCATCTATTTATTTATTCAACAGGGCCTTAGATTAGAACAGACTCAGGCTACTGATTTTATATCTGGAGTATAAAATTCAGCACTGTTTTAGTTTGTTGCTAAAAGTGGTCAGCTCTTGTTCATGGGTGCTCTTTCAGCTGGCTCCTCTATCCCTTGGCACACCCCCACCATTTTGGGATAAATATTTTTTTTTAGCACTTTCTTGCAATTTGGCACTGGAGGATGCTCCAGGCTCATTTCATGTATTTCCTACTCTAGTCCTAGAACTAGCCATGTCCCCAAGGAACTCAGCACACATTTTAAAAGGGCTTTGAAACAGGTTGCTAAATTTCCCATCAGAAAAGTGACGGTCTGGCCAACAGTATATGAATGCTTATTTCTCCTTACACCGTAATGATCTAAAAATAACACTTGGTCACTTCTTTGATTCCTTTAATAATGAATTATTTTATCTAATTTTTGTGAGTTTATTAGCCATTTGTCATTTGGCAAATTGCCATGCCATGTTTCTAATCCAGTTTTTTATTAGCTATTCACTGGTAACTTGAGTGGTATCTCATGGACTTATCTCTCAACTTCAATAATTACCAGTTCTGCAAACTGTTTCAGTTGATAACATGGGCAACAAGACACAGAGAAAGTCAGCTCTTAGGAATGAAGAATTGAAACAAGATAACATGGAATCAAAGAATTCTACTAAAGAATCCAACATGAGTGGGAAAAATGTTTGCAGCATATTAACTGCTAACAAGATATAAGAATCAAGTCCGTAAATCAAAACGGGCAAACGTGAACAAACACTTTGTGTACAGGGTTCCAACACGCAAGAACTTTCAACCTTACCATCTTCGCGGGGACAAAGGGGAAGCCCCGGGGTCTACAGATCAGGAAAGGTCAAAGCAGTCCTCCAGCCAGGCACGGCTAGCGGCTGGAGGGAGCGAGCGTGGCGAGCCCGCCAGAGGACAGAGCTGTGGCCCAGGAGCTCCGTCCTCGTTCTTCCATGCCCTGCGGCCTGAGGCGCCGTCACAGCCCACTGTCCCGCTGCTTGGGTGGGTGCAGTCCCACAGGGCCTGTGGCCCCGGGCAGGGGAGCTCGCCTGCGTGCGTGCCTCTTCTCTCTGGGATCTGGGACCCGCTGGGTTGAGGTGGGGCTGTCCCTGTGCACGTGCCCCGCTGCTGGTCCGGCGCACTGGTCTTTGCTGTGGTCAAGTGGTCGCCACCGCTCACACGGCACCAGCAGCTGGTGCTCCTGCAGAGGGCCGGCTTCTGGAGGCCAGGGTGGCTCCCTCCCTGTGCATCTCTGGCTCCAGCTGCTCCTCCTTGCTGGGGCCGGATTGCTCATCCTGCCCCTGGCTCCGAGGAGTGGGGGAGATGGGCTTGTGAAGGCCACAAGGTACTCCAATTCTGGCATCCTCACTCGGGTTCTGTTCCATGTCCACCCAATGGTGCGGGGCTGGGATTTAAATCCCACCCTCCCAGCTGTGCCCTCTAGGCCATCTGCTTCTCCCTCCCTCATTCCAGTCTTCGAGTCACCATTAATCCTTTCCTGGTTGATGCAGATTCTGCGAAGGGGCTATCTGATGTCACTGTTGTTGGAGACCACTACAAGGTGGCTCTGGGTAGGATTTAATATTAACCAACTGGCTTTCCATATTCACTGTGAATCTGTCCAAGGCCTAGGCTCCTTATCTGGAAATGACAGACTCATAGTAAGTGAACCTCTGTGAGTCACTAATCCCTACTAGAACCTGTAGTGGTAGATGAAGCCAGAAAGCTTCAAAGGACAAGATAAGATCACAGCCAAGGACACCTGGGTCAGATCTCAACTAGATGAAGACTATAGCCTCAGGCATCTCATTCTTCAGTGGATTACCTTCATACCTTACTTAGAGAAGTCCTTGAGTGGTTCTGCTCTTCTTGAGTACTCCCCTTCCCTCTTCTGATAACCAAATGCATTTGGGTGACCCAGAGAAGGCCATGGTCTTAGCCCTGAGAGAATCTTGAATTATGTGAGAGGGCTTTGATCCTCCTGGGGGCCCTGAAATCATTCCATTTGCCTCTTTTTATTTAACCTTTGCCATACACTTGTTCAGGAGATTGTGGACCTGATCACCCTGCAGTAACTAAGGGATATTATTAACTCCATAACTTTGACATGACTTCACCTGTTCTTGGTCATTGTTCCCTTTCTGGAACAATAAGATGGCCCAGTCTTGTTCTGTATGTTTTTAGTTATATGGATACATGGCGGCTGCCATGGGATCTCAAAGGCATGGTATATCTGTTCCACCGTCCAAGACAAAACAGGTGGCTGGAGACCCTCTGAGACCTGTCTCTCAATGAAAGCATCGATTCCCATACAGAAGCTAGAAGTTGCTTTGACTTCCTTTGTCTTTCTCTTCTCCCCCAGAGTCAATACAAACCAAGTCTGGTCAGTTTCACTTTTGACCTAATGTGTACATTCTTGCACTGTTTCACTCTTCTACCATATCCCCAATGCTTGAATCTCCTTATATCACCTCTGTGTATACAGCAGTGCATTGCCATTGAGATTAGATCCACATCCCTGGACCAGATGAAGATCAGATGGTCTGATCCTCACCCACTTACCTTACTTATCTTGTCCCATTCTCTGCTCTGACTTTAATCCAACAGAGGGAAAAAAGAAGGGGGTTACTTAGCATCAGTCTTGGGGAATACTTTCCTCGGAGGAGAGCAGGTATCTTGGTTGATTATCACAAATTTAACACTTGGAAAACAAAAGGGAACTTGGCGTCTTGGGAAATGAAACTGGCTCATTTAGCGGCTGGTTGCCCCTTTTTCTTGATTTGCAAATCCCAGGAGCTATATGCACAATTAATGGTTTAGAATGGGTTTGTGGGTTGTCGTGACAGACAGTGTGACCTCCCTCTGAAATCTACTGGTTTTAAATTGTTCTTCGAACCTGGGCAGCAGTTGCGAGACATGATACATCAGTCTTCCAATCCTGACTCCTCCACTTAGCATTTCTGCATCCTTGGGTGGCATCATAACAGTTTCTTCACCTAAAATACAGACAATTCTACCTCTTCTGCCTGTTCCCAAGGGATTCTTTGAGGCTCAAGAATGCATTCACGTGTCATGTGTGTATAAGATGATTACACAGGTTAACTTTGAACTGAGGTTGTTATGGGAAGGATACAGGATGCTATTCATAACTGCAAGGGGCAATAGCAGCCACCTGGGGCTATACTGAGGAAAATAGGACATTGGGTCCCCTTGTGCAGGGAGGGTTATCTAGCTTGACACATTAGCTTTTGCTCTCAGATGGGTGAAGGTGAGCAGGGCCACCATGCAATTCAGATAGGGCATGATGTAAATTTATGACTGGATATGTTTCCAGTCCCAATGGTAGATTCATTCTTAGAAAGCACTAACTCATACATTAGTCTTGTTGCTGTGTCTGGTAGATGAAAAGTGTTAGCTCTTTGAGAGAAGTTCCTCAATCACAAACAAAGCCTGCCTCAGAAGACCAGGAGACATGCTTGCACAAACTCCCACAATTGCCCACTTGCATCTGGGTCCCTTCTGGCCTCTTTAATCTTCTTCTCCCCTTCTCTGTCTACCTGTTTCTCCATCTTTGTGGGTCTCTTTTTCAGTGTGTCTTTCTGTCTGTGGCCTTGTTTTCTCTCCCATGGCTACCTTGTTCACTTTGGATTCTGGGTGAAACGTCAGTCCTCTTGCTGAGTGACTCACAGCAGGAGCCTGCTTGGTTGGTGCCTCCATCCACCCAGTGCATGTTTAATATGGCTTCTCTGTGCCAGGGCAAAGAAAGAGTGAGGGGAGTGAGGACTCTGCCTTAGGGGAAAAGTTTTCAAAGGCATCAAAGTGCATCATCCACCAGTCCTTGAGAAAGTTGTTTTTCACTGTGGCACACTTCTGTGACCAGGTATGTTATTTCCTCGCACAGCACACAAGAAATTCTGCATTCTCTAGCAAACAGCAGCTAAGTGTCCTCTAGTTTAATACAGTTCTGACACCATCTACCTGAAGATGGCATCAGGTCCCGTGGGGTGAGGTCTCAGTCCCACAAGACTACTCCCAGAAGCCAACTGCATGCCTCAGGGTGGTTTACCTGCTCTGTTAGTGAGCGCTGTCATGACACCTCTTTGGATTCAGTATGTTTGTTAGAGCAGCACACAGAACCAGCAAAACATGCTACTTAACATTTACCTGTTTATTATAGAACAGGGGTGGCGAACCTACGGCATGCTTGTTATTTGTTTTGCTTTTACGACAAAAAATGTTGATGTAGAGTTGTTTTTTGTAAACTAAAATCTCAGTATTTGGGTTTAATTGTAGTGTGGGGACTTTGGTAAATAAGTGGATTTTGAGTTGCAGTTTAGGCAGTCTCTTTAAGAGGTTTGGCATCACTGTTGCAGAGAATGTTACAAAGGAGATGGGGAGGGCGAAGTGTGGGGGAGGGGTACAGAGCTCCCAGTCCTCCAGATGTGCTACCCTCTAGGAGCCTGCTTGTGTTCATCTGCTTGGAGTCTCACCCAAACTCTGGCCTTTTAGGCACTTGTTGCACAACATGGACCGGATTAATTAAATCATTGGCCATTGGTGATCAATTTTAACTTCAGTCTCTCTTCTCTCCCTGGAGGTTTAGATGGGGCTGAAAGAGGGAACCTCCAGTGTGCCTCCAGGCAGCTCACTAGCATACAAAGGACACTCTTATCACTCCAGAGATTCCAAGGGTTTTAGGAGCTCGAGTTAGGAAATTTGAAGGAAGACCATTAATATATTTCAAAATCTTACAACACTATTTTAAAAATGAAAATTTTTTACCAAAATTGCAGTATTTTGAAAACCAAAATTATTACAAAATTTCCATGATGAACAAAACAATTTTTTTTAAGACAGGATCTTGCTGTGTTGGCCTTGAACTCACAGTGATCCTCCTGCCTCAGCCTCCCAAGTGCTGGGAATACAGACATGTACCACCATGCCTAGCTAAAACACCAATTTAAATAAAGACAGGGTCAGTACTCAGTCATATTGGAGTCTGAGCCAAAAAGAAAAACCAGTATTATTGATTCTGTCTTTAATTAAAAATTTAATGTTCTGTTTATCACAACTTTTTTTTGCATCTAATCTGTTACAAGAAAGATATAGAGCTGAAACTGCAAAACAGTTGCCACCTCTTAACTATTTGTTGTGTTTCCATAAGAAGACTGGGCCCAAGAATGAACCCAGCCCTACACACTGCAAGGACAGAGAGAAGACAGCAGGGATGGAATCCCACTAGGACAGGAAGAGTGAGCTTGGGCTGCATTTTGAGTGTGGGACAGTGAAGGGACAGGCTGGGGTGGCAGGTCCTCAAGGTAGGAGGGCCTGACAGATGATAGATGCAGGGCTGGAAGGACCCAGGACCAGAGATCATGTGGGAAGAGAGACTGCAGCTCTCTTTTGAAGAAAGTGGTGCTCACATCGTGAAAGTGACGATGAGGTTTTGAGGTTCTACAGTGGTCAGCATTCAGGAGCATCTCAAGAAGTCAATCCTCTGCCCCAGAGGCCTGTGTATCCACTCAGGAGCCAGAGTGTGGAACCCATGGAGGAATCCGTTACCTGGCTGGCTGGGGCAGACATCACTTCATGGCTCCTTTTGCAGGCATAGAGAGCTGTCCCCTCAACAATTGGTAACTGAGGCTGGCCCTGAATTCTAGAGGGTATTTTGTCACTGAGGCCTCTCTCCGGGAACTCATCTCCCTGGTTTTTCCCTCTGGGGCTCCCCATAGTTGAGGGTCTGAGGCTCTGTGTGAGCGCATCTGGCCATTCTGTGAATTAGGATGAGTCACTCTCTCAGGTGGAGGGTGAGGTGGATCTCCTTAGCCCTGCCTGATGCAGAGCAGGTGGATGCTCAGCCTCACATCTCATCGCTCACTTTTGGACAGAGTGCAGCTCACACAGACAGAAGAGCAGCCCCTAGTTTGTTGGAGGCGCCCAGCACATGGTCTCCCCAAAGCTTTGTCATTAGGACCCTGGCTTGGGGCAGTGTCTGGTAGACCAAAGAACCAAGCAGTCCTTGCTGGTTCTAATGCACTTGTTTTCCCTCTGCCCTTCCTTCTCCTACCTCTGACCTGTGTGCTTCCACAGCTCCATGCAGTGTCCTCCTGTCCAGCTCCAGCTTTGTCCTGGGAGTGCTGAGACAGCCTCTGTAGTATTTATGGCCCACTCTAGGGCCCTGCCCTCCAGGATCCTTGAACACTTTTGTTGGCACCAGGGAGCCCCTGTGTTTTCCCCACCCTAGACCCCTACACGACCAGGCTCAGGAGAGAGTTCAAGACCACCTGACACATTGTTGGGCCAGGACTATAATTTGAGGCTCCCCTGAAGACACTGAGCTAAGCACTTGGGTACAGGGGATTTTCATAGAAGATGAACCTAAAGGGAAGAAGGAGAGAGGGAATGGGGCAGAATGAGACTGAAAAAGAGATAAAGACAACATCAGGTAGGACTTTAAAGTCACTGTCATGAGCAGTTGGGACACTTTCAAGATGAAAAACCAAGAGCTTAACTTTTACTGGCTCTATCCCTCACTGGTTGGAGTGGGCCTGGGGGACATCAAGGACAGGCTGGCAGAGAAGCTGAGACTCAGGGCACTGCTGGTAGAAAGAAAGCCTGTGAGGGTAGGGAACCATTTGGACACAAACACTTGCTGTGCTGGGTAGCAAATGCAGGGCCTGTGTAGAGTAGGCAAATGCTATACTGCAGAACTATACTCTTAGCACTTGGAGAGAGCATTGCTATGGTCTGGATGTGGTCTGTCCCCCATAGCTGCCTGTACTGCAATCTTGGTCCCTAGTATGGTGATGTTAGGAGGTGGTGGGGTCTTGAAGAGGTGGGGCATTGTGGGAAGTCATGAATGATCCCTCTCTGCACTCTGGGTTCCTATGTTGCCATGTGATCTCTTCCGCTTGAACATACCCCTGTCAATATGATGTCATCTGCTAAGAACTCTTTTCTGGAGCTAAGACAATGCCAGTGCCAAACCTTTGAATATTTAGATCTGTGAGTTAACTTTTACATAAGTTATTAGGCCCTATGTATTTTGTTATAGTAACAGAAAATGGGCAAATACAAGTACCAGATGGGTTATGTTAGTCAGTTTTCTGTTACTGTAACAAATGGCTGAGGTAGTCACCTTTAAAAAATGCTTTATTTTGTCATAGTTTTATTGCTTCCACTGTTACCACTTTAGAGAGTCCAGACGTGTGGCTTTTGGATTGTTCCACCTCTTTGCCTCATGGGTTTGCCTTTGGTGAGGTGGAAGTTTGGGGTTCATCTTGTTTAAATGTCTTCTAATTTCTTATTTTTAAAGTGTAAATCCCAGATTGATGCTTGTAAATTGCTTATGGCATGTAGCTTTATTGCTAGTATTTAGAACCCTTAGGAAATGACTACTTCTCAGAGGTGTCTTCCAGATTTAGCTGGCCTTTGGGTTTTGAGTTTGACACAAGATCCCACCTCTTCAATTTATTGAGGATGAGAAATTGCTGCCTACTTGGCCCAGTCCCCGGTTCTCTGGCACTGGCCCACAGTATTTTCTATCACCCTTAGATAATCTCAGTCTTGTCATACCAGGAAGAATAACTAATTAGAATAATTATGTCACCTTGCCTAAAGTGGTACAATCAGCAACAAAAATAGCATCAAATACAGCCTAGGAAATGATAAACTGAGGTAACTATTAATTTGCCACCTGTAACTGTAGGAACTACATTTGTGATTATATAACAAAATCCAAAACAAAGAAGAAAATTATATGCAGTAAATAATCCCTCAGTATGGCAACTTTACCCTCAGTAGAGAAAATTTAAAAGGGGCTAGAGGGAAGAAATAGAAGAAAAGGAATATATTAGAAGCAAGGCTGGAAGAAAAGGAGGATCACACAAACCTTGGGAGAACCATGAAGAAGACAGGAACAAAAGAGAGAAGGAAGAAATAAAAAGAACAGAACAAAACAGAACAACATCAACAAAAACTAGAAACCATGTTCAAAGAGACAAAAAAAAAAAAAAAAAAAGAAGAATGTAAGAAAAAAAGCCTCTATTTCAAGGTGCATCTCTGCTGTCACTGGTAAACAACGTGGGCCAGCAGAGTCCAGATCCAAGTAGATTAATCCCAGCAAGCCAGCTGTAGCTTTATGGCAGGGCAGTGGATAATTTCAGCAAGCCTGCACCTTAGTTCCACTGAAGTGGAACCAGATTTGGTCATCCAGGAGCAGTCTGTGTGCCTCTTGGCAGCACTTGAGTTTGGCTCCCTGCCAGGTTGAACTTGGTTCCTTCACCTTCTGCTGACTTGAACTCAGCTCCGTGACCCTGTCACTGGGAGCCACTAGATGGATCCTGGGTACAACTGTTCTGAATTCTAAGCTCAACTGGCTGCTGTCCAAAATGGTTACCAGCTAATCACCCTCTCCTGGGTAATGTCTGAATAACTCACCAGCTACTGCAGTCTGCTGTGTCCACGGCTCCATTCCACTGGTGCATCTCTCTGAGGAAGCCTCTGGGGTTGCCAGTAGTGGCTGTGCATCTGCAGGTTCAAGCCGCCCCTCTCACGCAGTGAGTCTGGGCTCAGGGAGAAAGCACAGCCTGCTACCACCTTCTTCTTCATTGAAATCTCTCTGTTCACTCTCTCTGTGGACTTCACTTATCACTTCAGATCCTTCCTGTGTCCTGGGGACCCACTTCCTGCCTTCTCTTCCCCACATTGCTATATTCCAGTGTTTGGACGCCAAATCTCAGAGAGGCTCTTTCTCTGCTGCTTAGCACACTGCCATCTTCCCCTGAGTTTGTTCACAGTTTGTTCACATCTTCCCCTGAGTTTGTTCACAGTTTTTTAGAGTGCAGATGTCTCTTCAACATACTGGTATTATTGTATTTGGATATATACCCAGTGGTGAGATTGCTGGAACATAGGGCTCTTCCATGTTTAATATTTTGAGGAAACTTCACACACTTTTCTATAATGGTTGTACTAATTTTCATTTCCACCAGCAGTGTGCTTTGACTGGGATTTTGGAAGGCACCTATTGCCTGTGGTAGCCACAAGGGACCAGCAGAGACGTTAGGAAAGTAACCCAATCTTGGTTTATGCAATGGTGGTGGTAGGAAGCAGTCAGATTCTGCAGACCCTTTGAAGTCAGGGCCAACAGCATCTCCTAAAAGAACAGCTATAGCAGGCAAGAGTAATAGGGAGTGAAGCTGACAGATGGAAGGATGGAGCTATCACCACAGCCATGTGTGTGCAGCAGCATTCTGGCTTCTTGGGGCAGATTTGTCCATGACCATGTCAGTGGAGATGAAGTGTCCAGGTGGGACTGGGGTACAGAGGAGGGGATGGAGATCTAAGTTCGAGGGATGGGCTGGGGTAGTTCCTTGGCTGGAGAAGTGGTTAGGAGGATAGGGATTAGTCTAACATGGTTCATTTGTGCAGATTTCCCTGGACCTGGATGAAACTCTGTGTTACGTGCAGAGAGAGAAGAGCAGTGGGTGCTGATCCCTGGCCTTCAGCAGAGTGTCAAGCACTCACAGCAAGGATAGAAGGTACAGCAGGTGGGGGTGTGAGGAGAACTGATAGAGTGTGATATGGACACAGTGAGAGAGAGAGGACACAAAAGAGGGGGTGCCCTGCTGTGCTGCCTCCTGTGGCTCAGAGACTTTTCTCCTAGCTTCTCTGCTGGGCCATAGCTAGTGGGGAAGGAATAACTGTTAAGAATAAGAACTCTACCCATTGAGAATACATTCACAGTAGTCACAGCTGTCATGGCTGTATGAGGCTGGTGAAGAGCTTTGTCCTTGAGCCAG
Source organism: Chinchilla lanigera (assembly GCF_000276665.1). Lineage (NCBI taxonomy): Eukaryota > Metazoa > Chordata > Mammalia > Rodentia > Chinchillidae > Chinchilla > Chinchilla lanigera. The sequence continues at coordinate 3,447,553 of NW_004955459.1, forward strand.
ACAATCAGGCAACCGTTTAGTACTGTCTTTGAGGTCTTGTGAAGGCCTTTGTCCTACCATGGGGGCTCTGCCTGCAGCCGCCATGCTGCTGGTGTATGTGAGTGCTGCGGGGCTGGAGCCAGTGCAGGCTGTGCCCAGGCAGGCTTGGGCCTCTTGGCTATTTGCTTTGGGCTCTTCTCCAAGTATGAGCTTTAATCTGCTTGTAATATAGAGTCTGGAAGTTTCTGTCTCTCAGTGCCAAACACTTGGTTTCTTTCCATTGTCTTCCATCTGTAGTTCTCAAACTTTATCCTGCTTCAGAGTCATCTGGAGGGCCTCCACTCCTAGCCACATGATCTAGTCTGGAGTAGGAGCTTGAGAATTTACATCTGTAACACATTCCCAGGCATTGCCAGTGTAGCTGGTCCAGAAACACAGTTTAAGAATCACTGCCCTGGATCTACATTAGAGACTTCCATCTTCATCTCTTGCTTTAATTAAGAACCAGAAGGAAGGTTAGAGCTATTTTGCACTTGCTGTTCTTCAAGGTCTTCAGGTCACAGTAGTCACCATGGCATGGTGGTATAGTTTGGGATGGTGTGCTCTTAGATTTTTCACTCTGTCTTTCTGCATCTCTGCCACTCTCTCTGTCTCTTATTATCTCCGTTAGTTTAATGTACTAAAGACTGAATTAAGATTCAAGTGTTTTATGGGACATAGTCCATTAAGCTGTTATGGTTCATTAGGGTCCCAGACTGGATTACTTCACTGGCTTAGCCAGTCCCTGCGCATCACCCCCAGCCTGTGATGCAGAAAGCCTGTGCTTGGAGGAAGGGGTGCAGTGTGAGGCTGCCCATGTTGGGAGAGGACGGTCTTTGGTACACTGAGGTGGGGGTGGAAAGGGCTGCAGCCCCAGGGCAGAGGAGGTAAGGTCTTCTGTGCTGTCCGTGTTGAACTGGAAATTCTTGGTTTTTTCCTGTCTAGATGACACTGGCTTAGAACTCTGGGTGAATTTTCAAAGAGCTAAAATGAAAATGATAAGACTGAGAATAGACCAGACCAGGAAGGTAGTGTGGGACATTCTGAGTGGGTCTCTGCTATGATTTGAATGAGTCTTCCAAATTTCATGTGTTGGAAAATTAGTCCTCAAGTTCACATGTTGGTATTTTGAGGTGGGATTTTGGGAAGTGATTAGGATTAGATGAGTTCATCAGATGGAGCTGTCATGGTGGGACTGGAGGGAGGGAGAGAGCTGAGCCAATGTTTGCTTTGTCTTGCTATGTGATGTCTTCTGTCATGTTGTGATGCCACATAAGGTCCCTCACCAAGGGCTGGCACTGTGTTCTTAGACTTCTTAGTCTCCAGAACTGTAAGACAAATAAATACCCACTGTTTATAAATTGCCCTCTCTTGGGTATTTTGTTACAGCAACAGAAAGACAGTATGCAAGGAAACCTACTTTCATTTGGAACCTTGGTGATTTTCTCAATGGCCACATATGGTGGATGAGGATATTGGTTCATGAAGAGGAGAGTTATAAGACACATTTATTCATTCACCCACTTACCCATGATGGAGTTAGTCTTAAGTAAATACACTTTAAAAATAAGCTAATAAAACTGACCAAGAAAAAAGACAGAAAATTCAAATTATTATATCAGAAATGAAAGTGGGGATGTTACTACCAATTATACACAAATAAAAAGGATTGTAAGAGAGTGCTCTGCACAATTTCATGTCAATAAATTGGCTAACACAAATAAAATGGACAAATTCCAAGAAACATGAAATCCTGACAAAGAAAAGCTGCAAACCTGATGTCTTCACTTTTGAATTCTACCTAACATTAATGAAAAGCTAATGCCAATATTTTTCAAACATTTCCTAAGTCAGTCTATGGGGCCAGTATTAGGCAAACTTCAAAGCCAAAGAAAGATGCCCTGAGAGAAGTACAGACCAAAATCTCTATGAACACTGTGTAAAAGTGCTCATCAAAATTCCTGCAAATCAAATTCAGCAGCATATGAAAAGGATTATGTACCATGATCAAGTGGGATTTACACTTACAATATAAAGTGAGCTCAATGTATAGAAATCCATTGGTAGAATGAAGGGAAAATGGCATGATTATCTTATTTGATGATGTGGTAAAATTCAACAATCTTTCATAATTAAAAATAACCACTAGATAATCTAGGAGTAGCAGGAAACTATCTCAACAGAATATTCAAAAAAGCCCACAAGTAGCTGATGTCTCCATTCTGTGGAAAAGGATTGAAAACTTTTTTCCTAAGATAAAAAATAAGGTACAGTAACCACCATTGTCTTTTCTGTTTAATGTGCTAATAGGTGCTCTATCCCAACCAATTAGATGAGGAGAAATAAAAGGAATTCAAATCAGAAAGGAAGGGGTAAAAATATTTTATTTACAGATGACATGATTTTTCATACTAATGGGGACTGAATCAGGGAATACTGAACTACATACCCAGCCCTTTTAATTTTTTTAAATTTTTGTTTCTGAGCCTTGTTATTTTTTATTTTATTAATCTTGTTAAATTGTCCAGGCAGGACATGGACTTGTGATCCTTCTGCCTCAGCTTCCTAAGTAGCTGCAATTACAGGCTTGCACCACCATGACTGGCATAACATAATATATGTAGAAAATCCCAAAGAGTCCACAAAAAGCCGTTAGAATAACAAATTTAGCAAACTATTGATACAAAATCAATATGGAAAAATCACATTTCTATATATTGACAATGAACAATCCAAAAAAGAAATTAAAAAAAAATTCATTTGTAATAGCATCAACATGAATAAAACAATAAAATACTTGGAATTAGCTTACTCATGGAAGTGAAAAGCTTGTACAATGAAAACTGAAAATTGCTCAAAGAAATTAAAGAAGACATAAAAATGGAAAACACATTATGTTTATGTGTAGAAAGACTGAATAGTGTTAAGATTTCAATACCACCCAAGTGATCCGCAAATAGAATATGATCCTTATCAAAATCTCAATGAAGCTTTCTGAGGAAGTAGAAAAATCCATCTTGAATTCATATGGAATCTCAAGGGAACTCTGATAGTGAAAACAACTAATAAGAGGAACAAAGTTGCAAGATTCAGACTTTTTTATTTTGACATTTACTACAGAGCTACAGTAATTAAAACAGTGTGGTACTGAACAAATGCAGACATATATACCAATGAAATAGTACAGAGATTTCAGAAATAAAGTCTTGCATATATGGCCAGATGATTTTTACTAGGATGCCAAGGTCATTTAATAGGGCAATGGACAGTTTTTTAAACACATAGTCTTGAAAAACTGTATATCCATGTGCAAAATAATAAATTTGGACTCTTACCTAGTATTATATATAAAAGTTAACTCAAAATGGTTCAAAGACTTGAATTATATAACTATTAAAAGAAAATATAAAGAGAAATCATGACATTAGATTTGAAAATGATTTAAGGAACATGATGCCAAAGGCACACGATATAACAACAAAATAGACAAATTATATCTCATGAAATTAAAAAAAAATGCATTAAAGGATGCTATAGACAGAGTAAAATGTTAATACGCAGAAAGACAGTATATCTTTTATTAGATTATAAATCATGCTTCTAGTAAGGGTTAATATCCAGAATACATAGAGAATTGCTAAAATTTAACAAAATACAAACAACTCAATTTAAAAAATGGGCAAAGGTTTAGGTTATAGAAGAACTGAATAATTCTTAGCTATTCTTAGTTATAGAAGAACTGAATCTTCTGGCATCTCGTTCTTTGACTTCCAACTTCCAGAATTGTGAGAAATAATTTTTTTGTTCTTTAAACCACCCAGTTTTTGAGACTTTTGTTATAGCAGCCTGTGTAGACTGAAACAGATGTGAACAGACATTTCTTTAAGATGTACCTTCAGTTCCATGAACTAGAGTCCCAAAGAATCCAGCTGAGGGCCTGAATCCCATGGCAATGTGCTGCACAAGTCCAGCTGAAGACCTATAGCCCATGGCAATGTCCTCCATTAGTTTAACGGGAGGCCTAGAGCCCATGACAGTGTCTCATGCAAGTCTGTATCAAGGATTTATTTTGGAGACCGTTTCCACAGCATGTTATAAGGGACCCCTGCAGTGAGTCCCCAGTCTCCTGCCAAGTAATGGTGCAGGGTAAGAAAGAAGAAGAGCAAAAGACAAGAATTGCAAATAAATAGGGCTCTAGGATAATCAGTGTTATCTGGGAACAAAGACCAAGAATCTCCATCTAGCCACTATTTTATTAGCTGGTGCGGGTTGTGGGGAACAGCAGCATAGAAGTAGTGGTTGAATGGGCAAATTTAACATCATAAAGGAAACAAGTTAAGATCATCACCTTACCTGGGTGCTAATTCTTGTATTGCTCTCAGCAGACCTCATCTTGCTCTGTGAGCATCACAGGCTCATTGACCATCAAGATCTCAGTGGTCTCCCATCCAAGTACTAACCAGGCCCGACCCTGCTTAGCTTCCGAGATCAGACGAGATCGGGCACGTTCAGGGTACAATAAGCATTGTTAATTCCCTGCCACTCTGTTTGTAACTCTGTAATGTCTGTACTGATCCTTTGCTATTTTGTAAAACGTTGTCGATCTGTTAGTATTTTCCTCCTTTTATTTCTAAAATAAAAAAAAAAAGATCTCAGTGGTGTTGGAGAGGAAGCGGGATTTCCGCACTCCAAAACTGGTCCACAGGGCTGGGGATTTAGCTCAGCGGCAAAAGCGCCTGCCTGGCAAGCACAAGGTGTGAGTTCGGTTCCCGGTACCGGAGAAAAACAAACAAACAAACAAACAAAAAACAAAAACAACAAAACTGGTCCACAAGGCAGGGAAAGGAGAAGGTGGGAATTACAAGTTTACCATTAGTTAATCTACTACAACTATATTGGAAAAACAAAACCAGAAAATAATAAGTACTGGACACTTCACATTCTTCACACCTTGGACAGATACTATGTCAGTTTATAATTCATGGCCCCCAACTGATCTGCACTGGGAAGGTCCAAAGTGTCAAGCTAGACTCCAAGGAGTGACAGAGACCACAGGACGGGCAGGATTGAAGCAAACAGTGATATCTTTACTTCAGGCTGGGTGTAGCCTAGCCAAGGGTGAAAAAGCCATTGGCCCCGAACAAAGGAAGGCGGCCTACTTTATAGACTATTTTAGGTATGGGAAGGGGAAATTTCACTGAGGAAGGCACAAAATTTAAGTTTCTCTGGGGTGATTGGTGGGTCTGGTGCCTCTGAGGGAGGGAAATGCAGGAGGACATCAGCATGTTGCTGATTTACATCATGGCATTCTGTAGACTTACGAGGTTTCCTATAATCCTGAGAACTAGGCCTGGGGACCATCCTGATAAACAGATTTACTTAAGTCTCTCAGGCTGAGTGAGGGGCTTTCTGTTTGAACAGACTGGTTGCCTGTTGGAGTTTTTCTTTTCAAGTTGGTCAGGGTAAAATGTGAGAGACCTAACACAAAGGTCAACGGTGGAAGCTAGAAAATCTGTGCCAGCAGGAGGAAGGATCTGTGTCAGTAACCTGAGGGATCTGCACTGGAGCCAGGAAGCCACTCTCAAGGAAATCACCAGAGCGCCCCTCTAAGAACTGCAGCCATCCTCAGCAACTCTGAGGACCCGAGCTCCTCCGCTGATGAGAACAGCTGAGTTCAGAACAGAAAAATCCATGTTACAAGCGCACCATCTTCCCCACCAGTTCTCCTTTTATGCTGTTGGCAACAATTCTCAGGTGGGTCCTTCACACCCAGAACTACACAGATTCAGTTCAGGTGGGAGTTACAAGTTTACCATTAGTTAATCCACCACAACTATATTGGAAAAACAAAACCAGAAAATAATAAGTACTGGAGGAACTGTGGAGAAATGTTCCTCTGTTGGTGGGAATGAACAACACTGTAGCTGATGAGGAAAACAGTATGGAATTTTATAAAAGAATTTAAAATGGAATTACTACACAATTTAGAAACTCTACTTCTGCATACATAACAGAAAGAATCAAAAGCAGAGTAATAAAGAGACATCACATATTCATATTCATAGTAGCACTATTTACAGTAGCTAAAAAATGGTGTCCATCAATGGATGAATAGATGATCAAAATTTGCTCATACACATATAATGGAATATTACTCAGGTATAAAAAGGAAAACAGTTCTGACACATGCTACAACATGGATGAACCTTAAGGAAATGGCATGGAGTATCAGATGGTTGGGACAGCATGGGAAAATCACAAAAAAGACAGACGCAATATGATTCTACTGATAGGAAGTACTTGGAATAGTCAAGAAATAGAGTGAATTTCTGGAGGTGGATGGTGGTGGTGATTGTACCACATTATGAACGTACTTAATAGTACTGTTCTGTACACTTAAAAACTGATGGGATGATAACTTTTATGCTGTGTGTTAGAAACAAGAGTAACCTGGGATTTGTTATTCATATAGTGTGAGTTTGTGCTTTAGCTTTTTAAGCCTCAGTTTTCACTGAGATGGAAAACTCAGTGTTATATCATTCCAACCTCTTCTTTGCCTCTTTTTCTCTTCCCTCTGTTGTCTTCTTTTTTAAAAATATAATACTAAGTAGCATCAATCTGGAACTTTAGTTCAATTATGAGTCAGAAAATGCTTACTTTTAGTATACGTACATGGTTTTTGGTTTGGGAAATATAGGCCAAAAACATGATGAGACGAGACCACCCTTGACTGACAGCCATTACCATGAAAACAAGTGCTAGAAAAACAGTTGCCCAGAGGTCTGATGAGAGAGCCAGGTACACTGAGCTTTTCACTCAGCTGAGGGCTTAGCTCCTCAAACTGTTAAGAAAAGCTTTCATAAAAATTTAAAACATTTTTCCAGTATAAATAAAAGTAACTTATGCCTTTCTTTGGATAATATTATAAACAATATCATACTTCTAATTTTATTTTCCAATTTACTTGTCATCTCTACAGAAATAAAAGCATATATGTTGATTCAAAGACTTGTACAAAAACATTCATAGAAACTTTGCTCATAAGCATCAAACTGGAAACAACACAAATGCCCACCACCAAGTAAATGATAAACTACCTGTGGTATTGCCATATAATAGAATACTGCTTAGTAATAAAAGGAAGAAACTATTGATACATTCTGTGACACGGGCGAATTATAGTCATTCTGTGTGAAAGAAGTCAGACAAAAAGCTGAGTGTGCTGGTGCATGCCTGTAGTCCCAGCACTGAGCAGGCTGAGGCAGGAGGATAGCCATGAGTTTGAGGCCAGCTTGGGCTACATAGTGAATTCAAGGGCAGTCTAATCTACATAGTGAGACCTTGTTTCAGAAAGAAAAAAAATGTCAGACAAAAAGTACATGCTGAATAATTCCACTGATATCCATTTTTAGAGACTGAAATATCTCCAGTGACAGAATGCAGACAGTGGTTTTCTGAGGAGGCAGAGGAGGTACAGGAGGGTTGGAGGGGGTAGGAGAAAGTGTTTAGGAGTGGTGGACATTGGCTGTGGCCTTGGTTTTGGCCATATGTATATGTCAGATCATATCAAGTTGCAAAATTTAAATACGTGCAGTCAAGTGTATTCTAATAAAACTGTATAAAAAAGAATGAATTCTCTAAGACAAGGGGAAAAAAGAGGTTTTTCTATTTACTTTGAATTCTGTAGTTTTGTTAAATGGACTTAATAGTTAGTGTTTTGTAGGTTTCCTAAGGTCTCCTATGGGCTCTCTTCTGTTTTCTGTGAAAAGTTAGTTTAATTATTTCCAAATTCTTTTGCAGCTACTTATTTGTTGCCTGCCTACTGTAAGGGGTAGGATCTTCATTATCATGCTAATATAAAATTACAAATGGACATTTTTCTCTTTGCTCTTTATCTTAGGGGGAAACAGTCTTTCAGATTAAGCATGATGCTAACTTGTTTTTTTTTTAGTGTCTCTAACAAACATATTTTATTCAAATATCACAAATATTTTATAAAATCCAAGACCAGATCACCAAATAGACCACAAAATGACACTTTCTTGAGATTTGTCCAGTAGCTGGTTGGCTACACACAATCAGTGCAAACCAAAAGTCAAAACAAAATGAAAAACTCAGGACATTACAGACAACGGGAAGACATTCCATCTCGCCATCTACTTCCTACTAGAATGTTGTGAAAGGATGAAACCAAGTAGTTCTGGCCAGGCAACTGTGTCAGAGAGCAAGCAGCAGGGTCCAGAAAGTTCTGACTAAAGACGTGCCTGTAGGTGAGTCCCATTATCTCGAGGCCGTTGCTTTCCACACACTGGCACAAATCCAGTGTGCACACGTCTGATATGACCTGTTATGAGAAATTAGAGGAAATTAGTGCGTGATGGCACATGCCTGTAATCCCAGCACTTGGGAGGCCATGGCAAGAGGATTGTTGCAAGTTTGAGACCAGCCTGGGCTACAAAGTGAGCTCAAGGCCAGCCTGAACTGCAGAGCGAGACCCTGTCTCAAAAAGGCAAAAAAAAAAAAAAAAAAAAAAAAAAGAGAGAGACATTACAGGATCCCTGTGTAAGTATAATGCAGATATGGTGAAAATTATAGAAGCAGATGCATCTCAGCAGCAGCAAAGCCTATGATGCTGAGAAAGAAGGTAAATATCTGAATGCTTACAGGAACATGTTTCTGAAGGAAATACTCCAGCAATTGGTAAGTGTGGGAAGAAAAGACCTTTTGCAGAAATGTGGAAGACCTGGGGGATGAAGTACAGAATATGCTGGAAAAGTCTGGAGCTAACACTAAGAAGGTTTCGCTTGCCAAGAAAAAAGGACTTGAAATGGATGGCAAGGCTTCTTTCAAAACCAAGAATCAGAAAATTGAACATGTTTGGAATACACAAGAGCAAAGGCAGAAACTTGATCAAGAATATTCTCAGCTGTTCCTAACTCTTTTTTTTCCCATAGTAGATATGAAAACCTGAGGAAGAAGGAAAAAAAATCTACCTACTATACTTCCACATCATAACTTGACAGGGAAACCATGGGCTTCCTTCTCCCTCAAGCTGTGATTCCACTTCTGCCTGTGACGGCTGTGGTGGCTCTGCACTGCACTGGTTGCCTGAGTCCCTCACTGCTGAACCCACTAGACCCTGTCCTCAACAGGGCACCAAGGTGTCAGCAAGGCAAGATAGTCAGCTGCCAAGAGGACCAGGGGGAGCATGGGTCAGCCCACCAAGCCAAATAAAGCTTCCAGCATGGAACAGAGAGCGTGGCTCGTAAGTGGCCGAGAAACCTCCCTAATTCGTGGCCTGCAGGTCTGTGCCCATTAAGCATGGGGACAAGGAGGGGGAGCCTGGCAGCCTGATGCCTGCACCAGGAGGTTCCTGGACACCCAGGCTCAGCAGCAGTGGCTCACGAGGACCTGAACACCACCCCTGTTCATTTCTTAGTCATTACCAAAATCCGAGGGACTTAATTCTCCCCACCACTGTGCAGAGCACAGGTAGTGGAGGCTCACAGCAAGGTGACAGAGTGCTTGGAGGGAACTCCAACTGTACCCTCTTGCCCTCCATTAGGCAGATTCAAAATTGCTGAAACTTGACCGCTCTGTACTGGAAACTGTTCTGCCCAACAGTGGTGTCTAAGCACAAATGCCTGATAAACAGGACATCCTGAATTTCTTCCCTTTACCTCAAATATCCCAGGACATGGAATCTGCCAACATGCACTTCTTTTTGTCACTTTGCACAAGGAATTGGAGCCATTTCACTAGGAAAGAAAGAGGTGTTCGGGTCAGTGCTGGAAGGACACTGCGTCAGTAGCAGCTGACCTCTGCAAGTCTCACCGGTGAATGTAGCTCAGTATAAATTTGGAGGTTGAATGGTCAAGGGTAAATGGTCAAGTGGTCAACAAAGGGCAATTGTTGCCTAGAAGAGCAGGTGCTTCTCACAAAAGTTTCCATTACCAAACCCTATAAAAGAGGCAAAAGCCACCTTTCCCTGAGGCATTTTTCACAGGCCAACACACACAGAATGAACTACAAAGCTTCACCAGCGGCCCCTGCCCTATGCTCATGGGGAAGGGGACGTATGGACCTGCTCTCATGGAGAACTACTGTGTGTTCCACAGGCAAAACTTCTCACATCACACTGTCAGTGCACATTGCTATAGAGCAGGTATGGGGGAGGAGCAGGAGACACTGCCTTGAACACACAGTGCGTGTTACAAGTGTAACACCAAAGTCCCCTGTCCTCAGCATCCAGGAGCAGCTCTGACAGTGCAGTTGCTACTCCAGATGATTCCCCTCTATAGAAAGCCCTTCCTGGTCCTCCTCACGGCCCGGGAAGTAATCCCATGGAAAAGTTATTGGAATTTTAGTGAGTTAATTCCAGTCTATCACCTTTAGTGTGACCCATGGTATGAATAAAGACACAATAATATACCCCAAATGGTGGGGAATGGAGGGGGTCCCGAATCTGGCCACGATGATGGCTAACTGGAACAAAGGCCTTGACCCAGGACCAAACCCAGATTTGATTCATTCATGAAGAAGGGAGTGGCTTGAGGATGAGTGGCCATGTGAGTGGTGGGAAGTGAGTGCCACGAGCTAGGCTAGATAGGGGGCCGGAAATGACTTCTGCAATATGCAGAGAGAAGGATATGCAGAAAGAGTAATCTGCGGAACACAACTGAGGTAGTATCTAATGTTTTAGGGTCAGTGCTTCAGCTCTGATGTATAATCTTTCAAGCCTCAGGAAATCATAACCTCTACCTCCTTGATCCCAGCCAACAGCGTGGAGCACTGGCTCTTCATCCCACCTCATCCTGACTCACACAAGGGAACAACGAGGGGTCCGGGGAGACACTGTCTGCTGTCTTCAAAGACTACCATCAGCACCTTGGCCGGACCGATATGCATTGCTTAGAGCCAATTGAAGGGATAAGGAAAAGTCCTAGCCTGCTCTGAACATCAGCACATGGAAATAGGGTCAGATTCAGCCAAATGGAGACAGCTGCTCCTCCTCCAAGGAGAGTCACCCAGGTGGTCCTCCACACCCCTCCACGCTGACAGCCCCTGAACTGGGGACCAGAGCCAATAGCTGTTCTCTCTGTCCTCATCAGAGCGGCTCTCCCATCTTCTGAGTCTCTAAGTTCTAAAGGAAAAAACCAGGCATGAAATCTTCTTAGTGCAACATGCATTCTCCTGCCAGTGTATGCAGTTATTTCTACCACCACCTGCAGCTTGTGTGAGCTCTGTGTCATCATATTCACAGGAAATGGGAGAGAAGTCAGAGGTTCAGGAAACTTGTTTCCTTTTGAAGCAACAAAGCCACACTTTAAAAGGCTTCTTGGACTGGGGTTGACCTTTAGTGGTAGGGAGCTTAACTAGCATGGGCAAAGCCTGGGGTCTGGTGCCAGAACCAGGGCCATTAAAAAGGCTACTGACAACCTGTGATTTTAAGATACATGAACCTGGATTGAGTCCCTCTACTATAACACTTTGGACTGGTTACCGTAGCAAGGTAATAATATGTTCCATACATCTTTTAATGAAGTCCTCTGTCAAAGAATAGTGTGACAGTACTCAAACTCACAGTAATGTTAGAGGGTTAGATGAGAAACCCATGAACAGAACCAAGCACAGTGCTTGGCTCTAGTAGATTTTCAACAGTGGTAGCAGTGGCTCTTTTCTTTCAGCATCAGCATCACAGCACCACCATCACAGCCACCACCACTCCTCATGGATTAAGGCCTCTGTTTGTTGCTGCAGTTGCACTATGAGATGAATGTAATAGGAGAGCAGTGCAACAGAGAGCACAATCACCTGTGTCCTTCTCACCGGCTAATGTCTCACATTTGTGGCAGGTCCTTATTCTCAGAGATAACGAATCAGGTCTCAGGAAGACTGGAGTTGGTCTTCAAGGTGGGAGAAATTGTCCTTCAAATCCCAAGCAGAAAATTGGCCTCTCCCATGCCTGTATAATAAAAAGGGAAGACAAGTCTTTTTCAAACTTCTGAGTGGAGAAGCACAAATTTACTGGGAAAAGGTCAATTAGGACAGGCATCATAAAAAAAACTGGATGTTGTCACAGAGAAGCCTAACTGGAAGTTTCCAAAATGGTCACAGTGGGTGTAATTTTATGTAGTTGGATATTCAATATTTACATTTCAGTGCATGGACCCAAAATCTCTAGATTATTTGAGCCCAGAATCTCAAGCACAATCTGAAAAGTCATTTCAGAAAAAAAGGGAAAATAATCCATTATGTATGTTGTACCAGTTCACCAAATCCTAGCAAAATCAACTGCCTCCCTCTACACAAAAAAGTAATAGAGTTCAAGCATAGGCTTTGCCTAAAAGTGTCCACGATAATTCATTCTTTTTTTTGTCCTTTATAAATAAGTGATATGAAAAACATTTTGAGGCAAACCTGGGTTGTCCTAAAATACGTCACACTAAGAATTTTTAGTACTCTACCATTCCCACTAATGAGTGGGTTCTCATTCACATGAGAAAACGAAAGTCCCATGGTTGACCTGGGAAAGGGCTTTTTGGGAAGATCCAACAGCAAGGACCCACTTTGAATTCAGAGGCATTGTACCTTCTCTTTCACTGATAACCTGACGCCTGAGATGGCAACCAGACAGACACCTTTAGGACCCCTCTGCCTCATGGCCTCTTCCTGAATGCCAGTGTTCAGCAGAATTACCCATGAAATCCTTCAGTTCAGTCTTTCCCACAGCATCCCCCACAATGGAGCGCATCAAGAGAACTGTGCCATCCAGAGGCAGACTGGTCCAGTGCATATTTACCAGGGAGTGGAGTCACAAATACACTTCAGTGAGACAACTGCATTTGAATAACAAGTGGCCTTCCATCACCATGGCTTTGTGTGCTTTAGAAAGATGAGGATAGGTAAAGCTTTTTCTAGGTATCTCATGCTTCAGTTTTTCACTGGGTGGGAGATAATAATGACCCTAACAACCTAAAGATTTCAAATAATTTGACCCATTATCAGCATCAACCAGAAAAGAGAGAAAAAAAGTGTCAGTAAGATGGATAAAGGTGAGACACTTTAGTTCCTCTGAAAACAAGAAAGTGGAATTTGACCAAGGCCTGTCATGGCACCTTCTAATAAAATTTGTGGCAGTAGAAAAATCAGAGGAATGGGAGGTATCCGTTGATTCCAAAACAGAATTATCTTTGGGAATATCTAAGAGAATAGTGCACATTTATATTTAGTATTTATCTCTTCCCACTCAAATTGTCAGATGTCACCACCTGAAATTTCATGTATTTATCACCCCTCCCCCAAGAGAAGTGACTACATAAGCAGTGAAAGAAAAGAAACCAGGTAACTGGCCTTCTCTAGGCCTCAGAGTTTACAAATGGTAGCAAGTTCTGATGGGTGCTGAGCCCTGTTAGCTTCCGTGTGTGGTGCTTGAATTTGTCAGGGATGCATGTCTTAGAAGATGGACAATCCTAGAGTCCTGGGCCAGCTCTGCTAATAAACAGGGTTCCAAGGAGACGTCAAGGTAACCACCAAGGAATCTTCATGGCCCTTTATTTCTTGTTCACAGGTGACAAAATCTGAACAGCACTTCTATAATCTCTCCATTCCTGAAATTTATCTGGACCACCCAGTTCAGTCCATTTTCCTCTATGCATAAGAGGTCACCATCAGAGTGGCCTGCCGTGTCCCCACATCCTGGAGGAGAACTCAGCTGTAGGTTTTTGTAGATGCCTTTTGTCTAGTTGAGGAAGCATTCCTATTATTAATCATGAAAGTTGTTGTGTCCTGTCAAATATTTTGTTCTGCATCAGTTGATATAATCATGTGACTGATTTTTGAATGTTAAGCCAAATTTGTGTTTTTAGGATCTACTCCTCTTGGTCATGGTCCTTAAAGTATATTGGCGGGTGCTGTGGTTTGAATGTGTCCCCAAGAGTTCATGTGTTTCACACTTAATTTCCAAAGTCGTATGTGAATGGTGTTTGGAGGTGGAGCCTTTGTGAGGTCATTAGGATTAGATAAGGTTATGAGGTCAGGAAAGTGAGACCCCATGTTGGCATCAGTGGCTTTATCAGAAGATGAAGACACCCGGGCGAGGTCCATAGCTTGCTGAGTTTGTCCTATCTCACCATGTACTGCTCTCTGCCATGTCGTGATATGGGAAGAAGGCCCTTATCAGATGCCAAGCAGATGCCAGCTCCACACTCTTGGAATTTTAGCTCCCAGAACCATCATCTAAATAAACATCTGTTTTTAAAAAAATATTTAGTCTGTTGTACTCAGCTAGAGCAATAGAAAATAGACTAAGATACTGCTTTTGGATTCAGCTACAAATCTTCCCTGGGTCTCCAGCCTACCAGTCTAGGATTCTGATTTTACTAACTTTCTCCAATCACGTGTTGCGATTGGTTAAAAATAAATCTCTCTGTTCACATCTTGTTGGTTCTGTCTGGAGAATCCTGAGTAATACACCATCAATTTGCAATGTTTTGCTAGCCTAGACAAGAAATTAATTCACTTTTTAAAAAAGTGCCCTGATTAATGTGGTCACTTGAATTTCTATCTTCTCAGATCTTTTTCCATTTCCCCCAACTATGCTTTGTGTTTCCAGTGGAGGAAGTGTTACACATCTCCCCTCCCTTGCCAGGATAGACTTCAGCCACCCTAATAGTCTCAGCACTAGATGGTGAGCTCTACAAGGACATAAATACTGACTATTCCCCCCGGCAACTCTGGTATCTAATACAGGCCTGGTCCAGAATAGCTGTGTAACAAACATTTTTTGTATAATTAATGAATTTTATTATTCATATAAAGGGTGAATTTTAAAAAGTGGTTTACCAAAAGATTAATAATGAAACAGCAAATCATAGGTAAAGATACATATAAAGAACACCCCTGTAAAATTATTACAGAACCATCCCCAAGGTGGTGCCAGTGCCCGCTGAGTGTCTCTGTGTTCCAAACTTTGGGCATCCCTCCTGGGATGGGGCTGGCACAGTGACCGCCTGTGCTTTTGCTCTAGCCCAGTGTGTCTCCCAGGCAAGGACCACTCTAGCTTGAAGGTAAACAGACCCTGGGGCTCCCTGGCGCTGCAGCACCCAGAGTTCCTGGGCTGCAGCCCTCCCCGCTGTATGCATGCCAGGCTCCCTCTCTAGCTGGCTACCCTCCACTCCCTGCCATTTTCCCTCTGGCCTCCTGCTTGTTCACCCTGGTAAAACTCAATTTGCATTTTGATGGAGATGAATAATTAGGACCTTCCAGTGTGAATAATTTTAGGTAAATTAATTTCCATGCCAACCAGGGAAAATTAATTGGCATCATGATGTTTCATATTTTCCAGGAGGGGCTCCCAGCTTCAGTGCCCACCTCTTCTCAGCCTCTGGCTCTCCTCCCCAGCACTTTGGAGAAGATTGCTTGTTAGTTTTATTGTTTGTTTGTTTTTTAGTGGTTTCCACAGGCAACAGTGCTACCCCTCCATGCAGCTAAATGACCCGTTTAACAAGCATGATAAAAACCTCCTTAGAGCCTCTCCAGGCTGAGTAAAACCCACCTGGTCCTTTACAACTCAATTTCTTCTTTAACTTTTTATTTGTCACTGTGGAATACAAAGGCATTTGAAGATGTACATAAAATATATAAATATGTAGACCAATGAGTTACTATAAAATGAACACTTGGGAATATCTTTTCCCATCTTGCGGCTTGGTCTTTCTCACACTTTTTTTATTCTTCAGTACTAGGGGTTGGACTCAGGGCCTTTGCACTGAACTAAATCCCCAGGCCCTTTTCTTTTTTTATTTTGATATGGGGGTCTCACTAAGTTGCTAAGTTGCTCAGGCTAGGCTCCAACTTGTGATCCTCTTGCCTCAGCTTCCCAGAGTGCTGGGATTACAGTTGTGCCCAGCCACACTTGACTTCTTTCTCACTTTTAATGTTATTTTTTGATAAATAAAATTTTAGTTTCAATACAAAAATATGAACACTTTCCTTTACACACTGATTAAAAGTTATTGTAAAATTAAGTGCATATGTCATATTTTATAAGAAAACTGTAGTTCATTTTCATTTTTTTTTCCAAAATGGAAAAGGAGACCATCACAATTTGGACTTTGAATATCACCCAAAGAACCATGTTTTAAAGGTCTGGCACCCAGCTGGCAGTGCTCCTGGGAGGCGGTGTAATCTTTAGGAGGTGAGACCTAGTAGGTGTAGGTTAGGTCACTGAAGATGCCCTTTGTTATGGTTTATGTCTGGGTGTTCCCCCAAAGCCTCATGCAGCCATGGGGCAGGCTTTTAGAGTTTGATTATGGGTGTGAGAGCTGCACCCGCCCTGGGGTGGATAGTTTGCATGTGTAAGGGAGAGGAAAAGAGTGCTTGAGGCCATTCCTCCCCCATTCCTCGCTGGTGTGTGCTTGTTGCTTTTGCTGTTGTCTGCCACCCTGAGCTGTAGCCCTCTGCCATGTGCCACTCTGCCTTATAATCTGCCAAATACGGACTGAAACCTCCACCAACTGTAAGTGAAATAAACTTTTCCTTCCTTAATTTTGGGCGTCAGATATTTTGTCCCAGCCAAGAGAGAAAAGTAACCAAGACACCCTTAATGGTGATATTGAACACTGGGCCATCCTCTCCTTCCATCTTCTGCTTCCCAGAAAGAGAGCTCTCTGCATCATACAGTCTTTGCCATGATACACTGTCTCTTCACTGACTGTAATCTCTGAGACTATGAGCCAAAATTAATTTTTTTCTAAGGATGATTATCTCAGGTATTTTGTTACAGTGATAGAAAGCTGACTCACACATACACACTCACATATGCTCATGAGACCCATTTAAAAATACATTGCATGTGACAACCACTGTTGATTCATATTATTTTGTCTTGAGACCCTGTATCACTCTGAATGTTCTTGCTTTGATTTGTTTATGTTCATGATACTGGTATGCTGCTACTGCTCTATTTTTCTGTTTGTTTCTCATATACTACTCTCTTTAAAATTAAAAAAAATATGTTGCAGTCATCTTGACACATTTTAGTCTTAATTGTTTTAGCTAAATGATACGAATACCATCATCAGATCTAGGAAAATTAACAAATTTCTAGTATGTGTAGTATCTAGTATTAATTGACATTCTCCAAATGTTTTAATATATGTAGGAAGATTAGTTTGCTTCTTAAATTTCATATAAATAGCATATGTTGTATATACTCCAGTGTTTGTTCTCACTCATCATTATATCTGAGTGAATCTTCCATGCTGTAGTGTGTGCCTTAGTTCATGTTTGTTTGTTCATTGTGCCAGAGTGTTCCATTGCATGAATATGCCATAAACTGCCTATTCAGCCTATTGATGGATAAATGAATTGGCCCCCTCTTGTGAATAAAGTTTTTACAATGACCCTTTTACATTGCTATTGGTGAATAAAGTCAGGAGTGCAATTTCTGGACCTTAGGGAAAAACTGATGTCTTAATTTATATTATTCTAGCAATATATGAGAGCTTTGGTTATATAACATCATGGCCAGTGTTTGGTATTGTCATTTCCTTTGATTTTATCTTTATTAGGGGTATAGTAGGATCTTATGATGATTTTAATTTACAGTTTTCTGGAGCATAATGATGTTGGCCACCTTTTCATACATTTATTTGTTGTCTGGATATTTTTTTTGAACAAAGTGTAAGTGTTTTGCTTATGCTGCTGGGGGATTGACTGTGTTTCAAAATCATCAATTTGTAGTTCTTTTTATATTCTAGACAGACACCCCACGCTGAATTTATGTAAGGCAAATATCTTTCACTCTGTAGGTAAGGAGTGAAATAGAGTCCACTCTGGCATAATGACCATGTTGAGTTGGAAACATTTGAAAAACAGGTTCAGGGAGAGCATTATAAACTTCCTTCTGTTTCTCTAAAGTAGGAGATAAAATGCTCATGTGATATACCCTCCCTGTACCAAAAAGGAAGTATCATTCTTATCATCACGGGTGGGAAGTTAAGGACAAAGAAATCTGGAAAAACCAATCTTGTTAGACTAATCCTTACCCTGTTAGCCACTTTCCACCAACGAGCTACTTCAGCCCAAACCCCTCAGCTTTGCATATTTTCATAATTCACCACCCTCCGTCTCATCAAGTATATCATCATCCATCTTGAACTGTGTGTTTGGGTTTTATTTCCTTATGAAGGCTTCCATGCCACATAAAACCTATATTAAATAAATTTGCATGCATTTGTCCTGTTCATCTGTTTTATATCAACTTAATTTTCAGGCCCAACTGAGAAACTCTAAAAAAGTGGAAGTACATTTTTACCAACGCTACATCTTGTCACTGTTTTAATGAAGTCTTTTGGTGAGCAGAGCTCTTAATTTTGGTAACACTCAGTTTTATTTTCTTTTTTTGGTGTGATTTACTTAAGAGGTTTTTGCCTACCCAACTTGGAAAATATGCATAAATTGGTATATATCATTTTATACTTTCTTTTAGGAGCTTTGGAGGAGAGCCCAGTCACTGGTACAGCTAACCCCGTTTTGTTCTTCTGCTCCATTTTGCCTTTTGGTTTATTTCTTCTTCTTCTTCTGAGTCCTCCTGAGCCATTCTCCCCTACAATTATCTCGAATTCCAGGTCCACAGGCTTGACTGGTGAACAGTTTAGGATTAAGGACTGAAATGACCCCAAGCGTCGATGGCTTTCTTGGCACCAACAAAGCTCTGCATGACCTGTTTTGAGATGATGGTCTTGGGTAACAACCAAACAAACCACAGCTGGACCCAGACCACCTGGATGTCCAACAGTGGAGACCCCAACCCCTGCCTGCTTGCCTTTTTTCTATGTAAACTGGAAACTACTGGAAGCACTTTGAAAACATTTTGCATCACAAACCTCTGTTCTTCCTTGTGTGGCCACACTGAGAATAAAACTCCTTTCCTGTTTTTACCACTGCTCACCTCTTGCAGTGGCTTCCTGGGGTGGGTAGCTACACCACCTTTGTTGAGACTGATGCAGCCAGGCCTTTTGCCCTAACTCTGGTAATAGCTTTAGTGTTTCACTTTGCACATGTAGATTTATGATCTATTATAAATTCATTTTTTGAGGGGAAGGGTCAAAGTTTATTTTTCCCGTATGAGTATGTTCCTATAGCATCCTTTATTCAAAAGGCCATCCTCTCCTCACTGCATCTCAGTGGTGTCTTTGTCGTAAATTAAATGGCCATATATATGTGGGTCTTTTTCTAGGGCTTAGAAATTTGTGTTCCTTTGATCTATATCTCTGTCTTTATGCCAATAGTACAATTTTTTATTGAGATTTTAGAGTCAACTCTGAAATCTGAAGTGTAAATTTTCACATCTTTTTTTCTACTTCAAAATTGTTTAATCTATTGTAGATCTTTGCATTACATATTAATTTTTGAGTCACTTAACATATACAAATATAGCTGATGGGATTTTGGTTGAGATTGGATTGCATCTCTAGGTCATTTGTGGAGAACTGACATTTTAACAATATCAAGTTTCTTAATCCATAAATATGGTATTGGTCCATCATCTTTTCTTCAATGATTGAAGTTTTCAGTGCTAGGCATTTTTGCATATCTTTTGATAGATTAATTCAATAGTGAGCTTGTAAACCTGTTCTCCTAAGAAGAAATTCAACAGTCCCAGCTTATAACATTTGTTGAGTTCTGTGTTGAATAGACCCCATCATGGTTGACTTCATGCTAGTAGTGTAATGTGAGTTTGGGGAGAGATGTTGTGGGATGCTGTAGGACCTTAAAGATATCAAGGTTTGCTGCTCCTCCAACTTACATACTCAGCCTCATCCCCAAGGCTGTGAAGGTGATGGATTTTATTCCTGTGATTATGTTGTCATATGGTACCTCCTTAAAATAGGGAGGTATCTGAATAGTCTTAAACTAATCACATAAGGCCTTGAAAAACAACTCTCTGGCTGGTCGCAGAAAGAGAAGTAAGGGAGATTTCAAAGCATGAGAAGTAGTTGGCATGAGGGAAATTCATGAGATGGAGGGGACCACTGGATAAGGACTTGAAGGCTACCTTCAGGAACTGAGAGTGGTTCTTGGCCTACAGCCAGCAAAAGAATGAGGATGTAGGTCCTACAGCAGCAGGGAAATGAATTGTGCCAACAACCAGTGAGAGGATGACAAAACTGTAGACAGTGAGACCAGAGCAGAGAATCCAGTCACATCAGGCCTGGACTTCTGACCCACAGAAGTTAAGTAAATGCTGTCTAAACTACTCAGATTGTGGCCACTGGTCTGCAGCAATAGCAAACTGACATAGACTTTGAGACTGAGAGTATGGTGCTGCTCTCAAGTATCTAAAATATGAGCAAAGATGATGTAGCCATGTGCCTCCTCTGTCCTGGCCCTTAGAGATAAAACTCTATACACAACACAGCAAACAACCACAGGAAGTCTTGAAAAGGTAGAACTAAGGTAGCTTCCTAGGGACCTCAGGACATGAGGCAGGACATGAGGCAGGACAGTGGTGAGGCCCTGGTCTCCACACTGCTTCTTGTGCACCTGCCCAGTGTGCAAAGCTTCCAATCCAGGACTGCCAACAGACACAAACAGTACTCAAACAAGGGCTGGGAAAGGGTGATGGTCAGGCAACTCCTTGGTGAATTCTTTCCTTGTAACCAAACCTGCTCCAATGGACACCACACTCTGTGTTGCAGTGGGCACAGCAAGGAGCTGGCTTGTCTTCCAACTTCTACCCAGTGGAGCAGGTGGTGCTGTAGCTTTCCTACCACGAAAATGTGAAGGGGGCCAAGTGGTGAACTGGCTTCCACTCCCCCGGCAGCAGTGGAACTGAAGGGAATCAGAATACTCTGCTCCAAACATGTCACTCTAGCACTGGGATTACTTTGAATTGAAGTAAGATAGCAGACATAGGAAAAGCTTTCTATCTCCCCTTTTCTGCCCAAACAGAAGGTAGATATTTGACTTTTTCCTTTCTCGTATAAGGAACATTGGAGATAAAACATTGGTGTTGAGTTGGATCTGGAAGAAACAAAAACCAACTTGCTGAAAGCATCCTTATTTTCCAATAGTTTCCTCTGTATGTTCTCCTTTCCACAATTTACTACACGTAGAAGCCTAAATCTATTTTCTTCTTTTCATTTCTCCATGAATTTATTTCCTTTTGTTAAAATGGTTTTATTTCCCCCAACTTCTAATCACCACTTAGAGTTACCAATGTGTTCTCCTATGTGCATATGCGTTGTGTGCATAAACAAAATTTTTTTTCTGTTACTAATTTGTATTATATCAGTTTAATTTGCAGGCCCCAGACACTAAACACAATAGAGCAGAGGGGGAGGTTTTCCTTTGCTACAACACTTAATGAGGTAGTATGAGTGGGACTAGCCTTCCCTTGCCCCTGGGATCAGATTGGTGGAAGAAAGTAAAAGAAAATGGAGCTATTTGGTGCTCTGCTTTCCCCTCTTCCCTGATGTTGGTAGGCCCAGCTGAGTTTCTGACTCCACCATGCAGCAGTAAATCAGTATGACTCAGCCCTTTCCTTTGCTTTTTGTGGAAGCAATGTGGCCCTCCCACATTGCTGGGGGCCACAGAGGGCAAGATGGGCAGATCTTGCATACCTAAAGTAAGCAGTGATTCTGTACAGCTAAGTGCACCAGGAAGGTGTCAGTAGACATGGAGGGAAGAGCTAAACTTCAACCCCACCCACCTACAAGGAGGCAGGATGAGTTGCTGGCCCACCACATGGAGTGCTGCCAGTGAGGCCAGAGAAGAGCTGAATGCACATACGCACCATCTCGTGTGCTGTTCCTCCTCATGGGGGCTACTTGTGTAAAAAGAAAAATTAAAGGGAATCCATAATGTCCCACATATTCACATTAGCACTGAAAAATCACTCATAGCAAGAAACAAGAAAATCACAAAAAAGCAACTGGCAGATCACAACATTGAAAACAATCAGGTGTTGGCTTATCTGATGTGGATTTTAGGGTTGTGATTAAAAAATGCTTAACAAACAACCATGAATTCTCTGGAAACAAATGAAAAAGGAGAAAATCTCAGCAAAGAAAAAGTTATTTTAAAAAGGTCAAATGGAAGCTATAGAACTGAAAAACACAATAACTAAAGAAACCCCAAACCAAAACAAGACAAAAATTCTAAACACAAAACCAAAACTCAGTGGATGCCCTCAATAATGGAGTAAATGTAGAAGCGGCAGAGGATAGAATCAGAAAACATTGAAGAAATAGAGATTTGAACAATACCATGAACCAACCAGACCTGGCAGATACCTACAGAACTCTCATTTCAGTAGCAGACTACTTTTTTATCCTTCTTTTCTTTTTTGTTTTACCCTTTTACCCCCTCTGTCTTTCTCTGTGCCTCTGCCCTTTCTTTTTTCTTTCTTTCTTTCTTTCTTTCTTTCTTTCTTTCTTTCTTTCTTTCTTTCTTTCTTTCTTTCTTTCTTTCTCTCTCTCTCTCTCTCTCTTTCTTTCTTTCTTTCCTTTTCCTTCCTTCCTTCCTTCCTTCCTTCCTTCCTTCCTTCTTTCCTTCCTTCCTTCCTTCCTTCCTTCCTTCCTTCCTTCTCTCCCTCTCTTATCTCTGTCTCTCTAGCAGCAAGAGTAAACTAGGAAGTACTATTATCATAGACAGCTGAGTTAGGTAGAAATATTATAGGAAGTCAGAGAGGGCTAGGCTCTCAAAAGAGTCAATACAAAAGATGAAAGCACATTATAGCTGAGCCAGAGGTGCATCTGTTGGAGGCCAGGCCTCAAGATAAAGACAGAATGACCAGACCTACAGGTTTCCCCAAGGGATAAGTGGTGACACCTAGTCTAGATAGACATCAATCACCTCAGTGGGTGACCAAGACCTCCAGACCCATCCTTTCCTGAAAAGTTCTTTTTTCTTTCCATGTATACTTGCTACATGGCTTGCTTTCCCCATTGGATCAATATTATCTAAGCGACTATACTTATAATCTTATTGGTTGATCATAACTTTAACCTACATTTTATCCACCTTGTGATTTTGCTCTATAAAACTTCCTCTGTGAAGTGGCTCATGGGCAACCCACTTGGGCCCTCTCCTATCTCTCTAGGGCAGGAGCTGTCTCTCAATAAAATTTCCTGCTCTTAACCTTCATTGTCCCTTAAAATTTATTCTTTGATTTTGGGGAACACAAACTCTGAGTATCAGACATCTAGCAGGTTTCGAGTTACACTTATTTCCCCTGTGTAATCGGATGATCTAATATCATTTGGAAGTCCTTTATCTCTGTCAGCATGTTGAGGTCTCTAGTATGTAAGCAAATGTGTTACTTAAAGTGCAGTCATCCCTTGGAATCTGTGGGAGATGGGATCTAGAAACCTCTGCAGATTCCAAAATGTAAGAATGCACAAGCTCCTTACATAAAATGGCATAGATTTTGTATATAACCTACACACACCATCCTGTGCGTTATCTCTAGGTTACCTACCCTACCTAATACAATGCAAATGATATGTAAATAGTTGTTATGCTGCATTGTTTAATGAATAATGGCAAGGGGAAAAAAGCCTGTTCATGTTCAGTACAGTCACAAATTTTCTTTGAATATTTTCCATCCACAGTTGGTTGAATCCGAGGTTGTGGAAACTGTGGACACTGAATGTGGTCTGCACAGCTTTTGATATAAGTGCATGACATAACATGCATGACATAACTGCATGATATACTATGCTCCTTGCCAAAAGTGTTCTTTTTTTTTTTTTTTTTTGGTTTTTCTCCGGTACCAGGAACCGAACTCACGACCTTGCGCTTGCCAGGCAGGCGCTTTGCCACTGAGCTAAATCCCCAGCCCCAAAAGTGTTCTTATATCTTAAATTTCTATTGACTGTCTGTTCAGAGATTTAGGTGTTCTCTAAGGAAATTTAGGATTTCTCTATTGTACTCCTTGCCACCTTCTAGGTCCTCACCAACTTTATCTTTAATGTTCATATTTCTACCTGTTTTGTTTGAGGCAATCACTTTTTTCCTTATCTGGTTCCTTGAAAAAATTTCAATCTCTACCAGCTGTCCGGTTCCAAACCCACTTAAATGTTTTCTTCAACCTTTTTATTTTGAGACCATTAAAGTGTCATATGTAAGATATACAAAGAGAGTCCGTGTGTCCAAAACTCAGTTTTTTCTGATGCTTACATCTTACAAAATATCACATCTGATATTGACATGAACAGCCATGTTGTAGAGCAGTTTCATTCCCAAAATAATCCCTCCCTGAAGAGCCACTGTATTTGTTGCTTAGAGTTGATAGTCCATTCCTTTTTGCTGCTGAGTTTTGTTCCTCTTATGATGTATTACATTTGTTTTAATCATTCATCCACTGAATTGTTTCTAGTTTGGGGCTAATAAAGCTGCTATGCATACACATGCACAGATTTTATGGACAGAAGTTTTCATTTCCTTGAGACAAATATCCCAATGTACAACTGCTGGTTTATTCAGTATTTAAGTATTTAGCTTTTCAAGATGCTGCCAAAGTGTTTTCCAGAGTAGCAGTACTGTTTTGCATTGTCATGTGCAATATAAGTGTGATTTAACTTTCTGCATCCTTGCAAGAATTTGGTGTTGTCACTACATTTAATTTTAGCCACTCTGACCAGTGTACAGTGATATCTTATTACAGTTATAATTTGCACTGGTTCATGCATGTTGGCTGTCTTTCCTTCTTTTTCTTTTTTTCTGGTACTGGGAATTGAACTCAGGACCTTGCACTTGCCAGGCAGGCACTGTGTCACTGAGCTGTATCCCTGGCCCCACCTTTCCTTCTTGACACACACTTGTTTGCCTCATGCAAGAACTTGGTGAGAAGTTTGTTCATGGCCTTTGTCCACTTTCCAATTGGGTTGATTTTTTGGTTTTCATTGAGTTTAAAAGAAAATTCTTTATATGTTCCATATACTAATCCTTTGTTAGACATGTAGTCTGCAAACATTCCTCCCACATTTTTATTCTAGCAAAATCTTTCACAGAACTTTTAAATTTTGATAAAATTGAATTTATCAGTTTTTGCTTCTTAATATTTTGGTGTCAGGTCTAAGAAACAGGATGCTGGTACTTAGAAGTTATATTGTCCCTACAAGGATGTGAGGAGGATGTTGGGGTAGATGGCCCTTTCTGGTGTCACAGATGTACAGATGAGGAAATATGCCCAGCACTGTGCTTCATGGACTATACTGGGAGCCTTGTCACACATGGTTTAGATACTTATATGATGAGATTTATCTTAAGATTTTGGACTTTAAGTTGACACTGTCATGTGTTGAGGCCCTTACGTCTCTTGGGTGAATTGTTATATTTGGGACATATACCAGTACTAGGCAACCAGAGGATGGGCTGTGTTTGACAGAACTGAAACGTCCCCCAAGATTGGCCCACAGACATGCTTCACATAGGTTGTAGAGGTGTGAAGAGGATGGATTCGGCTCCTGTGATTAGGTAGCTTTTAGCTATAGATGGGCCTGGCTCTGCCACACAAGTTCTTTAGGAGCAGCACATCTCCTCTGGCATTCACAGAACACAAGGGGAGTTTGATTTGAGTGCTTCTTTTTCTTGACCCTGGCGGTGACATGTTTATTTTGCCACAATTAAGTATGATGTGATTTGTGTGCTATCATACTTAGGAAGCTTCATTTCATTCTAAGCTTGATGAGATTTTTATTACTGACAAGTCTTAAAACATCACATGCATATTTTTTGTATCTCTTGAAAGAATTCTATTTTTCTCTTTATTCTGTTAATGTGGTTAATTAATTTTTGAATGTTAAACAATCTTACATTGTTATATATTACCCTTTATTTGTATTCCTTTATTTTTTCTTGTGCTTTGGAATCTTTACACATATTGCCCCAAAATTCCAATGCTTCTTTTTTATTTTTTAATTTCTAATTAAAGTTATGTTGATCTTATGAAATGATTAGGGCATTGTTTTCTATTTTTATATCACCACAAGGCTGTGTATAATTTTTTTCTTGTCTTTTTGAGACAGGGTCTAGCTCTGGGTTGGGTTGATTCTCTAGTTGGCCTTGAGCTCACTTTATAGCCCAGGCTGGCCTTGAACTCTCAACGATACTCCTACCTCACCCTCCCGAGTGCTGGGATTACAGGTGTGCACCACCATGCCCGGCCTGTGTATACTATTGTGTTTATTTTTTTTCTAAGTGTTTGTTATAGTTCTCAGGGGTAGACTTCTTGACCTGGAGGTTTTTTTGTGTGAAAATATTTTTGTTTTCATATGTTTCCTTAATATATAGTTTTAATTTTTAGATTCATTATAGAATTATTAAGATTTTAATTTTTGTGTCTATTATGTTTTTTCAAAATTTATTCAAGTTTTACAGCCCTCTTGTAAAAGAAGAAGGAGATATAAAGACATTGGCTTAAAGCTGTCATTACATCCTGGATCTCAGTCCTTCCAGCACCTGGTCTAAAGATGGGTTTAAAACAGACACCCAACCATTTTGTCTCCACATTCTTGGTGAAATTTCTCTATTTTTCTTTAGCTAAATCTTGATGAGGAACCCTTATAAGTTTCTAAAATTTATGATGCCTTACAAATTTTGTTTACCTCTGAATCAGAAAGGGTGCTACTTTCAATCTTAGCTCCTCATTCATAAGGGATTTTGTTACCAAAAGTCTCTAACCAGCCAGGCGCGGTGGTGCATGCCTGTAATCCCAGTACTTGGCAGGCATGGGTATCAATGTGAGTTTGATGCCAGCCTGGGCTACAGAATGAGTTTAAGACCAGCAGCCTGAACTACATAGTGAGCCCTTAACTCAAAACAAAAACAAAAACAACACACACACACAGAAACCAACCAAACAAACAAAAAGCCAAAACCCAACTAGGAATCTCTTGGCTGTGGATGAGCTGTTCTTGGCTCCCTTGGACACCTGCTGCCCAGGACACAAGATGCTAATATTTGTGTTTCTATGCCAAGGCAACAAAGAAGGAAAAAGCTACTCTTGGCTGCTTCACAGATCCTGGCTTGCTAGAATAGCAAAGGGACGCTCTTCAGATTGCTTCACTGATACTTGACGACTCGGGTGCACCAAACAAGGGTATATTTAGGAAAGGACCTGTGCAGTGATAGGAGAAGTGGTGGTTGCAGAGGTTCTCTGTCAGGACAGAGCTGGGTGGACTTGGAGGCTAATAAAGAAAGCTCTTGCTCTCTGCAGGCCATTGGGAGGGTCAGGGACTTTACAGAACATAGCCCGACTCTCTGATGAGCCAGGTGGAGAAACTGCTGCCTAGCAAGCTAGTATGATCTGTTCTTGTTCTGAGAGAGTGAAGACAGGCTACAACCAGCAGTGCAGACTCCGACAACCCAGGCTGGCTGTGCTCTGTGTTACAGGCCCTTCCCTTGCTCCTCCAATTTCAGCCCTCGCTCCCATGTTTCCTAATCCCCCTGATACTCTAGCATAGGAAACCATGGTCTGACTCCTCTTCATAGCAGACCTTCTTCCTTGGTCCTGTCTCTGTCTGAGCAACTTTACAGGTGGGGTACAGTCTGAGAGGGTCACTGGGCCACACTTCACTAGTGATGGGGCCTCCACACTAGGAAAATCTGGGCAACTTTCTTCTCTGTCACCCTTTGTAGCATGTTCATGGGGTGAGAACTAGGTGGAGGACAGACATTCTACACCAGGTGGCTGGTTAATGAAGTGGATTCAGGAGTCTTCTTGGGGATAAATTACCTACTTAACTTTCTTCAAGGATTCTAGGGTAGGGGTTAAAGGTTTACTCTTTTAAAGGAAGGGGAAGTTTTAGAACACCTGAGGTTATGTAACCAAGGTTCATGGAGTGCCTCCTTCTGTCAGGTGCCGAGACTGTTCAGGAAACACAACAACTGATGTTGTCCCTGCCCTCATGGAGTTTACATTCCAGGTGGAGAAGTACAGTAAATAAAAAGCCTAATAAATGCACAAAGTATTACAGATGCTGATAAGTCTCCTAAAGGCATAAAGTGATCTATAGGAACTCAGCACGTGGGAGGGGCCTGGCTCCACACAGGGCGGGTGGGGAGACCTGCCTGAGGGTTCTCTGTCATCTGAACTGAAGGATGAGGAGGATCTTGGAGCAGAGCTTTCTCACAGAGAACTGCAAATCCAAAGTCCCACTCTCGTGAGGAACTTGAGTTCTGTTACAAAAATCTCATACAATCTGGTCAATGTGGCCAGAGATCCATGAGCAAGAGGAAACAGTATACAAGATGAGGTTTGAGTAAGGGCGGGTGCCAGATCTTACAGGGTCTTGTGGGCTCTGCTAAGGGGCCTGGATTGTATTCTAAGGGTATATTAGTCAGATTTCTCCAGAGATACAGAACCAATAGAGCATACGTAAAAGGGTTTATTAGATTGGCTTATGTGACTATTGGCTAGGTAGCCCCACAATGGTCATCTTCAGGATGGAGAGTCAGGGAAACTTGTAGCTGCTCAGTCCATGAGGTTGGAGCTGCCAGAACAAAAGAAAGGTGTCTGTCTTTGTTACTTTTCTCTCTTTGCTGAGACAAAATACCAGATGCCCAGAATTAAGGAAGAAAAAGTTTATTTTGCCTACAGTTTTTGGAAGTTTCAGGCTGTAATCAGCTGACTCTAAGGCAGAGTGGCACATGGTAGAGGGCAGTAGTTAATAGCTGCAGAAAACAGCAAAACCAACAAGTAGCCAAGCTTTCCTCTCTCTTGGCCATAGGGGTTGAGTGTCTAGATCACTGGGCACTCTGAACCTGATTCTGAGGAACAAGTTTTCTATACTGCCACCATTCTGGAACATGGCACTCTGCAGCTTTTTTCTCAAAGTAAAGTCTTACACCTTTGCAGGTTTGAGGCTGTAAAGGGTGGAGACTTGCTGCTCCTAGTCAGACCATCTTTTTTATTCTGTTCCTTTTCAGCAATCAAGATGTCCTTAGTTCTATCTTGCAATCCACAGCTTTACTGGAGCTTCCTTTTTGGCCAAACTCACAACATTTTAAATCATCCTCCTGGGCTCTTTGCTCTTGATTCTCAACATAAATCTAGGTAAAAGCCCCCAACAATAGCCATGCCACTAATTCAACAATAGACTGCCTTGAAATTTCTTCTGCCAGATTAATTAGTCCACTGCCCTTAATCTTAGTCTTAGACAAAGTCTCTGGACATATGCAAAATGCAGACAAACTTTCTGCAAAGCCGTAACACACATCGTCTGGAGTCCAGCATCCAATGCAGTCCTTCTTCCTAGCAGAAACCTCCCAAACTTGGTCTTTCCTAGCAGGATTTCTATCAGCCTTCTGGTCTTTTGAGTTCTGACCAGAATCTCCCATACAGAACAGCCAAATGCATTCCAGCTCTACTCTTTCTGGTGACATCTCCAAGCCTTTCTAAACTCTTCCCATAAACCATTCCCAAAGGCTCTTGAACCACATGGTCAGGTATAGTCACATCAACAGCCCCACTCCCAGTACCAAATTCTGTCTAGGTTACTTTTCTCTCATTGCTGAGACAAAATACCCAACACCCAAAATTAAGGAAGGAAAGGTTTATTTAGCTTATAGTTTGTGGAGGTTTCAGTGTATAATCTGCTGGCTCCAAGGCAGGGTGGCAGGGCACAGGGGCAACATTTCAAGGCAGAACAAAACAGCAAAAGCAGCAAGAGCCAAAAGGGGAGGAGAACAAGCCTCTTTCCCTGCCTTATATTGTAAGCTGGCTACCCCACCCAGGGGGCACATAGTACTCACACCATCTCCACCCCCTCCTTCTGCAGGATAATACAAAGTAAGGACCTTGCCCTGCTGAGTCACTTAGTTAACTTTCTAAACTTCTCAAGTTGACACACTGAATAACATCCCATAGCGGGAAGGACAGGTCCTTCTCACCCCAGCATGTAGAACTGCTGAGTCACTTAGCCAAGCCTCCAGACTCCTCAAGTTGACACAATGTATCAACTGTAACAGTGGCAATGAACAGCCCAAGTCTTGGGCCACAGACCAGAAAGCCCCTGAGGTGCTGTATCTGCATTTGTCTCGGTTATTTTTTTCTCATTGCTGAGACAAAATACCTGAGGCCCAGAATTAAGGAAGGAAAAGTTTATTTAGCTTACAGTTTGTGGAGGTTGCAGTCCATACTTGGCTGGTTCCCAGGCAGAGTGACATGTGGCAGAGGGCTACAGTTCCTGGTGGTGGAACAGCAAAAACAAAAACAACAAGAGCAAAAAGGAGGAATGGCTGCAAGAAGCCTCGTTCTCTCCCTTACATATGCAAAC
This sequence comes from Chinchilla lanigera, assembly GCF_000276665.1. Classification (NCBI taxonomy): domain Eukaryota; kingdom Metazoa; phylum Chordata; class Mammalia; order Rodentia; family Chinchillidae; genus Chinchilla; species Chinchilla lanigera. The sequence goes on from NW_004955459.1 coordinate 3,477,861, forward strand.
TCTCTTTCCTAGGGCAGTGCAGCACTCACACCCATAATCCTAGAATCCCGTCCCATGACTGCATGAGGATTTGGGGGGACATGCAGACACAAACCATGACAGCATTCAAAGCCTGTAGAGTCTGGATTCTGATGTCCATAGGTGACAGAAATAGCAAGGATCCATCTGCTCAGGAAGGATCGGGTCTGTATGCAGGTGGTTCTACTTCTTATACTGTCTTGTTCCATCTGGGCCTCCAGCTCACTGGATGAGGCTGCCCATGCTCAGGGGAGGTCTTCCCCACTCAGTTTACTGACCGACATGCCAGTTTTCTCTGGAAATATCCCATAGACACATCTAGAGAGTGTTTATCAATTCTCTCTGCACCCCTCAATCTAGTCAAGTTGACAACCAAGCTTAACCATCACAAAGGGATGAGAAGATTTCAATTTGACAGTGAAAGAATTCAACTGATGCTTTTAAAATGATCTCTTTGGCTAATAGAGCCACACTACGTGGCAGAGGTTGCTGGTTTCTTCCCAGTACAAATCTCTCCTTATGGAGTGAAGGAATTTTTAACTGTCACAGTGCCAAGCAGCTGAAGATGGCAGCCTCAGCTTCCCTGGTGGAAAGGAACATGCATGGAGATAACACGCGGTCATGTCCTTTAAGGGCACAGTCATACCTTTGAAGGATGGTGTGCCCATCCCCTCACCCTGTTCCTGCGCTGTCTGGAGGTGAGCATGAAGGCAGGGGCTGCACTTGCTGCGGAAGCCACATGTTGAGAGTGGTAAAGCCATGTGTACAGGAAACCGGGTCACAAATGAGGGGCAGCTTCCTCACCAACCCTAAGGCCCCTACTTGGTTGCTTTTATGAGTGAGAAATACACTTTCATTTTGCTTAATCCTTCTTAACTTTGGTCTCTACTATAGTGAACACAACACTGTCCTAAAAAATGTGCCCTCTTACAGTGGGAGATGGTCCAGGCTGCAGAAGGGGTGGAGGGTCGTTGTCTCCCTCAGACATCCAGGCGAGATGCTCAGGGGCTGTTATACTTTTCACCACAGTGGTCCCTGTCAGAGCCCATAGCCTGGAATTGGGCAGCCCCACCACACACATTTCACAAAATGATTATTAATGAATCACGACCATTCCCATTTCTGCTGTAATCTGAGTGCTCTCCTATTGGTGGGTATCTATAGAAACTTTATATTTTCCTTAATAAGTGCTTTGTTTTTGCTCCATAGAGTCTCCTCCTTCTTTCCCTTAAGAGTATCTCCAGCAGCTTCCATTACTGTGGATTCTGGAACCTTCTGTTGGTACAAGGTTCACTCTCATGTGAATCTTTCCTTTCTGTGAAGTGGTGTCTCAGCCAGGGCCATGAAGAACGGCACACTTTTTTTTTTTTAAACTAGACTGGCTGCTATTGCAGTTCCTTCTTGAATGGCTGTCACTACATATTAAAGGGCACAGACCCCGCTGTTTGGCAGATACCCAGGTCATGGCTTTCTCAGGGGGCCCATGGGAGTCCTGGGCTATCTGTTGGACCCAGCAGGGTCTTCCTTCCAGTGTCCTGAGATGGCAGGCTTGGATTCGGCTACTACTGAGCTACACCTCCCATCTCCCTTCCATTTTCAATGGTGCTTTTTCCAGGCTGGCTGACTTCCTTATGGAGGCCTCTGGGGTACCTCTGCCCTCTGCCCTGCTGGGTCCTCCTCTCCTCTGCCCCTTTCTTACCTCTCCAGTGCTTCTTCTTGCTTCTGGCCATGAGATGGGGTGCTGAGGAGGATCCCTACACCCTCTTAGAGCCAGGCCCTCCTTTGTGAAATGTGTCATGTGATCATGGAGAGGTCCCTAGATATTTCCTGTGTCCACCTTGGCAGCTTTCAATGAGAGTCACACCTCTGCCCAGAGAAATCTTGCTGTGCCTTGCTGTGTTCAGGTTCAAGGGTAAGCTGGCTCCGGGATATCATCGAGTTAAAATGTGACTGATGGTCTTTGAGTTTGCACTCTGCTCTTCTGTGGTTTCCAAGATGTAAAGGCTGGAGGTTGAGCAGCTGAAGGCTGAGAGCAGAACATGCTCATCCACTTCTTCACCCCTTGACTTCAATCACCCCACCATCTTGGCATGTGGGCTGGACAGGCTGGCTCTTGGTGGCCAGGGCCTTATTGGCTACCTGGGTGGTGGTGTCTGGGTCAGTCTCCAGCGGCTGTGGTGTCTTCCCCTGCAGTGAGGAGGAAAAGGATGGAAGACCAGGAGTAGAGGGAGCTACAGAGGTGGGCTTCACAGGGTAGGGGTGGATGAGGTGGTGTGGAGCAGCTGCGAGGGTGTGAAGTTCGGACTTACAGGACCCTGATGATGCTGATTCCTACTGATCACTTTAACAAGTGTCCCCCATCGGAGCTTCAGTTGTGAAGTGAGGAGACAATAATGCCTACTTCGTAGGGTTGTTTTGGACTTAGAGCATCTGTAAAGCTTTGACAAGTGATAACTACCCTATAAATGCCAGTTACTATTAACCTGATGGAAAAATCAGAGGCTTAGGAACAAGTCTTCTTGGTTTCAAGTCAGCTTTTGGTTAGGTTGCAGGATTGAGTAAGCTGGTTTAGATCTTTTAATTTTGGACTGAACTGGACATTATATACCCATATTCACAGCAGCTGAAGGTGGAAACAACCCAAGTATCCACAAAGAGATGTACAGACACACCAAAAGGGGTGCATTCATGCAGCTTCCAGCAGGAAGGGAATTCTGACTCATGCTACAACATGGGCCAACTGTGACAGCATGAGATGCTGAGATATGCCACTCTCAAAAGGACAGATGCTGCGTGATTCTGCTCATATGAAGTACTTAGAGCCATCAAATTTACACAGAAATAGAGTAGAATGATGGTTACCAGTGGCTGGGGGCAAGGGAATAGGGGGCTGTTGCTGTTTAGGAGGATGAAAATGTTCTAGAGATGGACGGTTGTGACAGTTGCATGGCAGTGCAGATATACTGAATGAACTGTACACTTAATTGTGGTTAAAGTGGTAAATATATGTTATGTGTATTTTACTATAAGAAACAATCCAGAATTTACACTTTCATGGCATTCACTTTGGGTACGGTGGAGGGGACTCACTGACTCATGAGCCTTTTGTACTCTGTCTCCATCGGACCCCATGAGGTCTTGTCCTAGTGAGGAAGGACCCCTTCGGTTGGCAGGCCTCAGTGGCAAGCTTATTTAAGGCTGCCCTCCAATGCCAGTCATCTCCTCTGCAGAAGCCCCTGATTTGTGAGGAAAAGGCCCCACATTGTTCTCCCAATCCCCTTGGCAGCCCCAGTGAGTGCCAGGACTGGCTGCTCTCCCAGTCTTGGCAGCTGTGGCCCTGACAACCAGCTCCCTGGCAGTGAAAGAGCAGGAGGGGGATGGAACGGGGATGCAGGCCTGACAGGAAGTGCTCTGCAGTGCTGGCTCAGCTCAGCAAGGGGGAGACAGAGGCCCATGCTTGATTCTGACAGCTGCTTCTGGTCTGGTGTGGAGAAAGCCGAGGGACCTGACAAAGCCCCCTGTTCCCCACAGGCTCCCCACCAACTTGGGCTGTATGGGACCCTTGCCAAGGCACTTGTTCTGGGCACCAGTTTGCTAAGTAACAAACCTCCCCAAGTTGCAGTGGTTGCTTAAAACAGCCACTTGATCTCTCACACTTCTGACCCACATGGAGTTGGCTGGTGCTGTAGCCAACCAGGCTGGCTGAGAAGTCCACCTTGGAGCACAGTGTAGCTAGCAGCTGGTGCCAGCTGTCAACAGGAGCTCAGCTGGGCTGCCAGCTGCAGTCAGCGCCCATGTACGGCTGTCCATGTGGCTGCACCCTCAGGAGTAAGTGTTTCAGGATGGAGGGAGGGGAAGTTACTTCTCAAAGAGCGAGACCTAGGCACACCCAACACTGCTGCCCCTAATTTCTGTGGTTGTTCCAGGGCCTGCCAAGACTGAGACAGGGAAACACATGTCACTTCTTGGGGTGAGTTATGAACTGGGGTCCTTGCTGATCTACCCTGGTGCTGGGTGTCTCTGTTTCCCTCTGTCAAACAGAACCATATGCAATACAGCAAAAGCTACCACTTGTTTCACGGACTTGAATAGATCTTTAATTCTGTTATGGCGAGTCTCAGGACAAGAGAGCGTACTGAGTGTGTGGTTAGGGAAAGTAGCTAGGTGGTGTTTATTCATGGGCTAGGAGTTGGTGAGAGAAGAGTGTAGAAGAGCAGGGAGTGCAGATGAACAGAGAGCTGTCTGGCTGGTAAGCTTCAGGAAGGAGGGGTGCTAAGCTGAAGAATCTCTAGAAAAGTGAGGGCACTAGTCAGGGGAGACTAAAGGCACGAGCAACTCTGCTCCCTAACCAGGTGATGGAGGAAATAGGATGCTATGCCAGGAGCTAGAAGGCAGGACATTGGGAGCAGACTGAAGAAACTTCTGGACACTGGGAGGACCTGGGAGGCAAGAGTCCCTTCTTTTATCTTTTCATCGTTCTATTTTTCTATGACTCATCCATCCATTCCTACTTCCGATGATTAATTTTCTCTTATTTGTTAGAATCTGTTTCACAAATATGTTTCACATATAGCTGCCCTTGGCTGTAGACAAATGAGCATCAGAAGCTTCTATGGAAACCCAAGGAAGGATGTAAAATTCTGTATCCCAGAGACTGTTTAGAAGGCAAGGCCTGCGCATAGCTAAGACTGATTGTAGAGCAGGGGGCCCGGGATCTGGGCCGTGCTTTTGGAGGAGGTGTGCACTTTCCAACAGTGGGAAGGACTTGGGGGCAAGGCTCTGGCAGTTCCCACCTGTGTGTGTGAGCTGAGCAACAGTGGCTGATGCTGTGCCTGTCACACATCAGAGGGTGACATCTGACTGCCCCACCCCTTGTAGAAAGGACTAGGCTCGATGAAGACAGCTTGGAATTTGCTTTATGTGGGGTGTGGCTTCATCTCTAGACAGAATTTGAAAGAACCACCCCCCCATCAAAGGCGATACCTCGCATGCATAGTGCAGACATAGCAGAGCATATTGCTGATGTACTAGAACTACTTTATCCTTGGTGGTGCCGTTAACACTTGAACTGCCCCTTGTTTGGGTAACTAAGTCAGGGGTATGGTGCCTGGAGCATGGGGCAGGGCATCGCCACAGCAGAATCGGAGAACCAAAACACCCTAACCCTCATTTGAGATGAAAAATGAAAAGAAATGTGCTTTCTTTTCAGCCCTGTGGCCCACAGATGATCACCACTGTCATTTCCGTGGTTCTGGAAATTTTCTGCATACAAATATTTTTTCACAGGGCTAGGTACAGCCTACCTAGTTGCCTCTTGTTCTTGTGTCTTTTTCCTTATTTAATCTTTAAGCCTTTTGATCATCATATTATGTTCTCAGTAACTTGTGATGTGGGCAATAATTCTGTTTGGTTGAAATATTGAACCCTAGGGAAGTTGTGTAGCTGCCCATGATGTAATGGGAAGATTTGGGAAGAAAAAGAATCCTGGGTTCACATTCTGACTTCAGCACTGTGTCTATGGTGGTTGAGCCCACTTCTCTAAATAATTCCTAATTTGCAACACGTAGAGAGTAATGCCACCCATTTCATGGGCTTACCATAAATACCAAGTAAGGCATCATATACAGTAGAAAATGGACAGCACTGTGTCTTTCTTGATGGAAGGGATAGCCTGTAACTCACCTTCGGTTCTTCAGTGTCAAGCACGGAAACTGCCACATAGGAGAAAATATGACTTTGTTGAATGCATGAATGTTTAATTCAAAGAATAAAACTCTGAAGGTGGACTGTTGAATACTGGAATAACGGGATGTTTTGAGGCTGGGAGGTCTCTTTGCATTGTCTGAGCATCAGTGATGCATGTGATACCTCCTCTTTTGTTCTCCCAGGCAGGCCCCATATTATAGGCCCTCTCTCTGTACAGTTTACAACAAAGGATGGCTTGTGGTGAGAGTCACAAATGAGCTGGTAGTATTAGATTTACTGCAGTACCTGTGTTAGTTCTCTTTTGCTGTATAGTAATATCATCACAAACTTTGTAGTTTAAAACAGCACACATTTTTTAATCTCAATAGTTTTGTGGTTCAGGGTTCCATATGTCCTTTATTTTTATTTTTATTTTTATTTTTATTTTTTTTGGTTTTGGTTTTTCTCCGGTACCAGGAACCGAATTCATGACCTTGAGCTTGCCAGGCAGGCGCTTTGCCGCTGAGCTAAATCCCCAGCCCCTCCATATGTCCTTTAGATGGAATCTCTGTAAGGTGATGATCTGTGTTGGCTGTAGCTGGGGGGCTCTCATCAGTCAGTGCCTTAAAAGTCTTCAGGGAAGGCTCCAGTTTTGTCCTGGCTTTTGACAAGAGACCACTCCGAGTTACATGCTACCTTATAAAATGACAGCTTGCTTGTAAATGTCAGTGTGGAAGGGAGCGGCTGCAGTGAAAGAGACACTACAATCTCAAGTAACAAATAATGTACAGGAATCATGACACATAATGGTGTAAACCCCATCATCTTTTATGTATTCTATATGGTTGATTCCCATGCTCAAGGGGAGGGGATCACACCAGGGCATGAACGTCAAGTGGCAGAAATAACTGAGAGCCACATTAGGGTCTGTCCTCCAGGGCATCTCACACCAAGTGGATGTAAAATAGAACAAAATTTTTGAAGCAGCTATTTTCAAACATCCATGAGGACAGCACTGGCTGGTGAGCCCTGGGGGAAGCACTGGAGTTGAGCTCCATATTTAGTTTGGCTTTGTGCTTGAGGGGCAGTTCTTAAGCCTGAGCTCAGGAAAATAGAACTTACAACTAGAAGGTGCAGTTTTTTTAAGCAAAGGGAACAGAACTTGGAACTGGGGCTGCTGGGTGGCTGGAAGTGGAAGGATAGTGTACTAGAGAGGAGGCAAGCAGAGACATCTCAGAAAAGCCCCAGGAGCTTGGCTAAACCCCAACTTGCTTGTATTTAGTGAAAGCCTCTGAGAAGCCTATGAGAGCTGCTGAAGGACTATGGCAGATTGTATTTTATAGATGGTCAAACAGTATCTGCTTCCCCACATGCTGTTCAAAATTGTGGCTTTGGCATGGCCTTGTTAAAAGGTGAAGTCTGTTTCTCTCCCTCTGAGTTCTGATGTGCTATAACTACTTCAACCAATCACACAAAGAAGGGATGCATGATCTGTGAGGCCAGGCAACAAAAAGGTATTAATATTTCACTTTTTCACTAGAATGCTTGCGTTTAGAGCCTTGGGTAGTTATGTAATAATTCTGACTACATCAAGGATGCTGTGCTATAGGAAAGCTAAGCCATGGAGAGGCTATATGTTGGTACTCTGGTCAGAGTCCTGGACTTCAGTCATCTGAAGCCAGGCATCAGACAGGTCAGTGCCTAAGTTGTCAAACTAGACTAAGCATTCAAATCTCCCCAGCTCAGGCTTGAGCTACTATAGCGCAGATAGGAGCCAACATGGTACTCTACATAATTACCTACCCAGAATCTGAGAACATAACAGAAGCAGTTTTTAAATTGCTAAATTTGGAAGGAATGAAAGTTGTAATATAGTAACAGAACTAGGCTCTGTAATCAGAGCTGAACGGAGTTTTATGATGTCACAAAGTGCTAGGGAAACATTAGAGCTCTGACCCAGGCAGAGCAACCTTGTTGAACACACAGCATTTAGTATAAACCGAGAAAGATCACATCTAAGATAAAAGGCTACATTCTGGAAAGGAAATACTGTCAAGACTAAGAGCAAATCTGAAACAGAATCTCCTGGACAGTATTTTAGCTGCCTAGCAGGACAAAACTTTGCATTATTTGAGGCAGATAATGTAACCTGGAATCTTTACAAAGTGTCCCTAACAATGTCCAGAATATCATAAATAATAACCAGACTTGCAAAGAAGCAGGAAAATGTGGACTATAAGTGAAAATGAAGTTAATGAAAGTATACCAAGGATGACACAGAGATTGAACTTAACTATTATAAGTACTTTAAAATTTTATTAAAAAGATGAAAAAATGAGCAAATAGACGGAAAATTTCATTGAAGAAATGCAACCTTGAAAAAAATTTAAGATGGAAATTCTAGAACTGAAAAAGTCTTCCTTGAAGTTAAAAATTCTTAAATTAACTTAAAACTAGTCTGGATGTATTGAAAAGGAATTGGTGAAATAGAAAGCAGGTAAATAGAAATTACACAAACTGAACACTAAGAAGGAAAAAGAAACAAAATACCCAACTCCAAAACAGTGTCCAAATGTCTAGCAGTGTACCACATGAACAGGTGGAATCTCAGAAGAAGAGAGAAGAAATGTTTGATGAGGTAATTGCTGAAAATTTCCAGAATTGATGCAGAATTTCAACTACAGATCTCAGAAGCTCAGCAAACACCGTGCAGGGAAATTAAATAAGCATGTCATCATCCAACTTCTGAAGACCAAAGATAAAAATAAAATAACACAAGTAATTGTGTGTGTATTTAATATTACATGTATATAATATTAAAGAAGAATAAGGGCTGATTTCTCATCAAGAACAATGGAAACAGAAGAAAATGAACTACCATCTTTAAAATGTTTCAGAACAATGAAAACCAAGAATATTTTATTGGGTAAAAATGTTCTCTGAAAATGAAGTGGTGGGGGGAGGCTTTTAAAAAGTCAAACAAACCTGAGGTAATTTGTAGCTAAGAGAATTATGCTTCAGAAAATGACAAAGAAAGTTCTTTGGGCTAAAGGTAAAGGATCTCAGATACAAGGTCAGATTAAAAATAAATGAGGAAGAATCCTGAAAACTATACCAGTTGGATAAATAGAAAAGCATATTTGTATTTTTCTTAAAGAATTGTTGACATTTAAAAAACTAAAAATACATATTGGGATTAATAGTACACAGATGGACACCATTAGGAGGTGACCGACACTGGGGCAGGATACAGTGGATGGCTAGTATTGCCTGGTATGCTTTCCTCCAAAACAAAGAGCCAACACCAGCAAAAACATAACTGTTCCCTGGAGAGTCTGAGGCTAAGTGATAGAGTGCTGTGGGGAAGTGGCAGAAGCATTACAAAGCTGGGAAATGTACCCTGAGCTACTAGCGAGGAAAACTAAGCACATAGCACCTACTATGCTATTTCCCAAAATCAATCCTGGATCAAGAAGAACATTACTCAGTGGAGAAATCAGAAGGGGACTCCCTGGGACTCATGTTACAGGTCACCTTGTGACCCAAGCAAGCCCTCCACCCCGGTTAGGGGACTGCCAGGACAGCTCTGCACTGTCCTTGACAAAGAACCAGCACCTATTGTGTCCCTCCTCACGTGGGCTCTGGTTGAATGGACCCATCTTCAGACCTCCCCAGATCTTGTGAAGCAGCCAAGCAGCTGCTCCAAGCAGACCCTCCAGCCCAGCCCTGCGAACCAGCCAGAAGGCCCTGTTAGCCCTCCAACAGCCAAGGTAACACCACTTTGCATGGTTCATTTTGCAGAACTTCCCACAAAACAAATAAGCAACTTTCTTATCCTTGTACTATCTGAAAAATATCAGAGTGGCCTCCTCTGAGCCACTGGTAGGGGCTGGTCTCTATATGGCCACCAGACACTGACAGATACTGCACCCTCCTTACAGAAATTCTTCACAACAGCCACCTGGGTCAGCATTTGAGTGGCCCTGCCCTCACAACCCACGGACACTGACAGGCACTCATGTCCACTGTAGAGTGCGCCAAGCCCAGCCCTGCAGCAGTGCTCATGATGCAGCCTCACATGACTTGCAGCCTAGGCACTGGGATCTATGGACATTGCTGTTGACTACAGGTGAAGAAGCTGCGTAGACAGTGCACTAAAGCTCCCACCTGGACTCAATGCATATGCAGTGTATCTAACCAGCCTCTAGGACACCTCACTGCCAGAAAGTCACCATGAAAGCTAGCCTACAAAACTGGTAAAGGTGGCTGGCCCACCAGATGCACAAATACCAACATAGGGACACAAGAAGCAACAAAACAAAACAAGACAAATCCTAGGTAGCACGACTCCCACAAAGGAACACAGTAACTGTTTAGCAACAGACCCAAAAGAAAGGGAAAGGATAAATTATCCAATTAAAATTTTTTTTAAAAATGAGGAAACAATGAGGTACAAGGGAATTCAGAGATGTAGTTCAAAAATTGGGAAGACTCTTCACTATATGAATGAGGAATTGAGTAAAGAGGTTGAGATCATAAAGACAGTAAGTCAGAAATCCTGGAATGGATTGAAGAATTCAATCAATGCTAAAAATACATCTGGGATCCTCAACAGCAGAATTCATTAGCTAGAAGAGTGTCTGAGCTTGAAGACAGGTCTTTTGAAGTAACAGTCAGACAAGAAGGAAAAAATTGAAAAAGAATGAAGAATGTCTTCAAGATTCATGGAGTGTCCTTTAGGAAGAAAACATTTGTATACTGGTGTTGCAGAAGGAAAAAGAAAGGAAAAGGTATAGAAAATCTATTTGATGAAATAATTGCTGAAAACTTTTCAAATGCATAATCAGATCCAGGAAATGCCTAAGCCCCCAATAAAATGACGATTTTACAAAAATCCATTGGGAGGCCTAGTATAGTCATATTGCCAAAAGTGCAAGACAAAGAGAACTCTGAAAACAGCAAAAGGAAAGCATCAAATCACTTACTGAGGAATTTCCATTACATTTCCTTTAGCAGCAAACTTTTCAGAAGAAACTTTACAGGCCAGGAGAAAATAAGATGATGTGTTTAAAGTTCTGAAAGAAGAAAATGACCAACCAAGAATAATATGCTCAGCAAAACCATCAGAAAATGAAGGAAAATACTTTCCCATGCACACTGAAAAGTGTAGAATGTTTGTGTGATGAAATATGCACAAGACGTTTATTAATTGAACAATATTTAAATGTACAATTCAATGGCATTAGGTACATTCACAATCTGTGTAACCTTCACCACATCCATGTCCAGAATTTTTTTGTCATCCCAAACAGAAGCTCTGCACCCATTAAACAACCCGTAGCCTTCCATCTCTCAACCCCTTGAAAATTTCAGTTGTAATCTGTGAATTTGCCTGTTTAGAAACCTCATGGAAGGGGGATTGTTGTTTTTGTCAGGCTTATTTTACTGGGAATGTTTTTACATTTCAACTGTGCTATAGCATCTATTAGATTTCTGTTCTTTTTAAGGCTCAGTAGCACTCCACTGAATGGATATAGTACATTTTGTTAATCCATTCATTCATTGATGGACATTTGGGTTATTTCTACCTTCTAAACTGTGATGTATAATGTCACCATAAAGAGTAGTATTCAGGTATTACTTCAATGCCCCCTTTTAAAATTTGGGGGTGTACACTACAAGTAGAATTGCTGAATTGTGTGGTAATTCTATGTCTAATTTCTTGAGGAACAGTAAAACTATGTTCCACAGCATCTGCATGATTTTATATTCCCATCACAAGGGTACTAAGTTCTCAGTATCTATTCTAACACTTTGATTTTGTCATCCTAATTGGAATGAAGTGGTATCTAATTGTAGTTTTGATTTGCATTTCCCTAACTATTAGCAATGTTGAACATACTTTAATGCACTTGTTACCTGTTTCATATCATCTGTGGAGAAGTATCTATTTAAGTACTTTGCCCACTTTTGAATTTTTTGTTGAGTTGTAGGAATTATTTATATATCCTGAATATTAATCCTTTATCAGATGTATAGTTTGCAAATATTTTCTTTCACTATTTAAGATATTGAGGAAATGTCCTTCTATTACCAGCTCAGCTGAGTTTGTTTCTTAAATCATGAAAGGGCATTAACTATTGTTAAATGGCTTTCTGCATGAACTGTAAGGATCGTGTGGTTTGTTTCCTTCATCCTGTAATTGTAGTTTGTTACACTGATGCATTCTCATCTTTTAAAATATTTATCAGTACATTTTAGATATACATAGTGATCATATACATCATAGGGAATTTGTAGCCATATGTGATACATTTTGATTTCTCTCTTTTTCCAATCCTCTCTCCACTCTTCAACCCATTCCCCTCACCATTTACAAAGCTTTGTTTCCAGTTTACCTTTTTTGTTTTTTTCATTTTTTCTTCCTTCTTCCCCCTGCCCCCACTTTCCCTTTCCTTTTGAACAATGTCTTCCCATTTCACAATGTCTATTGTACATTTTGGCTCTTATTTACTCTTTTAGTTTTGCACACCGGGGAGATAATGTGATGTTTACACATGTGAGTCTTATTTATTTCACTTAAACGTATGATCTCAAGGTGCATTCATTTACCTAGAAATGCATCACATGTATCCTTTTTATGGCAGAGTAGTACTCCATTATAGTAAAAAAACACACATTTTCTTTGTCTATTTCTTAGTTATGGTCATTTGGGTTGTTTCCAAGATTTAGCTATTATAAATTCTGCTGCTATAAACATAGGTGCACATATATTTCTTTTTTCTTTTTTCTGCTTTTTTTGAGACAGGGTTTCGCTATGCAGTTTAGGCTGGACTTGAGCTCACTTTGTAGCTCATGCTGGTCTTGAACTTGCAATGACCCTCCTGCTTCAGCTTCCTGAGTGCTGGGATTACAGGCATACACTACCATGCCTGGCTTTTTTTTGGTCTTTTCTGAGACAGGGTTTCAAAACATGACATTACTTAAGACTAAATTTGCCTTTATTTATTTATTTATTTATTATTTTTTTGGTACCAGGAATTGAACTTAGGAGTTGAACTCACTTGTCAGGCAGGGACTGTGCTGCTGAGCTATGTCCCCAGCTGGTGCACATATATTTTTGTGTTATGAGATTTTTACTTCTGAGAAGATGCCTAGAAGGGGAATAGCTGGGTCAAATGGGAACTCTACTCCTAGTTTTTTGAGGACTCTCCATACTGATTTCCACAATGGTTGTACCAGTCTACATCCCACAAACAGTGGAGAAGGGTTGCCTTTTCCCCAAATCCCCTCCAGCATTCTTAAAATAAAATACAAAAAATATATATTAGTTGTAGATACAAAATTTTGTTCCTTCCAAATTCTTCTTGTAAGGGATCTCTGTTAACTGACAAACAACAAAATCTGACTAGTCTATTTATAGTTATAAATTCCTAAAATTGGAAAAGAGTTACTATAATTCAGTTTGGTCAAAAATATATCTCAGTGTACTCTGGTATCGTAGGCAAATTGTCAGTCTGCCTGTGTATCTATTTGTCTCTTTGTCCATCATGTGAACAGCTGTTTGTCATTTGAGCTCAAAAATTTTTTCTCTTTTCCTTTTTTCATTTGCAGTTTTTGATCATTTGTTCATAATTTAATTTGGTTTATAGACTTAAAAAGCATGCTCCCACCTGTGTTGCCAGCTAGTCAATTTGATACCAAAATTGGTTTTCTCAAAGGTCATCAGAAATTTGTTAAGGTAACTAAGGAGGCTGTTATAGTTTGTGCAGAGATGTCCCTCCAAAGCCTCATGCAGTCATGGGGTGGGCTTCTAGAGTTTATTCATGGTCCAGTGCTGGGAGTATGTGTGTGCTTGCTAAACCCATGCTAGGGTGGGCAGCCTGCATACATTATAAGAGAGGGGAAGAGGCTTACTCACTGCTGCTCCTCCTGTTTTTGCTCTTGCTGCTTTTGTTGTTTTCTGCTGCTATGAATTCTTGCCCTCTGCCATGTGCCACTCTGCATTGGAGCCAGTTGAGTATGGACAAAAACCTCCATAAACTGTGAGCTAAACAAACCTTTGCTTGCTTAATTTTGGGTGTCAGGTATTTTGTGTCAGCAAGAGAAAAGTAAGCAAGATAGGGACCTTTTGGGCTTGGAGAATTATTCATCAAGATTCCCTTTGGTGAATAAAGGAGCAGCTGCCTGGGAAAAATCCCAGGCTTTTTCCAGTAATAGGAAGCCCCAGTGATCTCCATAACCTTATGGGAGAGACCCCAATAATTGTTATTAAAAATATATTATATTGTGAGATTTTTACATTGCTCATTCATAAAAGGATTAAGTTTTCTAGACAATAAGGTTTTTGACTTAAAGATGCTCTGGTACAAAGGTTTTCATATGGCTACGACAATTGATTGTTATTATTTTTGTAGTGTATTGAATGTATTCATGCTTGCAGGTGGGCAGGTCTTCCAAAGTGTGAAACAAGGATTGCTGATGGTGATACGCTTTCTTTCAGATTTAGATATCTGCCTTTAACAAAAACTTATGAGATGTACATCCCATTAAATGTCAACAGGTTAGGTAAAAGCTTTTTATGTACTAGACAGGGATGGTTGACTAAAAAGGCTATTTTATGTCATAATAGAAATTTAGGTGTGTTACAAAAATGTCATGATTGTCATGTTACAATATTATGTATGGGTTTTGATTTCTAATTTTCTGTGTAAAATATGTAACTGGTAACATTCTATAGGGATTCAAATATTAGAACATTCATGGTTGTTAGACAATAATGGCTGTATTTTATGTTGTAAGGGGATTGATATTTAGATAAGATAGAAATATTAAGCTTACTGCTTTCACTACAATGTAATGTTATTAATCTTTTCTTCTGGATGTTAAAGAACTGAGGTTTGGAGATCAAAGTTTAGAGAGCAAGAGCTGGTAGAGTGGTCATGAATTTCCTCAGGTGATCTTTGTCATGGAAGTGTCTTATTTCTCCATCAATTTTGTTTGTTTGTCTTTTGTTTTTTTTTTCTGGTACCAGGAATCAAACTCACGACCTTGCACTTGCCAGGCAGGCGCTGTGCCACTGAGCTAAATCCCCAGCCCCCTCTCCATCAATTTTGAAAGATAGTTTTCTGGAGTATATCAATCTGGGTTGTAAGTTGTTTTCTTTTAGTGCTTGAGATACCTCATTCCAAGCTGTCCTTAATTTGAGAGTGTGTTGAGAAGTCTGCTGTAATTCTAATGGGCTTTCCTTTATAACTGTTTTTAATATTTTGTCCTTGTGCTGAATTTCTGGAATGTTGAATAATACATGCTTTGGTGTAGATTTATTTTGATCATAGTTATTTGGAGTTCTATGTTCTTCATTTATTTGCTTTTTTCATTTTAAGAAATAAAAGAAGGAAAACATATTAACAAACAGATATCTATTTACAAAATAGCATAAGAACAATACAAACAAAACCAAGTAACAGACAAAGTTGTAGGAAATTAATCATGGTTGTTGTATTACTTGTTGCTATCTTCAAAGTGGTTTCTCAAGAAAACAAATAGAGACATGCAAGATTGATCAAACAAGTAATCATTAACTGTTCCTTTCAATAAAGATAGAAGACAGTAGTACAACTATGTTAGCTATCCTGTATATACATACATACATAATTTCCCCTTCTTTCACTTCTCTTTTCCCACACCGCAGTTGTCCTTTACTTTTGAGCATTTTCCTTTCATTTCACAATGTCTACCATTCCTCCTAGCTTTTATTCACTCTTTCAGGTCTTACACTAGTGAGACAATATAATTCTTACACATGCAGGTCTGATTTATTTCACTTATGAGTATGGTCTGTGGTTGTGACCATTTACCTATAAAACCCTTGAGTTTATCTTTCTTTATAGCTGAGTAATATTCCATTATATAAAAGTACCACAAGTTTTTTATCCAGTCCTCAGTGGATGGACATTTGGGTTGCTTCCACAGTTTAGCAATTACAAATTGTGCTGCTATGAACATGGATGCATATATATCGCTGTGATATGATGTTTTCAGATCTTCTGGGAAAATACCCAGAAGGGGAATAGCTGGGTTGAATGGGACCTCTAGACCTAGTTTGCTGAGGAGTCTCCAAACTGATTTCCACAGTGGTTTCACCAGTCTGCATTCCCATCAGAAGTGGAGAAGTGTTCCTATTTCTCCACAGCCTTGCCAGCATTTGTTATTGGTTGGTTTCTTAATGATAGCCATTCTTACTGGGGTGAGATGAAATCTCAGTGTTTTAGTTTGTATTTCTTGATTGACTTATGATGTTGAACACCTTCTCATGTATTTATTTGCCATTTGTATTTCTTTATCCGAGAAATGTGTATTCATTTTAGCTGCTCATTTTCTCCCAAATCCCCTCCAGCATTTGCTATTAGTTGATTTCTTGATGATAGCCATTCTTTCTGGCATGAGATGGAATCTCAGTGTTGTTTTCATTTGTATTTCTCTAGTGACCAATGATGTTGAACATTTTTTCCTATATTTATTTGCTGTTTGTATTTCTTCATATGAGAAGTGTGTATTCATTTCAGATGTCCATTTTTGGGTTGCGTCTTTGAATTTTGGAGGCCTGATTTTTTTTTATACTTTATATGCCCTAGATAGAAGCCTTTTTTTCTGACAGACTGTTAGCTAAAATTTTTCCCAATTTGCGCATTTGCTTTTTACTCTGTTGGTGATTTCTTTTGATGTGGAATGTGGAAAAGGACATTTTTTGTTACTCTTTCAATGTATTACCTCAGGCTTGACCAAGCCATATGATTGTTTGGTTCTGGAGGAAGTCTAGCAAAAGCATGGGTGGAAAGGGAATGATTGTAGCACCTGTGTCCCTGTGGAAAGCCAAGGTACAACCCTAGATGCTTTGCTCAGATATGCTCAAAGGAATGATAACATAATGGCTAACTAAGTCAAATCTCGTACTTATGATAATCGAGTTGTATTGTCCTTGCTAAGATGTTCGAAATCCACCCATTTGTACTAGCTGCTTCCTTTGTTCTCTCTCAATAAAAGATGACAGAGATTGGTAATCTAGGCTTCAGTCCAAGAGGCTGCTAGCCCCCTGATCCCAGAATTTTGCCTCTCTTATTTTTCTTTTTTCTGTGCTTATCTATTCATCCACTTTGTTCTCAGGAATGGTTCAGCCTAGACAGAAATGGATTACAGACCAACAGTGGAAAAATTTTTCAATAAGATATCTCACCTGTTGATTCTTTGAAGTTTATTGAGTGCAGTTTGGTTTTTGTTCATGAACTTTCTACCTACCCCTATGTCTGCAAGATTTTTACCTACTTTCTCTTCCAATAGATTTAGTGTTTCTGTCTTAATATTTAGATCTTTGATCCATTTTGACTTCAGTTTAGTGCATGGTGATAGTCATGGGTCTAGTTTTAGCCTTTGGCATATACCGTTTATTATGAGGCTATCTACCTTCCAGTGAACGTGTTTGGCCCCATTGTCAAGGATAAGGTGGCTGAGTGTATTTGTAGTTATGTCTGCATCTTCAAATCTGTTCCATTGATCCTCAGGTCTTTTTTTACGAGTACTATGCTGATTTTATCACAGTACTTTCCCCTCTGTTTAATTGCTTGCTCTGCTTGATGGTTCCTGTCTACTGATTGTTCTAGGAATTGTGGTCATTTTTATCTCTTTCTAGGATATCTTTAGTACTCTTTGTAGGGTTGGTTTGGTGGTCATGAATTTATTCAGTTGTTCTTTTTCATGGAAGTCTCTTATCTCTCCATTAATTTTGAAAGATAGTTTTGTAGGGTACATCAACCTGGTTTTGAAGATGTTTTCTTTCAGGACCTGAAATACTTCACTCCAGGCTCTTCTTGACTTAATTATTTGTGTTGAGAAATTTGCCATGATTCTGATGTGCTTTCCTTTATAGATGGTCTGTTTCTTTTCTCTAATGTGTTTTAATAGTCTGATCTTGTGCTGAATTTCTGGGATCTTGATTATTATATAACTAAGTGTAGATTTATTTTTGTTATGAATAATTGGAGTTCCATTCACCTCACTTACCTGTATGCCAGGCTCTTTTCCCATGCTTGGGAAATTTTCTGCTATTACTTCTACAAATCATCTTTTTATGTCATTTTATTGACTCCTGCTTTTTCATTGACACCCATCAGTCTTACATTGTTTTTCTCTACATCATCTTGCCGGTGTTGAATTTTTTTTTTTTTTTTTTTTTTTTTTTTTTTTGAGATAGGGTCTTGCTATGCAGTTCAGGCTGCCCTTAAGTGCACTTTTTTGTCTTTTTGAACCAGGATCTCATTCTACAGGCTTGCTTTGAGCTCACTTTGTAGCCCAGGCTGGCCTTGAACTTGCAATGATCCTCTTGCCTCAGCCTCCTGAGTGCTGGGATTACAGGCATGAGCCACCATGCCCTACTGAGTTGTTATTTCCTACTTTGTTATTTTTAAGAAATTTTTCCTTTCGTGATAACTAGCTGCAGTGCTGTTTTCAAGGTCTGAAAGTCTATCTTTAGTTTCATTCAAGTGGTTTTGCCAGCTTTCAATGGAATTTTTAATTTCCTTGGCTATCTCTTTGAATCTGTTGCATGGATTTGAATTCTTTCCTATATTGTTCATTTAAGGTTTCCATCATTTTTCTGTCCTCCACTATTTTTTTTTTTTTTTTTTTTTTGGTTTTTCTCTGGTACCGGGAACCGAACTCACGACCTTGTGCTTGGCAGGCAGGCGCTGTACCGCTGAGCTAAATCCCCAGCCCCTCCTCCACTATTTTTAAAATCTATGTCTCCTTTAAATATGATGAGCAATTGTACATTTTGGTACTAGGCAGGTATATCTCTAATATCAAGGCCTCTCATGGAATAGTCTCTACTTCAGGGATCTCTTCTGTGTGTAGGAGGTTCTTGGTCTGTGTTTGTCCCAAGATCCTACCTTTCAAGTTAATTGAGAGTGAGATGTTGGTTTCTATTTGGCTCAGTTTTCAGTCTTTTGGTGTAGAGGTGTGGTGAAGTTATTACCCCATAGCTTCCCAATACTGTTACACAAAGAGAACAACTGATTACAACAGATATAACATCCTAGCTACAGTAGTACAAATAATAATAAGCATAATTTAGAAACCCACCAACTGTGCTATTAATTTTGTACTTTAGACCTTAGAAGCAAAGTTTATAGTTATGTAACAATCAATCATAAATTAGGAATTTGTTTGCAAAGTGTTTCCCCTTGTTAGAGTAAATGTACCCTGGCTTCCTCCAGACAAGTTGGTTGCCATGTCCTGAGCACTTCTTGTGCTGGCTACCCAACTCACAGTGTAGGAGTATGGGCCAGGCACCAGCATTCTTCCAGACTGAGGCTCTCTGGATAGCAGAGGAGCAGTGTGTGGGGTTTCTCCCTCCCTGAGTGGCTCACTGAGGTTCCTGAGGCTCACTGTTGCTCCTGCAATGGTAGGGGGTGGGGAGTAGAGTTTCTCCCCTTCAGAGCAGTTCACTGAAGCTCCCAAGCTCCCAAGGCTCACTATCTCTCCCATGATGGTGGGAGGGTGGGCAGGGTCAGAGTTTCTTCCCTCCTGAGCAGCTCATGAAGCTCCCAAGGCTCACCGAGGCTCACAATCACTCCCCTGATGGTAGCAAAGCAGGGGGCAGAATTTCTCCCCTCCTGGAGTAGCTCATGGAAGCTTCTGAGTGCCCAAGGCTCAGCATCACTCCTGTGATGGTGGGAGGAGGTGGGTGAGTACTTTAGATATAACAATATACAATGTTTTAACTATTATTACTCTATTATTTCATTATAAAATTTTGTTTTACTTTTTTCCCATAAGATAAAAACAAAACATGAATAGTTTAAAGAGAAAAATAAAAGAGCCTTGTTAAGAAACAGGGTGGTAGACACTGTGAGGATGAGGAAGACATCTGGGCAAGGAGGGAGCAGGGAAGGTGTGGAAGGGAGCAGGAGGCAGGGAGAGTAATAATGTGAAGAAGTGAGAAGTGATACATATATGCATCAAGCTCCCAAGCTGAATGTAATTACTGTGCATCACAAGCATATACTAACACAAAAATTTAAAAAAGAAAAGTACACTCCATGGGGTAGGTAGCAGGCCAGTGAGAAGAGCTCATGGTCCCATGGAGGCTTGATGTTGAGTGTTTTCAGTATTAGGTTTTTGGCAACATTGAGGAGTTGGTCTGAAGTCTTGCTCTTGCCGATGAGCAGAATGACTTTGTCTTTCTATTGGGTGGTGAGGTTTTCTGACTTCTTGTGACCCATGGAGGAGCTATAACAGTGCCCAAAGACCAAGATATGAGAGGTGTGAAAACTGTTCTGTCAACAACATTGCAATTAGGGCTGGAGTTTGCCAAGGGCTGCTGAAGAGCATGGGTGCATGCCTGGAGACTTACTGTGTATGACCTGTTATTTTTTCTCATTGTATTTAGAACTGAATAGCATGGATCTGGCTTGAAGTTTAACCCAGAAGGTGGATCTAGCTCAGGAAGTAGGCTCCAAGGTAGGCCCTCCCTTCTCTATTCGGCCATTTCTTAACCACCTTCTTCAAAAGGAATGTAACAAGGCAAAGTGGACCTACATTTTACTGTAAGCTGATTTTCAACAAGTCACCAAAGGAATTCAGTTGGAGCAAGGAAATAGTTTTTACAATAAGTGGTGATGAAGCAACTGAATATCCATGAAGAAAACCAACTGGCCCTAACTCCTTCCTCATTCCTTGCAAAGGAATTAATTTGAAAGGAATGGAAACATAAACGTGACAGCTAAAACTATAAAGCTTCTGGAACAAAACATAGAACATATTCATGAGCTTGGGGAAAAGAAACATTTCTTAAACAGAATACAAGTGTACTAAGTATGACAGAAACATTGGTGATTGAATTTCATAAAAATTAATAATGCCTGCTCACCAAAATCCTCCAATAAAGAACTGAAAAGTCAAGTGACATGGAGAAAACATTGCACGTATATTATATCTGACAAAGGACTCACAGAAAAACATATAATAAACTCCTAAAAGGGCCTCCAGCGCACGGGGAGCCACAGGAGGGGAGCGTCTGTCTTCCAGCTGGCTCACTTCCTGCCTCGTAGGCCCCCGGAGGGAGGGCCCCCGGTGCACGGGGAGCCATGCGGCCTAGAGCTCTGTGGCGTGCCAGCCTTCAGGCTGGCCGCCGCTGCTCAATTGAGAACTATCATGACACAGAGAAACAATGACACAATTGGCCCACCATGCACCGGCTGCAGATGCCCACCTAAGGACGTGTGTGAATCATTCAAACATGGAAAAACCCCTGGGAATACATGCTATACAACGGGCCAGTCTTCCTCCTGCCATTGAGAACCAGAAAGGTCTAGAGTCAGCAGAGGAGCAGCTGCTGAACAAGGACTTGGAGAACATGAGAATGCAGACTAAGCCCAATGGGTCAGAGGTCCTGTGGACTGGGGTCATGAGAGCTGCTCGGAAGCTGTAAACCAGGAGGACCTTGCACAATACATGTGGAGACTCCCTGGAACCCATTCTTTACCTGACAGTACAGGCTGTGGTGGAGCCCCGGAGAAGTGTACAACAGGATTCCTGCTGCCTGTGCTGACAGTTGGGGAGAGGACACTAACTGGTTGTGGGGTCCCAATGAGATGGAAGCCTGGAGAGAAAATGCTACAAAAAATGGCTTTGGCCCCAGACGGCTCACTTGATTTTTGACAACTCTTAGGCTGTAACTACTTGTTAGATCCTTCTTGCTTGTCTCTGTCTTCCTGAGAAACCACTTCTAAGATACCAACATGTATTACAGCAGTCATTGATATTTTCCTACTAATCTATCCATAATTCTGTAATGTTTGTATTGTTCCTATCCTATTTCATAAATGGATGCATGTTTATTATTATGTATTTCCTACAACAACCATTGAGAATAGTTAATGATTATTCAATAGGTCACTCATGTATAGCTCTATTTATTTTCTTTAGAAGCCACTTTGAAGATACCAAAGTATAAGAATACAACTATTGATAATCTCCTACCTCTTTTGTCTGTAACTCACTATTATTTGTCTATTTGTTTTCCTGAGAAACTATCTTGTAGATAATAATATGTAAAACAATAAACATTGATAATTTCCTACCACTTTGTCTGTAATTTGGTAAGCCCCCCCATTATTGTTATCCTTCCCTTACTCTTTAAAATAAAAAAAAAATAAACTCCTAAAAATCAATAAGACAAAAACCACATAAGCCAATTTGTAAAATGAGGAAGTATTCATCAGGCACTTTATATAAGAAGATATTAAGATAGACAATAAATATATGAAATATGCTCATTTTCCTTAGTCAAGTGAAATGCAGATGATACAAAATGAAACAGTAACAATAACAAAAACAGTTCCATAGTGAAATACCACCACATATCCACTTTTCCATCTAAAATAAAAGTGTGGACCAGGTAAAAACCTCATATATTAATTATGAGGATGTAAAATGCTATGATGACTTTGAAAAGTTATTTGACCATTTTTGATAATGTTAAACATGTACCTACACTTTGACTCAATAGTCCCAACATTAGATGTATAGCTAGTAGAAAGACATGAACAGCCAGGGCCTCTCATCAAACACCAGCTCCACAACATCAAACACCAGTGTCCACAAGAACACATGCTAATGGACTTTTCCTAGCAGCCCTAAACTGGAAACAAGCCCAGTTTCTACCAACAGGTGGTACAGCTGTGTTATAGTCAAGCAATGCAGATGATACAAAATGAAACTGTAACAATAACAAAAACAGTTCCACAGTGAAATACCACCACACATCCTCTTTTCCATCTAAAATAAAAGTGTGGAACATTCTTCATGATAAAAGTACTGCTATATACAGTAATAGATGAATCTCAAAAATATTTTGTTGAGTGAAAGTAGACAGGTGCAGAGACAGGTGTATGCTGAATAGCTGCATTAAAATTAGAGAATAAAAAGGATCTTAACAATAGTAATTGCCTGGAGGCGGGGCCAAGGGAAAATGATTCTAAGGTGTATGAGTGTCTTTCTATGGTGACTGGAATGTCCTAAGTCTATGTCTCGATGATGTTGGACTCATCCATGAGCATATGAATATTTAAGATTTGGATCCTTTATTGTATGGCAATTATACCTGAATAAAGCACGATTAGCCTAAAAAACCCAGTAGGGTCAACCTCACTGGTTTGTGACCTTGAGGACAATGACCTTGAGGAAAGTCCAGTTGAGGCACTTCTGGCAGGGCAAGGACCAGCATAATTCTTCAGAAAATTGAGACATATTCTGAAGAAATGAACCCAAGAAGCAGCATGTTGGGCCAACCCCAATGTCGTAGTTCATTTTTTGTTGCCAACCCAGAATAGCTATGAAGAAAAGAGGTTTACCTGGCTCATGATTCTGGTGGCAGGAAAGTCTGAATAGTGTGGAGTTGGTGTTTGATGAGAGGCCCTGGCTGCATTGTGACATGGGATGGCACCACATAGTGTGAGCCCATGGTAAGTGGTGTGTGCAGGATCCCATTAGACTTGGGAGGGAGCAGCTTTGTTCTTTTATAAAAACCTGATATTGCAGGAACTAATCCACTCCTGAAAGGTCTACATTAGTTCCTTCTAAGGTTGGAGCCCTCACAACGTGATAATCTCACCTTTTTTTTTTTTTTTAGTATTGAAACCCAGGCCATTTGCGGGGATACATTCCCAGGCCTTTTAAAATATTTTATTTTGAGACAGGATTTCTCTAAGTCTCTAAGTTGCCAAGGCTGGATATAAACTTGTGATCTTTCTGCCTCAGCCACCCAGTATCACCATTCCCTCATAGGTACCCCCCTTAAAGATTCTTCAACTTTGACATTGCCACACTGGAAACTAGTTTCCATCACATGAAAGTTTGAGGGATATAAAGCATTCTATAACACAAAGGTGTGTTCACCTTGCTAAGTTGTGGACTCCGTTAAGCCTGACCTTTACATAGTGGGGCCAATGCACTGGGTACTGAAACTGTTTAAACCTTCAGCGGTGGAGGCTGATTGGTGAGATACAAACTTTTTTCCGTATTGTTAGAGGTTAACACCTGACCTGAGACCTCTGAAGAGTTAAGGACTATGGGGACAGAGAGGAGCTGCCATCCCACCCAACACACTGGCTGTAGAGCTTCCTGAGAGTTCCTGTGACCAGGTTTCAAGTGGTGACACCTATGTCTCTGTTTATAGACTAATCATAGAGATGAGGTTAATGCCCATGAAACAGTGAAAATGATGCCTTGGCTTTAGAGGTTCCTGTACCTTTTAGGATTTGAACTTATTTGTGCTTCAGAATAAATGTCTGTCTTAAGAACAAAATATTTGGTCTGCCACTGCCAGTGCTGGGTGACTTTCTGTGATGTCAAGACCAAGGAGGGGCAGTCAGAATAGAAGGCAATCACACTTGGGTGGAGAAGCACAGATAGGCTGGTAACAGCCCAGTTTATTAAGGCCAAAGCAGTCCCTAGAAGTCTAAAGTGAGACCTACATCTCAGTAACAGCCCAGAGTCCCAGAGGCAGGATGTCAAGGCAGAAGGGATGCTTGAGACCTTATGCAATGGTCCCATTTTACAGAAAGGGAAATTGAGATACAGTTGAGTAGTCTCTAGGATGTATAATACCCTCAGGTGGCCACAGCCAGTGAAGTCCCAGTTGCTTGGGTGAACTGCCTGCAGGTGCCATCCCTGAGTTGGTCCTAAGCCAGAAGGTCCAAACTAGGTGGTCGCAGAAGCTGGGGCTAGGTGCATTTGCAGGTTGGGGTTCTTCAGGAGGGTGGTTCATCCTTGGACCTGGGACTTGGGAAGCTGGTGTAAGATAAGTGGGATGGGCCAGCAGGACAGAGCTGAGTCTGCCCCAGCGGGCGCTTCCTGCGCAGCATGGGCCGGCTGTGGCCCAGTGACCAGGACCGAGTAGAGAAGGGTGCAAATGGGGGAGGAGAGGGCTCTCTCGGGGTGAGCCTGGCCAACAGGCATAGCCAGGAGGCCTGGTCGTGATTTCTGATGTGAAAGGCTGGGTGCTCTGGCTCCAGGCAGTGGTCTCTACTTGCCTCTTTCATGACGGAAAAATGCCTGCACACTATGGCACTGGCTGAAGTACAGATGAGTTCATGCATGACAGCAGATGCTGCATTTAAATGACAAAGGTAAACGCAAAAGGAGGTAGGTACTTGCCTCACAGGGCACTCGTTAATAGTCTCAGCAACCCTGTGAGATAGATACTACATTCTTAATTCATTTTTTTGATGAAGAAACCCAGGGAGATCAGGTTGCCCATGGTTACAAACCTAGTGAGTGGCAGAGCCAGGGCCAGAAGCCAGGTAGTCTGATTCCAGGGGGCACGAGCTTAGTCACTCCACCTTGCTGCTGTAGCAACAATCTTCATTTATGTAAACTGAAGCACAATTGACTCAATAAACATTAAACCTGCAGACAGATAAATGTCAGGATAGCTGCTGCTGAGGAACTGCAGCCCTCCCCCATGCTTTTCTGTGCCATTTGTCCTTTACTTTTCATAGTGTGTGTTATTTACGCAGTGGTGGTGGGGCACAAACCAATGAAATTAGAAAAATTCTCCTTCAGTCACTTTTGCCCACGGGACACTGCACAGTAGGTCTGTCCCTGTGGGTGTCAGATTCCCAATAGTATGGGTGGGTGGTTGTACCCCCAGTGCTCCCTGCAGAACCTTAGAGAACCTTGGCTAGGTCAGTACTTTAAGCTCTGACTTTAAAGGATTCACTGAGGAAGAAGCCCAGCTCTTGCACAGTTAGTGTAGGTATAATTATATATTACAAACCAGACACACTGTTTGACCTTGAATTCTTCCTCCCTCTGAGAGAAACTGGTGATGGTCCTGGTTAAGTGGGAAGTAAGTGTTTTTGTTTTTGTTTCTGCTTTTTCCTTGGGCCAATTTGGCTGAGCCTCTTTGGTGTAGTTCCAGTACTCCTTGGTGCACTGGGTTTTTAAGATGGAATCCATGTGGTGAGAGAGCATGCTACCCATAGTCAGGTTGTTACCATATGGGGTGCATATAATAGCATAGTTATATACAGCAAGACTTCAGAGAGAGTAGGTACTCCCTTTAAAGGTGTTGTCTTTGGGGTCAGTAGAGGTGGGGTAAGAGTCAACCAACCTGGATGAGGGGTAGATTGACATAGTAGGCCATAGAATGGGCTCCAGTGGTGAGGCAGAAGGGTCCTCTTTCTGGCTTCTGTGCTCATGTGGATGCTGGTACCCTTCCTAGAGGCAGGATGCAGGGGAGGTAGTAACTCAAGAGTGCTTGTGTGGAGTTAGACGTATGTGTAGGACATGCAGGCAGAGAGGTTCCAGAGGCCATGGCCCATGAAGCGAGTGACACAGGAGAGCTCTGATGTACCTGGGAAATCATGCAGTGGAACTACTGAAGTTGGAAAAGCAGAAGAACTCTCAGTCCTGGATGGCTCATGTGGGTGTTGGTGGGGAGAGCTGTGTGCATTTACCCTTCAAGGACATATTGTTCTGGCATCAGCCACTTCTGTCCTGGGTTGGGATGAGGTAAATCCATCACACTAATCCACATGTGTCTGGAAGGAGGAGAAAGCAAGAATGAAGAAGGAAGATTTCTTTAAGCAGTTCATCTTGAATGTGACCCTCATCACTGCTACTCTCATCCCATTGGTGAGAACAAGTGACATGCCCCTGGAGATGGGTGGGGTCTGGGTAGTGCAATCCTGGTGGGGAGCTTATCCTCTAGCTGTGCCTCAATCTCTGTGGAAGGGGAGGCATGAATCTTTGATGGCCCATATGTTACCATGGCTCTTTCTATCCCTTATATCTTATCCAGGCTACTTTAGGGTGGGTAGCACTCATACCCTTAATCCTAGTGCCCTTGATCCTAGCATTGCACTGTATCAATTCCATTATCACACACTCTAGATCCAGCCACCTCTGAAAAAGCCCCACCTATGACCACATGAGGCTTTAGGGAGACATCTAAACATAAGAAGCCATAACAATGGGAATTATTTTGTCCATTCTACCATTCAATAATGACTCCTTAAGATGTCACCAAAATAGATTTTTATAACAGAAATGAGTTTATTGCTTTCCATCATAAAGAAAAACACTACTTTGACAGTTCATACTTCCTGTCTCAGAGTAAGAAGAGCAATGTTGGGATACTTATTAAGATTTTGAAGTTTGGTTTAAGGTATATCCTTTATTCATGCCTGACATTTGGTTTGAGTAAGGATCATGATACACTAATTTATAAATACACATTTCCTTGTCCATTAAACTGTTGATGGACATATATGCTGTTTAAAAGAGATAGCTGTTATAAATTGTGCTGCTACAAACATGGGTATGCACGTGTCCATGTAATATGATGATTTTAGCTCTTTTGGGATGATACCTAGAAGGGAGATAGCTGGGTCAAATGGAGATTCTGTTTTTAGTCTTTTGAGGAATCTCCACACTGATTTCCGTAGTGGTTGTACTAGTATATACATTCCTGCCTACAATATAGTAGAGTTCTTTTTCCCCCACATCTGTACCAGCATTTGTTATCATTAGATTTTTTTGATGATACCCATGCTTATGGTGTAAAATGATATCTCAGCATAGTTTCAGTGGAATACTGTGCTGCCATAAGAGAAGATAAGCATTAGGCACTTATAAGTAAATGGATATGACTTGAGAGCATAAAGTTAGGTGAAGTAAGTCAGATAGAGAACCTCAAATATCAAATGTTCTATTACATGAGAAACCCTATATATATGCAAAATAGAAGAGAGATAAATAGGAAGTAGGGAGAAGTTCAAATATTTCTCCAAATTACACTGTTTTAAAAAGATTTCAATATATATGCTAATTTGTTTCATTTATATGAGTAGTTTATCTTAGTTCACTGAAAAGAAAGTTTATGCTATTATGTTTCTTTTTTGTAAGAATCTTTTTGGTATATATCTTGTACTCTGAGTAACTACTTTGAAGATAACAACATACACTGTAATAGCTATTATTATTTTCTTTTAAAATTTGTTTTATATCTATATAAAATAAAAAGTGATACTCTAAATTAGGACTGATGTGTACATATTGAAAGGAGAGGATTTTAGGGCACAGCGTTCAAAGACTATTGGGGCATCAGTTATAATCTTCTATTTTCTTTTGAAGAATGGATGAATCTTTTAGGAAGTTCCTAGAATGTTAGGGTTTATATCTAGATGTACCCCCAAAGCCTCCTGCTTATAGGTGGAGACATTTGGGAGGCCAATGGATCATGGGGGTGTGATACTAATCAGAGGATTGGTTCACTGACGAGTTCATAGCTAAATAAGATGTTGGGGGATTGGAGATGTAGCTAAGCAGCACAGCGCTTGCCTGGCAAGCTCAAGGTTCTGAGTTCAATTCTCAGTACCTAAATAAATAAATAAGCAAAAGCCAAAATAAAAGAGCTAAAAAAGATGTTGGGAAGTTAGCTCTGGTTGGAGGAGGTGGTCGTTAGTATGTTTCCTGGAAGGGTCTATGTCCCTCCCTCCTTTCTTGATCTCTGCTTCCTGCCTGCCATGGCATGAGCAGTTCTCTTCTGCCATGCTGCCTTGCCATGGAGCCAGCCAACTATAGACTGAACCTCTTCAAACAGTGAGCCCAAGTAAATCTTACTTCCTTTAAATTATGGATGTACTATGTCTCAGTGATGAGAAAGTAGCAAAGATATGGAACAGACAAAATAGTTATTTGTAACTTTTATGTCCTAGTCAAAAGTTTCCTGGAATAATTAACTTATGTTGATGAGAGGTACACTGTCACCATGATGTTGCTGTGTACCACTATCTGCCAGACTGTTTCCAGTTTTTCCACATAAGGCACAGTGACCTAATACAGGAAACACCAGAACTGGCACGTGAAAATGGAACTTTAAAAGTGAAATTATTTCCTTTTAGAGACAAATGGCTTCTCTAAAATTTCTCAGGCCTAGGATATAAACAGCTGCCCCTACCTCTCCTGAGTCCAGGTGAATGGACAGAATATGCAGACACTGGTACGAGGAAGCCTAAAGCCTTTCCTTTCTCTGTTCCTTACTATAAAAGATCTTACACACCTGCACATGGTGAGTTGGTGATTTGAGGCAGACTTCTCCACCATCTCCTCATAGCTAACTTTGTTTTTTTATTTTTTGGTTTATTGGTTTTTCTCCGGTACCAGGAACCGAACTCACGACCTTGCGCTTGCCAGGCAAGCACTTTTGCCGCTGAGCTAAATCCCCAGCCCCTACTCATAGCTAACTTTGAATAAATCTTTTTTTACTACTTTTTATTTTTATTTAAACCAAATATGGGCTGAAAAGTTAAACAACATACATGATCTACACTTTATACTTTGACATAAGTTTCAGAGCATAAAGTATAACAATTTTTCACATTGTTACATATTTTTACCTGAAACACAATATTTATAAAAGAAAACAGCTACTGTAACAAAGTAACGTTATTAGGAAATCTGTTTACTTTTTAATGGTGGCAGAGGAGCCAATTTTCCTCACTACCTTCAGGGATGTAGACATACTTTTGGTTCTCAAATACAACCAAGAATATGATATTGATAAGGAAATGTTATATACATACATACATATTTCTAGTTAAACAGTCAAAATTAAAAGACTGACTTTTGACTTAAATAAAAAATAAAGTTTGAAAATATATTTTAAATACTCTCCCTCAACTAACACATTTCCTTATGCCTTCACAAAACAAGTCTTAGGAGTTACAATGTCCTATGCTCCCACAGATCTTCCTGTAGAGGCAACCATTAATCATCTTTCTCAGTGTAGGTCTTTGCATTAGCCAGTGCCATTTGCCTGGCCAAGTACCTGTCTCTAGCTGACATTACAGTTTCTTTATTATTCCTCTTTGCAGATTTGCTCACTGCCTCTGGTAGTCTTTCTTATTCTTTGCCCTGCACTTGCCTTTCCTTTGTGAGTCTGTGTTTTGCTTGCAATGATGTTTCAGAACCAGAGGGCTTTTCTTGGTATCTTTCTTTGTTCTTTCCCATATTCCTCATTTTGCTGGCTCTTTCATGATCAAGAAACTCTTCTTTCACCCTAGAATTTGATCTTTTTCTCTGTGAATTTTTTCTGAAGACTGAACACTTACTTCTTTTTTCCCCTATCTCTGTATTTATCATTACTTTCATATCTTTCCTTCCTTACTTTCATGCGTTCTTTCTTCTCTTTGCTCTTCTCTTCCTTCTCCCCACCTCTCTCACTGTATGGGTCATGATCATTTCATTCCTTATTGCATGGATTTCAGTTTTTTCTTTCCTTGTTTTGATAAGTTTGGCTAGGGGTTTAACTACTTATTCTTTGAAAGACTCAACTCTTTTATTTTTATTTATTTTTTAATTTTTGAAGTAAAAGAACAAAAACACATTAACAAACAGACAACCATTCACAAAGTAGTACAAGAATAGTACAAGCAATACTGAATTACAGACAAAGTGACAGGGAATTAACAATGGTTATTGTATTACATATTGATAACTTCAATAGACAAGCAAGACTGATCAAAATAATTAACATTAACTGTTCCTTTCAATAAAGAGATAGAAATCAATAGTACAACTATGTTAGCTATCCTGTATATACATATATACATAATTTCTCCCTTCTTTCTCTTCTCTTTTCCCTCATTTCAGTTGCTCTTTACTTTTGAGCAATTACCTTTCATCTCACAATGTTTATCATACCTCCTAGTTTTTATCCACTCTTTCAGGTTCTTACACTACTGAGACAATACATTGCTTACACAGGCAAGTGTGATTTATTTCACTTATTAATATGGCCTCTAGTTGTGACCATTTACCTATAAAAGCCTCGAGTTTATCTTTCTTTACAGCTAAGTAATATTCCATTATATAAAAATGCCACAATT
The DNA here is from genome assembly GCF_000276665.1 of Chinchilla lanigera. Classification (NCBI taxonomy): domain Eukaryota; kingdom Metazoa; phylum Chordata; class Mammalia; order Rodentia; family Chinchillidae; genus Chinchilla; species Chinchilla lanigera. Next base: position 3,508,517 of record NW_004955459.1, read on the forward strand.
TTTTTTATCCAGTCCTCAGTGGATGGACATTTGGGTTGCTCCACAATTTAGCAATTACAAATTGCACTGCTATGAACACAGATGCACATATATAGCTGTGATACTATGTTTTCAGATCTTCTGGGAAAATACCCAGAAGGAGAATAGCTGGCTTGAATGGGACCTCTAGACCTAGTTTGCTGAGGAGTCTCCACACTGATTTCTGCAGTGATTTCACCAGTCTGCATTCCCACCAGCAGTGGAGAAGAGTTCCTATTTCTCCATAGCCTCATTTGTTATTGGTTGATTTCGCTAGCATTTGTTATTGGTTGATTTCTTAATACTAGCCATTCTTACTGGGGTAAGATGGAATCTCAATGTTATTTTAATTTGTATTTCTCAAATGACTAATGATGGTGAACATTTTTTCATGTATTTATTTGCCATTTGTACTTCTTTATCTGAGAAGTGTGTATTCATCTCAGCTGCCCATTTTTGGATTGGGTCTTTGAATTAGGGGAGGTTGACATTTTTTAATTCTTTATATGTTCTAGATAGAAGACTTTTGTCCAAGGGACAGTCAGCTAAATTTTTTTTCTCAATTTTTGTGTGTTCTTTTTACTTTGCTGCTGATTTCTTTAGATGAGTAAAAACTTTTCAGTAAGATGAGGTCCCAGTTGTTGATTCTTTGAAGCATTTCCCATGTGGTTTGGTTTTTGTTCATGAACTCTGCCTACCTTTATGTCTTCAAGATTTTTATCTACTTTCTCTTTCAATAGATTTAGCATTTCTCTTTTAATATTGAGATCTGTGATCCATTTTGAGATCTGTGATCCATTTTGACTTGAATTTGGTGCATGGTGATAGACTTGGGTCTAGTTTCAGTCTTTGGCAAGTGGCAAACCAATTTTGCCAGCACCATTTATTAAAGAGACTATCTTTCTTCCAGTGAGCTTGTTTGGCTCCTTTGTCAAAGATTAGGTGGCTGAACGTGTTTGTGGTTGTGGCTGTTTCTTCCAGTCTGTTCCATTGATCCTCAGGTCTGTTTTTTAGCCAGTACCATGTTGATTTTATTACAGTAGGTTTGTAGTATAGTTTCAGGTCAGGGAATGTGATTCCACCTGAATCACATTGTATTTGTTGCCCAGTATTGCTTTTGCTATTCTGGGTAAGTTCCAGATGAATTTTAGGAACGTTTTCTCTAGATTAAGGTATCCTAGTGGTGTTTTAATGGAATTGCATTGAATCTGTACATCAATTTTGGTAGGACGGTTATTTTCACAGTGTTGAAAAATCCAACTCTTTGATTCACTAATTCTTTGTATTGATTTTTTAGTCTCCATTTTGTTAATTTCTGCCCTGATCTTATAATTTCCTGTCTTTTTTGGGCTTTGGGTTTGACTTACTCTTATTTTTCTAGAAGCTTGAAGTACAACATAAGATTGTTTATTTGTGCTTTTTCTGTTTTCCTGAGGTGGGAATTCACCACTATAAATTTCTCTCTGAGGTTTGCTTTCATTGCATTCCACAGGTTTCTGTAAACTTTATCTATATTTTCATTTGTTTGTAAATAGTGTTTAATTTCTTCTTTGATTTCATCTGTGACCCATTGGTTGCTCAGGAGGGTGTTATTTAATTTCCATGCATTTGTGGAATTTTTGTGATTTCTTTTGTCATTAATTTCCAATTTCATTGCAGTATGGTCCGATAGGATGCATGGGATAATTTCAGTTCCTTTGTGTTTACTTAAGCATGTTCTATGTGGTAGCATATGGTCTATTTTAGAGACTGTCCTGTGTGTAGCTGAGAAGAATGTGTATTCTGATGCTGTTGGGTGGAACACTCTGGTCTACTAAGTCCATTTGTTTGCAAGTTTGGTTAGGTTGTGTTATTTCTTTGCTAATTTTTTGTCTAGTTCATCTATCTCTTTGTGACAATGGTGTGTTAAAGTCCTCTGTTATGATTGTGTTGCTGCTTATTTCATTTTTCATGTCTGTTAAAATTTGTCTTATATAGGTGGGTGTTCCTGTATTTGGTGCATAGATGTTTATGATTGTTGTCTCTTCCTCTTGAAGTTTTCCCCTTATAAGAATGTAGTGAACTTCTTTATCTTTTTTTATTGTTCTTGGTTGGAAGTTCATGTTGTCTGCAAACAGAATAGCTACACCTGATATTTTCTGGGTTCCTGTCCTATGGAATACTGTTTTCCATACTTTAATTTTCAGCCTATGAATTTCCTTTTGAGTTAAATGTGCTTCTTGTGTACAGCATATAGTTGGATTTTGTTTCTTGACCTACTCTGCCAGTCTGCTTGTTTTGATTGGTGCATTGAGATTGTTTACATTGATAGTTATAACTGATATGTACTGGCTTATCTTTGTCCTGATATTTTCCTGCTGTTGGATCCTCCTTTTTCCCTCTGTTTGATGGCTTGCTCTGCTTGGTGGTTCCTTCCTGTTGTTGTTCTTGAAGTTGTAGTCTGTTTTATCTCTTTCTAGAATATCTTTTAGTACTCTTTGTAGGATTGGTTTGGCACTCATGAATTTCTTCAGTTGTTCTTTACTATGAAAATATTTCATTTCTCCATTAAATTTGAGAGATAGTTTTGCAGGGTACACCAATCTGGGTTGGAAGTTGTTTTCTTTCAGTACCTGAAATACTTCACTCCAAGCTCTTCTTGCCTTGATGGTTTGCATTGAGAAGTCTGCCATGATTCTGATAGACTTCCCTTTATAGGTGACCTGCTTCTTTTCTGTAACAGCTTTTAATATTCTGAGCTTTTGCTGAGTTTCTGGGATCTTGATCACTGTATGTCTGGGTATAGATTTATTTTGGTTATGGTTAATTGGAGTTGTATATGCTTCACTTATCTGTATGTCTGATTGTTTTTCTATGCCTTGGAAATTTTCTGCTGTTATTTCTGTAAATAGCCTTTTTATGTCATTTGTGTTGACATCTGCTGTTTTGTTGATACCTATTAATGTTACATTGTTTTTCTTTGCTTTGTCTTGCAGTTGTTGAATTGTTATTTCCCGGTTCCTTGTTGTTTTTAAGAGATCCTTCCATTCACATTTATTAGTGGCAATGCTGTCTTCAAGGTCTGAAAGTCTATCTTCTGCTTTGTTCAGGCAGTTTTGCCAGGTTTTGATGGAATTTTTAACTGCCTGGATATTTGTTTGAATCTTTCATGCATTCTGGTTCTTTTCTATATTGTTTACTCAAGTTGTTGACAAATTTTCTATGCTCCTGTACTTTCTTATCAATGTCTTCTTTGAATATGCTGAACAATTCATTCATTATTGTTGTCATTTCTTTTTTAAACTGAGAGATTATTTCTGATCTGATGTCTTCTGTGGCCTGCTGGGCCACAGAAGTTTTTTTTTTTACTTCAGTTGCTATCATTTCAGAAATTTCATGTGTATGACTTCCAGGAGTTTTTTTTTTACTTTAGTTGCTATCATTTCAGAAATTTCATGTGTATGAATTCCAGGATCTTGTGTTGATGTCTCCTGGACTTGCTCTGGGTTATGTAGAGGTCTGACATTCTACTTTGCTTCTTTATTTTGTCATTTTTGAAGATCCAGAGGTTCCCTGGAGCTCAGCCTGGGGTCTGAGATGCTCATGAAATTTTCTTACATTGAGCTGGCTTCCAGGCTGGTGGGGGAGGCTGACTGGAGTTCCTGAAGCTGTCTGGGATTCAGCCTGTCTTCCACAAGTGTGGGGGGGATGCAGGTCGTGATCACTGAGGCTTCAGATGTTGCCCAGGACCCAGCCCAGTTCCCATACTGGCAGGGGAGGAGTGAGGGTGGAGTCCCTGAGGTTGCTGATTCTGTTTGGGTTTCAGTTCAGCTCCCACAGGGGTGTGGGTCATGCTGGGAGTGACCACTGAGGCTCCAGAAGGTGTCTGGGGCTCCACCTGCCTCACACACTAGAGAGGGAGGCATGAGGGTGGTTCACCAGGGTTCCTGAAGATGTCCAGGGTTCATCCCAGCTCCTGCGGTGATCCACGGGTGCAGACAGTGGCCACTGAGGCCCCAGAAGGGGCTCTACCTGGCTTACACACTGGTCGGGGAGGCACAGGGGTGGCTCACTGGGGTTCCTGAAGATATCTGGGCAACATTTTCTTTCTTTTTTTTTTTTTGTCTTTTTGAGACAGGCTATTGCTATGCAGTTCAAGCTGAACTTGAGCTCACTTTGTAGCCCAGGCTGGTCTCAAACTTGCAATGATCTTCCTGCCTCGGCTTGTGAGTGCTAGAATTACAGGTGTGCACCACCACGCCTGGCTCTGGGTGACATTTTCAAGTGTGTATTCTTGAAGGTCTGTGCTGAGGTCACGACTCCCCTCTACAAAGATGTTGGGAAATACAAGCAAGGAAGGCCTGGATGTACAGCCTAGCACCGCCTTTGCTGTTTCCACCAAAACAGTGGAGGTTGCCTCTTTTTTTAAAAAGCCAAAATAAATGACTTCTTTTTAATTGGCCGGTGGTGAGACTGAACATATGAAACTAAGTAGCTGGTAATAGTTGAAGCCCAGTCAGAGAAACTTAGTTTGGTGAGACATTGTCTCAAAATAAAAAGAGCTGGAGATGGAGTTCTGTGAAGGCCCTGGGTTCAATTCCCAGTAGGGGAAAAAAAGGGGTAGGAAACTATTCCCCTGCAAAAATTTTTAATTTTAGTGCAGTAATGCTCCTCTGAGCATTATAATGGTGGTTACAAGTCATTAGTAATTTGCCAAAAACTTTATGTATGCATTGTCAAATGGAATTGAGGCAGGAGATTAGGTCATGGTCAGCTGGCTGGGCAAATTGCAGAGATCCAGGAGACATACATTCAAGCTCTACACCTGGAACTGATCAGAAAGTGTTTTCTTTAGTTGTTCTCAGGGGAATTCAAACAGGTTTTTGATAGGACAGCCAAGACCTGATGTCAGCCTGAGGAATGGGAGATAGACTAAACTGCCACCATTAAGCTGGGAATCACTGTAATCTCTTCCAGTGACCCCCCCGTACTTTGCAGGGTGTAATTTTTTTTGCCTTTAATAGGCCCAAACTTGCTCTGAAGAGCATATTGTATTTTCTTTTCATACCTTTAATAAATGTAAAACCTTGCTACTTTTTGCACTTGTTATGTTCAATTCTTTGTTCAGGACAAGAAAATCCTAGAAAGAATCTCTATAAATGTTTTGGGGTGCTGCGGTCTCCTTCTAGAGGTGGTTTCTAGGTTCTTTCTTTCCTGAGTAAAGAACTGGTCAAGCACAAATAGTAATAAGCTTTTTTTTGGTTTTTCTCCGGTACCGGGAACCGAACTCACAACCTTGCGCTTGCCAGGCAGGCGCTTTTGCTGCTGAGCTAAATCCCCAGCCCCGTAATAAGCTTTTATGTTTATTAACAATAGGGAAAAACAGGCTCTACAGAGCAAGGCTAGGCCAGGTAAAAGTAGGAAAAAGTAAGTATACTCTATAGTTGAGAGTGGGCTACTGTGAAGGGATGAGATAGTGAGAGCTCAAAGGTGGCTGTCTTTTTTTTTTTTGTATTTCCCACACTGATGTCAGGTCTAGGGTATTCTATCAGAAACCTGCTTGAGTTCTTTTGTGAATTCCATGTGCAGAGCTTTGCAAACTGTTCTGCACATGTGTCCTGGGATTTTGTAATTAACAGGTTACACCTCTTTCCTCAGCTCCTCTGTCATACCCTCCTGGGATTTTGTAACAGATCTGCCTACTTTCCCAGCTAATTTTAGCTATGTCAGCCTCCTCCCCAGAATTCAGTTATAAAATCTATTTATTTATTTATCTATTTATTTACTGGTGCTGGGGACCAAACCTAGGACACTGGCTTCCTAGGCAAGTGCTCCACCATAGAGCTATACCGTTAGCTCTAGAGTGAACCTTTATATAAACTGTGGACTTTGTGTGATAGGGGTGTGTCAGGGTCAGGTTATTAATTAGAACAAATGTAAGGGGTATTGATAGTGAGCAAGAGGGTGCATGAGAACATTGCATGTGTGATAAATCTTTGTGCCCTCTGTTCAGTTTTGTTATGAACTTAAAACTGCTGTAAAAGACAAGAAAAATTTAAACATTTTTTGGAGGAAGGTAGGCAGGTCATCTGGTAAGACCCCCACCAAGCCATGTCAGGCAGAGGCAAGAAAGGAGCTGCTGGAAAGTGTGTGTGACAGTGAGGGGAGCCTGAAACAGCTGTCCTGACCTGTTATAGAAAACAGTTTCTTTAGTTAGCTTATGGGTAATGACAGAGAGGAAAGAAAATCCCAACCTGCTAGATGGTACGAGTTTGTGTTCTCTGAAACTGAAGAATGAATTTTAGGAACAATGAAGATTAAGAGCACAATATATTTATTGGGGGAAAGAAAGCTGTCTGAGAGAGAGAGAAGAGGTCTCAAGTGGCTTGCTGATGACCCTGACTTTTCTAGGGATTTTTATAGAGCAAAACAATGAGGTGAGGCGGATCCAAGGTGGGGAAAAATGGCAAATCACAAGGTGGGCATGAGGTGGGAAAAACTATGGTCAACCGATAAGATTTTGAGCCTAATTGCTCATATAATATTGATTAAATAGGGATCAAATGAGGGAAGCAAGTCACAGCAAGCAGGCATGAAATAGAACAGGGGCTCTTTCTGTGAGGGGTTGGGTCACTGGCTCTTCCTGGCTTCCTCAAGGTGATATTCTAAACAGTATCAATCCCTGCTGTTTTTCCTTAGGAAGTATGTGGGGGCATTTGTTTCATCTCTTGTCTTGAGTTCTGGCCCTCAGAGGAGGTGTGTGTCACCCTCTCAGTTGCAATGTATGTCATCTTCTGCACTGGTTCCTTTGAGGGCCTAGCCTGTCTGACTGCCTATAATAATTCTACCTAACTTAGCTGTCTATAACAGTAAGGCAGCTAGCTAGTGAAAGTGATATAGGACCTTCAGATTGTAGGAGAAATAAATGTAACTCCAAACCTGCTAGATACACTGACCTTATATGTTCTTCCATGTTGAAGAATGAATTCTAAGGAACAACAGAAGTTAAGAGTAGGAAATTTTATTAAGACAGACAGCTCCTGAGAGGGATAGGAGGGGACCTGAGTGGGTTACCATGGACCTTACTTTCTGGAGGAAGTTTTATAGAGCTAAATCACAAGGTGGCTACAAAATCATGAGGTGGCTACAACGTGGGGCAAAACTATGATCAACCAATAAGGTTACAAGTATAACCACTTAGACCTTCTCCTCATTTCCAAAAACCACTCTCCCAACCCTCTCCTTTGGTTTGTGCCTTCATTCCTTGGTGTTTGTGGACCTATCACACTGTATCAATATCTGAGGGGTTGCCCTGTGACAGGGAGCCTAGCTCACTGTTCTACTGTGAAGCACACAGCCAGGATGAATGGGCCAGTGTTTGTGGAAGCAGGTATTTGCTCAGAGAAGGAAAATTCTCCTCGTTGAAGTGGTCAGATGTGGGGAGCCTCCTGAAGGAGTGAGATTCCACTCCCCTGGGGTGCAGGGAGGCCTGGGAGAACCCTTGTCAGCACTGCAGAAGGCCCCAGCTAGTCTCTGAGACTTTCCTAAATGTGATACTGAATTTTAAGTTTTTCTCAGTGCAGTTTTTTTAAAAATAGGAACTAAAAATTTACATCCTAGAAGCCAGAAAATACTCAGGGATAACTGAGAAATAGGAAAGTGGTTTTTAAAGTCTCCTTTGATTACTCTTTGAAATGTTAAAATATGATGTAAGCATCTGGCTTTGGAACTCACTGGTATTCAGTTCCTCCTACAGGTGATAAAAAGCATTCATCCTGGAGCTTAGATGTGTGAAAAAAAATTAGGCCCTGTGTGAAAACCAGCCATTTGATGGCTTTCCCTGAAATGTTAATGCCAGTCCTACAGAGCTGTTACCTTGGAATTCACACCTATTTGATTCTACATCCAGGTAAATAAAGCATTCCCTCCTGAACACAGAAGTGTGAAGCCAAACTGATGCAAACTGTGGAAGTCCTGGACTCAGTTCATCCTGAGGGAACAAGGAAAAGTAGAATTATCTTCCTTCTTCACCCACTTTTGTTGGTTTTTGTGAAATTTGAAGCTTGAAGTTGTTACCATATGTACAGAGCTCATGGTTCTGCAAACATTGAGAAATGAAGTCAGGAACTAAAAGAGGTTAGAGGAATTTTATCAGAAATAGTAATGATAATAACAGTAATGATAATAATAGTAATAATAACAATAATAATGGCTGCTGGGTTTCCATAAGTGGTCCCTAGTGGGTGGCCACCTAGTCCCTCAATCCAGAGCTAATTATAGATAAGCAGAGCACAGGGATTGTCCAGTTGTTTGTGGCTGTCATCACAGGTGGCTATATGGATTTGAAATGACCAGCTGGAACATAGGCTTCTTACCAAGTTCTTCAACTTGTAGGATTTAAAGGAAACGAGGATTTCAGAGAAAAAAATAACCTGATTACTTTGCATTTAAAAGGTGAAAGATTTATACGATCGGAAGAGAAACAGTTTAATAGGGGGTTTGTTGTATCTCACGCTGCCTGAGGAAGCTCACTCTTGGTCCAATGTACTAGTTCACTACCTATTCTTATTTTAATTCTTATCAATCTGGCTGGTCACCTAACTCTATCACAGGCCCTTCCCCTAGCTAACTGCCTTTGCTGAATAAACTACTGTATTTTCTGCAAAAAAATGTAGATGTAGAGAACTACCATTACTTGAGTATCATCTACAAACAAGGACAATATTGGGGTATTTAACACTTAAATCTCCTCCCAAAACATGTATTTGTAAGCATTTATTCTTGCACATCAATCACAGTTGACACAGATTAAGCACTTTGCTCATAGACACACAGCTTGTAAATAGCTGTGTGGGAATACTGATCTGAAAAGTTGAACACTGTTTGGCCAAAATCCCAGAGAGCTACGTATCAAAGAAGTAGTGTAACTGGTATCTCATGAAACTTTAAAAGCTAGACTTTTGCTGGGTGTGGTGGTATACACCTGTGTTCCCAGAATTTGGGTTAGGCTGAAGCAGGAGGATCGTTATGAGTTTGAAGCCAGCTTGGGCTACAAAGTGAGTTCAAGGCTACCCTGAGCTACACAGCAAGACCCTGTCAAATGAAATGAAATGAAATGAAATAAAATAAAAGCCAGATTTTTTTCTTTTAGAGATAAGCAAATTCTCCATACTTCCTCCTGCTGAGCACATAACCTACACTTCTCTTGTCAGCCCAAAAGAAGTGGCAAAATATGCCGCTGCCAGCCCCAGGAGGCCAAAGCCCAGTTTCCTCTCGACGAGAAAGAGGAGGAATGAGCTGAAGATGGCTAAAGGTGCTGAAGCAAGTGTGGAGGTCTGCCTATCTCTGTGCTCCCCTTGTTTCTGCTCCTTACTGTAGGAGACCCTTGCCCACCTGGACAAGGTGAGACAGTCATTTGAGACAAGTAGACACCTCTATCTCCTCAGAGCTAGCTTTGAATAAATCCTTTCTGCTCTTTATCAAAATATATGGCCTCCTTTGATTTGGTCAGCAGTGAGCAAATGGACTTGAGCGGACAAGCCTGAGTGACTGTAGCAGTAAGGTACCATGGTGACTAAGAACTCTGAGTCTCAGTGGTTTATGACAGAATAGCATTCGTTGCTCCAGGCTGATGTGGGTGGTGGAGAGTCTGCTCCAGGCAGTCCTTCTAAGGCTGTGTCCTTCTATCCTGTGGTAATGTTATTAGATTTTGGGGTACTGAAGTCTCCTTCTGAGTTGAGATTATAGGTTCTTTTTGTTCTGAGCAAAAAAATTGGCCAAGACAAGAACAAATGTAGCAAAGTTTTATTAAAGGTAGGAAAAGAAACAGAGTGAGTTTGGGCCCAGTAAACACAGGAAAAGAAGTGCACCCTACAGCATGAGGTGGGTCACTGTGAAAGAGAGAACCCAGTAACAAAAATTCAGTGTGTCCAGAGCACTGCTGTGCGGCTGTCTCTTGAAAGCCAGTGTCCGTACACTCTGAATGAAGCTTATCACCTCCCCGCTTCACCCTACCGCACTGCCCCTGGCTCAAATTCTCTTTCCTGGTAGTGTCACCATTCACTCTTCCATCCTCTCACCTCTCCTCTGAAGTGAAAATCAGACTGACTACCCCTGCCTCAGTCTGTTTGGAGCCGCCTTGCTTGTGGACAAATTCCAGACACCTTAGCTTATTATGCATCCCTGTAACTTGGCACTCCCTTGTGTCTCTAATGCTATCTCCAGGCTTCTCCTCTCCACGCCTGTCTTCCCTCTGCTTGACTTCCTGCCCATCCCAACAGCCAGGAACCATACTTACATGTCCTTGCCTGACTTTGGTTTTGGGGTTAGTAGCCCTCCTGTGGGTCCTCACACTCCCCCTGTTGTTTGCTTTTACATAGCACTGGCTGCTCTGTGATCATTGGCAGCGTCTGCCACATCCTAGAACCCAGGAGTACAGGGTGCGGTATCAGGAAGTCACTGTGTCTGCACAGTTTAACAATATAATGACAAGATGGGACTCAGTGAATGTCAGTGAATGAACCCAACAAACCCTAGCTCCTCTTGCTAGGGAGAAGAGTCAGGGTTGGGGGCAGACTGCATGACTGCAGTCCACGATCACACAGCTACCCTTTAGTGTACAAGTCCATGATCACACAGCTACCCTTTAGTGTACAAGTCCATGATCACACAGCTACCCTTTAGTGTACAAGCTCAAGGCTCCTTATACCACAGTACGGGGCTCTGCTATGCTGATTCTCAGCATTCAAGGGAGTGGAAGAACCCTGTAAAAGTATTTTATGTGGTGTTTCATGGTTTATTTCTTTCCCTTTCAAGTGGCTGTCCCTCTGTCTATCGCGATCCCACTGCTTTAAAATGAAGGAAGAAGAAATAAAGTTTGAATTTCTTGTGATCTTTATCTTGAAAGAGCTTCTTCTCTTAACTTCATGTTAAAAATAATAAATATCTCATGTGTGAATCTAGAATTCTGTTTCCTAGCCAAATAAATTCTGTCATATTTCTGGAATGGATTTAACAGCTGATTAAAGATTTATTTTAGCTGCCCTCTGCCCACACACCTCTCTCATACTGTCAGGACTGGCCACAGGAGAAAGCAAGTGAGAAATTGTCTAAAAATAAAGCAAACCTGCGAGCCTCTCCATAGAAGGCTTTCGGTCCCCATCCTGGCCCCAGCTGGAACAGATGGGAGGTGTCTGCAGAGGTGTCCTCAGCTCTGTGCCTTCAACTGTCCCTTCTGAAAGCCATCTGCTTCCCTGCTCTGCTCTACTCAGTTACTGCAAGGGTCACAGGCCCCATGCCAACAGGGAAAGAGGTGATATTTGATGAGATACCATGATTCTTCTGGGTCCTTCGTCTTCTCATCACGGGCCAAACCTCTGTGCGGACAGAGAAGTCCACACTGGCAAACTGGTCCATGGAAGCAGATGTCAGGATGAAGGCTCTGCATTAGCTGGCTGTAACAAATGCCATGGGCTGTTTAAACCACACTGTGTCCCACATGACCTTTCCTTGCTGTGAGCATGTGGGAGAGGTCTCTCTCTCTCTTCCTATAAAGGCATTAATCCTGTTGGATTAGGACTGCATTTAGCCTTACTTTCTTAAAGCATCACCTCCAATAAGTCACATTGGGAATCAGGTCACTGATATATAAATTTTGGAGGGGACACAGTTCAGTCCATAGCAAGTTCCTTCTGAGGGGTAGGAGTGACTATTAACTGGGAAGGCCTCAAGGGAGTTCACTGATGTGCTAAAAATGTTATATAGCTTGCTCTGAAGGATGCTTACACAGCTATATATCATATAAAAACTCAAGGTTTGATCTTACCTCTCTATGTAAATTATGTCCTTTTTGGGCCAATTTGTATGCTATAAATACTTCCATTATGGTTGTTATGGTTTATATATGGATGTGCCCCCCAAAGCCTCATGCACTCATAGAGGAAGCTTCTAGGAAGTGATTAGATCACAGGGGCATGGTACTCATCACTGGATTAGTCTGCTGACAAGTTTATAGCTAACTGTGATGTTGGGAGGGGAAGCCTGGTTGAAGGAAGTATGTCCCTGGGGGTATGGCCTGGAGAGAGCTCTCTCTCTCTGCTTTCTGTTATCCATGCCATGGACTGTTTCTCGTGTGCCACACCCCTCTGCGGTGCCATTCTGCCTTGGAGCCAGCCAATTATGGACTGAAACCTCTACAAACCGTGAGCCAAATTAAATCTTTCTTACTTTAACTTGCAGGTGTTGGGTGTAACTAGCAATGAGAAAGTAAGACAGTGGTCAATTGTTTTTTAAAATTATAATTCTGAATGCATGTTAATTCTATAAATTAAGAAGTTTCACTGTGACAGTTCCACACGTATATGTATTGTGCTTTGATCATAGCCATCCCCCCTTCTACCCTCACTTACCTTCTCTCTCTCCTTCTATTGGCCCCTTCCCCTTCCCCTAAATTATTCTTAAATTTAAAAAAAATTTGAGGAAAAAGTTTTGAGCTATGTTCTACATTCCAAACACGAATGATATATTATTGGCATTTCTGATAGACTTTTTAATTATAACTTTAAAATCCTTTATTAACATGTATTATTTTTACCTATTAGTGAGGTTCAGTATGAAGCTATGGTGAGGTACTGTCTCACAGAAATAGCTCATATGGAAAAAGCCAGAAACTATTGGATGCTGGTGAAGATAGGGATAAGGTGGAGCTCATACACTGCTGGTAGACAGACTTTTGAAGATCAACAAGTGTCAACAAAGGGAATCTCTTCTAGGTTTTGCTGGTTTTGGCAAGTCCCATTAGAAATAAAAAGCAATTATTTGTTAATATATTTTGTCATGGTTTGGTGCTTATCCAATTTGTAGTTTGAGGCTTATTTTGCAAGGGGAACAATATAATACAGGACACATATTTTACAAGATTATTTCTAATAGTCACCCAAAGAATGATATGCAAAAGAGTGCATGAAATCGGTCCACACACTAAGACCAAGGAATCTACTTTAGGGCCTAGATCACACAGAAATGTCCTGCATGAGTCCAGCTGAAGACCTAGAGCCCATAACAATGCTGCCCATGAATCCAGCTGGAGGCCCAGAGCCATGACATCTCATGCAGGCCTGTTTCACAGATATGTGCTGGGAGGGCCCAGAAATCAGTGGTGGAATCTAGGAAGTCTGTGGCAGCAGAATGAATGATCTGTGCTAGCAGGCTGAATGTTCTGCACTGAAGCCAAGAAGCGATGCACAAAGTAAGATCCAGAGCTCCCCCGAAGAGTACCACAGCCATCCCCAGAAACAGTGAGGTCCTGAGCTCCTTCAATAGTGAAGACAGCTGAGTTCCCATCAGGAGGCCAATGCACCAAGCTTCTCCAGAAGACTGGCAGTGTACCATCTTTCCCTCCGGAGCCAGGAACTGATGCTCAAAGTGAGGATCAGAGCTCCCCCGAAGAAAACCAAAGCCATTCTCATTGCCAACAATGTCCCGAGCTCCTGGGAGGATGAAAACAGCCAAGTTCATCAGGAAAGCCAGCATGACAAGCTCCTCCAACAGAACCAACAGCTCCTTACAGCTTCTACCAGCTCCCAACAGCCTTTCTCTGCTCCCAACAGCCTCACTTCTTCTCCAGTTCTACCTTTATGCTGCTGGCCACAATACCCAGGTGGGCCTCCCATACCCAGCACCATGCTTACTCAGTTCAGCTGGGGGTTATAAGTTGATCACCAGTTGGCAATCCACTACAATCATATTGCTTGTTTAGTGGGCAGGATTAATATTTTCAACATTTTACATTCTGACATTTTATCTTGTATTAATGGGTTAGGTACATTTTAGGAAAATGTTTGGGATTGATGTAAAGCACAACTTTTTCCCATTTCAATATCTCACTTACCTCACAGATTGCTTGTGAGAATGAGAATTGGAATGGGGTGACATGGGAAGAATGCAGGCCTGGGTCGGCACACAGCAGGTGCACGATCATTAATGGTGGTAATTCAGAACGGAAGCCCACAGGTACGATGTGGGACCCTGAGGTATATATGTATAGTTACACATTTATCTGTATGTATATGTAATTTCCAAAGATATGGTTTTGGTGGTTACTTTCTCGTTGATAACTTCTCACTTTACTGAATTGTCTATTACCTTGTGAAGTCTTCCTCTCTTAAGTCCTTTTGCTACTTTTGGAAATCTCTAATGAAAGCAACTAGAGAAGCATATTTCCTACTTGGTGGATGTTAGGTTCCCTATGTCCACAGGTCTATATCTTTATCATTTTTGTCTGTTTCTTATCTATTACTGGGAGAGAGTTATTAAAATTTCTTTCTATAAACTGTGGTTATCTTTTCTTTTAATTATGTTCATTAAAAGAATACTTGATATATTTTGTGGCTATGTTGTTGGTATAGAAGGCTCAGAAACTGTTTATCTTCCTGGTAAAAAATTTGTAACATACACATGCAAAAATTGCTGCGAGTGGCTGAAGATGGAAAGTAATTATGCGTGCAAGACAAAGCCAGCCCGAGAACACAGGAGCTGCTCAAAACATGTAAACAAGCTATTGTATCTTGCTAACTGATTGCCGGGCAGAGAGGCTGAAATTAATCAACCTCTTGAGGGTATAAAATAAACACTCTACTGTTCTTGGGCAGTTCCCCTTCTCCACTCAGGAGAGAGAGGGCCTCCACCTGATCCCAGCTTTTTGTCTCTTGTCTACTTTTTTCTCATTCTCACCTCCTTTCCTTCCCAGGGTACAGCAAGCATTCAGCAGATCCTTACCACTGGCGACCATGAAGGGACCCTAGTAGGATTAAGTGGGTGGTAAGAACGTTTCCTAAGAGTGCGCAACTGAAGGGACGAAAGCGCATTTGTGAGAGCTAGTATTCAGCACTGGGGTGTATGGTACTGGCACGTCAGGTGTAAAACATGGGGATACATGTTCTCTAGGGCCAGAAAATATAAAGGATTTAAAGAAGCCAAAAGAGGGCTGGGGATTTAGCTCAGCGGCAAAGCGCCTGCCTGGCAAGCGCAAGGTCGTGAGTTCGGTTCCTGGTACCGGAAAAAAACCAAAAAAAAAAAAAAAAAAAAATAAAGAAGCCGAAAGAGAAAGGGATATTGAAGTGCAGGTAGTCTGTCTCTTTAGACTCCTGGGGCTTTGTGTCTGTAGAAGTGTTTGTTGTATGTTTGACTCCTGTATTTAATTTTCTGGATGTTGGTTTGGAGGGGTTTGTAACCATAAAGGATTTGGCTGAGAATGTTATGTTAAAATCAAGTCCTGAGCCTATTCGGGGCATGGAGCGTGGAGTAATGGTGCCACCAACAGAGCCTGAGCCCTCTAGCCTGGTGCAATTTAAGAAGGAAGGAGTGGTGGGGGACAAGTGGAACTTTTCCCACCAGAGAGGTGTTTCCTCATGAACACTGTTTTGCAACTGGCAAAGACTCTAAGCCACAGATGGCTGTCCCAGTCTTTTCTACTTGGGGAAGTTTGGCTGTGACACAGGTCTTTTCAGCCTCTCAGGGAGTAGAGCTGTCTTCTCTCTCCATTGCAGTTGGCATTAAGAGAAGCTAGAGGGGTGGGAGAGTACATGGAGGGTTTTCAGTATGTCTACCCTGTTATGGAAGTTCAAGTCCTTGAAAATCCAAGACAAGTTATACATCATGATGAAGCTATACCTTGTAAAACCCTAAAAGAGTTAAAACAAGCTGTTGCTACTTATAGCCCTACTGCTCCCTTTTGTTGGTAGAAATTCTAGGAAAACAGATTATGGCCCCAAATGATTGGAAGACAATAGCTAAAGTATGTTTCAGCCCAGATGATCACTTGCTGTGGAAAGGAAACTTTTTTGAATATTGCACAGACCAGGCAGTTTGTAATGTTTTTCATAACATAGCCATTACAAAGGATATGCTAGTCTGGGAAGGTGGCTCTGCTATCACAAACACCCAACTGCCCTTTGAACTGCCAGCATATGAGCAAACCAAGATGGCTGCTATGAGGGCTTGGAGGGAACTTCCTTCCAAAGGTGAGGCATCTCTTAATTTGGCTTTTATTGATCAGGGCCCCAAGGAGCCTTTTCAAAATTTTGCCGGCCACTTATTTCAAGCTAGTGAGAGGGTCATAAGTAGCATAGAAGCTAGGAAATTAATAGTTCAACAACTGACCTATTACAAATAAATGGTGTAAAGAGGCTTTAAAAGTCCACAAAAAACAAGCTATGTTGCTGGAGATAATTCAGATCTGTGCAGATATTGGCTCCTCATAGGTACAGTGGTCTGCCTTGGTGGCAGGTGTTACTCAAGTTATTCATCCACAGGCTGGAGGAAGAGGAAAAAAAAGGCTGTTTGTTTTCATTGTGGGGACAAGGTACATTTTGCCTGGAATTGCTTTGCTACACCTACAGTGGCAGCACAGCCATTATCTGTCTCTTTGGCTAAACCCGGCAGTCCTTGTACTAGGTGTTAATGAGGGCATCACTGGAATAATGAGTGTAGATCTAGAACTGTTGGGAAAGGTGGCCCTTCCCGGAAAACTCCCTTTGGAGCTTGCCTTGGCCCCATCAAAGCATGGGGGCTGGCCCAATGGCTGAAGTTGGGGACAAGGTGCTGGGTGCATTCAGGTACCCAGTGTGTGCCCCTTACTCCTCTCCCTCTCCCTACCCACTGGATGCTAATGGCTTCAATGGCTGGTGGCTGTGCGGTGGGGGCCCCCTCCCACCTCATCTTCCTCCACCATGCTCCTGTCACACATGAGCCCGGGCTTTGGGCTGTTTCCCCACAGGCCCAGCTGCTGCAGTGTGGGGGTGCAGGTGAAACTGCAGTACAGTACCTCAGTTCAGTGTGTGCTTGGGTGGCAGGTGCTGCTGTGCAGGGCTCAGGACCCAGGAGCCCCAGCTGGCCCCACATACTTCCCATGCTCCCACTGCCTCACCAGCTGCCTGGAGGAGGCCGCAGCAAGCATGCAGGGCCCTAAGGTGCCGGAGGAGGATGAGGGGGCAGTGAGAAAGGTGTCCTCACTGCCAAGGGCCAGGCAGGAGCTGCAGGAGGCTCCAACTAGTGAGGCGGCCCTACAGGCTGCACTGCAGAGGCCGAAGCAGCCCCTGGAAGGCTGGGGACACTAGGGATGCGACCGCCACTGCAGAGGAGAGGTGGCTGCCAGGCTCTGAGCCAGTCAAGGAGCACCTGTGCTTCTGGCAAAAACATGGCTGTTATCACTGCAAAGACTGCAACATTCACTGGGAAAGTACATACGTGTGGTGTGTTCAGGCCCCAAACAAGGTTTACTTCAAACAGTTTTATAGAACCTGCCAGAAGTCCTACAACCCCTACAAGTGGAGGATATCACCTGTCAAAGTTGTAGGAGAGCTAAATGCTCCTGCCCAGTGGCACTTCGCTGCACGGGCCCCAGGTGCCCCCACTGTCAAAATGTGTGTGAGAGATGCAGGCGCAGGTGCCTATTCTGTGATAGCGCTGGTACTTGGAAGCTGGGCAGAAACAAAATATCTAGTGGCCAGAGAGGGGGTGGGTGGCAAATTCACCCAGCCCCAAGGTGATAAAATAAAAGTTGCAGCCGGTTACTGCCAGAGCCTGAAGTATCAGTGCAGCTCTGCCCAAGGCCGTGAGTGGGGGCTGTGGCCTCTCAGCGGCTAGGTCCTTCTGCCTCACTGCTCAAGGCCTGCCCACAGTCCCCTTCCCCCAGCTCACTGCTGCTGT
Organism: Chinchilla lanigera; assembly: GCF_000276665.1. Lineage (NCBI taxonomy): Eukaryota > Metazoa > Chordata > Mammalia > Rodentia > Chinchillidae > Chinchilla > Chinchilla lanigera. Next base: position 3,526,220 of record NW_004955459.1, read on the forward strand.
GGTCCAGGTGCTGCAGGACACACTGGGGTGCCAGATAGAATGGGGGACAAAGAGGCCAAGGCTCTGAGCAGGGATGGAGGAGGCCAGCCAGGGAGTAGCTGGCAAAAGACTAAGGTTAGATGGACACAGACAGGGTGGCAAGGAGGAGGATGAGGAGCTGTGGGACATGCAGGGAACCTTGGTCAAGAGGCAAAGGAGGAGATGTTTGCAGAGGCTGGCAAGGTAGCACAGAACTGGGGCATGAGGAGCTCTGAACAGCCGGGGGAGCTGCCAGTGGTGGCTAGCCAGTGCCCAGGCACTGGGGAGGAAGGACTGGGTCACCCAACACTGGCCCAGCATTGCCAGGGCCAGGTAGCTGGTGCTGCACCCTATGGCACTGCACATGGCAAGGGTGGCGGCAGGACCAGGAGGGTGACACAAGGGCTGAGTGGCCCAGAAGCTGGTGGGACCTGGCTGCAGCAACGGGGAGCAAGGAGCAAGGGCTGAGCCCCTCATTACCTTCATGGCAAGCATCTCCAAGGCAGAGGGGATGCTCATAGTCACCCTGCTGCAGGACATACAGGGCCTGTTCCCTGAGCTCTGTGGCTTCCTGCAGGACTTCATGCCTCAGGCGCTATGCCAGATAATAAAGCAAGGAGCTACTGTTTAGTATTGACACTTGCCAAGCAATGTCCATATGTGAGAGATTTTATTCTGCTAACATAATGGCTCTAGCCAGGAGCTAAGTGGGAGATTTTCTCTTGTGTTAACCTGATCCTGCAGTTAGAGTCCATCTTATGGATAGATGCACATTTTATGTTTTGGAATGTTAGAGGTAATTAATTTACCTAACCAAACTAAGTTGAATGACCTTTTTCAAGTACAACCCAAGAGTCTTTGAGTGTCTACTCCTAGACATTGTACTGATCTTTTAAGAGGGATCCTAAAAATGTCCTGATAATTAATTTCTTTTTAAGTGTGCAGAAAATGGAAATTACAACAGAGATTATTAGTTTGCAGCAGTATTCAGAAATCACAGAAAGCAGCCACTTTGTCCTGATGCTTGCTGATGATATGGCCTGCAATCCTAGAAATCACAAACCAGGTACTGTGTTCAGTCATTAGTATATGGAACCAAATGCATGTGGAGATGACATAAATGTGGATTATAGAAGCTTTGAGGTGACCATGAAAGAATTTTTAATGGGAATTAACTGGGAGGATTCTACCTACTACTCCTAGGTCAAAAACATCTTTCTGATGATAGAAGCAATGCTCTTAGTTATAGGACAGGTCATGTTGAGAATAGTTTCCTGAAATTTCAAGATTCTGAAAAAATTATGAACATAGAACTTGAAAATGCTTTTGGACAGAAGTGGCAATTATCCCAAACTGTTCTGAGCGACCTATTTGGGTGCCAGAGCATGCTATCCGGCTGTATCATGAACTCAGATATGGAGAAGAAGCTGATTCTGCCTTTTGGGGAGCTGGTGTGCAGTCCTGTGGCAGTGACACCTCAGAGACTGTTCTACAGGTGATATAGCATGAGGCTGAACCTGACCTGGGGCCAACCAAGGAAAATGACCCAGAAGGCCTAGGAAATAGTAATCAAAGTGGGAATTAAAGATTTGAATAAATGATAGAGTATATAGAGATAATTGAACTGAAAGGTACTAGTGTTCTTAAGACAGAATAAAATGCAAAGAATATATATATATTCATTATAGATTAAGGGTTATATTTTTTCCAAAATTTTCTGATAAGAGATCTCTGCTAATTAATGACCAACAAAATATGACTAGTCTATTTACAACTATGAATTTCTAAAAATTGTAATAGAGTTACTATAATTCAATTTGATCTAGAATATATTTGAGTGCACTCTGATTTTGTAAGATGTGTGTTCTGTGTACTTGTTATGTGTCTGTCTGTCATTCTGTGGACAGCTGTTTATTTTGAGCCCAACATTTTACCTTTTATCAATTGTTCATTATACAATTTGAATTTAACACAGGAGTTCCTCAAAGCATGTAACCAAGCTACTGTAGCTTGTTAACTGTTTGCTGGGCAGAGAGGCTGAAATTAAACAACTCTTGGGTATAAAATAAATGCTCTACTGTTCTTGGGTAATTCCCCTTCTCCACTCAGGAGAGAGAGGACCTCCACCTGATCCCAGCTTTTTGTCTCTTGTCTATTTTTCCTTATTCTCACTGCCATTCCTTCCTGGTGTACAGCAAGAACCCAATGGATCCTTATAAAAAATATTACATATATATATACAAGCACACATGTATATATACATACATTCATACATATATATACATATACAAGTATTATATGATTTTACATAATATTAAAATAGAAGCAAATTTTATAAATATTAGACCTTCTTATCTTCTCCTCCATGATCCACTTTCTCTTTTATGTTCCCTTCTCATTACCTCTCTGTGCTGCATTCTGATTAATTTCCTCAGCTCTGCCTTCTAGTTCACCACTACTCTTTTGAGTTGTGAGCTTTTAAATTTTAATGGCAACATATTCAATTTCTAGAGTTTTTAATAGATTCAAATCTTCTCATTTCCTCTTCTGATTTATAGTCTTTTTATCACTTTAGTCTTTTATCATAGCTATTTTACTGTAAATTTCCAACTTTTCTAGTATTGTCAGCCTTGGTCATGCTGTTCTATCATGTCTATTAATTCTTACTCATGGTGAACTGTTTCCTTGTATCTTTTTAAAACTTTTGACTATGATGTTGGCTTCAGAGTTCTGTCTCCCTCCCCCCACCATGGGAGTCATGTGAAAACTACCTCGGTAATTCTTGTTATCTCCTTCTGACCCTCTCTGCTCCTAGACAAAACTTCCAGTTAATTTACTGGCTGAGAGATTCCTGTGTCAGGCAAGTCGTTGAAATTTGAACACCAAGCCCATGTGGGACATAAGGGTAGGATTGGAGAATCTCTCTGATCTCTGCCTCCAGAGAACAAAGAGAGAAAACATTATTTTCATCACCCTGGGCCCTGTAGGAGCTTCTCAATTCCCATCTCATTCCCATCCTATTGAAGGTATAGCCCTTAAAGTGTTCTGACTTGAAGCAGGGATCTCTATTCCAACTTTGGAGCCCAAGATCTACTTTTCTGACTCAGTGGATGTGTTAGCTTTCTATTGCTGTGACAAAATATCTGAGAACAACTTAAGAGAGGAAAGGGTTATTTTAGCTCATGATTCAGAGGTTTCAGTCCATGGTGACATGGCTCCATTGCTTCTGAGCTTGTGGTGAGTCAGAACATCATGGTGAGGGTCATGTGTTGGAGCAAAGCTGCTCACCTCATGGTAGACAGGGAAGGATGGAGGAGAGAGAGGAATGGAAGGAGAGAGTGCTCAAGGAAACTGGGAACAGGACATACCCTTCTAGGGCACAGCCAAATAGACCCATTTCTTCCTGCTAAGCCCCACTTCTAAAGATTACATCCCCTCTCAATAGCCCATTAAATTATGAAACCACCAATGTATTGCTTTACTGGAGAGGTCAGAGCTCTTATGGTTCAATCACTTACCCAAAGCCCAGCCTCTAAACATTGTTGCACTGGGGACCAGGAAATCAACATACAAGCATTTTGGATTACATTATATATACAAACTATAACAGTGAGTACATTAAAACCCTAGCCCCAGTATTTTTGTTTTCTTTGTTGTAAGCATATGACATCTGAAATCTCTAAGATGATCTGGCATTTCAAGAATACCTTGTAGTGAGTGACCTCATTAGAACTGCCTGCTCTCCACATCTGCTGCACGATTGTCAGCCTGGAATTTCTTCCCTTTCTTTGGTTAGATCATTTTTTAATCTTATGACTTGTTAATCCATGAATTATATGTATCTCTGCAATATGCCCTCAAGAATTTTTTTTCAGAAAAGTACATGAGAGAAAAGCTTTGTGAGACTTAATCTCTTAAAATAGCTTCAGTTCCCCTTATGCTTACTGACAGGTTGATTTGCAGGTTAACATTGCTTGACTCCTGGTGATATGAACTCTCAGCCCTGATTTCTCCATGGAAGATGAGATGATGAGCAGAATGATAAACCAATGTATTGTGAAGTGGCTATAGGAGTCCTGCCTAGCAGATGTCTGGTGTGAGTCTGTCTCAAAGGAGAGTCAGAATTATTGTGTAAGTGACTTTTTGAGGGAGTGCCCTGGGGAGAGTCAAGGAAGAAGGATGTGGCTGGGGAATGCTAAGCATGGACAGGTCTTCAGCTGCTGTCCAGTCCTGCCTGTTCCTATGGGGACTTAGGATGTGAAGGGGACTCAGGATGTGAAGGCACCACAGAGATGTCCCTTCTCAAAGTGTGGTGGCCAACATTTAGTTCCCCATCTCCATCAGCTTCTAGGTTGCTAGCAGCCCATGCAAGGACAATGCTCTGATAGACAGAGCTCTGAGTCAGGGGCACTAACTGTCACAGCAGCCAGGTGGGCCATGAACAGTGCTATTTCAATATTTAATAAGGTCCCTTCCCTTTTTCTCTTTTCTACACCAATGCACCCTGTCTGGGGATGTATACTGTTGTGCATGGTAGAGATGATAAGATGCTGTTCTGGAAACAAATAGTCTTATGTCAGTCAAGTCTAGATCAGACAAGCAAGCAGAGCCTTTTTTGGGACATGAGGAGGATTTGACACAACTGTGCCCTGTAAGTCAGGAGCTAAAAGTCTCCAGGTTGTGGACTGGAGACAATTACTATCTGAAGGTAGCTTAAGTGGGGTGGTAAGCACCAAAAGTATTGCAGAATGGGAATGGGGAGGTCAGGAAGGAACACATGTGAATAAAGCCAGAGAGAGGCTGAATCTAGATGGAGGAAGCCCTAGGACTGTGAGCAATAGGCCTCATGATGCAGCTGGCCAGAGCGAAAAGGTACACAACTGTGGAACAATTAGAGGTGATATATCAACCAGCTGTTAGTTGGCCCTACAGGGTTCAGGAGGTCAGTGCGGACTTCTGGGGTTTGGGAAGTGTTATGGTTGATACATTGTGTCAATTTGTGAAGCTTAGAAGGTAAACTAAGTGACTCACAGGGGGCCAGGATCCTTATTTTGTATTCATCCTGAGCCTGTGCGATAGGAGGGCCTGGAGGTGGTGTGGTGTTAAGCCCCACCCCTCTCCCCGTGGGTAGGCTGCATACAATAAAAGGGAAGTGAAGAAGGACTTATTGATGGTTCTTCAGAGGAGCTCCAGTCTTCACATTCAGCTTCGTGGTTGTCTCCTGGCTTCTGCCTGGGACTCTTCAGCCTTCTGGTGTAGACTCTTCGGTCTTCATCAGTATTTCATTGCAGACCCATTGATCTTCTGATACGGACTTCCACAGAACACTGCAGTGAACTCTAAACCTTGAACTGGATCCTTCAGCCTTCAGCATGCAGACACCCTCTGCACACTTCCTCATCCACCTCTGTGGGTGATCATTGTAAGCCAAACTTGTAATTTCTTATACATTTGCCTATCTTGTGTTATATCTGTTTCTCTAGTAAACCCTGACAGATAAAAGAAGTCTTCTAGGGATTCTGGGATTCCAGCCAATCTGGAGATTAAAGAGGACTTGAATTAGGGCATGAGGGACAGAGAAAGCTTTCTGGCCAGAGAAGTCAGCACAAGAAAAGGTCCAAGGAGGGGCCAAACTCAGCATTCTCAGGCATCCTAAGAGAGCTGCTCTACTGGCTAAGGAATCACCACCTTGCTGTCGAGAAAGGTGCTCCCAGGGGCCAGGAGAAACCCACTGAGGTTTCTTTTCTCTAGAAGAAACCCACTGCCTCCTTATCCCTAGAAGAGCCCCCAGTGCGTGCCAAAGTTCAGGAGTGGATTTAAGTTAAAAATGGGTAATTCCATTTGGAGTGATTATTTGGCTGTGAAATTGGCTTACAGGGCATAAGACCACTCCATGCACTGCCAAGACTTGGAGGTTCAGAAGCCAGTGCTGGGGGACAACAGGGACTCTTTAAAGAGCTCATCTCCAAGTACAGTCTCATTCTGAGGAACTGGGGTTAGGGCTTCAATGTGTGAACTTAAGGGGAAAACTCCACCCATAACACAGAAAATGTGGACCTTTCTCAGCAAATGGGAAAGGGATGCACGAGGCAAGCCACCTTGGAAGACAAATCTACAGCAAGCAAGCCATCAGAAATCTGGGCACTCCTCTATGACCGGCCAGCGTCACTCCTCTCCCTGACACGTACCTGGGATTTCTCTCTGCAGCACATGTCCTCTTCTCTTGAGGAGGGAAACCTGCAGGACGCCTCCATGAGCGAGTACTTGGGCTTCCACACTGGGTGTTGGCAGCAGTGTGTGGTAGGCTAGGCATATTAAATGCATTTCAATTTACAACATTTTCCATTTGTGGTGGGGTTACCAGGGTATAAACCCACTGTGAGTTAAGATCTATACATAGGCTCACTTGATCATGCAGACTGGCAAATCTAAACTCCCATTGGGCAGGATGTTGAACTTCAAACCCAGAGAGACTTGAGGGAGAATCTCCTCTTTGGGAAACCTCAGTTTTACTCTTAATGTTGTCTGTTGATTGGGTGAGGCCCACCCACATTTGTCAAGGAGAATTTACAAACAGGGATTTGTATTTTTAAGAAAAGGAGCAGAGGGATGAAGACTGGACCTTCATTTTGGAGAGGTACAGGAATTTGGGGCAAGGATCCCGGCTGCCCTAAGTGACCATAGTAACTAGATCTTCACAGATGAAGACCTACTGGCCTCTTGTCAGGTAAGGATAGGAGCATAAGCACTGAGGAAGAAAAGTAGATGGATGGGAATAGTTTAAAGTGCTTTGACATCGAGGCTCCATCCTTATGGGCCCCCAGCTAAAACTTTGCTTTTCAGTACTTTTATTAGGGATAACTGGATAAATCCAACAAATAATTCCTCTTTAGAGCGTGGGTACATACATGGTTTCATTTATAACTTTGTAATCTATATTTTAAAAATTTTACATAAGATATTTATATGCAAATCAGAAATTGCAAGGAAAAGTGAATGGCTGGGCTTCTGTTTCCTTTAAGGCTGTGGTTCCCAAAATGCGTTCCCCAAATCAGCAGCCCCAGCATTGCCTGTTGGCAACCCATGTTCTTGAGGCTAAGTTGAACCTGGAAGCTCGAGGTGGGGGGTAGGCTCAGCAATCTGTGTTTTTACATGTTCCTCAGGTGACTCTGATGGGGGCATCAGAAACAGGGAATAAGCACCTTTTAAAACTAATCCCTGAGCCCTGCCTTCAGAGTTTCCTGTTCAGGTAGGGTGGAAGGATGCTGCTGATGAGGTGCTGTAGTTTGTGAGATGCTGTTGAAGTTTTCAAAAGAGTAATGAGGCTTTGAAGGTAGGGTAGGGCAGTTTCAGGGTTGAGTGAGCCTCCAGTTGCTTTTGACCTCTTTAACCTTGCTTCTCATAGCTTCTGGTAGGGAACCAGCCGCCACAGCTTCAGACGGCACATCTACTCTGCACCCTCCCAGAGTACTTCCTAGGAGGGAGAGAGCACTGTGGCTCCAGTAGTCCAGGTCCAAGTTCTCAGATCCCCTCAAGTCAAACCTGATGAAGTCACATACCCACCTCGAACCAATGATGGGACAACAGGGACTCAGGAGCTGGGGACAGGGAGGGGCAGATACCTAGTGAAACTCAGGTACATGAGGACACACTTGTGCATGTTTGCCTGCAACCTTCCAGGTTTTAGTGCTAGCAGTCCAGTACTCCTGTGATTTCCCTCTGCCCAGGGCAAACAGGGACAGTTGTTCCTGCTGGATGCTGTGCAGGCACATGGCTGTTAGGGTCACACTCTTCTATCCTCTGTCTGTCTTTGTTTCTACTGTCCCCCCCATTGACTTAAGATGCCATCTGCTTCTCAGGTGCTAGCTCAGGCTGTGTGTGGGCATGTCGGCAGCGGGCCCATGGATCCTTCTTCATGAGGTAAGCCATCTTGAAAGTCCACAGAAACAGAAGGTTTCTAGGGCAGGAACATGCATTCCTTTAGAGTTAGTAGAAGGGAGTGGAAGATGAGTGTGGAGATCTGACAGATCCACACTAGAACCCCACTGGCAGTACCTTGGGAACTTTCTCAGCCTCTGTGAGCATGGCAACTCATCAAAGAGGGTGGGACCCTAATCCTCAGCTGGGCTGCGCAGAGTCACGCAGACATAGGTTGTGAGGTCCGCGTAACTGCTGCAACTGCTCAGCTCCTGTGGCCTGAGGCTGGGCCAGAGTTTTCTCAGTTAAAACTCTTAGCCCCAGGAAATGTGTGAAAGATGCAGAAAGGAGAGTATTTATTCATGGGAATATTAATTAGTTATGTTGCTGAGGGTAACCAGGAGTAGATGCAAAATGTAAATTCTGCCTCATTAAGGACGTTTAACACTAATGATTTTCTTTCTTCCCCATACTAAAGCTAAAAATTCAGTGTGTTTCACTTGGCAGAAGGCTCATTGCCAAAATGGATGCCAGGGAGGACACTCTCCAGGGTGTAAGAAAACCGGGAAGTGGGACTGGTAGAAACAGGGGCAGAGCAATTAGCACAGACGGGAAATATCTCCAGAGTATCCCTGCCTCTGAAAACATGCTTTCCTCTGGGATGTGCATTGGACATTGGATCTTCTCTAGCAGTCAGGCCAATGGGTGACACTCTGACTCCTGCAGTGAGCAGCCAGGTCTTAGGAGCTGGAGCTGGAGCTGAAAGCCCAGGACTGAGGATCTCACCAATGCATTCAGGGACAGAGCTCTGAGCCCACCAATATGTTACAAATATGCCATTGTGTCTAAACTCAAAGTGCTGCATGGTAATTAAATTGTGTCAACAAGCTTCATGTTCTAGGCACAGTCTGGTAACCAAAGAAACCCAGTACTGATATAACACCCTAGTGGCTTGGGAAATTTTAAAAGGAAGTTAGTTTCGGGGGTCCCTGGCCAATCAATGTACACCATTAGTTTCATTCCTTTGGCAGATTTTATGTTCTGTTAGCATAAAGATGAGAGGAGGGATAGAGTTCTGTGATCTCCAGGGGTCACACCCTCATGTATTTCCCTCCTGTCAGCTGTGGCTGGAACCTGCAAATATGATTTTCTTCCTATGAGTAGGTAATCAGGCAAAATGAAGGTAATTTTATAGATGTAAACAAAAGGGATGTTAATCCAGGTTGGCCTGCCCTAATCAGATGAGTCCTTTAAGAAAGACTGGAGATCAGAGATTGGAGAAGTGAACTGCCACTTTGTGAAGAGGACTCTGTGGCAGGGAATGGCCTCTCGGATCTCTGGTCTCCGTCTTATCACAGTGAGGAATTCTGTCCTGTTCTGTCTCCCTGTGAGCGTGCAGGAACATCTAAGCCTGAGCTACAGTCACTGCACCAGCAATACCTTAAGTGCAACTGTGGGAGACAAGGGGCAGAGGAGTCAAGCACACAGCCCCTGAGCCCTGGAAGGCTCCATTTCTGTAGTTTTAAGTCACTCAGTTTGTGGTAATTTTTTCCTCACCACAGAGAAGTAAAACATTAGAAGAGAGGCGACGGCAAGCCACTGTGAACATGATGATGGTTACGATGTCGGCCTTCTGCTCTGTGCCAGGCATTTTTCTACACTTAGCCCGTTTTCACAACAGTCCATAGAGTTAGGAAAAATCTTTTGGCAGGCTCAGCATCAGAGATGACTACTGAATTCCCCTTTTGTTGGGAGACAGATGGAATGAACAGGTGGTAACTGTTGCCAATTGTCTTTAAAGTCCTTCTCAGAGATAGGAAAGGAAATGGGCTCAGGTGGAAGATGTATCTGCCTTCAATCCATCTTTGTTATTAATCAGCTGGGTGACCTAAGGTGGATCACATGACCTTCTAGAAACTGTTACCGGGCCTGATAATGAAGTTTGGTGCAAAAGACACAAACTGCTGTGTGTCTGTACCTCTCCTGGAGATTGTTATGGTTGGTACATTGTGTCAACCTGGGGAGTCTAGAGGTTTGGCTAAGTGACTCAACAGTTCTGCATCTTGGGGTGACATCTCCAAACCTTTCTAAACTCTTCCCACAAGCCGTTTCCAAAGGCTCTTGAACCACATGGTCAGGTATAGTCACAACAATGATCCCCCTCCTCTGGTACCAAATTCTGTCTTGGTTACTTTTCTCTCATTGCTAAGACAAAATACCTGACACCCAGTATTAAGGAAGAAAAGGTTCATTTAGCTTACAGTTTGTGGAGGTTTCAGTCCATATGTAGCTGGCTCCAAGGCAGGGTGGTGCATGGCAGAGGGCAACTGTCCATGGTGGTGGAAGATAGCAAAGGCAACAAGAGCAAAAGGGAGAAGTGGTGGCAAGCAGCCTCTTTCTCCCTCATACATATGCAAAATATCCACCCCAAGGTGGGTGTAGCACTCACACCCATGAATCAATCATAGACTCTAGAAGCCTGGCCCATGACTGCATGAGGCTTTGGGAGGACATCCAGAACCAAACCATAATAGAGATGTTCAGAGAATATTTAATTCACGGCCAACCCCAGCCAGGAAAACTGAGTGCCACAGCAACAATTTTTTGGATGAGAAGTTAAACAACTTGTGTGAAATGAGCTGTTGGTGGGTGATGCAGTGCAGATGGTAGCTCAGATCTGTGAGATTTTCCAGGACAGCTTGCTGAGGGCCTTGAAATCCTGTGACCTGGCTCCCCTGTCTCCATGGTTCTCCTAAGTACCCAGCAATTGGCAAAGCACAGACCCGCCCTGGGTCTTCTCTTTCTGAAATGTCTATGACCAGCACCATGGGAATGATTTCTTGTATCCCTTCCCTTTCTCCCCCTACCACTGCCTCTTGGAGGGGTGAATCCTAATAGTGAAGAGGCAATGAAGAGGTGATCATCCTCATGGGGAGGAGGCAGAGGACCACAGTCAGGGCCTCAGAAAGTGCTGTCCACTAGCAAGGGAAGGTAGTCCTGTGCAGTGGAAGGGTAGGATTGGCTTGGGATGAGAAGTGCTGGCTATCTCAGGTTTGCCCCATCACCAGGACCCAGGCCTGGGCTCATGGTTGCTCTTTTGTCTTACTTCCTCCTTTTATGCCCCTACCAGCCTTCCTCAGGATCCAGCTAAAGTCTTCTGGGACATCTAGCCTCTGTGCTGACTGTGCTCTGGGAAGCTACGGTTGAATGTCCAGTCTGGGCCAGAGACATAAAGAAAGGGAGGGTGAAGTCTTTTGCCGGTGAACGCAGATGCTAATGAGAAATGCAGGCAGAGTCCCCAGACAAGGGGTGCGGGCGCCTTTCCCGGTTGGTCTGGTGGGCCTCACATCTGGGTTATTCTTCGTCTGGAGCAAGTCTGGGGTACCCTAGGACATTTTCCTTTTTGTTTAACGTAGGGCTTAGATTTCTTCTCTGCTGTGCAACTATGAGGTGGTTAGTACACACAAGACTGCGTGAACTCCCCCAGGCACGTTTGCTCACACAGATATGCATTCACTCATAAACTCACATAGGCACAGAAATACGTATTCATACATTCACTTGTACATATTTGCACAGTGCCACACACAAAAGCAGTGTCAAATTCAATGTGTACCTGTACACTGATCCTATGCACTGATCCTCCATGCAGACCCTGGCATGCTGTCCCTCTGGGGACTTGGCCACGCTGTACCTGCTCCACAGAACCCTCCCTGCGTCGTTTGTTGAGGTTCTTCTACCCTCCTGCAAGTCTCATCCCGTCTTGGGCTTCTCAGCCTTGTGTCCCCTCTGAGGGTACAGACCTGCCCTGTGGGATTACTCTCCTGCTCACTCTTCCTCTCTGCTCGGGTGGCGAGCTTCTTGGCCAGGACTTCCCGGTCCCTTGGGGAATGTGGCCTGCTTGACTTGAACATGCGATGACCTCTCTGGGTGTCCTGTGCCTCTGCCAGCTGCTGCACCTTTTCCCACTTCCTACCTCCTGCTGCTCACCCTTCCCTTCCCTGGCCTCTTTGCAGACAGACTCCCCCTCATCTTTGAAGGCTCACCTGCTTGGAGAAACCTCCTCTGTCCGGGCATGTGTGCCACTCCCCTCTGTCTTCCACAGTAGCCTGCTCACCTCTCTGTGGGTGTGACTGTGCTTCACCAGGACTCTCGGGGGCAGCACCAGCTCTTTTGTCTTTGTGGACTCAGCTGCATTTGACAGGCAGCAATAGGAAGGGACAAAAGAAAGAACTGGCCAGCTTGTCAACAGATCGAAAGGGAGCTTTGTAACTCCTGACTTACAAAATAAAACTGTTTCTCATCTTTAGCTAAATCAGGTCAGTAAAAGGTTTTCAAAGTGAGATATAGCCTTGTTAAGACTTCTAGAAGTAAAAAGGATTACATGTACTAATTCCCTAGAATGAATGCATTTATTGTGTATTGTAAACATACACTAATTAAAGAGAGGGAAAACACTGAGTTGGCACTTAGCAGAGGCCCCCAGCTGGGCAACAGGCTCCTTGCATAATTAAGAGGATGGTCTCACAGAAACCCATGCTTTCAAAATACACATAATGAAGTCCAGAGAGCAAAGTCTGCCTCCCTAGAAGAGGGGCGTATCTGCTGGCATAGGGAGATTGCTGGAATCTATTACTTGGGCAGCCCTTTAGATGGAGAGTTTTGTTGGTGCTAAAGTTGTAGGCCTGGCTTGGAAGAGATGGAGATTTTTCAGGATGTGAGGATCTTGGGTTTCCCAACTGCCCCAGGCAGGAAGAGGTTGAGGAAACTGCCCAGGGCTATTAAAAGGCCCATTGTCAAAGGCCCACATTCCAGGAAGTCATGGAAGAGGATGAAAAAGGAAGGGCTTTCCTGTGGTGAATTAAGGAGTCATGGAAAATGATGGACTGGGACCTGATGTTGTCCCCGGTCTCTGGATAAAGTGGAGATAAGTGGACCTGTGGTATTCATGAAACCCTGGCCCTCAAGCCTGATGCTGTGGCTGGGTGAGGCTTCTGGACCATCTTGGAGAAGGTATTGATGCATTTAGTATATATAAAGTGAGTGATGGGTAGATTGTGTTGGGTGGATTATTATTTGACAAATATTTGCTCCCTTTTCTCTCTCCAGCTACAGACAATAGCCAATTCTCTAGCTCCAGGGATGCAAGCTGACTGTGGTCATGTGACTTACACTGACTAATGGAATGTCGGGCTGGAAATGTGTCTGTGGTGCCAAGTGTGCCTTCTTAGCTTCTCCATTCATCTTCTTGTTGGGCAGCTGGTCTTGTCCCTGGAAGAGACTTGAGGGAATCCACTGGGAGAAGTTGGACCCAGGGAGACACTTAGTTGAGCCAAGCCTGCCTCTAATCTGCTAACTTTCCCAACTAACCACAGGCCGTGTGGTGGTGATCAATGAGCACTTGTGTATGGGGTTTTGGAAGGGTTTGTTGGGCAGCAATAGCTGACTGATGCACCTTCCTTCAAGTGAGAACAGGTGTAAACAAATCAATCAGCCAGGGCACCAGTCTGCTTTCTGGGTTGGGTGGAAACAGTGGGAAAAACAGCCAAAGTGACTCACAAAACAGATGTGACTGAAGCAACGTGAAACGTGACCCTGGGGCCTGGAGCAAGCATCTTCTCTGAATGTTTACCTGGCCTCCGGGTGCTCTACTCTGAGACCCTGTGAGCTGTGCTGGGAGAATAATAAAGATGATGACCACTTCACCCAAATATCCTAACAGTATCATTTTCCTTAAACAAAGATGGAATGTGCCTTGTTATTTTCCAGTTATAGGTACAATTCATATTCTTTTCTCTTGGTCAGCTTTTCTCATTTCAGCCCATGTAGCTACCATAAAATGCCAACTGCAGACTTGATGTCCTCCCCTCATTACAAGGCCATAAAGCTGCAGTCAGACAAGGACAGCTTGTGTTCTGAGCTATGAAGGGAGATTTGATTTGTCAAAAAGAGAAAAATTCCACACACATGCAACAAATTTATTGTGCCCAATAAAAGTTCTTTTAGAAAAATTAAAATTGTAAATACTCCTCAGAAAATGGCCTCATTAGGTCTTATGCCAGACCACATATTTAAACAAGATTCAATTTAAATGGGCTTGTTTTCTGTTGCTTTGCTGATTAATCCAATGAAAGTTGACCTTTAAAACAGAATTTGCAACTGCTTTGAAAAATACAAATTTTTCATTCTTGTTCCCAATGCATCCATCCCTGCCTGCCGGTGGCCTCTCTGACGAGGTCCTTGTGGGGCCAATGATGAGTCTGCTCAGATTTATTTGAAGCAGACCTCTGCCATTGCTTGGGCCTGGGTATAATTTGCCAATTTCATGTTGTCCCTATGGAACACCGGGTCTGGAGTTGTCTCATGTTCATTTGTGTGTCTAGACCGTTAGGGTGCTCTTGCAGATGGGGCCCCATGGGTGCTGACCAGAACTGACATGAGAGGTCCACCTCCTGGGCCTGGTGAAGAGTCAGATCACACCTGTACACCCTCAGGCACACTTGTGTTGGGGCCAGTTACCGTCACCAGGGGTGAGCATCAGCATGGAACATCCAGGTGGTGACTCTGCAGTGGAAATGCAAGCAGAGCCCCCTTTCAGGAGCTGGAGCGTTTTCCCTGCTATGCCATGATGTGGTGCTGACAGCCTCACTGGTGAAGGTGTGAACAGAAAGGCCATGTTGTTGGGGCTACAGCCTCAGGCGGGGATGGAGGTAAGAATATTTTTCCCGGGCTCTGAATGCCCTCACACTGCCCACTGTTCGCTTACACGTCCCCCTCTTGTTCCTGCTGTGGTTTGACTTTGCATAGTATCTTCCACAGGTCCATGTGCTAGAAGTTTGGCCCCTAGGGTGGCACAATTGGGAGGTGGTAGAATCCTTAGGTGGCGTGGCAGAATGTGAGTTCTTAGTCACTGGGGCAGTGTCCCCCAAGGGAACTGTGGCCCCTGGGGGCTTCCTCTTTCCTGTTCCTTTTCTTGTTTACAAGATGAGCAGTGTGCTGTACTATGCACTCCCACCATGACGCACCCCATCATCACAGGCCAAAGCAGTAAGGCCGCTCAGTGTGGGACTAGGACCCCCCGGACTGTCAGCCCAAAGAAACCTTTCTCTTTATAAGCTAATTACCTCAGGTATTCCCTTAGAGTGGTAGAAACCTGGCTAATATTCCACCAAGCCAAGTTGGGTCTGTGAGTGGTTCCTGATTACACCCTACCTGATTTATTCCTCCTCTTAATCTTGAGAACTCAGATTAGGTCTTGATTAGACACTGCTTATACATTATTTAGTCCTTCATTTACATGCATATATAGTCATCTGTCAGTATTCATGGGTACATGGCTCCAGGACCCCTGGGGATGCTAAAATCTGCAGTGCTCAAGTCCACTGTACAAAATAGTGCACTCATGTGCCACATAAATAAATGAAGAAGTCACGTATTAAGAGGTGCATCACTGTCAGCAAGCATACTTACACAAACTGCAGCAGCCACATCTCCAGGCACTGCAGTCTTCTGAGACCACCACTGTGTATATGCTCTGTTGCTGACCAAACTGCCATTATACATAGGTCTGTCTACCCTACAAAAGTATTTTCTATTTGCATTAGAACATGTTTAAAAATGTTAAAATAGCCTTAAATTGACAACAACTCAAATGTCTACCAAAAGTAGAAGTCAGAAGCAAATTTATAAAGTGGAATCCTACATAGCAATGAAAATGAGTAAATTAAAATACACAGAAATTCAATATAGAAGAATATTCAAAATATAATGCTAAGCAAAAAGAAATCAGACACAAAAGCATACCATTGTGTAATTCTCTTACGTAAAATTCAAGATCAGCAAATTAAACTATGTTGTTTGGTGATATACTTTGTCATTAAATATTTCAGACAATGACAGACTGCATGTATGATGAGGGTCCCATAAAATTATATCTTACAGTGACAATGTTTTACCTGAGTTTGTGTAAGTATACTCTGTAATGCCCACAGAATGACCAAATTGCCTAATGATGCATTTCTAACAATGATTCCCTTCATTAAGTGACACCTGTTTGCATATAAATTAAATACATCTTCTCATAGACTTTCGATTGCTGTAAAACCTCATACAATGTGAATGTCATATAAGTAGTTGTTACGCTGTATTGTTTAGGGAATTATGACAAGGGAAAAAGCTGTAAATATTCAAAACAGATGCAATCATTTTTCAGAATATTTTCCACCTGTGGTTGGTTGAAGGGTGAATGCAGAATTTGTGGGTAATGGAAGGCTGACTGTATTTTCTTCTGAGCAAATCAGAATGTAGAACTGGTAGCATTATTCCTGCATCTGTCAGTCATCTGGAACAAGACTGGGCTTGGAGTTGGAAGAGTCAAAGTGATATAGGAGGTGAGGATGGCAAAGCTGGTTGGGGAAATAAGTGGGACCCATCAATTACAAGATCCCAGAACAGCGCCAAATAATTCCCAGGACCCCATGTGTAGAATTTCTCCTGGGTTCCCACAGATGTGGACTGCGTATAAAGACATAGACTCCAGGAGGAGCCCACTGTCTTGACTCCTTATGGTAGTCTTTTTTTTTCTTTCCTCTCTGTTTGGCTCAAGTTCACAGAGCCAGTTTTTCCCTTACCCTATCACCCCTTACTCTGCAAATAAACTTGTGGCACCGTTTTTGGTTCATCTTGTCCAACTTTTTTGTTCAAGGCAAGAAGAACCTGGAATATAGTTATTTGGCAAGCCATTTCTAAAGAAATTACTGACAGTGAAAGCCCACCCCTGACTCTGCTGCTAGCCTGGATTTCCAGAGCTGATGAATTCCCAAAAGCTGAGGAACTGGAAAGACCCAGCCGAGGATGGACAGAACTTCTGGGGCAGAGCCCAGACTAGGTGTGGTTGCCCGCATGCTGGGAATGCAAGGGCCCCAGGGCCAGGGCTGTAAACCATGAAGCTTTGTGCAGTGAGGGAGCACAGAGACCCCCCGAACCCTGAGTGGGTCTAATGGGTTCTCTCCAGTGCTGCTGTGGCTGTGCTTCTGTCTTCTTAGGACCTAGTGAGCTCGCAAGCAGCTGGCTGTGACCCACACTACTACCGTTCCCTTTTCCCTGCTACCAAGGTGGGAGGTGAGGGACCCCATCTGAGTTTCTTAGGGCTGTGAGAGCTGCGATTTGAGAGTCAGGGTGGTGTTTGCCCAGTGTCTCTGACTCTCATGGTGCCTGTCACTGGTGGTGTGGGGGGAGGGTTGAAAGTAGGGAAGAGGGCATTGACCAAGGTGATGGAGGATGGTGTTTTGTATTCAGCTCCTTCAGTAAGCTCAACAGTCCACAGCACACCGGAAAGGGGTCCTTTGTGCCAGGTGCTACATCACCAAACTGAACTTTAATTTTCAGCCAGTCTTATAGTTTTCAAAAAAATCAAGAGATTCACAGCAACCAACAGAAAGGGGTCCAGCTGTGATAAGAAATTTCCTTCTGCCTTTACCCTTACAAACAAAGTCACTTTGAATGGACCTCTCCTTCCATGCTTTGCAGTTTAGTTTCTGTTTCCTCCAGCATTTTCTTTCCTATTTTTTGAGACAGGGTCTCCCTGTGTAGCCCAAGCTGGCCTCAGAAGGATCCTCCTTGTCAGGGTCTGGATGTCTAGGATTACAGTCGTGCACCCCCAGGCCTGGCTCTTCCAGCATTTTCTGCCTGTGAACCACACCTCTCTGCTCAGCTCAGGCCAGCAGAGGGCCTTCTTGCTTCATAGATAGGATGCTGCCTGATTCATGAGTCCCTAAGGAAGGAAGGGAAAAGAAAAAAAAAAGAAGATAAAAGAAGGATAAAATGGAAACAAAGCTTTGTAATGAAGGAGGGGAGCAGGGGTTGAAGGGAGGGGAGGGGACCTGGAAAAAAGGAATCAAGATATATCACATACAGGTACAAATTCCCTATGATGAATATGATCATTGTGTATATCTAAATTGTACCAACAAATTCAATGATAAAAGAATACTAAAATAAATAAAAACCCATTAGATCATTTTGTGCAAGTTTATTTTTTAACAGTGGGAAAACATAACAAAAGAAAGAAACTGACTCCTGGGTAGTGCCAGTTTGAGAAGTTAGGAGAATGGTTTGCGTCATCCTATTGCTTTATGTTAAGAGTAGACAGTCAAGGACAGCGGGTGCTGTCAGGGCAGTGGGTGGAGTGAGACCAAGTGGCTGGAGACAGCAGGGTTGGGAGAACAGCAAGACCCCTGAGTGCAAGCTGCCTTTTCACCCTCAAAATAGGACCCCCAAAATGACCTATGTATAGTCTGTGCTTTGAAAAAAAGTTGAAAACCATGATTTTAGTGTGAAATCTCTTGGACTTTATTTATTATTAGTTTTTCCTTAGTACATGTCTGGTGTATGTAATGAATACATTCATCGTGGGAAATTGGCACATATACATATTGCATCTTAATCCATTTTACTTCCCCTTCCCTTCTATTCTTTGTCCTTTACTGGACTTTAAAAGCTGACAATCAATTAAAAAATAGTCTGTGTTCCAGTCTGTGAACTGATTTGATTTCAAGGCTGTTGTGTATTCTGTGCAGATTATACTGTGTGTGTGTGTGTGTGTGTGTGTGTGTGTGTGTGTGTGTGTGTATGACACAGAGAAAGAGAGAGAGACAGCGAGAGAGAAGGAGGGAGAGAGAGGGAGAGAGGTGACCTGCTCATATCTAGGAGAGCAAAGAATAGTGGCCGATCTCACGCTCATAAATGTGTGGAACCATCACTACTGTCATTTCGGAACATTTTTAAAACCTCAAAAGGAACTTCATATATTAGCAGTGATTCCCAATCCCCAACTCTCCTTCTAGCTTCACTTTCCTTGCTGCGCTGTACAGAGACAACAACACTGTCTCTAGTTGGTGTCTTCTAGGAGGAGAGAGGCCCGAGTTTCTAGGTTACAGGCAGACCTCAGCTTCCCTGAATGTTTCTGAGATCTCAAGAAAAAACAAGGCCTGGTAGGGCTGGAGGTGCATCAAGCAGTGGACAGCTGGCAGAATACAGTGAGAGGCAGAGGGTCCCTCCATACTGTCTCTTTCTAAGGCCACCACTTCTCACTTCCAGAAGCTCCGCTCTGGGTACTGTGCTAAAGCAGAACTCCTCCCTGTGGGGTGAGATGGGAGCATGGAGGAGTGTGCAGAACAGCATCAGCACATGGACAAGGCCGGGGAACTCGAGGAGCAAGCTCATCTTTAGAGGTGAACGAGATGATGGTGGGGATCTTGGTGATAACGGCCACGCTGCGTCTGTCCTGCAGTCACTCAGCTCTGACCGAACTGGGAGTCCAATGTATTAGCCTCTTCATTTATTCTGGGGTCTTTAATTGCCTTTTTCTTAGTTGGGCTCACTTTTTTTTTTTTTTAAAGTTTCTCGGTTTTAGTTTCCTTTCTCATTTTGGCAAAATATATCCCCTAGTTATTTCTGAAAAAGTTCACTAATTGTTAAAACAAAACTATTTCACTGGATAGGGTCTGAAGAGACCCCCCAAAGAGGAACTGGAGAATTTACCTTACCCTGTGGGGTAGGTTCTTGAATCATAATTGCAGAAAAAGAATTTCAGGATGCGTCAATCAGAGGAACAGGCAGATTTATTGGACAAAATTAGAAAGTAAGAGGTAGTAGGGGAGGGACTTCAGTGTGAAGAGTCAAAGTGGGCAGAGGTCTGATGAAGCTGATCAGACTGGCCTTTGAAGGAAGAATAAGACCAGCGTTTTGGATTTGCAGAGGTGGGCAGGGGCTGGTTTATCATTATGTTAGTTCTAGTTTTGCAAGATCGCTCTAGAGAAGTCCTTCTTGCTTGTGAGGAATTTCATGTCCATGAGATGATTGGTTTTGCTTGAGGCATTTCAGTCTGTGGCGGCTCTGCTGAAACCCAAGGTGACTATAGGTTTAGGACAATGACTAGTGACTTCTGAGTGCTTGTCAGTAGTTGAATGTGAATGTCCCTCCCAAAATCTAGTGTAGTAAAGGAAATAGATACAAAGTGAAGGTCAGACTTCGTTCTGCTTTTGCTAACCATTGGATGTCTGTAGGCATAAGTGAAGAATTACCCTTGTTTTTACCTGTAAAAACAGTTTTCAGGTCCCTGTCTGCTTGGGAAGAAAATACAAATTACATTTTGATGAGGAAAAGGCTAAGAGGCTAGGAAGTATGTCTGTCCTAAATCTCTATAGTGCTCTCTGACTGGGTTAAGTACAGATCTGAAAATGATTTTGTTTCCTACACAACACTTAGACATATGATATACAGTTCCAGGATGGAAACAATTTTCTTTCGAAATTTTGAAGGCAATATTTCACTGTTTTCTTCCAGTGTTGTCTAGGGCATTTTGATTTATGATCTTTTGGATGTAAGCTGTTTTTTTATTTGATACTTTTAGCTTTTTTTCTTCGTATTTAGTGGCTGAAACAAAAAAAATACTGTGGTAAAGTGGATCTTTATCTATTATAGTGGGTGTATGAGTAAACCTTTTCTTATAGCAATTTGTGAATTTCATTTTTGAGAAAATTTCCTGATTAAGCTTATCAATTATCTTCTATTTCCCCTTGTCTTTCTATTTTGAATCCTATTATTCATTGGACATCCATTAATTTTATCTTTTCTTTTTCATTTTCCAATATTTGCCTTTATACTATACTTACTTAGAGATTTGCTTAACTTTATTTTTCAGTACTTCCACTGAATTTTCTACCTTTGCCATCATGTTTTTATTTCCCAAGGGTCTTTTTATTGTTGTTCTCTGAATTTGCCTCTTTTGTAGTTTCCTGTTCTTGTTTCACAAATGCAAATTTCCCTTCTCTCTCTGAAGATATTAATTATAGCTTTTTGAAAGCGTTTTCTTTATCCTGCATGATCATACATTTATGATAAAGACTGGGTACCTGCACAGGCAATACAGGCCAGGGGCTTGGGCAAGGCTCATCACCCTGGAGCTTCACTGTAAAATTCACTGAAGAGTCTTTGATGACTGTATCTTTAGGTCTGCCTTCTTGGGCTGGGTAGAATACACTAAGATGAATCCTTCAGTTCTTGTATAGAGCGTTCTTTCATGATAGGAATCATTATTTTTGGGTTTGGTGAGGTCAGCAGGCCAGAAGAAGGGAGCTATTGAAGATAGTTATGTGCACAGATCTCAAGAGAAAGGGGTACGTCACCAATGATGGGCCATAGGGGCATTAGGCAGAGGGAGTGGGCCACTGTGGCAATGCATGGCAGAGACAGTGGGATCCAGCAGCCGTCGGGTGCAGGTGAACCGCCAGCAGAACCTGCAGGTCTCCTTTGCTCTAATGCTGGTTCCAGATTTTGCTGTTTTGTGTCTGGAAACTCAGTTGCCTCCAGCTACTAAAGTTTAATTACTGCTGTCTTTTCTGCTGTTCTCCTCATCCCTCTGAGTTTATGGTTTTAAAAATCCTTTAATATACTTTTAATGAAGTTTTAGGAGGGAGCAAAATTACATAATTGTATTAAATCCTCCACCAGATACCAGAAGACCCTTTAGAGTTATTTTATGAACATGCTCATATTCCTAATTCTTCTCTGGAGCATTCTAGATCCACAGAACCTAGAAATAAGGATGCCAGCACATTAAGATTTTAAATTTATAGCAATTTAAATTGCCTAGCTATCAGCTTGCATCTTTTTTTATTTTAAAAAATAAAAGAAGGAAAACATATTAACAGACAGACATCCATTTACAAAATAGCATAAGAACAATGCAAACAAAACAGTTACAGACAAAGTTGTAGGAAATTAACCATGGGTGTTGTATTACTTATTCATATATTCAAAGTGGTTTCTCAGGAAAACAGAGACATACAAGGTTGATCAAACAAGTAATCACTAACTGTTCCTTTCTGCAGAGCAATAGAAGACAGTAGTACAACTATGTTAGCTATCCTGTATATACATACTTACATAATTTCCCCTTCTTTCACTTCTCTTTTCCCACACCCCAGTTGACCTTTACTTTTGAGCATTTTCCTTTCATTTCACAATGTCTATCATGCCTGCTAGTTTTTATTCACTCTTTCAGGTCTTACACTAGTGAGACAATATGATGCTTACACACGCAGGTCTGATTTATTTCATTTACGAGTATGGTGACTAGTTGTGACCACTCATGTATAAAAGCCTCGAGTTTATCTTTCTTTACAGCTGAGTAATATTCCATTATATAAAAGTACCACAAGTTTTTTATCCAGTCCTCAGTGGATGGACATTTGGGGTGCTTCCACAATTTGGCAATTACAAATTGTGCTGCTATGAACATGGGTGCACATATATCACTGCAATATGATGTTTTCAACTCTTCTGGGAAAATACCCGGCAGGAGAATAGCTGGGTTGAATGGGACCTCTAGACCTAATTTGCTGAGGAACCTCCAGACTGATTTCCACAGTGGTTTCACCAGTCTACATTCCCAGCAGCAGTGGAGAAGAGTTCCTATTTCTCCACAGCCTTGCCATCATTTGTTATTGGTTGATTTCTTAATACTAGCCATTCTTACAGGGATGAGATGAATTCTCAGTGTTGTTTTAATTTGTATTTCTTGAATGACTAATGATGTTGGACATTTTCTCACGTATTTATTTACCATTTGTATTTCTTTATCTGAGAAGTGTGTATTCATCTCAGCTGCCCATTTTTGGATGGGTCTTTGAATTTGGGGGGGCTGATGTTTTTTAATTCTTTATATGTTTTAGATAGAAGACCTTTGTCTGAGGGACAGTCAGCTAAAATTTTATCCCATTTGTGGGTTTTCTTTTTACTGTGCTGGTGATTTCTTTAGATGTGCAGAAACTTTTCAGTAGAATGAGATCCCAGTTGTTGATTGAAGTATTTCCTGTGCAGTTTGGTTTTTGTTCATGAACTCTCTGCCTGCCCCTATGTCTTCAAGGTTTTTACCTACTTTCTCTTCCGGTAGATTTAGTGTATCTGTTTTAATATTGAGATCTGTGATCTATTTTGACTTGAGTTTGGTGCATGGTCAGCTTGCATCCTGAGTGACTCATTTCCATCGAGAATTTCCTGACCACCCCTTCACACTGGCCCCTTCCAGACCTCTTTGGAGTTCTGCCTGCTGTCAGGGAGCTCAAGGCCCAGGTACTACCTGCCCACAGGGAAGGGGAGCTGTGTTCAGATTGAAAACATTCCCTTGAGTGTGAGAAGGAAATGAATAAGAGTCCAAGGTATTGACTCAGTCATCAATAAATGGACCAAGTACATAATTAAAAGAGTGGAAAAGGCAGTGGGAAGCCCAGGGAAATCCTGGAAGTGTGGGCTTGTGAATGGTTCCTGCACGTGGATGGTCCTGAGCACCCAAATTCTGCAACTTCCTTCAGGTGTGACAGTATCGTTTCAGTTTTATAAGGCTCAGTTGTCTCACCTGTAAACTGGGGACAGAAGGAGCAGCATCTCATTGGGCTATCATCGTAGGAGCTGGGTGATGACAGGCGCAAAGGCTTGCTGACTGTTCCTGCCACACAGAAGCTCGCTATGCAAGTGCTCATCACACTCCATGTGGTTCCAGGAAGACACAATTGATGGGCACAGAGTTGTGGCCCAATCTAGGTGGTAGACGGATGTGGAGGCCGGGTTGGAGGAGGTGTCCTGAAAGGTCCACAGAAGGGGTGCAGGGCAATGGGAGTTGTTTTAATCCCCAGGATGGGGGCTGCAGTTTTCAGAGAAGATGGGCTCAGGCTGCTCTAGGTTTGGGCCACCAGCCACCCATCAGCCTCTCTTGTCCTGATAACAGCCTGCCGAGCACTGAGGCCAGGCTTTGTCTTCCCAGGTGCACTGGCCTTCAGAGAGGCTTCACTGCTGGGTGTGCTGGGCAGGCAGGCTCTCACTGTGCACAGGTAGATTAGCGTTGGGTTGATGCACATGTCAGGTAGGACTCAACCAGAGTCCAGCGGTTGTTGGCCCTGACCTCCCACAACTGTGAGTCTGACTGAACCTCTGTGAGCCTGGTGTGGTGTGGGAGGTTGAAGTTCTTGTGTTGTGAGGTGGGCAAGCTGGTCCCTCAAAGGAAGATCAAAGGCTGTGTCCATTCCCACTGCCTCAAACTTAGTGATGTGTGTCCTGCTAAAGAAGCTGGTGGCCTTTTTCACAGAAGTAAATCTACTCCTGGCATTGGGGGAGACTGCAGAAAGTGGGAGCAGCTACAGGCCCAGTCACTGCCCCATGCCAACAACTTAGGATCATCGTGTGTGTGCTGTGATAGTGCCTGCCCCAACCCTCTGAGCATGGACAACAAA
Source organism: Chinchilla lanigera (assembly GCF_000276665.1). Lineage (NCBI taxonomy): Eukaryota > Metazoa > Chordata > Mammalia > Rodentia > Chinchillidae > Chinchilla > Chinchilla lanigera. The sequence continues at coordinate 3,550,444 of NW_004955459.1, forward strand.
TTGGTCCCTGCTGGACTCATGCCCCCCAGACATCCTTTGGCCCACCCTGACCAGAAGGATCCCGGGAAGGCAATTCCAGGAAACAGAGTTCAATCCCACAAGGTGACACAGTCACCACTGTGAGTGGGTATCCGTCCTTCAGGTGCTCATCAGTATGTTTGCCAAGGAGGCCAGTGTTGGAGCCAACAAATGCGAGGGCCAGGCATGAGTTCTGTGTGATAAACCTACACACTGCTACTGTCAGCAGTCTTACAGCAGCACCAAATGCTTGGTGTCCTGCAGGTTGTACTAGTTTATTCTCTATTGGTAATAACACAACACTGCAGATTGGGTGAGTTATAATGAAAAGAGGTTTGTTTGGGCTCATCATTCTGGAATGTCAAGGTCAAGGGATTGCATCTGGTGACAGTCTTCATGCTGACAGAGTCCCAAGGTGGGGCAAGGAATCACATAGTAAGAGATAAAGACACACACACACACACACACACACACGTGTGTGTGTGTGTGTGTGTGTGTGTGTCTCTTTTGTTCCCTTTCTTTGTATAAAACCATCAGGATTCAGTCATGGGAACTCTGACTTAGATTAGATTACTTTATCTAATCTTATCATCTCCCAAAAGCCCAGTATTTAAACAATATAATCATATTATAATCATAATACCATCATGATACCTTACAGTGGGGATTAAATTCTAACACATGAAGCTTGTCGTATGCTCAAATCATGTCCAAACTGTAATGCTTGGTGAGAGCCTGGACTCCAGTGATCAGAAGAGCAAAGGCAACGTGACAGTGTAGGAGATGGGCCATGAGCTGTGCACTGTGGAAGGAGCAAGGAAGCCAACCTCACTCTCCGCAGAGAGCTGCAGGCGATCCTGAGTGAGGCTGGGAAGTGTGTGACTCAAGCATTTTGCTCCCATTTGGGAGCTCTGGGCAAGGACAGGGAAGTGTGCAAAGACTCACAGGAGGCAGAGTGGGCAGGAGGTGTGGCTCGCTCCAGCCAGCAGGGCAGTTGACAAATTCACTGGAACTTGGCTATTCAGGTTAGTGTGGGCCAACAGTTGTGTGCAGAGTGAGGAGTGGGCTCCTCTTAGTAGCAGCCATTTGCCGAGCACTGGCTTAGGGTGACATGCTATGTGTCAGAGAGGCCTGCGTGGGTTGAAGAGTGGATACTAAGTACAGGTCTGTTCCTTTCCAGGTCTGAGGACTGGGTAAGTGGGGCATCAGGAATTGAGGGAGGGGATTCAAATCAGGCTGCTACCATGCTGGAAAATGGGGTGTCAAGCAGAAAAAGGAACAACATACTTCTGACCCAAGTAAACAGCAAAGACATACTTCAAAAATGACACTGGGGAGATCTTTCCCTAACTCCACTCCTCCCAGTACTGTGAGCCATAGGTGGGCCTGGCGCTTTCACCAGAAATAAATTTGTTCTGTAGAAATTTCCATCCCATCGCAAACCAGGGTTCCATTGGCTATAATCAGATATCTCTCATCACTATTTCTTTCAGGATTAATTTCACACCTGCTTGTATGAAATGAACAATGATTACAAATAATTCATCCAGCAAAAGGCTTGCAGTATACAAGAATACTTCCAGTCCTGAAACATAACCTTATTATTATGGCTTGTATGTAAATGTCCCCCCAACGCCTCATTTGATCATAGGTGGAGCTTTTCAGAGGTGGCTGGATCTAAAGTGTGTGCTGCTGAGATCAAGGATGTGATGCTGGGATTAACAGCGCAATACTGAGATTAAGGGTACTGCACCCTGGGTGTGAATCCTACCCACCCTAACCTGGATGAAATATAAGGGACAGAAAGAGGATTGCTGCTTGTCACTTGCTGCTTACTTCTTCGTGGCTTGCTGCCTTCAGCTTGCCATGAACTGTTTCTCCTTTGTGATGTTCTGCTGCCACACCACCCTGCCTTGGAACCAGCTAACTGTGGACTGAAGCCTCTACAATCTGTGGGCCAAATAAACTTTTTCTCCTTTAACTTTGGGTTTCAGATATTTTGTCTCAGCAATGAGGAAAGTAACTAAGACACATATATTAACAAACTTTCCCACTCAGGGACATTGGTGGCCTCTGCCCATCAGTCGAGAGGAGGGCCACCCTGGAACCCTCTTAAGGAAATCTCCCAGAAACCTGTGGATACTGGGGTGTTCATAAACAGACATACAGACACACACCTCCACACACATATACACACACTGATTGGTGCATCATTTTATAGCTCAGGGCAGAAGGATATGGTTGTCCTGCCCTATGTGTTGAGAAATCCTGCCCTATGTAGCTTTTGGAAGAAGCTGGATCTGAAAGTGCTGGTAGTAAGTCTAACAACGCCAGCCCCTCATCCAGGACAGAATATAATGGTTCTTTCCCTATCCACTAGGGTGATCAGGTATGTGCCTTAGCTTGGGTAGTTTCCACAGCCTAGGGTGTACAGACATAAGCATCTGGAGAAAGGGGGCACTTCACAAAGCCACAGGCAGTAAAGCTAGGCAAAGATAGCTGTGACTTGGGACACAAAGACACTGGGAGTGGGCTAGAGTAAACACAGTCTTAGTGCAGATCCATACCATTGACTGACCCCACACAGCAGGGAAGATGGGGGAGGGCTCAGCACTCCCACATATAAAAATGAGTGTGGAAACAAAATAGGACTTAGTAGTGACTCACTATCTCCCTAGTGGATTTCAATACCACAGGCCCTGGAAATAAACCACTCTTTAAAACACAGAGAGGACTATTTTGGACTCATTTCTGTTTTCCTTTTTTCTATTTTGTCTTTTTTCCCTTTTTTTTTCTCTTTGTTGCATTCCTTTTTTAACTTTATTTTTCTTGTTTGTTCTTTTCAGTTACATTTATCAGTATTATTAATTTTCCTTTATGCTTTAATTTGGTATTTTGTTTCACTTTCTCTCTTTTGCATTTTTCTTTTATTTTTCAAAATTTACTTCTTTTATTTTTCCCTTTTCCACCTCTATTTAATTAGTATTACTATAAACCATATTAATTTTTAGATATTTAGTTGACTGCTATTATCATTGAATTCTATTGTTAATATTCTATTGTTAATGCCACATTTAGATTTATTATATATTAATATAATATTTGATTTGTCATTGTGTCTATGTTATTATAGATCTCTTTTCTGTTGGTAAAGGTGGTACAATGATGATTTTGTTGGTTTCCATGGTGCACAGCTTGCAGCAGGTGGCTGTTTATATCTGTAACCTTGCTCACTCACAACAGGCAATTGAGGAAATCATAGAGAGGCCAGTGTGAGGTCCTGCAATTGAACTCAGACTACAATATAAATGGACAGGGAGGTGGGTTTGATTTTGTTTTCTTGCCACTGCATGGGGGTTCTGTTTGGTTGTTGTTTTTTTCTTTTATTTTTTTCCTCCCTCTTTTTTCTTCTTTTTTTCTCTTTCCTGTGCCTTTATCTTCCTTCCTTTCCGTTCATCCTTTCATCTGGTGTCTGTATATGTGCAAAGGAGAATAAGAATTAGTTAGTGCTTTGATTTGAATTTAATTTAAGGAATTAACTAGTGCTTTCACTGACAAATCAGGGTAACCTTCACCAAAGATGTGCATAGAGGATCTAAACATAAGCTAACTACCAACGTATTAAGAAGTTCCAAAACTCTCACAGCTTACCCTAATCTCCTACTGCACTTCCTTCCATTTTCATTACTTCTTCTGTTCCCACACATATTCTCTCAAATCCCATCAACACTAGTCTTTTACTCCAGCTATAAAAAAATTTCAACGGAGTCAGATCTTCTCTCTGTTTTTCATCTGCTGATATCTCTTCACTCCTCTTACCTTACCCCCTTTCTTTTAGATTTCCATTTTCCTTCCCCACCTGCAAATCCCAGTCTGCCTGTTACCAGCAATATAGTACAGCCCAATAAGAGGGTGAAAATGTTAAAACAAGTTTTAATGTACATAATTTATGTATAGTTGGATCTGTTGATACTGATCTAGCCCTTGAGATTCTCTCCTTGGAATACAGTGACTGGGTTTGACCCTATTAAATTGAATAGGTTGAAGAGGTAAATAAATACCAAAATGCAAATAAACCCAAGGTTAGATCACTGGGAAGCAGACCCTAACCATTATGACTTGTATTTCTATGTCCCTCCAAAGCCTCATGTGCTCATAGATAGGTCTTTGGGAGGTGGATGGATCATATGTGTGTGATACTTGGATTAAGGTTGTATGATAACTACATTTATTTAGCATTGTTCTGGGTGTGGATAATGGGCAGACCCACCCCAGGGTTGGTATAGCCTGGAAAGAATGTAAAAGGAGGCTTCCTGCTGCTGGCTGCTTGCTGCCTTCTGCATGCTATGCAATGGACTGTTTCTCCTCTGTGCTCTCCCTCTGCCATGCTACCTTGGCTTAGGACAGGTGATTATGAACTGAAACATCTACAAACTGTGAGCTGAAATAAGCCTTTCTTCCTTTAACTTTGGGTGTGAACTGAAATAAACCTTCCCTCCTTTAACTTTGAGTATCAGGTATTTTGTCTCAGCAATGAGAAAAGAGAAAAGCAACTAAGATACTAACTAAAGAAATCTCTATACTACCAACAAAGTCTTTCCACTCTAATTGACTCTCAGGTCTCAGAACACACACACAAAAATTAGACCCATAAGAAAACAAATCAACAAAATGCCTGCAGAAATTCTTAACTACCCCAAAGCTGATCTACTGGGGCATCACTGACTAGAAAATAAAATAGCTGAATTATTTGAACTGATAAAAACAAAAGAACAGATAAATAAGGTGCTTGGTGAGCTCAAAGATGATACAATTAAATAGACAGTGTACTTAATAAACTGATTAGTGAGATTAAAAAAAAGATGCAAATAAAAATCTAGCTGAGGCTGGGGATTTAGCTCAGCAGCACAGCGCCTGCCTGGCAAGTGCGAGGTCATGAGTTCGATTCCCAGTACCAAAAAAAAACAAAAAACAAAAACAAACAAACAAACAAAAATCTAGCTGAGCTAAACAAAATCATCTAAAACCTGAGCTACCAGTTTAGTAAAGAATTAGAGTCCATGAAAAGAAACAAAACAAATCCAGGAGATAAAAATTCTATTGAAAGTATGGGTTGCAGAAGTGATGAATGTGAGGAGAGAGTGATAGAACCAGAAGACAGGCTAATGCAGGTGAACACATACTCAGAGGTATCTTAAAGATGGATCCAACAGTTATGAGTTGATGCAAAGAAGACTAATCTAAGATTATTTAGTGATGGAGACCACTACAAAGCAGCCCTGAGCAGGACTTAAACAATTGCCTTTTCATGTTTATTTCCGAACCTGTCCAATGCCTAGGCTCCTTGTCTGGGGGTGGGTGGTGGACTCATAGTAAGTGAACCTCTGTGAGTCACTGATCCTTACTGAGGCCTATAATGGCAGATAAAGCTGGAAAGCCTCAAAGGATAAGACAAGATAACAGCCAAGGTATAGATCCAAGATAACACTTGGATCCAACCTCAACTAGATAGAGACTGTAGCCTCAGGCATCTCACTCCTGGGTTGATTAACTTAATACCTTACTTGGAGAAGTGCTTAAGTGGTTCTACCCTTCTTGAGTACTCTCCTCTCTTTTTCTGATAACTAAATAAATATGGGCAACCCAGATGAGGTCTTGGCCTTAGCTGTGAGAGAATCTCGAATTCTGTGAGAGGGCTTTGATCATCCTGGAGCCCTGAAATCATTTGACTTGCCTCTTTATTTAGCTTTTGCCATACACTCATTTGAGAGATTGTGGACCTGATCAGCCCACAATAACTAAGGGATATTATTAACCCAATAAATTAGACTTAGTGAAAAATCAGAAGACAGAACAAATGGGATAAAATACCTGTGTATAGATATAAAAGCAGAAAGCATTCCAAGGATGGGGAAAGAATTTAGCATACAGATAAGAGAGGCATATGGAAACCCAAGTAGCCAAGAGCAGAAAAGAACTTCTCCACAACACATCATAGTCAAAATCTCAGAAGTCCAACACAAGGGCAGAATTTGAAAAGCTCAGAGAAAAGCAACAGATCACTTATAGAGATAAACCCATTAGAATTTTAGCATTCTCAGTACAAACCTTAAAGACCAGAAGAGCTTAAAGTGAAGTGTCTCAAACTCAAACAAATTTCAACTGAGACTAATATGTCCTAAAAATTATCTCTCAAAACTGATGGAGAAAGAATATATCTCCATGATAAAGAGCACCATAAAAAATTCATGGCCAAACAAACAGTGCTTCAAAAAATTCTCAAGAATATTTTAGACATAGGCAATGAAGCCAACAATGCCAAACAAACAAACAAACAAACAAACCCTTGTAGTAATAGTGCAATGAATACACCAGGTAAGATGAGCCATTAAGCAAAAGGTAAAGCAAAAAGCAACTGGTAATAGAAAAATAATTCAATGACAGGAATTAGTCAATACTTTTCAATAATAACTCTCAATGTGAGTAGTCTCATTCCTCTGGTAAAAGACACAGATTGGATGACTAGGTTAAAAAAAATCTATTGGTATGCTGCATACAAGAAACACATTTAATCACAAAAGAAATTCATAAACTAAAAATCAAAGGATGGAAAATAATATTCCAAACAATGGTACCCTGAAAAAAGCCAGAGTAGTTGTCTTCTTCTAAGTAGACTTCAAATCATACCAATCAAAAAAGGCAAAGAACGTCATTGCATATTGGTGAAAGAATAATTCAACAGGAAGAGATAGCAATTGTAAATATATCTGCACCAAATAACAGTGTCCCAAACATTCTCAGACATAGAAGATTAGATAATTACAAGCACAATTATAGTGGGGGACCACTATACCCAGTATCACAAATAGATTAACTAGACAAAAATATCAACAACAAAAAAATTAGAGTTGAACTACACCTTTGAAAAAATGGACTTAATAGATATCAACAGGTTGTCCCTGTAACAATGACACAATACTCATTCTTTTCAGCAACACATGAAATTTTCTCCAAAATAGAGTATAGTTTACATTACAATGCTTCCATAAATAAATATCAAGAATTAAAATCACCCCATGTATATTTTCAGATTATAGTGCAGGGCTGGGAATATGGCTCAGTGGTAAAGCTCTTGCCTTGCATGTACAAGGTCCTGTGTTGAATTCCCAGTAACACATACACATACACACACACATACACACACACACAAATCAATTTTAAATGAAGCCACAAAATTATGCAAATATATAGAGATTAAGCAACACATTCTTGAATAATCAGTGAGCCATAGAAGACATCAAGGAAGAAATTAAACTTTCTAGAATCAAACAATAATATCAGTACCACATACTGGAACCTATGAGACACAGTGAAGGGAGTTTTAAAAGAGAAACTCATAGCTTAGAATCTCCATATTAAAAAAAGAGGGAGCTCAAATAAATAACTTAATGATGCACCTCAAAGTCCTGAAGAACAATAACAGTCCAAAACAAAGCTAGTAAAGGAAAGAAATTATAAAAATCAGAGCAGAAATTAATGAGATTAAGACTAAAAAAATACAAAGAATCAATGAATAAAAGAGTTGATTTTTGAAAAGAATAAACAAAATAGAAAAATCCACAAATAAAATTATGAAAATAAAAAAATTGACCCAAATCAATGCAATCAGAGATAAAAAAAAATAAAATCACAGCAGATCCCACTGAAATCTTGATTACTAGTAATTACTTTGAAAAACTGTACTTGAATACATTGGAAAATCTAGATGCCTTAGTTACTTTTCTTTCATTACTGAGATAAAATACCCAACACCCAAATTTAAATGGGAAAAGGGTTATTTAGCTCACAGTTTGTAGAGATTTTAGTTCATAATTGGCTGGATCCAAGGCAGGGTAGCGTATAGCAGAGGGGTAACAGTTCGTGGCAGTGAAAGAGAGCCAAAGCAACAAGAGAGAAGACTCTTTTTGTCCCTTATATTGTACGCAGGCTACCCACCCTAGGGTGGGTGTAGCACTCGCACTCTTAATCCTAGCCAGAATTATGCAAAACCAATCAGAGGACTGATTTACTAATCACACATCCTTAATTTCAGCATCACACACTTTAGATTCAGTCACCTCAGAAAAAGCCCTATGACCACATGAGGATTTGGGGGTGGTATCTAGAAAAAACTATAACACTAGAAGAAATGGATAGATTTCTAGAAACATATAAATTGCCAAAATTGAACCAAGAAGATGTAAAAACCCTGAGCAATCCAGTACTAGCCAATGAAATTGAAGCAGTAATTAAAAACCTACCAACTAAGAAAAGCCCAGGACCTGATGGGTTCACTGCTGAATTTTATAAAAACTTCAGGAAAGAGCTAATGCCAGTATTCCTTAAATTCTTTAATGAAATGTAAGAGGAAGAAGTACTCCTAAAGTCATTCTTAGAACTAGAATTACCCTGATTCCAAAACCAGACAAAGACCAAACAAAAGAGAGAACTACTCTTTAATGAAATGAGATGTAAATCCTCCACAAGATACTGGGATATGGAACGCAACATATCATCAAAAAGATCATATATCATGACTAGGTAGGCTTAATTGCAAAAATACAAGGATAGTTTAATGTGTAAATTAATAAATACAGTATACCACATAAAGGTAGTACATCATATGAATGTAATATATCACATCAAGTTATCAAATAATAGCAAATGCTGGTGAGGCTATGGTGATAAAGGAACCCTTCTTCATTGCTGGTGGGAATGCAAAGTAGGACAATCATTATGGAAATCAGTATAGAGAGTCCTCAAAGAACTAAAAATAGAAATTCCAATTGACTTGGGCTATCAACCTGGATATCTTTCCAAAAGTGTTCAAAAATTTTACAATAATATGTGCATATCCATGCTTATAGCTACATAATTCATAAGAGCTAAATCTTGGAGGCAGACTATATGTTCATCAACAGGTGAATGAATAAAGAAAATGTATTTATACCCAGTGGAATACTGCTCTGCCATACAGAAGGATAACCTTGAGTCACTTGTAGCAAAATGTGTGCACCTTTAGACAATAATGTTAAGTGAGATAAATCAGGTGCACAATCTTAAGTATCATATGATTTATCTTATCTGAGAGAAATAAATAAAGAGAATAATAAAAGTATAAATAATTTGAAAATAATAAAAAAGATAATAAGAAACAGAGATATAGTTCTTTTGCAAACAGAAAGGGAATCTAGAGATGGCGTGAGGAGAGAATGAGACAGGGGAAGAGTATGAAGAAAGAATTAAGATGAGCTATGTACACATATCAGCTCACAATATTTTATAATGATATTAATATAATGATTTTGTACTAATGATATTTACTAACTAATAAAAAATTTTAAAATGGAAAAAAAAAACCTCAAAGGAGGAAATGTGTACTTTGGTTTGCTGTTTCAGGAAGTGTCAGTCCATGGCCAGCTGGTTCCAATGTTTTTAGATTTGTGGTGAAGTAGAAAAATCATGGCAGAAAGGTGGTGGAGGCAAGTCCTCCACCTTATTGCAATGAGGAAGCAGAGAGAAACCCAGAAAGGACGGGGCTGGGAACAAGGTAGAATTCCCAAGGTTGCACTTACATGACCTCCTCCCTTCAACTACACTCCATCTCCTAAGTTTCGATCACCTCCCAATAAAGTCATCTAATTATGAAGCCATCTGTGGATTAACTCACTGATGAAGTTAGACCCATCTGATCCACCCCCCTTCCAAAAACCCATCAACTGACAACTAAGACACCAGCACATGGCCACTGGGGACATTTTAGGTCCAAATCTTAGCACCTTCCTGGATTCCTGGCTGGGTAAGACACAGATGTCTGTGTCGGGGACCAACTCACTGCTGCCTCTGCTGTGGTGCTCCCTGCCTGGCTGTCATTCATGGACTCTTCCTCCTTTGCCTTGGGACTCTTCCAATCCCCAAGCAGTGACCACCTGGGTCACTTGTTGTGAGATTGTGCCCCTGAATTCAGCCTGCTTTCAGGTTGAGCCAACAGCTGTAAGGATGGGGCACCAGCAAGGTGCAGAAAACCAGAAGTCTTGCTTTAGGAACTGGGCAGGGAACCCCAACAGAGTTTCAGGGAAGAGATTTAGAATCTGAGCCCACCAAATGAACCAATATAGGCTATCAAGTGCAACCCAAATGGGTTCCAGGCTAGGGCACATCACTTGGCAGCTAAATACATCGTGATACTTGGATGGAGGAACTCAGCCTCAGATGTGGGAACCCAGGGCTCTGTGTTGGAGCCTGGGAGGGAGCCCAGGCTCTGGAGTGCTTACCCAAGGGTTAAATTTCAGATCCACCTCCTTTCTGCTGACCTGGACCCTGGACCTGCTGGAGCTGTGAGGGGCTTTACAGACGTCAAGTTGGAGGAGGGGTCCTGGTTAGTCTCAGCTAAGCTGCCAGGAGGGCAGCTGGGAGGTGGTGTGGAGGGACTCAATGCAGAGGGAGATGGGAGAGGGACATACCAGGGTCCCTCTGGCATGGCAGCCCTGAGTCCTGAGCAGGAAAAATGCAAGGAAGGACAGGGAGAAAGAGCAAAGCTCCCATCACGGGCAAGGCTGGGGAACAACATTTAATGGCAGCACTAAGGACTGGGTTCCTCTGGGCCAAGGTGTGGTGCCCTTGCTGATGGAGTGACTTGGAGCCTGTTTCTGGTGTCTTCCCCCTAGTATCTGCCCTGACTGGCCCTCAGCTTGTGGCTCACCCTTTCTTGGGAGACCTCTGAAGGGAAGACCTCTGAAGAGAAATGGTGACCTCCGAAGCCACCCAGACCACATCTGCCCTCGTCCCTGGTGTTTCAATTAGGTGATGCTGGCATGAGCATGAGAAGCTATCACTCTGGGGACCAGGACAGGAAGAGGGTGGTAGGTCACAGGGGACGATGTGGAGACAGGACAGCCCATAGAGTTATGGAAGTCTTCTCGGGTCAGGGCAGGAAGCAGAAGGTACAGTTACTTAGAATTCAAGGGGATGTGTTAATGAAGGGACTATTTACAAAGGCATGTGTGTAGGGAAACCATTTCTTGGCCCTCAGAACTTTGAGGCTCTTGTGGCTCTGGTATATGGAGAGGGTCACAGGACAGAAAGCTCAGAACCAGGTGGCTGCAAGCTTTCTAGTGCCTTCGGTTCATTTCTGGGTGATAAGTGGCCTCCTTGTCTCTGTGAAGAGAAAAGAAGCAGGGGTTTCCAACGTGACCTCTGTCCTCTGCCCTCCTGTTGGGAGTGCCCACTAGCCACACTCGCCTGGGAGCCAGGCAGAGACGGCCAGGGTGCTGACATGTGCAGGTAGCCCGGGGAGGGGGGGATGCAAAAGGAAGGAGTTGGCAAGGGACAGTGACCCAGATAGCAGGACCACTTTGTGTGAGAGCCAGAGGCCTGGAGCTTTGCTGTTTTGTGTCACTGGCCTGGGTGCATCTGTGGCCCACAATCCCACTCTGCTCTGGATGCCAGATCCTAGGACCCCACCCAGAGCTCCTGGGCCCCACTGTCCCCAGGACACCCTCCTTCCCGGTGGAGGCAGCCCTGGGTTCTGGCAGGGGTCTCTTTCCCTAGTACCTCTTCAGTCTCCTTCTTCTTGCTCCAGAAAAGGTAACATCTGGGCCAGGAAACTGGGTGGAGATGAATCAGTCAAGGAGCAGGCATGTCTTTCTTGGGGATGCTGGGGCTGGGAGCAATCACTCACCTACCTCCAGCTACAACCAGGGGCAGCAAAGTCCCGAAGCTCATGAGGATCATAACCCACTTTAGCTCTGAAGGTTCCTGGCTGCGGGTATGAAGGGGAGGAGCCCTGTATTGGGAAGCCAGGCAGGGTTGCCTCTGCTCAAGAGAAGACCACACATCCTTCTGTATTTGTCCACTCAGTCACTTATTTGCAAACATTGACACTGTCTCTATTCTGTGCCTGGTACACCTTAAGACAAGAGTGAGTCATAATTCTCTCTCTCCAGAAGGGGGACAAGCCAACAATTGTGGTGTGGTGTCCACAGGAAGTAGGATATGGCATGGGGCAGGGGAGATGATGGCAAAGAACACTGACAAAACTCCGAGGGTGGGAGCTGTCAGAGAAAACTGCTCAGGACATAGGACCTGGGAATGGACTGTGAAAGACAAATACGAGCTCAGCTCCAGTGATCATGGGCAAAACTGTTCTGGAAAGAGGACAGAGTTGTGGACAGGATCATGAAACCGCCCATCTGTTCAGAGTGTCCAGAGCTTTATGTGGCTGAGAGTCAGGGAGGTAGGACAGGAGCACCTGTTGCTCACAAGGGGACTCCGGGGAGTCTGGAAGCTATCTGAGGGAAGCTGGGAGCCACTGGAGTTGATAAACAGGGAATACCATGAGTAAGTGTTCTCCTTGAGAGTTTTCTGGTGGTGAAGTGAGGTGTAGCCAGGATGGGAAGAAGGCCAGATAGAAAAGGCTGCCTTAACCCAGGTGGGAGGTGAGGATGTCCTAGGAAGAGAGGAGGAGGTGAGAATGGATGTATCAGGGTACCCTTAAGAGTTACTTAGAAAGCTGTGGTGATCCCACATGGTCAGTCAGAGGGAGAAGGTAGAGCGAGATTCCCTGTTTGGAAGGGTGTGGCTGGGGACCTTTGCTGAGGAGGACCTTGAAGGCAGAGCAGGTCTGGAGAAAGTAGAGTTGGGTTTGGGCCAGTTTCCAGGCATCTGACTCTGAGAACCTCGGGAAAGATGGCAGCATAGCTCTGAAGCTGGACATGAGTACATCAAGGAATCCCACGGGTGCTACTTGCTCCTGGAGAAGGAGGAAGAGCAAGAAAGGTTCCAGGTTGGGAGAGGAGGAAGATGGGTAGAGAGAGCAATGGTCTTGGGGAGGAGAAGCACAAGGAGGGGGACTGGACGGGGAAAGGCCACCGACCTGGGCAGAGCACAGGGTCATTGCAAGACAGAAAGTGAGCCCTGCAGGTGGCGAACTCAGTGATCTTCATTTTAGATTTGATATCTGTGACAATGACAAGCAAGACCCCAGAGTGGGCAGAGACTGACATCCCCCACTGAGGCCCAGGACTGGGCCATACTCACCGCATGGCTCATTGCAGGCTGCCGAGAGAGGAGAGAGGGTGAAGAAACGGAGATGCTAGGGAGGCAGAAGAGCTGGGAGGGTCGGGGTGAGTGAGCAGGACATGGAGATGGTGTGGCAGGCGCCCAGGCTGCAGGCAAGCAAGGCTGGGGGCTTCTGGGAAGGCCCAGGAGGGCCTGCAGACTGGATTCTGTGGGATGAAGGGCTGAGGAAGGGGTGGGCAGGGGCAACCTTATCTCTCACCCTGCTCCCTCAGCTTCTCAGCTCTTTTGTTCAGCCTCTCAGCAAGGAGATCCTTGTGCATATCAGTCTCTTTCAGAAGTGATGTTTTGTCTGGGTGGAGCAGGAGGGGAAGATGCTTGGTTATACAACTTGCTTAAGGCAGAGATTTTAAACCAGTGTTTTCAAGCAGACATTCTGTAGAGCACACAGAGATACATCTCTCACCCTTGACTGGCCTTTTCCTATCCCATGACCAAAGCTGCCCCCTGGGAGTGTTTGGAGGCTCAAGCTCTGAAAACCCAAAACCTTGGGGCCCTGGGACACAGTTTCCTTACCATCTCTAAACTTCCCAGTGGCTTGGTCTACTTGGTTGAAGAATTTGGCTGTCTCCTCTTCTACAAGATCCTGATCTGATGAAGGAATGTGGGAAGGGAGAAAGTTAGGGAGGGAAGGGCCAGGGCAAGTGGAGAAGCCAGCCTGGATCTCTGTCCTCCTGGTTGTGCCTCACCAAGGTACCGGTGCTGGAGCAAGATGCTGTCCTCTTGGAAGAGGGAGTGGAGGCTCTTGGAGAGTTCTGTGGGAGGCCCTGGGGTGCCCCAGAGAATCTTCAGATCGTAGTCAATCGGGGCAGGCAAGTCTGACCAGCAGCGGAGACAGTTCTTCCCGCTAGCCCTGGGCAGGAGGCAGATGAGCAGGAGAGGAGCATCTTCTGGGCTCTTCCCTCTGCCGTGCACCCTGCCTGCAGTTCCATATGGAATGCTGGAGCCCTGTTACCCCAGGAACCACATTCTCTTGGAAGAACAAAAATAAATTCTACAGGGTTAGGGGAAGGTCAGCTGTGATGAACACAAGCTTTGGTGTCAGACTCCAGCGGGGCCCTGGTTGTGAGGTTACCTCTCTGGAAATGGGGCTCCTGGTGTTTGGTAGGGAGCGTTCTCTTGAGGATCCGGGTGATGACTGTGCTGTCTGGTGCTTGGTGCTCAGGTATCCTGATTGTGTTTATCCTGTATGAAGTAGCTCAGCAGAACTGGCATTCAAAAGGCTATGAAAGAGCAGCACACCAGGAGGATTAGGTGTGAGAGAAATGGGCAGCCATGGGGGAAACTGCTGGCAAATATACTTTCACAGAATATATAAAACAGTAGCTCTCTTGTGAACAGTAGCTGACTCTCAGGACAGTGTAGGCAGAGTGTAGGGGGCGTTCTAAGCAGAATGAGAAGTTACTTTTACAGCAGTTATTTTGTGCAATGTTTTCTGAAGAAAACCTTCTCAGTAAAGGAAAACTTTTGGGATCCTTGTGTCCTTCTGGATCCAAGCTTTGCCCTCTGCTCTGTGCTTTCAACTTTCTGAGCTCCTTGGGCTAGATTAGGAGCAGAGGAGAATCTTTCAATGTGAAGAAGAAACAAAAGCAACTGAGAATTCAAATCAAGGCAAACCTAAACTGCAGGGAAAGAGATACACTGGGAAGCAGAAGACTTAGAACTCCGCTACAATGAGACAGAATATTGCTTTCCTTAGATAAGTTGAGGCTGCTATGTAAAAGGAAAACAGAATGAGAATGAATTATCTGGAGGTTAGAAACATGACAGCAGAAATTTAAAATCTTAAAAACCTGCTTGAGAGATAAAAGTTTCAGAAATATCTCAGACATCAGCAAAAAAAATCAATGCGAAATAAGAAAGAAAAGATACTAAGATTAGATAATCTATGATGTCCAATATCCAGTGAGTTGAAGTTCCAGAAAGAAAATGGAGGAGAGGAAATTATTCTAACACAACTTCAATTACAAAGTATATCCAGAGAGGAATCATTTTGTACAGGGAGGGGGATATGGAGGGCAGGTATAAAGGATTGGTAATATAAAAAGTAGTTGTACTTGTAAATTTAGCTGCGTTAATCAGGTGGGCTCTGAGGCTAAAAGGATGTTCTCAGTCTTACTGAGCTGTTGCTCTCCCACCGGTTTTGGACAGAGTCAGGATTAGGGAATATCCCTGATTTTTATTGTTTTTGTTCTTTTGCTTTTCTGCTCAGGTAATGCCGCTGGAAAGGCACGCCGTGATTCCCTGGAATTCAGGGTAGGAAAAGCAGGTGTTCATTCGAGTGCTGCTCTGGGTAGGGTTTACAGCTGCATAACAGGCAAGCCCACTGCTTACAAAGTCCTCCCCTCCCAGCCACTCTGAGTTTGCCCCAGCCAGCCTGCGTACAGGTGGAGAGAGCAGGAAGCCAACAGCCATGAGAAAAAAGGAAATTTTGGACTGAAAGACATGAGTTTCCAGATTGACAGATCCTACCAAGAAGGAATTTTCATTCTAGGAATAAGAAAAATCCACCAAAGCATAGAGGAGAAATAGACCATATATAGTAATCAGCTACCAAACTGAAGCTAACACATGATGATGCAGTGCTTTCCATTTTGGGAAAAGTATTGCCGCCATACAATTTCACACTCAGCCAACATCAGTCAGGGAGGAAGAAAGACTAGTGCTAGCTCAGCAGGTGAGGTTAAATATGGACCTCTTCTACCTTTTCTCAGGAAATTATTGAAGGACGTGCTCCAACTAAGTTCAACAAGAAAGATGATGGTGGAGAAGTTAGGAAGCTGGAGTTCAACCCTGCAGGGAGAAGGAGAACTCCTGGGGAGCAGTCAAGGGAGACCTCAGGGTGACAGGGAGTCCAAATTCTCTCTGGGTGGAGGGAAACGTGTAGTGGGTAATTAGGTCAGCTACCTCTGCCTGCTGAATTCCATTTCTGGCTTTCTTTGCTCTTTCTCCATATCTTCTACTTTTCCCTGGCAGGTACTGTATAGTCTTTCCTCAGATTAGGGGTAATAAAGTCCAAACTCAGGTTTGAGTTATGGGGCTAGAATGATAAAAGTAAGTCTTATCTACTCTTGGCAAGAAATGGAAGGTTGTGCTTGGCACTAGGTCACCATGAAACCCTGCGTAGGTTCTGTGGGATACAGTCATACTTGATAGAATTCTATCCCGAGGTTTAGGGCTTGATGCCCTGGAGTCTTCCTTTCCCTTGATGGATGCTTTCCCTTTGGGGAACATGCAAAAACAGGAGTCAGGAGCTGCTCTGTCCCTGGCCCTGTACCAGCTCAGTTTCCTCCCACATTTGTATCATCTACTGGCTAAAGTGATACCCTTTGAAGTGGCAGCCAAACTTACAGTCTGGGGGAGCCTTTGAAATCCAACCCTCTGCCTATTACTGGTAGCTCTTATGAGTTGTAAATCACTATTTTTTGGTCCTGATTTCTCTTCTTATTTATAGTATAATTCATTGTTATCTACTTTGGGGGCAAGAATTTGGGGTCTGAATGAAGAGAAAAGCAGCCCTTGCCATTTCTAGACATCCCAAGAAGTTAGAATCTTCTCATGGGAAGATCACACCCTATCTTGTGCTTCTGTCACCCAGGCCTGTCCAAAACCTTCACACAGGACAGCTTATCCAGTGTGTGAAGTTGGAGATCAAGCTTCTCCTTTAAAGGCCAAATATCTTTCCAGTACAAGAAACTCTTTTAGATTCTTGTCATAGTGGATTTCCTGTTGCTTTAATAAAATATCTGAGACCTGGTGATTTATAAAGAGTAGAGGCTGATTTGGTTTATAATTCTGAAGGCTGGAAGGTCCAAGGGCATGGCAGGGACATCTATCCCACCTCTGGTGTGGGTCTTTTTGCTGTGTAGTAGCATTGTGGATGGCATTCTAGAGCAAGCAAGGCAGATAGAACCCATTTATAACAAAGGCTCTCCTCCCACAATCCAGTAATCCATTAAACCCCAAACAGTTAATCTGCTCCTGAAGACTGAACTTGAATAACCAAATCACCCCTCGGGCCTCATCTCCAAATACCATTAACATAAGAATATGAGGTTTACTGTGCTAACTCAAGAAATCTGGTGACATATTCAAACCACAGCAATTCCTACTTAAAATCTGCTTTTATGTCTCCCTCACACTAATTGCTTCCCTCTCAAATCGTCCTTTTTTTTACTAAAGCGGGACAGAATGTATAATCAGATCACCCCTCACTTTGGCGTTTGAAATCCTCCTACTGCAAGTAAAGGTTTCCCCATGCCTTAGTTTTCTCTTGCTGAGTAACAAGTCACCACAAAGTTAGTGGCCTATAGCAACACATGCTTATGCCATGGTGTCTGCTCAGAAAATCTCACAAGGCTGAATTCTAGAAGTCAGGTGGGTTGCATTCCAGTTTGGAGCTTTGGAATTTTCTTTGAAGCTCACATGGCTGTTGTGTTAGTTGGCTTTCTGTTCCAATCAAATACCTAAGATACTCAAATTAGAAAGAGGAAAAACCTGCTTGGCTCGCAGTTTTAGAAGTTCCAGCCTCCGAAGGATTGGCCCTGTTGCTCTGGGTTTGTAATGAGAAGGATGGAAATGTGGGGACCACATGGCCGAACAACCTGCCCACTTTATGGTGACCAGGAAGTAAAGGGAAAGAGGAAGAGACTAAAGCCCTCAGGTCTTCAAAGTCATGTGCTCATGACCTAATACTTCTGCTAGGCCCCACCTTCCAAAAGCTCCATCACTTCCCTCCAGTACTGCAGGCTGAGCACTGAGCTTTAACAGATGGGTCTTTGTGGGGTGCATTATCCAAACCTGATTGGGCTTGTGGCTGTGGGACTGAGCTGCAGGCTGCTCTCTGCAAGAAGTCACTAGCAGTTCCTGCTGTGTGGTCCTCTCCACAGGCTCTCTCATCTTTTGGATTTCTTTCTTTGGGAAGGGCCCAAACCCTGTCAAATAGGCCATTTTCAAGATAAGCTCTGTTTGTTAATTCAAAGTACGCTTGTTTGGGAGTTCAGTGATATCTACAAAAGGCCCTCTGGTTTGTGTACCATACAACCTAGTCCCAGAAGTGAAATCTGTTATACCCCAATGCTTCCCTATGCCCAATTGGAGAGAATTATACAGGGTACAAACACCAGGGGCAGGAATCTTGAAGGCCATCTCAGAATCCTGCCAGCCATAATTCCGAACCTCTCACTTATCAACCCTCTGGGCCTGTGACAGCGTCAGCACCCCTTCCTCTATCATCAGCCACTGATGTGGGTTAGGAAGTTAGCTCGCTACACCCCCTCACTGTGAACCTAAGTTAGTTGGAAGGACAGCTGAAATGTAACCTTTGACACACAGTGGACATCACAGGTTCAGGTCAAAGTTCTCCATAAGAATATCCTTTAAACACCAACAATAAGCTCTGGGGTCTTCAGGCTACCTTTTCTTCTCAACAACCTATGAAATATAGGGGTTTCCACTCTGTCTTCAGATTTGATAATTCAGTATAACAATGCAAAGAACCCAGGACAGCACTCTAATTATGATTACAGTTTTATCATAATGGAGACAAATCAGGACCAGCCAAATGCAGAGACGCGGAGGAGAGGATACGACTGGAAGTTCCCACATGCATGTTCTCAGATGCATTGCTATCTTGATACACTGATGTATAACCAACCAGAGAGCTTACACAAGCCTCAGATCCAGAGTTTTTAATGGGATTTCATTATTGTAGGTGTCATTGATTGAATCATTGGCCATTGATTGAGTTTAATCTCCAGGCCTTCCTGGCTTTACTGGAGGCTGGGCTGAGATTTTGTAGCAGAGATGGTCAACCCTCCAATCACATGGTGATCTTTTTGGTGTGGCCAGTTCTCCTGCTAAGTTATTCATTTTGTGCGAGTGTCTTGGTTACTTTCTTGTTGTTGAGGTGAAATACTTGACACAAGTTAAAGTAGGAAAGGTTTATTTCACCTCACAGTTGGTAGAGGAATCAGTCCATAGTCAGGTGGCTCCAAGGCAGGGTGACATGGCAGAGGAGAAACAGCTCATGGCATGGCAAACAGGAAGCAGAGAGTGGTTAAGGAGGAGGCAGAAAGACAGACCTTTCCAGACCACACCTCAGAACCCAGCACCTCCACCTAGTTTTACCTTCCAGCATCACATTTAGCTTTAAACTCATGTTCCTATCACCTCCCCAAAGCCCCATCTATGGGCACATGAGGCTTTGGGGGACATCTAGATATAAATCTTAATAGTGACTGACTAGGTATGGTCAGGTAAGGTCTTGTGAGCCCTCCATGAGTAACAAATATTCTCCTATCACTCAGGAGATTCTAAGAATTTCAAGGTTTTCTGTTAGGAACCAGGGACAAAAGATAAGTATACACTTCACTGAACAACAGTAGCACATAAAGTCACTATTACCCATTAACATTGGCATATGAAGTTACCTGGATTGGGGCTTTATAATACTTCTGGGGTCTCCTGGAATCTTCTGGGAGGCTGTCAAGTCCTGAGCACAAGCTTCTGCTTCCAAGAAGGTGAGCTGTGAGGATACTAGGACAATGGCAGTGAGAGAGCGAGGTACAACCGGACATTACATGGACATCTGTCTTAACAAAGTGCACAATTAAATCTACTCACTTGGTTCACGAGATCATCTTAGAGGTCATTGTCTTACACATCCTGATCAGCTATCACAAGGAACTTTGGTTGAAAGGACATTTGACAAATCCAAGAGGTTGGTATCTGGCTGGTCAATGCTTTTACAAGAGGTTAGATTTAGTTGTTTGATATTTTTAAATAAAAAATTACAGAAAAATTCATTACCAGATAAGCCGTCATAAATGAAATATTCATTTCATTTTCTTTCAGGTTAAAACTTTTGTCTTGAAATGCTTTGTTGTATCTACTTAGAATGATCAGTGGGGATGCCTGAGGGGATTTCTCCTGGACTTGCTGGTAGAGAACATTAAAATTTCATGAAACCACTCATGTAATTTTAATGACCATCAAAAGAATTTTGACTGAAATTGGAAGGAATTTTAAGTGAATGATGCTCCTGGGAAAGATTGGAAGCATCAAGAGTCAAGGTCAAGGATCTATAGGGCACCGTCCTATCTATCCCTGTGGCAGAGTAGAGACGTTCTGTGCATAGTCAGGGGCCGTGGCCAGATGGCCTGAAAGAAAAAGAGCTGCCTGCCATCTCCCTGCTGTTCTGGAGGATGACGCAGGCTGGAGCTGGGCATGGACTGGAGAAGGACTCAGCGCAGCCAGTAATCTCCATGGAACCTGATGAGGCCCCAACTTGGGCTTGGTGTTCTCCTGCTTGGGCCTCTGCACTCAGTCTCCCTTTCTCTGAAGTTATTTCCATCTTGTCTCTACCCTCCTCAGCTCTTGAATCCTAAAGACTACTCAGATGTTTCTGTGTGCAGTAATTTCCATATCTCTGATTTCTGTCATGGCCCAAGTTTATGTTTTTAACCAGGCAATTAATTACACACTCACTGTGACATGCTTGCTGTTGTTAATTTACAGGGTTGTTGGAATCTGACCAAGCTATGGTTTCCTCAGACCTTACCAGCCTTCCTCCAAAAATAGGGTCACAGTCGTCACAACATTTCTGCAGGTCATTTCCTTTTTCTCAATGTCTTGGCTCTCTTGGCTTTCCTGCTGCCAGTGGTCAAGGCACATCCCCCATGAAGCCATGAGCTTACAGTCCATGTGGCTCATCTGTGACTTCTGATCTCTCGGTGGAGGTGATGTCATCCACCGCTCCCTACATACGACGTCCTCAACTTCTTGCCTGTTTCGGTGGCAGCAGGTCCTGACTCCTAGATGGGAACCCAGAGCTCTATCAGTTGCCTTTAAGGAGTCTTGGACACCCAGAGAAGAAAGGGAAATGGCTCCTTTCATTCAACCACAAACCCAAAGCAGAATGTCTATGTTCCAAGGCTCTGCTGTGATTCTGAGGTCTCTTGCTGTCCTCTGGTGGAGATGTCCTTAAAGCAAGTTTGCTCATGTTCCCTCTTTGTTCCTGAAAGTAGGTCCCTTTCATGACACTCCTTGTGTGTAAGGACAAGGCCTCACAGATGTCTTGGAGACAGATGTGACATCTAAGATAACTGTGACAGTAGGGACAATGGCTACAGTCACGCTTGTCTATATTGGTCTGGATGAAATGATGCTGTAGTTCTCAAGTGGGGTGTTCATTTTTCCAGGAGAAGCAGGCAGAGATAGACATCCACTGGGCCTGAGATGGGGATGTCTCCCTGCTCTCATGGAATCCCCATGGGCCCTTGGTGTTTGCTTGAGTTGTGGTTATAGCTTGAGACGAGAGCATCTTTTCTTCTGCCTGATGATGAGCTGGCTGTCAGGGGTTTTGTGATAAACACCTAGATCAGGAGCATGTAGTCAATGCCAGGATGTTGGACATCTTTTAAGGTCAAAGGGGCCTGCTTCTCATTCATTCAGAATGAATCTCTGGCCTTTCAGCACACATTTCTTAGGGGTGGTAACTGCACAGAAGGTCTAGAGCCCCTGATCCAATTGGGTTGCTTTGTCAGGCCAGGCAGGGTGGAGGCAGTGCTCCCTGGGTGGGACAGGAGAGTCCAGCCACTAGGAACATTGTTATAAAGGTAGATCAGTTTGGTCCCTGGATCTTACTAGTTGCACTTGTTCCCTTCCCAGGTATGGCAAATGGTTTTTTTCCAAAGAAGATGGAACCCTATGTTTCACCCGCATACTCTTTGGCAAAAGGAACTGGCTATTCTTTTGTCAGGAAGTGGGATCTTTCCTCTCCTTTTGATCTGGCTTGGCCTTTGTGACTCAGTTGTAAGAACAGAGCACAGGAGAAATGACTGTGCCTCCCAGAGCAGCATCCACACAGTCCTGGTGTTTCCTCTGGTCCTGCTGGAATGCGCACTCTGGATGCTTACTCTCGGGATGCTCCTTCTTGGAACACAGCTACTGTGGCACCCAGCCTGCAGTTCCCGGTGGATCCTTCTCACGTCGTTCTGGCCCAGAGCCAACATGAGATCAAAGCTATCTCAGGATGATTCCATCCCCCAGACCATGTGAATGGCCCAGTTAGTTCCCCAGGCATTGTGAAGCAGAAAAAAGCCACACTCGGGCCCGTGTTCTTTTGCTCAGCAGTGATTCTGGGAACATAGGGCTGTATGCAAAGGTTACAGCACAGCACAGCAGAGAAATTGCCTCGCTAAGGGTGCTTTGCAGACTGGGACTAGATGGCCCCGGTGAGGAAAGAGACTCACAAGGTCGCTTGTTGCTGCCCAAAAGCCTACCCCTGTGGATGGAGAAGCCGGAGTCACCGTGTGAACTCGCATTACATCTGTCAGCTACACGGAGGGCCACAGGCCTAGGCCCCCAGTTGAATGAACACTAAGTCCCCTCCTACCCACACCTACCATCCAGGAGGCACAGCAGGTTCACTCCAGGGCTTTCTTTCAGGGATAGGGTGGTGGAATGAGGAATAAATGTGCATGCAGTCTTTGCTGGGCTGATTCTAGGCTTGAATTGTGCTCTGACATTTTCTTGCTGCAAAGTCTTTGACCACATTCTTTCTGTGTCTGAGCTACAGTTTCCTCCTCTTTAAAATGGAGAAAATGAAAATGCTATCTCTTGAGTGTTTGAGAAGAGCTGTGTCAAACTTTTAGCATAATGTAGGCCCTCATCTATGGAAGTCCCTGGAGGCAGCTGGGGTCCAGTTCATTTGTGATAACCAAACATTAAGAAATGTGTGCTGTGTGTCAGACATAAGCTTAATGTTAAGCCCCTCAGACACACCATCTCTGGTCGGGACCAGCAGGCCTAGGGTCAGGGCATGGTGCTTCTTACCTAAGGGTCAACCATCACCAACCATGCGAGCTGAATGCTATTGGTGTTTTCATCTGGAAACAGTTATTTAAGCACTCATGCTAGCAGGAAGATGGGCAGCTACTCTGGGGCTGGAGTCAATGGCAGTCTCTTGAGTTTTGAAGGCTGTGAAGGGGGCTGCTGTGGGCTGGGCACTAGCAGAGATTTCTCTGAGGCCCAAGGAGTGGCCTCATGACAGAGGAGCCCAAGGTTGTGGCTGCCATGTGCCCAGCTGCTTGCAAGGTCCACATGGGGAGCTGCAGAGATGATAGGATGAATGCAGTTTCCACAACCCGGGGAGGTGGTGATTGCTCTTTGAGGACTTGTGGAGTTAGGGAATCCTCGGTGTGAAACAAACGACACATGGTCCACCCTTGAGCAGATGCTCAGGAAGGTCACGTGGTTGTTCTTCGGTCTGGGTTGTTGGTTTAGCAGCCACATGGAGGGCACATGAAGATCCTGACTCTGCTTCCGGCTGGTGGGCTAGGCCACCGATGTCACTGCCCACCTGGTCCGGCCCTTGCCTCCCATGACTCTTGATTGATTCTCTTCCCAGATCTTCACCCTTCCTACTCTTGGCTACGTCCCAGGACTCAGCAGAGCTGTGAAATGTGTTTGCTGAAGTTTCCAGCAAAGTGATAAAGAAGGTGATCTGGCTTTGGACATCTCCTCTCAGCTCCTTGGAGCCCTGAGCATCACAGTCCTTCTCAGGCTCTAAAGCCCTGTGTTCGCACCACCTCCAGCTGCCTTTGGGGAGAAGATCTTCTCTTGCACCACTTGCTTCTCAATATGCGCATGCACGTGCCTTCCTGCCAGGGCGTGTGACTTCCTTCTGTGGCACAAGGGCCCTGATCTGGCAGAAGCAGACATCAGGCAGTAATGTGAGCAGTGGGGCATGACTCTAAATACACGAGGAGCTTTGCTCATCCACTTCTCACCTCTGGCTCTGTGGCCAGGTTCCTAACAGGCCATGGACTGCGGTTTGGGGATCCCTGGTTTATAGGATTTAAAAGGGCTCTGAACTCATACAAAGCTCCCACCTAGAATATCATCACATCCTCAAGAAACCGAAGGAGGAAATGTGTGGACACAGTAAAGGACCCTGGCCATTGTCTTCCTTCCTCTTGTCCCTCCCTCCCTACTCTGTAGCTTAGCTGGAGTGCAGCTGAAAGAGAAAAGAAAGCAGCTTGGCAGGGGTCCGCTTACACCTGCCCACTGTGTGTGAGATACTGAGAAAGCATTCCTGTCCTCAGTTCATACGTGGAGAAAGTGGGACTCAGAGCAGTCAGGGGCCTGCGAGGGCCATGGCTGGGAACCTTGAGGCCCTAGTCCTGAGTTCTGTACGGTCCCGGGTTCCCTCAGGAAGTGACTCCATCAGAAAATCCCAGGGTATTTAAGTCTCTCAGCATTAATTAACATAGCTGGCTGTGCCTCCCGGTTTCTGGACCCGATGCCAGGGGCAAGGCCTGCTGGTTGGGGTTTGGTGTGGCCCTGGTGGCCAGGGAGCAGTGGGCTAGGACCAAGGGGAAGACACACTAGATGTAAGGGCCTATGGATAACGGCCCAGAGGAGCGGGTGTTGGGTATTTGAGATGGGAGCCCGACCACTAACCCTCTCCTTTTGAGAATTGGGGGCTTAGACTGCTGTGGTTGGAGCAGCTGTCCCTGATGGCTCTTTCTGCAGCATGGGGTCCCATCATTCCAACAGGCCCTGATAAGCATCTGCGATTTAATCCAGCCTTTCTGTTTTCTGTCTCCCCTGGCATTTCGTCTAGGGGCTCTCCCTGACCTACTCTCACTCACTTCAGCCCCGTCCAGCCCCTGGTGAGGGCAGGAGAGGCTGGGAATGATTAACCATCAAGCTTTGCAGACATTGCAGCCCTGTCTTCTCAGTAGCCATGTGTGGCAAGAATGTCTCCATTTCAAAGATAGAGACACTGAGGCATGGGGGGAATAGAGTGACTTGTCTAAGCCTGCCCACTTAGTAATGGGCCAACCATGGTATGGCCCAGGGGTCTGCCCTAAGGCCAGTCCTGCGTGCACACCACTGCCCAGAGAACAGACGGGCTGGAGATGAAGGGGCTGTGCAGGGTACAGGCAGCATCTGGCCAAGATCCTGGTGGCCTTTCTGCTGATGCAGGCCTAGAGAGAGGAAGGCTCCTGAGGGACAGGGCCCTCTGCAGCGAGTGAGGGGTTGGGATCTGTCTTTGGAGGCAGTGGGCTTGGTCCAAGGGTGGGAGTCCCCCAAGTGGACAGAGTAGAGAGATCTACCGGGGCCCCAAGGGAGGATGCCACAGCCTCTAAGGAAGGTTATTCTCTGCTAGGTAGACTTTGGAAGACTCACCTTCATAAGGAGCAACATTCTGACACTTACAATCTGGCACTGTAGAGCACTGATGGGGGCAGGATCCAGAGCCAGGGAGATTCTGATGGGATCAGCATAGCTGCCACCATGCCATTCACCTGTTAGCAATGATAATGGAGAACTAGTGGGAATTTTTTAAAAAAATTCATGCAAAGGTCTAACACAGTGCCTAGCACAGGGATCCTGGCAATAGTGCTAGCAGGTGCTATTGCTAATGCTGTGCAGTGGGGATTGGGGGTGGTGGGGAGTGGGGTTGGGGGCAGTGTGATCTCGTAGTGAGTGAGTAACACCAGCATAGATTGAAGTCCCAACAGCACTTGACAGGACCACCAAAGCCTGGGAAAGTCATCTTGACCCACTACTTAGACAGAACAAAGTTGTACCTGCTCCCACTGAGATGTGGTGTCTTGGTCCCCAGCAGAGCCCTTCCTTGTCAGTCTTACCCTACAAAACACGAATGCTTACAAAAGAAGACACGGTAGTCCCAAAGGGCCCTGGAACCTGCCCAAGAGCACCCAGCTCATCAAAGACAGACTCCAAAGTCAGATGAAGGGTCCTAACCATGATCGGCTTCCACCTTAATACTCCACAGTAGAGGTCTCTGTGAAAGCACCAGTCTCCCTGTCACCCTGTCACCCTGCTCTCCAAGCTGTGTGCTGAGGAGGTCACACTGTTCACACATAGTAAGGGAACCTCTGTGAGTCACAAATTCCTACTAAAACCTATAATGGCGGATGAAGGCAGAAAGCCTCAAAGGATAAGACAAGATCACAGCCAGGGACACCTGGATCAGATTTCAACTAGATGAAGACTATAGTCTCGGTCATCTCACTCCTGGGTGGATTAATTTAACCCTTATTAAGGATTAACATAATACCTTATTTGGAGAAGTCCTTGAATAATTCCACCCTTCTTGAGTACTCCCCTCCTTTCTTCTGATAACCAAATATTTATTTTATTTTATTTTTTGTCTTTTTGAGACAGGGTCTCACTATGCAGTTTGGGCTGCCCTTGAGCTCACTTTGTAGCCCAGGCTGGTCTTGAACTTGTAGTGATCCTCCTGCCTCAGCCTCCCAAGTGCTGGGATTACAGGCATGTGCCACCACGCCCAGTCTATCTGATAACCAAATAAATATGGGCCACCCAGAGAAGGTCGTGGTCTTAGCCCTGAGAGAATTTTGGATTCTGTGAGAAGGCTTTGATCCTCCTGGAGCCCTGAAATCGTTCCATTAGCCTCTTTTTATTTAGCCTTCACTGTACACTCGTTTGGGAGATTGCAGACCTGATCAGTCTGCAGTAACTAAGGGATATTATTAACCTGATACTCATCCACATTCCTCTGATGGGCTCCAGGGTCCACTGAAGCAAAGTGTACAAAAACTCCTTTTAACTGCCTGGTCATGTGGCTTGGAATCAGGCCCCGCAGGATTATTAGAGCCATCCATCTTAATTATACTGAAAATCACTGATGCACTTTCCATAGGAACACTCATTCACAAGCTTCAGTGCTGGGCCCAGGGCCTGGCAGGGCTCTCACTAGCTGGGGGTTATTTTCCTCATACTGTGTTTCTTTGTTCTCCTTCCCTTGAGGGCATGGTGAGCAGGGCGCTTCCCCTCCCCTTTCTTGGCAGGTGCTGATTCTCCATATTTAGTCCTGTAGTTAACCTTCTGCTCAACCCTATGGGTGCAGAGGCTCAGAGAGGCTGAGTAACTTGCCCAAAGCAGCACACTAAGGAGTGTTGGCTCCAAGAAGAAAAGCTCCTCTTCTGCTTTCCACTGGTGCCTCACAGACACCTCCCGACGCCCGCTGTCCCCAGTGTGGAAATTTCAGTTCTGTGGCAGGAAGCAGTAATGACGAGAAATCACTTCCTCACCAAATGCAAACCCTGCCAATAACCCCAGAAGGCATATCTACACCACACACAGGCACACGAACCGCACGCACCCATATACATGCCGATGAGGGACACATGATATATACACGTATATACGTGAATAGCCATTGTCATTTTCTGTGTGGTCTGTCTGTCTCTGTCTCCCTTCCTCCACACACAAATCCTTCCCCTTCTATTACAGGGCCTGGGCGTCTCCACTAGAGCACCTTTATGTGGGGTTAAGGGTGAATCTTCCACTCCCCATTCCCATGGGATCTGTGCTGAAGGTGACACTAAACCCGCCTGTGATCTGCCCAAGAATAAGCTGTGCTCTGGTGTCAGTCTTGGGAGTCGCCTGTGAGACCAGAGCTGAGGGAGGCACTGGAGTGTGGAGTCCAGAGCATTGTGGGAGCTCAGGTCTGGGGGTTCTGGCCCAAGGGGGCCTTTCCTCTAGATCTGGAGCACATAGAAAGCAGAAGCCAAAAGACAAATATAGGAAGTCAGACAAAAAAGTTTGGACAGTATGTACCAAGAGAATGCCATTTTGCTCAAGGAGAAAAAGGCTGGGCTCTAAGCTTTGAAGGATTCAGTCAGACAAGGAACTGAGGCGGAGGGAGGCCTGGGGTGGGAGGCGGGGAAGGTGGAGGAGGAAGCGGAGCTCTGTCTTAGGCCAGCAGGTGGCTGGGGAGGGGATTGTGAGGTTGAGGAGTGGCTGGGGGAGACCAGCAAGGTGATCCTAGCAGGATTCAGATATTATCACTCAGATATTAGCATGGCTTACTTCCTAAGGGAAGCTCAGGGGCAGGTGTCAGAACCAAGTCCCTCCTGTGGCAGGGAGGCTGGCAGGAGACTCCTGCACCTGTGTACAGGCAAGAGCAGCTGAAGCCAATCCAGGCAGGTGTAGGGGGATGGTGGGGATGGCACCTAGTCCTGCCACCTGCTGAGGAGTTAGGGGGCATTTTGAGGCTCTGGGTGATGGAGTGATGTCATGGGGTGGGACCAGCCCTGTGGAGCCAGATGCTGCTGGCCTCCTGCTTGCATGTGGGTTAAAGCAGGGGAGCCTGGACGTTGGGCTTGTGGGGAGGGTAGGCTGCCTTGGGGCAAGCAGAGGTCACTCAGCCCCCTTACTTGCCCCTGGGTTCAATGCAGCAGTCCTCAGAGGACAAGGCCATAGAAGTGCTGTCCAGCATAGACTGCTAAGTATTATTACCATGTGGACTGGCTCCTGATGCCCTCACTTGCCAGCAATACCCTGGGCACTCTGGGGCAAGGTGTGCGGTGTCCAGGGCTTGCAGAGCCATCCTTAGAAGAGCAACAGGTAAGCAGGCTGGTGGACAAGACACCACTCTGAGCGCTGCAGGCCCTGAGAGCTGCTACCCTGTGGACTCAGCGTGGGAGAGCTGCTCAGGCAGAAACTTTCAAGAATAGAGAAATAATTCAAGAGTCCACAACCCAGTCTGACAGTGTGGGGTATGAGGAAAGAGCCAGGTCTGAGAGGCCCTGAGCCCTTCGTCACCCAGGCATGGGGGTTGAGTGAAAGTGTGGGCTTGATTACCCAGGCGGGGTCTGGAGCTCGCAACCCCAGCTCACCCTAGCCCAGCAGGCCCTGGGTTCAGAACAGCAACTCCTCTCCCCCTCTAGCAGCAGAAGCCTGGGGCTCAGAAAAGAAGCACTCATTTGTTCAGGGCCTTGCACAGTGCTGAGAACTCACAGGTGCACATTCTGGCCCCACGGGAAGAGGGCGCCTAGACAGAACTGACAACTGCTATGGGAGGGGAAGGTGGGCCCCTCTGGGCCTGGTGTGCAGACCCTGCCCTTTGGCTGCAGCCACTGCCTCCTCGGCTCACTTCCACCTCCTCTGTCTTGTCCTGTCTTTTCCGCACTCAGAGGCTGTGGTGTGGGTAAAGGATTTCTAGAATGATGGCGCATTGGTCAAGGTTTTCCAGAGAAATAGAACCAGTGGGATACATGTATGTATGTATGTATGTATGTATCTGTCATTTATATCTATCTATCTATCTATAATATCTATCATCTATGATCTATCAATCTATGGTCTATCTATCTATGATCAATCATCTATCTATCTATATCTGTCTAACTATCTATCATCTATCTATCTCTTGTCTATCTATCTATCATCATCATCATCCTCATCATCCTCATCCTCATCCTTCATCTGTTGGAGTGGCTCAAGTGTTATGGAGGGTGACAAGCCCCAAATCGGCAGCACTGTCATTCCAGCTTCAAGGCCGCAGGCAGGGAGAATCTCGTGTTGACAGGAGGCTCTGCCTTTAGTTCTCTCTAGGCCTCTGACTGTTTGGTTGAGGCCCATCCACATTATGGAGATCAATCTGCTCTACTCAGTCTACTTCTTTAATGGAAATCCTGTGCAGAAACACCTTCACATACATATCCAGAATAACATTTGACTCAGTATCTGGGCACCTTAGGGCCGAGTCAACTTGTTACATGACATGAACCTTCATGCTGGCATGGATGAAGAAGGAGGTGGTAGAGATGCTGCAGGCCTGAGCAGAAACTCCAGTTTTCTCAACTAGAATAGGCAAGCTGTGAGCATGAGAAGCTAGCAGGTCAGTGCCATCTAGGCACCAGTGATGTGCTTGGCCCATGATGGCTCCCTGTCAGATTCACACCAGTCAGCCTTGATGTCCAGCCAAGAAAGGACACAAGCAGTGGTGATACCAATGCCTTTAAGCACTTATCAGCTGCTTCTCTGCCAGGATCACTGCACACGCATCTGTAGCTGATATCTGTAGGACTGAAGGTGATCCCTGAGATACCATCTGTTCCCCTGGGCCCAGAGAGCCCCCATTCATGGATCTGTGAGGTCCCTATGAACTCCAGTGTCAATTGGCTCCTCAGAAGCTGACTTCATCTGGGGCCAGAGAAAAGAGTGGTGGTTATGGGCAAGGCTCCACTGCTACCAGGGTCTCTGTGTAGGGGGAAGACTGCAGCATTTCTCTCTCTTTTGTGTTGAGGGGTTCTGGTCTGGGCTCAGCTCCCAGCCCCATGTTCTCATTGTGCTCCTAAAACTAAGTCTGGTGGGAGAACAGCAGACCTCTTGTTAATTGCATGGAAAGATTTAGAGTGACTTGAAGATGAACTACTTGAAGCTGTCAGAGGGAAAGGGTGTCTGGCTGGCAAAGAACTGATTTGGGACAGGTTTCATTTGCCCCCTTCACTCACCTTTACCTGTGCTGTCAAAAGAGGTGATACGTTGGGAACAAAATGATGACCATGGGAGCCAGGCCTATGGAATGGCTAGACCCTGCCATCCCAGATAAGAGGCTCCTTGTCCACACACACCATCTTCAGACCTTAGTTTTCCCATCAGAGGGCACAATATGTAAAAGCACTCACACCCTAAAGGGTACGGTACTTGCTAGAGTTTGCATCTTAATTGTCCTCTAAAGGCCTACATGTTGAAGCCTTGGTTGTCAGTCCATAGCACTCTTAAGAGGTGGTGGGACCTTTAAAAGGTGGGACCTAGTTGGAGGAAGTTAGGTCATTGTGGGTGGGCTCTTGAAGGAGTTATTGGGATCATGGCCCTATGAGGTAAGCTGCTTTCTTCTACTACCTTCCTCTTCTATGATGTTTGTTGCTCCCACAGGCCCAAAGCAACAGGGCCAAGCAGCCATAGACTGAAACCTCTGACACCATGAGCCAAAATAAACCTTCCCTCCATTTAAGTTGTTTATGTGAGGCATTTTCCCACAACAATAGACATCTGACTATTACAGTTGGTGCCTTATATAGGAAGAAATTCTAGACAAGGCAATGTGGGCAGAGTAGGATTCCAACCACAAACCAGCTTCCTGGGCTGCTCTGAGGTCCCAACCAACCACAGTAACCCTATCTTTGTGGTTTCTTTCTCTTTGCTGGTCCAGCTGCCAGACCAGGTCTGGAACAAAGGAGGTAGGTAGGAATGTATATCGAGTGAAGGATGGATAGGTGGGTAGCCGAATGGTTGGGTAGACTCATGGCTAGATGGATGGGTAGATGGGTGGATGGTTAGATGAGGCCAAAGGGAAGCAATGTCAGTATGGGTGGGAAGGAGCTTTGCTGAGAGAGTTGACTCCTGTAAGGTGGAGGCTCTCTCACTAAGGCTTGTTGAGCACCATGGAGTTTTTTTCTCTATCTTTTTTTTTGTGGTGCTAGAGATCAAACCCAGGGCCTTGTGCATGCAAGGCAAGAACTCTACAACTGAGCCATATCCCCAGCCCCTATTCTCTACCTTTGAAAGGCCAAGTAAGGCTCCTTATCATGCGTGTAGGGGGTTGAAGGATCCTGAAAAATTTGGGCTGAATCCCTCACATACTATGTGTCTTAGTCACTTTCTCCTCACTGGAACAAAGTACTTGACACCCATAACTTAAAGGAAAAGGGTTTATTTTGCCTCATGTTTTCAGTCCATGGTTGGCTGGTGCCAAGGCAGGAAGGTGTGGTGGAAGGGTCTGGTGGAGGATAGTCACTCACCTCGTGGCAGGCAGGAGGCAGAAGATGAAGGGAGGAGCCAGGGAGGGAGATGCACCCTTGTTAAACTCCACCAGGAGTGCTACCTTCTCTACTCTCCCTTGGTATCTGGCTGGCACACCAAACATGCTAACACTTTTTCTTTGTCTTTCCTATGCCTGGATTGTGCAAAGCTCCATTTCCATCTGAGAGCACCCACTGATTCTTCACCCTGCCTGCTGTCCCTTTGTGGGCTGATGTTACTTCTGAGTGTCCCTGGCAGACACAGCCTCACATCCTATGATAAAGTCCAGCATACCACATTGTTCAACTCTGGATAGAGAGCTTCTTGAGGTGGGCACCACACTGGGGCACACTGGGGCACACAGCGTGCCTTCCAAATGGTGGAGGGAGATCCAAGAGGAGCAGTGTGGAGAAAGAGATCACATGAGTGTGTGGTGGACATGTGAAGCTGTCTCTTCATATATATATATATATATATATATATATATATATAATCAAGTGGGTTTTCTTCTTTTTTTTCTGAGACAGGGTTTATTACATAGTCCAGGTTGGTCTCAAACTCATAGCAATAATCCTGCCTCAACCTCCTCAGTGCTGGGATTACAGGCATGCACTACCATGCCGGGCATATCAGGTGGTTTTATACAACTGTAATCAAGCAAATTTTCAGAAAACTAAAGGAAAGAGTCCACTGGTGGTTTCTTTCTCAGTGAAGGAGCTGAAGTAGATTTATGTGATTACACATTGGGCCCCCAGTTGTGTATTCTGTTAGTTCATGGACTATGCCTTATTCATCTTTGTTCCCTGCAGCTTAGCACAGAGCCAGGATTTTCTGATGCTTCCTCCACACACATTCCTGTCCATGAGTTAGGAAGGGAAGTAGTAAAGTGTGTGTGAGGGGAGGAGGGTGTGTCTGAGGGGAGTATAGTTGGTTGTGGGGCATATATCTATGTTTGTGTCTATTCCTAGGTTTATCTTAGTTACTTTTCTGTTAGTGTTGAGACAAAATACCTGACACCCAAAATGAGGGAAGGAAGGGTTTATTTAGCTCACAGTTTGTGGAGGTTTCAGTCCATACTCAGGTGGCTCCAAGGCAGAGTGGCACATGACAGGGGGCAACAGTTCAAGGTGGCAGAAAACAGCAAAAGCAACAAGAGCAAAAAAGGGAGGAGGAGCAGCAAGTAAACCTCTTTCCCTCCCTTATATTGTATGCAGGCTACCCACCCTAGTGTGGATGTAACACTCACACTCATAATCCCAGCATTGGCCCATAAGTCAATCAAAAAAGCTAGAAGCCCACCCCATGACTGCATGAGGCTTTGGGGGGACATCTAAACACAAACCATAACAGGGTTGTAAAAGTGTATGTGTACATGTCTGCACTGGTTGTTGGAGTGTGTGTGCATATTTTTGAGTGGTTGTATGGGGCTGTAAGTGTACATGTGGGGGTCATAGCGATGAGTGGGAGATTTTTGGAATATGCATTGTATGTGTATGGCCAAGTTGTGCTGCATTAATAACCCACCCATCTCTCAGGGGCTTTGCATAGGAAGAATTCAGTACTCTGTATAATGAGGGTTGGCAGGGGGCTCAATGCTTAGAGTCCCTTTGGGAACCAGGCTAATGGAGGTCCCATTTCTACACGGGTTTCTCCGTTAGTGAGATGGGTGAAAAGGAATTTGGTAAATTATGCACTTCTTAACATTTTTGCCCAGAAGGGACACATATTATTTTTCTCATGTTTTATTGTTCAGAGCAAATCACATGACCTCACCCAATTCAAAGGGAGGGCAGCACAACCCTCTTGAGTAGTAGTGGGAGCTGGGATACATATAAACAGTCCTGGGTACTACCACAGGGGCCAGGAGTTACTGTGGACCCATTGCAATGACTGTCTTCCCAGGAACTGGGACAGGATTAAAATCAATAGATTAGATTGGGAAGCACTGATGAAAGTCTGAATAGTCCATGAGACTCTTCCTTGGCTATGTTCAGAGGCACTCACATTAAATAAAAACCGAGTTTGAAAAATGTCAGTCTCTTTGAACAAGAGGAGAGGGTCCATTAGTATTCTAGTCAGGGGTCAGAAGTGGGGCTGCTGATGAAGAGATCGTGTAGGCTTTGAGTAAAAGGAGCCCACAGTGTTTACAGTGGAATAAGTCAAACTTTCTTGGGTGCTATGGTCTTGGGGAACTGCTTTACCTTTCTACATTATTTGCTTCTCTGCAAATTGAGACAGATAACCATATCTATTGTTGGATTAGCCTTGGAGCCTGGATGAGACAGTACCTGGACAACACTCACCCTAGGGTGTCCTGGAGCAGAAGTCTGGCATGTGCTGCCATCGTCATCTTTGCAGTTGGCCTTGGAATGCTATGACTAACCCTGCTCTACCCTTTGCTCGTAGTGTAGGCATGGACAAACTGCTTAACCCTGCCTTCCATCCTCAGTTTTCTCACTTGAAATTTAGGTGATGATACTTCCATTCTGCTCTGTGTAATTATACAAGACCTCTGTTAGGTGAGCCAAGCTGGTGTGTGGTGTGTGGAAGGAGCTCAGGCAGGGATGGCTGCAGGGCCGTTCTGGGGACCTGGATGGCTACACTCCACATCAATGCAGGAGTCACTCAAAATTAGTTTTGATCTTTTTTAAATTGAAGCAGTGCCTTCTCATTCTTTTCTTAATAATAACAACAAAGTCACTGCTGGATTTGTAATCCTAAGAGCCTGCTGCAGCTGGTGTGGCTTTGTGGATGGGCACACTTCTCTCCTCAGTGTCCCTCCTGTGTGATGTGAGAGCTGGAATTAGCAAGGGGCAGAGACCATTCATGACCCTGACTATAAAGAACTGAAGCATTTTCAACAAAGAGGGTGGGAGAGAGAGGTCATTAATTCCAGAGTGCTTGGGAACCAAGGCAGGCGCCTTCATTAGAAAGTTAAAAATTGCATTTTATTTCCATTTTGATGAGATTTTTATGAGTTAGAAGAGATGAAGTCAAATCTCATGAGTGTAATGGACCCAGAAAGATCATAGATACAGGACTGAATCCAATGAACCATAAGGAGTTTGGTAAATTAATTAAATATAAGAAAATAGTAATTTTGTATGCCATTGGATTAAAATCCCAAATTGTCTTATAAAGACAATGGCAGCTCTCATTCATGAGAGGAAACGATGACACCAACATCCTCCCTCCCAATGCTTATCTTTGTTTTAGGAAGCTGTTGTGTGAATATCCATGATGGTGGTGGGAGAGGGGTGGGTAAGGGGAGCACCTCCAAAATGCTTGCACTTGACTGTCAAACCTTTAGTTCTGGAACCCACATGTGCTGGACTCAGAGCTCTGTCCCCTTGTGGGGTTCGGGAGTATGAAACAGATTCACTGAGCAAGGGCTGTCA
Organism: Chinchilla lanigera; assembly: GCF_000276665.1. Taxonomy (NCBI): domain Eukaryota; kingdom Metazoa; phylum Chordata; class Mammalia; order Rodentia; family Chinchillidae; genus Chinchilla; species Chinchilla lanigera. Next base: position 3,585,570 of record NW_004955459.1, read on the forward strand.
CTTCAGACCCTTGTTTCTTGGGCTACAGCTTCTACCACTTGCACGAGTCTGGAGAGACAGAACACTCAAACAACAAGTTAAGCAACGTTGCTTTTGAGTTGGGGTTGGTGTACAGCAAGGGGTAAGGAACCACAGAAGCCTACAATTTATGACAAGATGGTCACCCGAGGCTCAGGAAGCACAGTTGTTCATGCTTCAAATGCACAGCAGCTGGAGGATTCTGGGTAGCCGCTCCTCCTGGGTTTTATATCCTGGGGGCAACATGACACATTGGGCTAATGCACAGGAAGACATACTAGGGGTGATTGACAAATATAGTGAATGTATAAGCCCAGATATATAAAGAAGTTTGGGAAAAGAAAAACTAGGGTTCAGGAAGCAGCTCCCATCTAACAGGAATCCCATTCTAATATCCCCACTTCACCACATGAGTGCATGTTAGCCCAAGTATGTCAGGAGGTGCCTGGGCTTTCGTTTTGGCTAAGTGCTATGTAGGAACCACTCTACATATATGATTTCATTTTATTAGGTCAACAGCCAAGCTGTGACCTAATTATGGGCATCACTATGGTCACAGTAGAGAGAGAGAAAAGTAACAACTACATGGATGTATCTCATTTTAAATTTAAGACCGCAGTCTTCAGGTGCTCAGCAATCATATTGCTTGGCAAACCCACTGCAAAGGCCCAGATGGTAAATATTTTAGGGTTGGCGTACCACATGCTCTCTCACAATTACTCAGCTCTGTTACAAGTGTAAAAACAACTATAGACAATGCTATGGGCAAGAATGGGTGTGGCTGCGTTCCAAAAAAACTTTCTGTGTGGAAACCAAGCTTTAGATTTCATATAATTTTCACACTCGGCAAACTGATTTTCTTCTCTTGATTATTTTCTCCAACCATTAAAAAATATAAAAGCCATTCTTAGCTCCCGGGCCATATAACACAGGTGGTGAGTGGGATTTGGCTGGAGGGCCACAGTTGGCTAACTCCTGTTAGAGACCATTCCTTCTGTCATATCCTGTGTGACTATTTCACAAGTTTCTTTACAAGTCTCTACTACCTTCACCTTCACCTTTGTTTTCTGCTGAGAACCTTGCTTCTGACTTCAATGAGAAAAAAATAATCAGAAGAGAAGATCTACAAACCCAGCTGTCAGCATGGGTTCCCACATCTGTGGGACTCAGAGTCATAGACAATCGCCTTGGCTCTCATTTCCAGTTAAGCCATTGGGCTGGGTGTAGTGGTGCACACCTATAACCCCAGCACTCAGGAGGTGGAGGGAGGAGGATCCCTGTAAGTTTGAGGCCAGCCTGGGCTCCATGGTGAATTCAAAGCCAGCCTAAACTGCATAGCCAGACCCTGTCTCAAAAAACAAAAACAAAAACAAAACCAAGTCAACCCACTACTAGTCGTCTAGATCTTCTATCCTCCGTCTTTTCTAGGAAGTCACTCCAGCAGTTCTTGCCCCCTGTCCTAAATCATTCCCATAGGCCTTCAGCTGTGCTGCCCTTTCTCTTATCTGAGAAAACAAACCTGTCTTCCTATCCTCACCTCCTCAGTGACCACTGCTGTGCTCCTGCTTGTCCCCATGCAATACTGTAGGCTTCTTCTGTACACACACCCATCAATGCTGCTCTGCATTCTGTCTTTTTAATAAGTAATTTTTAAGTTGAAGCAGGTTTTTAACAGGAAAATAAACCGACTTTCTGTACATAGGTCACTGGTTTTGACAAAATGTGTATTTCCATCATCTCCTAAATCAAGATATAGAATGTTTCCATTATACTTGAAAGTTTCAATACAAGATTTCAATACAAGATTCAATACAAGATTTCAATACAAGATTCCATTTCAATACAAGATTCTATTTTGATTTCTACCACTATAGGTTAGTTTTATCTGTTCTTGAACTGCCTGTTTAAAGAAATCTTCAAAGCTTCACTCTATTCATATTTTCCTCTCAATTTTTAATATATGTACAAGTATGTTTAAAGTATCACTGTCTTCTGATCCCAGAAGTTAGGTGATCTGAGGATCTACATTACTGAATTTTTCACTAGAGTATATTTTCCTGCCTTTTTGAGTAGCTAACACTTTTTAAAAGAGGCATGATGGCTATGGTGAATGGCATTTTGCAGCAGTCTAGATTGTGTTATCTTCCTCTAGAGACTGCTAGACATCATGCATACAACACTGTGAGTAGTTCTCTCCAAACCCTTAGTGTTAGAGGGTCCGGGGCTGTCTTTGCTCCTCTTATCTGTTTATATTTCCCTCCTTGGCGAGTACACTCAGTCTCATGAATTTAAATACCCTACACATGCTGAAGCTCCCAAAATTGTGGGTCAGCTTTGACTTCCCTTTTGAAGTTTGTTTTTGTTTCTCAAACAACTGCATTCTGCATATCTTTTTTCATTCTTTAATAGACAAATTCCACATGTCTAAAACTAATCTTCCTATCCCCAAATACTCCAAATGATCTGCTCAACTCACTTTCCCATTTATTGCACAGAAGCACTCTTTCTCAGTGGCTCAGACCAAGTTTTGGAATCATCCTTGACTCCATTCTTTCTTTTTTACTCTTCATCAAATCCATCCTATTGACTCTAACATCAAAGCAAATCCAGTATCCTGTGCTACCATCAGGCCCCATGTACTGTCAGTTCTCACGGTGCTTCTTGCATGGCCTTCAACCTTTCTCTGCCTTTGCCTTTTTCCCTCTGCACTTGCTTCACTCAGCAGCCAGGGTAATCTTTTCCAATGCCTAGCAGACCATATCGCTTTTATGATCAAACCCTGCAACAGATTTCCATTTTACTCAGAGTAAAAAACAAAATCCTACGGTCTAGAAGGCCCTGTGTCACCTGTCTGGCCTCAACTCCCACTACTTTCTTTCTCTCCCACTCTGGCCATAGCACTGTGGGATTTTTGTGTAGAGAGAGGGGTATGGAGGCCCTTTTCCCAGGAAACAGCTTCATTTGGGCTGGCACTGACTCATAGGGTTCATACTGGAAGGCTGAGTGAGGAACATGGCTTAGTTGTACAATTTAAAAAATATATATATATATATTTTAATTTTTATTTTAAAGAGAATAAAAATTTTAAAAAACTTTAAAAATGATGCAGTTTCAAAACAAGATGATAGGAAGTTAACAATAGTTCTTATATTGCATATTGTTATTTTCAAAACAGTTGTTCAGATTACCAGATATAGGCATGCAAAATTGATAAAAAAATTAGGCATTAACTGTTCCTTTCAATAAACCAACAGAAATTAGTAGTACAATATATATGTATATATTGTATATATATGTACAATTTTTGTGTCTTTGTCTCCCTAACATAGACATACCCTAACGTTTTACAGAGTGGCTGGATATACATTAACATTCTCCAGTCTGGCTGGGAATGATTTATGTTGCAGAGTTCCATCAGAACTGCACATGCCTATGCAGAGGCTGATATTGTTACTCTGTAGAGTTCTTTCCCCTCCACACCTCAGGAGGTGCCCTACCACAGTAGTACACCCTTTCTGTGTTTCGAACTTGCTGAGGAATGGTTCTTCTTTCCTCTGTCCAGCATCCTTTCCTGCAGAAGTCACATGGCAGGAATGGAGGCCAGATAGACTGTGGAGGACTTATTTGCCATATTAGTGAGTCTCAGATAGAGACACTGGGAGCCAAAGACCAGCATGGTGCTTGGCGGAATCGGGGATTACCGATGTGATCAGGTAATGAGCTGGAAAGTAGAGATCGCAGGCATGGAGGTCAATCTTGAGCAGTGTCTGTTGGGTTGGTCTTGTTTGGTTGTTCTCAGTTCACCAGGCTATGGTGCCAGTGTGGCTGCACAGTGCTTTGTCACACAAGTAGCCTCCACTGCTGTCACCACCGTGGTGCCTGCTGCAGCTCCTGGGAGGCTTGCCTCCCATCACACCTCTACTGTTTTTACAAAGAAGAGAACATTGCGCGTTGTTTTGCTGGGTAGAAGCAGGGTACAATTCCCTGCCTTTTTCCTCTGTTATCACTTCTTATTAATTGCAGTGATTGGTTATTGCCCAATTATGTTCCTGGCTTGGTGGCTGGGCTGGGTGAATTAAAATTGCTCCTCTTAATTTCAGCTTATATGAGAAGCCTGAGATGAAGGGGTATTTTTGTTTGTTTCACCACAAGCATTGCTGTGGTGGATGAGAAGGGAGTTGGTGAATTATGACAGGAGGTGGCCTCGGGTACTGAGAAAAGGTCAAGTTCTGGAGTCAGACAGCCTCCAGTTTGGAACCTGTCTATTCATTTAGTAGTTTATAATCTTTAGCAAATAATATGGATGCTCTGTGCTTCAGATTCCTCCTCTGAAGTGGGAGCAACCAAGCCTCCCTCGCAGGTTTTCTTGAGGAATAAATAAAGTCTCTACAACTGACTGATACACAGCTCCTGTTGGGGGGCTAAGATGCCATAGAGTGCTGTAAAGCGGTTCCAAGGTAGCAGAGGCTTGCAGGCAGCTCCTTCCCCATTTCCTTTCCTTTCCAGCACTTCTAGGCCTCCTGAGCGTGCGCCCCCTGCTGACCACATAGCATCAGGAGCATTCTCTGTGCCTTTGGTGTGGGGCCCGGCCTGCTTTTATTTAGCACCTCCTGTTTGGGGAAGCTCTGACCTCATCTGGATACCTCTGGACAGGCTAAGCATTTCTTCTGCCATGTTATCCATGCTCTTTAATTTATTAGAAAACAAACTTTAGTATTATGAATAAATTCATAGTACTATCTATGCATGTAAATAGTTATCATAATACGATGATCTCCTCCACCTCTTCGTATTCAACTTAAATGGAACATTACCGGTACGCCTAAGCCCCTGATAGCTCTTTCTGTCTTATAATCACTCATCTGAAATTGACCATATGCACCCTTTATTTGTTTTTTGGTAGCTTTTGTAGTTACTACAAGTGAATGTAGCTTTAAATACCGCAGTGCTTAATTTTGTGGGGTTTAAGCTTTACCTTAAGTGCGATGACTCAGTAGATATTTTCTTTGGCCAGTGGTTTTTCATCTAGTACAGCATTCTTAGAGTCTGTCTGATTCGATATGACATTTTGCTTCTTCATTCTACTGTTGATGGAAATCTTCATTCTACGTTTCTTCTCCTCAAGCAACACTGTGTTTGTGTGTCTTGTGGTTCCCTGTCCATATCTATGAAGCGGGTGGCTGGGTCATGCAGCGTATGTGGATTCAAGTTCCCCGAGGTTATTTTCCACGAGGTTCTTCCAGTCCCCACACTTGCCAGCAGAGAACAAGAGTGCCTGTTCTCCATATTCTTTCAGCTTTTGTACTGTAAGATTTCTTAATCTTTGCCAGGCTGAAGGGAATCCCTGAAGACATTCAATGGCATATTGTTTTAGTGTCCGTATTCTTTTCTGTCCAGGATCATGGAGGACTGCCCTGAAGGCCACCTCCAGCTGGAGACACATCCTATGACTCCAAGTCCCAAATCCATCAAGATCACATGCCTCTGTCTGTCTTCGCTGGACAGCAGCTAGCAATGGATGACAGGGCAGAGGCCAGAGGTATAATTTGGTTAGCCCTGTCTCTTTGAATCTGGAGATTTGTTCTCTTCACCCTGCATCTTCCCACAACCTCCTCTCAATTGTTGATTAATTTACCTTAAAGCCCTGGAGTGGTGCAGCTGCGTGAAGGGTGAGAAATAGGGTTGGTTTGTGGCTGGTGAGTGGCAGGTCATCCATCACTCTGAGGGGAAATTGCTCTTTTAAGAAGTAGTGCTTTGTTTCTGGCCCCAGTGTAAGTCAAGCAGTTGCGTGAAACAGTGACAGAGCTTGCAGCCCTGGGCTGGATCCATGATCAGTCATTTGTTGCTGCTGCAAGTGTCACACTTTGCAAATTTGCTGTGGTAGGCCATTTGACGAGTGGTGGAAAGCTGTCACAATGGCTTCATCTCAGCCTCCTAATAGAGATGCTCTGGCCTTCTGTCTGCTAGCTGACTTCCACATGAGTCTGTGGAGTGTCACAGTAGACCCTACTTTCTCCTTTATGACAGTCAGCAGCTACTGGGTTGTTTTTTTATTCTTTGATTCATTAACATGGTGGTTCCAAGTTGGACAACTTTTCCCTCTGGGGATACTTGAGAATGTCTGGAGACATTTTAGGGGTATACAACAAGAAACTGCTAGTTATCAAGTGAGCAGAGGTCAGGGATGCTGCTAAGCATCCTATAATGTAAAGGACAGGCTCTGAAACAAAGAATTATCCAGCCCAGATTGCCAACAGTGCCAGTAAGTGCCAACAAGCCTGCATTTGTTCCCTGAAGGCTCAGCAAACATGTGTCAAATCCCAGTGATGGGTCTGGAAACTCCCTTCCTCCCCACCACCCCCCAGAGAATGGCTGCATCAGCTCAAGAGTTCTTGGGACTCTTCTTTGCAGTGTCCCTTGGCTACTTGGACCCAAAAGTTTCCATTCTGATATTGTTTCTGATCATATGGGAAATTACTTGATTTTTCAAACCCCTTTCCCAGTCACCTCCTGTCCTGATCATTCAACAAGCTTAGATCTGGGAAGTGAATGACAAGGACCCCAGGCGCCAGCTGCCCAGGTACCAGGGTGTTAGTGCACACTTGTGGAAGCTGCTTATGGGGCAGTCCCACAGGCAGGGCTGTGACCGTAAATGCACATTCACATTACAAGTTACACATTTCTTTTACCCTGGCACTTAGGTTCTCAGGCCTGTGGCACCATGCCATTGGCTTCCCTGTCTCCAGCTGGTAGACTGTATACCACAGGATGTCTTGGTCTCCACGCTAGGGACCACTCTGGCCTCTTCCTTCCTGGGCTTCCTGTGTTCATCATTAGAATGTGGCTGTATTCACCTTTCGTTTTTTTAAAGCATTTTCAACGTGGGACAAATGATATCCCAGAAGCCCAATTGCCCTTCCCTTATTTCTCTTTGGTGGCCTCTTCAGGACTAGCACTTTGTCAAGTTATAGAGGAGTCTGAGCCTAAAGAAAAAATCAGAAATAAGGATCTCAGCTTTGTCTGTGATTTTGATATTTTGTTCATCATGATTTTCTTTGCATTAATTTAAAATTTAAAGTATTGCAATGAAATATTGTTTATCTTAGTTACAATGTGAATGTGTTTCCTTAAATTTTGCACCTGAAATGCAAAATGGGTGCATACCTGGCCTTACCCTGGTTCCATGCAGGGATGGCAAGAAGGGTTTCGGTGGCAGTGAGAAGTTTTTACTGATTTCCCATCGAGGCTATTTTCTGTGTTATCTCCACTGGGGCTTGGGGGAGGTGGTTGTAGCCCCTTTTTGGCACTGCCAGTGAGGTGGGCAGATTTCTTTTGTCAGGAAGCTTGACATATGTGGTGATTAATTTTAGGTGTTGATGTGACTCGGGTAAGGAAAACCTAGACAGTTGGTAAAGTGTTATTTCTGGGTGTATATGAGGGTGTTTCCGGAAGAAATTGGCAATGCACCCAGTTTGAGTGGGCACTATCCAGCCACGTGAGGGCCTGGAGAAAAGAGAAAGGTAGAAGAAAAACAGATTTGCTTCCTCTCTTCTGGAACCGGGACATGCATCTTCCCTTGGCTCTGGACATCAGAACTCCAGCTTGTCAGGCATTAAACCTCTCACTTGCATAGGAAGGCCCCTGGCTCTCAGGCTTTTGGCACTCAAATGAGTCATGCCACTGGCCTCCCTGGTTCTTAAGCTTGCAGATGGCACATGATGGGACTTCTTGGTAGCATAAGCACATAAGCCAATTCCCACAGTGAATCTCTTCTTTATCTACCTATTGATCAATTGATCTACTGCCTATCTATCCATATCTGTCACCAATTTGTATCTTCTATTTGTTCTGTCTCTCTGGAGAACCTTGAGCAATACAACACAGACCCAAGGTAACATGTCACTGAGATACTGGCTGAATAATATGACCATGGAGATGTTTAGCATTGGTCCAGTTCATCCAGTAAGCATGGCTTCCTTTATCAATGTCTCAGGACTGCTGCTTCTATGGAGCTCTGGTTTAATCAGGGAATTTTCTCCTGCTTTCTCTCCAGAGAACGGGAGAGCTGTTTAGGCACTGACTCTAAACAGCCAGGAGACCCCTGCAATCTTGGTTGTTGTTGGTTTTTTTTTAAGGTTTCAAACACATTTTAAATACTTGATATTATAGATAAGTTCCAATGAGTATCTTACTGAGATTTGGGGCAAGCACTAGACCCAAGGAATGTAGCTCTTTGCCCTGTGGTTGTATAGGTTTGTGGGAGAATCAGAGTCAGGGCTAGTTTGTTCTGCAGCAAAACATTTTGTCAAAGAATTTGGACTTTGAAGTATATCTGAAATCAAGCTCCACTCCTTATGTGTCACGTAGCCATGCTCCTTATCATATTTAAGCTCTTTCCTGTGTGCGAACAGTGGTGATAATTGCGAAGGTCATCTTTTCCCTCCACCTTTCTCAGTTTTAGGTAATCAGTAATTACTGTCTCTATAAACTTGCCTATTCTAGATTCATCATATAAGTGGAAGTACACAATATGTGGCATTCTGACTAGCTTCTTTAACTTAGCACAATATTGTCAAAAACTCACCTATCTAGTAACATATTATTTCATTTGTGGTCAAATTATTTGCCATTGTATGGTTATATCTTGTTTGTCCACTTATTTGTTGGTGACTATCTTAGTTTTCTTGTTGCCGAGACAAAATACCTCACACCCAAAGTTGAAGGAAGAAAGGTGTATTGTAGCTCACAGTTTGTAGCAGTTTCAGTCCATAGTTGGTTGTCTCCAAGGCAGAGTGACATGGCAGAGGGACATTGCAGAGAAGAAATGGTTCATGGCAGGCAGAAAGCAGCAAGAAGCAACTGAAGCAGTGGCCCTCTTTCTGTCCCTTCTATTCTATCTAGGTTACCTACCCTTAGGGCAGGTAGCATTCACACCAAGGGTGGAGCCCCCTTAATCTTAGCATCGCACCATGAATCAATCCCAGCACCACATCCATGATCCCAGTAGCACACACTAGATCCAGCCACCTCTGAAAAGCCCTACTTGTGACCACATGAGACATGAGGTGTTGAGGGGGAGCAGCCAGATACAAGCCATAACAGTGACATTTGGGTTATTTCCATTTTTTGACTGCTGTGAAAATTCTGCTATGAACATTCATATAAAGTTTCTATGTGGCATATGTTTTCATTCCTCTTTGGCATGTAACTAGAAAGGGAATTGCTGGGTCAAGTAAAAACTCTTGTTTTAACTGTTTGAGGAATTTCCAACCTGTTTTCCAAGGGAACACTGTTAGCAGCAATGCAGGTGTATTGTAGTTTCTTCAGATCCTCACTGGTACTTATCTGTCTTTTTGATGATAGCCATCCTGGGCATGAAGTGACAGCTCACTGGGTTTTGGATTTACATTTCTTAACAATTAATGACCATGTATCAGTCAGCTTTTGATTAATATAATGAAATAACCACAGCTGTTAAATTACAAGTAATAAAAGCTTATTTTGGTGAGTGTCTGAAGGTTCTAGTCCAAAACCAGGTGACTCCATTTCCTTGGCCCTGATGAAAGCAGCTCATGATGGTAAGAGTGAGTGGTGGAACAAGCTGCTGACTTCATGAGCCAGGAAGCAAGACAGGGGAAGAAGAGGAAGAGAACAGTGTCCCAAAATCCCTAATGAGAGGAAGAGGTCTAAATTTACTTTTCTGTGTGTGGAAATCCAGTCCATTTAACTTCACTTGTTAAGAACACCACACTTTGGCAGTTGAACTGTTCTGCCACCCTTTCACTGTAAATGTTAGGCTTTTTCTGTAGATTCTCAATTCTGTTCTATTGATCAATGTTTATCTTTATGGTATCACACTGTCTTGATTATTGTAGATTTGTAATAAGTTTTGAGACTGAAATGGGATTACTTCAACACAGTTCTTTTTAAAGATTATTTTGTCTGGTGTAGTTCCTTTGCATTTTCATAAGTACTGTTGTAGACTGAATTGTATCCCCTCAAATTCGTATATTGAAACCTAACCCCCAATATGATTTACTTGGGTTCAGGACTTTTAGGGGAGTTTTCAGGCTTTATTTCTTCATTTTTTTTTTTTCTACTCTTTTCTCTGCATCTGGTACTTCTACTATGTACATGTGATTAACTTTGTGATGTCCCATACTTTCCTGAGCCTCTGTTTATTGTTTTATCCTTATTTCCCTTTTCTCTTTTGGATTCTTAATCTGTACAGATTCTTAATCTGTAAATTTAAATGATATCATTAGGGTGGTGCCATGACATGATGGGTAAAGAGAGGAAAAGTTAGCAGAGATCTTTCTGTATTCTCACAGAGAAGAGCTTAGGTAAGGATTCAGAGGGAGTCTGCAAGCCAGGAAGAGAGCCTGGCCATTTCTTCTTGTGGATTAAGCTATCTGGTGACCTTGGCCTTTCTTTCTTCTAATTCAGCTTTGCTTCCATCCACCTTCTCTGTGCTGTTATTGTGTGTACATTGCATTTTTTTTGGTTTTTGGTTTTTTTCCGGTTCCGGGAATGGAACTCGTGACCTTCTGCTTGCCAGGCAGGCGCTTGCCACTGAGCTAAATCCCCAGCCCCTGTGTACATTGTATTTTTATTTTTAGTAGTCCAACACTGTCATTGTATATATGGTGTTTTATACTCTTAGTTAAGAGAAAAAAGGAAAGAAATACAAAATACACCATCTTTTGTAAAAATTTATGTAATTATCTTACTCAGTGCCTATTTTCCCTACATGAAGGAGTGTGGTTTCCTGATTTTATTTGCTTTCAGCTGAAAAATTTCCTTTAGTGTTTTTCTTAAAGTGTCATTGCTAGAAACACATTCCCCAGGATTTTATCTGGAAATATTTCTTCTTCATATTTTATAGATTTTTTTTCTGAATATGCAGTTTTCAGCTGATGAATTTCTACATTCAGCACTTTAAATATGTTGTTCCATTTCTCTGGCCTTTATTGTTTCTGATGAGAGGTCAGTTGTTAGTCTCATACAGATTCCCTTGTATGTGATGAGTCATTTTTCTCTTCTTTGAAAACCTTATCTTTGTCTTTTGACATTTGATTACATTTATGTTTGGATGTGGATATTACTGTATATATCTTAGTTTGAGTTTGCTGATCTTCTAAGATTTTCTTCATGAAATTTGTGAAGTTTTCAGGCTTTATTTCTTCAATTTTTTTTCTACTCTTTTTTCTATGCTTCTGGTACTTCTATGATGTGCATGTGAGTAAGCTTTGTGATGTTTCATACTTTCCTGAGCCTCTGTTTATTTTTTTAACCTTATTTCCATTTTCTCTTTTGGATTCTTAATCTGCATGCATTTATCTTCAAGTTTACTACTAAATTTTTATTCTGATGGCTCATATCTAATGTTGAATCCTGCATGTAAATTTGCCATTTTTGTTACTGCATTTTTTTACTCCAGAATTTCCATTTGATTCTTTTTGAAAAATAATTTATCTTCACCGATACTCTGTGTTTGATTACTCCAGGGTGGGTTCAGCCTAATGCTTATGTATAACCTTCTGAAACCCCAAGACTGACAGTCCCCAGGCCCACCAGAACTTCTCCTGGTTCTCTTTTCCTAGTGCTGTTTAACTTCTGATTACTCTACTGTCTTTCTGTTGCTACTTATATTACTGAGCTATGAGCACCTTCTTAGTTGCCCACCACCAAGCTCTCCCTTGTTTTTCTTTTAGAAATGGCCTTAGGCACGAAATTCTCTATATCTTGTTCCAAATAATATCATTTCCTAAGCAGTGTTATGGCACTCTTTCTCCTGTTGAGTTATTTCTATGGCCTGCTTCTTGTACTTGGATGAAACTGCATTAGAAATAGGGACAGAAACAGGAAGAAGGCCCTGTCTTCCCTGAGTGACACTCCTACTTTGTAAACAGAGGTTGGTTATACAATGGCTCCAAATCTTGTTGGATTGACCCTGCTGATGTAGAAATCTTCCTATGGGTGAGCTAGAGTGGGAGTCTGTGACTTTTGGAATAGATTCTTCATGAATAGGAGCTGGGAGGAGGAAGAGAGTATTTTAAATGGGGCTGTTTATTATCCTGACTGGTGATTAGTCAGGAACCAGAAGCAGTGGGGCATAGGTTATGGGGCAAGAACCTCTTCATGGTTTTCATACGAAGAAATGAGACAGGTTAAGACAGTGTAAGAATGGCTAATTTGAATAATTCCAGTGGGCTCTAGGATATAATCTTCCTCTTTCATGTCTGATACCTGACCCTGGGGTACTAGGGCAGGGAAATATTTGTCCTGAGAAGACTGTACCTGACAGCTCAGACAGCAAGTAGGGTGAGTGAGCCCTGGATTGGTTAGTTTGCATATGAAAGTGTCCTATGCCTCTATGAGTGTGTTAACACCTCTTTATGTTCTGATGTATACAGTCTTTCATGGTGTGGCAAGTCTCCAGGGCTTTGTGAATACCAAGCCATCTCTCTTTTTTTATTTTATGGGAAAAAAACCCAAAATTTCATAACAAAATAATAGGAGGATAACAATAGTTAATTCATTGTGTATTGTTATCTTTATTTTTTATTTTAAAGAGAATTAAAAACCCCCAATAAAAATGATATAGAATTTCAAAAAAAGATGATAGGAAATTAACAATGGTCATTGTATTGCATATTATTATCTTCAAAGTAGTTGCTCAGATTATCAGATGTAGGCATGTAAAATTGATCAAACAATATCAGCACTAACTGTTCTTTTTAATGAACTAGTAGAAATTAGTAGTACAATTATCTTAGCTACTATATATATATATATATATATATATATTTCTTCCTTCCTTTCTCACTTTCTCCATCCCAGTTGTTCTTTTCTTTTAAGCAACTTCTTTCCCTTTCACAGTATTTATTGTACCTTTTGGATTTTATTTACTCTTTCAGGTTCTTACACGAGGGACACTATGATGTTTACACATGCGAGTCTGATTTATTTCACTTACGAGTATGGTCTCTAGTTGCATCCATTGACCTACAAAAACCTTGATTTTATTTTTCTTTATAGCTGAGTAATACTACATTGTATAAAAATACTACATCTTTTTTATCCATTCCTCAGTTGATGGGCATTTTTGTTGTTTCCAAGTCATTCTCTGTAAAGTAGTTACTCAGAGTACAAGATGTGGGCATAAAAAATTCTCCAATGGATATTAGCACAAACCTTCCTTTTCAATGAACTAAGAGAGCTAGTAGTACAACTAACTTGCATTTTTCCTTTTCCCTTCCTTTCTTTCCCCTTTCCCCCATCCTATTGAACAATTTCTTCTCATTTTACAATATCTGTTGTACATTGTAGACCTTATTTACTCTTTCAGTTTCTCACACCAGGGAAACAATACAATGTTTAAACGTATGTCTCTGATTTATTTCACTAGTGAGTATGGTCTCCAGTTGCATCCATTTACCTTTAAAAGTTGCTGTGTCTGGCACTTGAAACTTCAGAGAGGGGACAGTGGAGGATGAAAAAAACAACAATCAAGATGCAGAAAGCTGAGGTCAGGATGAGGCTCCTCTCCTGGTAGGTAGTTCTTTCTGTGAACCATGCAGTGACTTCAGTGTATTTATTTATACACTCAGCAGGTTGATGTTGGATGAGGACCCTCTGCCTAATAACTTGTTAGCCTGTCTTGCCTCAGGTGCCTTGTATTCTTGGAGCTGCAACAGCTTGTTTATGTGCCTTGCCTTGGGTGCTTAATGTTTTCAGGTCTGGCCTTGTGTTAGCTCTGCATGTGTGATCTATCTTCAGTTTCAGCCACCCCACAGCTACCCTTTTCTGTTTTGTAGTTGTAAGCAATGAGTGGTCAGTTAAAGTTGGAGGAGCTGTGTTTGGAAGACTCTGTAGATCTTCTCATTTTCCTACCGTTTTCATTCTAAGTGAATTTACTCATTTAAGCTAACGATTCCCATTCCAAGGATTTGAGGTCCCTGCATTCAGTAATTTAACTGTATATACCCTATTAACCCACGACAGTAGTCAGTTACTAGTGTATCTGGCAGTTGTCAGAAGGTATTAGTGATTTGAGTTTTTTTGTAGCTAACATATCCCTATGGCATTGTTTTATACATCTTGTGGTTATACTTTTCTGCTGGATGTTCAAGACCAAATTTAGATGAGACCTATATTCATCAATTTTTGCTCTTTGTCAAGGTTAATTAAGTCTCCTCAGGATTTACCTTGGAACCATGTGTAGTATCTCTTAGTTCTTCTGTCAGTGTTAGCCGACTGAATGAGTCATGGCCATTGCTTGACCAAGTTACTTTCTGAGAAAGCTTGGGAGACTTTTCTGTCCTGGTGACTCTCCTTAGGCACACTATACACCATTGATCTCCTTCCACCATGGTCTAACAATCTTCTTGGTCAGAAGATCAGGGACTCACTGAGTTGTAGAATGTTGATGAAGGTTCTCTTATGTCGTGGGACCACATTGACCTCAGAGGGACAGGGCCAAAATATTGGCTATCTTCCTGACCCATCTTTCTAATTTTTGGTCTCCAAACCTTAGTTGTTGAACATCGAGAAGAGAAGGTTAATGACTTTACATTGTAATGGGAGCAGTGAGCTTAATATTATAATTTTATGTGAATATCAAGCACCTTAAAATATAATGTAGAACCATTATTTCCTACCATCCATGGATGTTTTAGTAGTTAAACCCCCATAGAATGTTAGCAGACAATAGTTTTATAGTGTTACACAGAAAATTTAAAATCAAAAGCCATAAATGATATTGTAGCATAACAATGATGATGACATTTTTTTGTAACACACTTAAATTTCTATTTTGACATAAAATAGCCTTTTTAGCCAGTCTCATCTAACTAGTACATAAGAAGCTTTTACCTAACTTGTTGACCTTTAATGGAATTTCACTGAAGAAATTTGTGACATTGTCTGGACTGTTTAATGTCTCAGCTTCTCTAAGTATAGAGGCACATGCATAACATATACATCACATAAGTTTTCATTAAAGGCAGAAGTCTGAATCTGAAGGAAAAATAACAATCCTTTTCTTACATTTTGGAAGACATTTTGGAAGACATCTGAAGTGTGAATACTTCTAATACATCATGAAATTAGCAACAATCAATTGTCATAGCCATATAAAACTTTTGTTTCTTAATTTTGTTTCCTACCAGAGCATCTTGAAATCAGAAAACTTTATTGTCTTATTTTTATAAAACTTAATCTTTTGACAGTGAACAATGTAAACATATCACAATAATATAGTTTTAATAACATTTTTGGAGTGTCTTCCATAAGGCTATGGAGATCATTAGGGCCTCCATTAACAAACAAGAACTGGGATAATTATTATTCCAGGCAGCTGCAATCTTGTTCATCAATTGGAGTGCTGTCCAATAATTTCTCCCCAACCTAAGGGATTTTTGTTTAATTATCTTTTTGATAACTTATGAAGACTAGATCATATCACTTAACACATTATTTTTCAACAAGAAACTCTCAAGTCAAAACACATAAACAACAGTATGCATTATATTTATAAAACCAATTTTAACATGATTTTGACCAGCTGACAACTTAAGTGGAAGAATATCAGCCAAATGTTTCAAAAATCCAAAAATGCTAAAAGAAGAAAAATTTGTTGAGCTCAAATAAAGCAGTTGTTTACAGACTGAACAAAAAGACAAACAAATATACATATGACAAATCTGTTTATAAAATCAGAATGCATACAAACATATTTTTGACCAAATTGAATTATGATAACTCTTTTATAGTTTTAGAAGTTTGTAATTATAAATAGACTATTCAGGATCATTTGTAGTTCAATTAGCAGAGATCTTTTATAAGAAGAATTTGGAAGGAATAAAACTTTTTATCATATATATATATGTATATATATATATATATATACATATATATATATAGTATTTTATTCTGTCTTAAGAACAATGGCAACTTTTGTGTTCTTCTTTCATGTAGCTTCCAACTCAGTTATCTCCATATACCTTCTTAGACCTTTGATTCTCATTTTTGGTTACCATCTCCTGGGCATCCTGGGCCAATTTCTTTAATTAGCCCCAGGTCAGTTCTAGCCTCATTCTTGTTTATCAGCTGTGGTGTAGTCTCTGAGGCCTCATTGCCACAGGACTGAGCATCAGCTTCTTGAAAGGTGGAACCAACTCTTTCTCTGGATCTGGGTCTAAGATACAGCTGGATAGCATGCTCCGGCACCCAGATAGGCCATTCAGCATTCTCTGCAAAGACACCGCATACCCTCAACCCTATATGAGTACTGTGCTGGGTCCCTTCCATTGTCCAGTGTGAAGATCTTTCCGAAGGACCCTTCCTAGCTTCTTTTCCTTTACTTGATTGAATTGTGTTTTTGCTGCTGTAGTCCCATCCCTAGTAGGATTTTAAAAGGCAATAATACATACTGCCAAGCGAAGTCTATTAGGAGGTGTGAATTTTGTAGAGAATAATACCCCATTCTGTTTTTGTAATTGAAATTTAAGGATATGGTGAGCACATTCAATAATTGCTTGACCTTGAGGGTTATAAGGAATTTCTGTGGTAAGGGAAATAGGAAAAGTTTTACAAAATGTTTGGAAGGCAGCACTCATATAAGCTGGACCATTGTCAGTCTTAAGTGTCCATGGGTAGCCAAGGGTAGCCTCTTTACACCATTTATTTGCATTTTCAAAGGCCAATTGTTGAACAATTAACTTGCCAGCCTCTGTGTCATTGACAGTCCTCCCACTAGCCTGCAATAAGTGTGCCACAAAATCCTGAGCAGGTTTATCAGGACCTTGGTGAATGGAGGTCAGATCAAGGGATGTCTCACCCTTTGAAGGAAGTTCCCTCTAAGCCCTGAGGCAGTTATTTTAATTTGTTCATATGCTTGCAGTTCAAAAGGAAATTGATTATTTGTGGCAGCGAAGGCATCTTCTCTGATTAACATGTCTTTTATAATGGCCATGTTGTGAGTGGCATTTTGAGTGTCATTGTGAGTGGCTTGATTCATGCACAATTTAAAAAAATTCCCTCCAGCAATAAATAATCCCCCAGACTTAAAAATGTTTTACCTATTTCTTTCTAATCATTTGGGACCATAACCCATTGTCGTATGAGCTCTGTAAAACCCAAAGTAAATTCTGTATGTATGTATATACAGGATAGATAACATGGTTGTTCTTCTGTCTTCTATTTCTATGCTGAAAGAAACTGTCAATGAGTCTTTGGTTGACCAGTATTGCATGTCTATATCTGTTTTCATGAGAAGCCACTTTGAAGATATCAATATATAATACAACCACCATTGTTAATTCCCTACCACTTTGTTTGTAACTCTGTATTGTCTGTATTGTGCTTGTGATATGTTGTAAAATGTTGTATGTCTGTTAATGTTTCCCTCCTTTTATCTTTAAAATAAAAAAAAAAAAACCCAAAGTAAAATGGGCGGTAGGGCCATAGGTAGTGGTAGCTTTCTTTAATTCTTTGAAGGTATTAAATCATATAGGCTCATGAATATGTATAACTTGTCCTGGATTATTGGGATCTTGGACTTCAGCAAAGGGTAAACATGTTGAAAATCCTCCAGGGATTCTCCCACCCCCTGGCTTCTTTTAGTGCCAATTGCAAGGGAGAAAGAAGGGATGACTCTATTCTATGAAGGGTGGAATTCTCAGCTTGTGATCAGCAAAATTTTTCTGAACTGAAAAAGAAGTAGCCTCTTGTGGTACATTTAAGGTTATTGGTTTTACTTTGGGTGGTAGTGAAATGGAAGTTGCAATGAAACACTCCTCTAGTGGGGAAGGGTCTTCTTTGCCACCCACAGCTCTTTCCTTATCTGATTGAGGAAAGCTAGTGGGCTCAAACTCTATTGGGGGGTTGCTCCACTATCCTTTTTCTGCTTGGGACTTACTTTTAAGATAGCGCTCTGAACCAAATCCTCTCTGGTTATCTCAACAGGCATGTGATCTCTGAGACACTTCCTCGTTCAGGTCCACAACAAAAAGGTAAATACAGGAATCAATAATACAATAAGCATTTGTATATATCTGTTGTTCTTTAAAACCTGTTTGCCCCATGTCTTATACCTGATGAAATCAATATTGATAATATCAATATACCTCTCTGCCCTATGCTTCTCCTGAGCCTGTTTTGCTCCTTTGCTCTCATGAGCCTGTTTTATTCATGTGTACACTCTCGGAAGTGTCCTTTCACCTGTTTTGATGAGTTTCCGTGTGCTCTGATTCCGTTTCAGGTACCAATTGCTGCATTTGGCACAGTTCTTGAAACTCTGGAGAGGGGATGGTGGAAGATGAAGAAAAACAAGAATCAAGATGCAGAAAGCTGAGGTCAGGTGGAGCACGCTCTCCTGGTGAGAGAGAAATAACCACCCAATGACTTCAGTGTATTTATTTATACACTTGGCAGGTTGATGTCAGGTGGGGCCTCTCTGCCTAACAATTTGCAAATTCTTGCTTTTAATACACTCCAACTTCCACTAAGATATTATATATATTAGAAACCCTTCAAGCCTCAGTCTGTTTTCTAAGCTAATGGTGCATAATTAAGCTTAGTAATGGGCTGTTCTGCAAGGACTTGTCATACTTAAACTTGTACTACTCCTTTCTGCTCTCATATTGAAATGTTATCTGTAGTTTTTAGAGCTGCTTCTGCCCTACTCTCTACAGGTCTACATTACCCATCTAGCAGTCTCCCTCCTGGGTATCCACCTAAAAGACTCAAAAGTAGTGTGCTGAAGAGATATCTGTGTGTCCACATTCACTGTAGCACTATTTAGAACAGCCAAGTTATGGAGTCAACCGTATGCCCATCAACAGGTGGATGGGTAAAGGCAACATGATGTCTATGCACAATGGAATATCATCAAACCATAAGACGAAAGAAATTTGCTCAATTTTGATATGGATGGACTTGGTGAACACTATGCTAGTTGAACCAAGTGAGATGCAGAAAGACAAATACAAAGTGTTCTTGAGTATCACTAGAATGTAAAGGCAATCAAATTCAAAGAGGCAGAGAGAAGGAGAGTGTTTTCCAGAGGTGGTACTGGTTTAACGGGGAGATGATGGTCAAAGAGAAAAGCTTCAATTAGGCAGGAGGCATAAATGTTTCCTTTGAGATATATTGCCCATCATGGTGCCTACACCTGCCCAAAGTGGAGAGCTCTGTAGCCAGGAGCAACTCTGGTGGCCTAGCTTTTTGAGAGGACTCAGAGCAAGGTGCCCTGAAATGCAAAACCTTGGCACGTGGAGAAACAGCAGACAAGCGGAGGTTACTCTCTGGCCTCCTCTTACATTAGTCTCCTGAAGCAGACTATGAAAGAATTCCTTCACCTTCTTCCAAGTGTGGTTGTAAGACCCTCATCCAACCGGCAACCTCCTATACACAGAATAAAGGCATATTCTTATCTCTGAAGATGTAGGGCATGGAGAAGCATCTGAACAAACTGGCCTCACCAAGTCCTCTCAGTGCGCTGCCATTAGCTCAGACCCTCTTTGTCCAGTCGTACTTCTCATGACTCCTTACTCTTCATCAAATTCAAACATACAAATATAGAGGTTTCCTTGTTTCTTAGTCTTCTTCTCTGAAATGTTCATGTCACATAAAATTTGTATCAAATATATTTATGTGCTTTTTTCTTATTAACCTGTGTTTCAGTAGAGGAGTTTCATCCATGAGCCTACCAACGAAAGAGGAAGAATCTTCCCTGTGCTTCCTGGAAAGGGAGGCGTCCCATCTTCTCTGCGGTTCTGTGCGTGTGTTCCTAGAGTCTTTTCTCTGACACAGAGCTTGTTGGTTTGGGAATGAGCTGACTGTGTCTAAAGACTTCCTGCAGTTATGTAGAATTAGCAGGTTGTCATGAATAAATACTTCTCCCTTTGCTATGAGAACAATTTCCAGAGACTTCAGTTGCTTTTAAAAATTTCTTCCAGGTTAAAGTTGCAGGGGAGCCGACTGTGTTCTACACTTCTCCATTCTATAAGTTGGTCTCGTGAGGATAATTTGAACACATGGTTTGGTTTACTTTAATGTAATATTAGTCTAGTATAGCTTCACTATTTCTTGTTGTGATTCACTTAATGAATACCCACTGTAATAGTGGTTAGAAGTTAGCCAGACGTAACAAACAAACAAACAAACAAACAAAAAAATAGAAGATTAAAACAAGTGCTTCACTGGATCCAAGCTGGTGTTAGTATCTTTCCTTTACCAGACTGCTATTGAACTGTTTTGATTTGGTTCCTTTTTGCTATCTTCAATATTATGCTCCATCATGGCAACAGGTGAATGCCATATATTAATGAAACCGTGTAAGAACTCCTTGGTTGACCCATGTGCTCTGGTGATGGCTTAGATTTAAGCAAATACTGGATTTGCTAATTAAATGGTGGATAATCTCAATGTTATTTACATATAGCTATGCACTTACAAGCTTTTAGAAACCATTGTTATTCATATTTCCTGGTAGAAAAATAACTGTTATAGTAGGTCTGCTGCTGTCTAGTCCAAACTCCATTTGTGTTTTATTGGAATTGTTTTTGTTTCAAATATTTAATAATTTGAGATTTCTCAAGTATGACTCTTAATTATAAGAGAATAAACTATCTCTGGCAAAAAACAAACAAACAAACAAAACAAACAGACAGACAAAAAACAACAACCAAAACAAAACAAGTACTTTAGCAAGCCAGAACTTGATTTCCCACCTAAGTGGAACCTAGGGTAGGTGGGGCAGGGCTGGGCTGCAGGCTGCAATGTCAGGATTTCCTCCTTATGTTCTAGTATCTTCATTATGCTGCCTTCATTGCACAGTAGAAGATAACTAACTGCTTCTTCCATCAAGACCACATTCTGGAGTAGGAAGGGAGAAGAGTGAGGAGGGATGGTTGGACCTATACTTTCTTTTTAAGGACATATTCTGAAAGTTGCCTTGACTAGAACTTTGTTACATGGCCACAGTTAAGAGCAAGGGAAACAGGTATCCGCTGAGATCCAGGTGTTCGGTTGTTACAGGAAAAGGGACTTGTGGACAGTGACTCACTTATGTCAGCAGCACCCCTGATGTGTGCCAGGCATAATGAGCTGCTGGGAATATTTAAAGCAAAGCCAGAAGAGCCTTTTACGGTGGACCAATTAATTCCATTGCCATTCCAATAAGAACTTTCACTTTAGAAATCACCCCAAGAATTGCACGTCCTTTTAAGTGACCCTGGTCAGGGTCTGCTTCATACCTGGAATGACATTCACAAGGCTAAATTTTAGAAGGGATGTTGCAGGGTCACGTTCTTCCTGTCATCTCTTTAGTCACACATTTGCCATAGCAGGAGTGGCAAGACTGAGCCCGAGCCCAAGTGTGCTTTTATTCCTGGTTCAGACTATGGGAGGTGTAAGTTTTGTTGAACTATCTTACTTTATGTACTAGGCTCTGAGATGCTTGCCTTTGGGTGTCAGGGTCAATAGAAGATTCAGTCTCCTGACTGAGGTGCCTGGGGCAGTCAGTAACACACACTCATACATCGGGTGTGTGCTTGTGTGGTGATGGGGCAATCATTAGAAAAGCTGCTGAGATTTTTCTGTCAGCCTTTTAAATGATTTGGATAAATAGCATGCTAATTAAATTCGAGGAGACTATTAAACTGGGAGGGAGCACAAATACCAGTGAGAATAACAGAAAGAATTCAGTATAATCTCAGAGGTTATGAAAACGGGAGGGAAACAATACAGTGAAATTTGATCTAAAAAACAAATTAGATAAGAGATTTTAATGGTGCCAGAAGGGGAGAAAAATCCTACCCAAATTTTGATTTGTGCCCATGGATGCTTACAGGTATAATTATGGAGGGATATCCTGGGCAGAAGGGACCAACTCCGCCTCAGCCCTGGTATGCTGTGGCAAGTGTCTTTGCGGGGATAGGCAGCTAGAGACCCCAGAACACCACCCTGGGCATGGGAGGATGAAGCAGGCAGAGAGCAGGAAGGGAATGTGTTTACATGTTATCCAGGGATTAAAGATGCTGGGGGAAGAGGTGATTGCCCAAGGAAATAAAAGTATATTCAAGTCCCAGAAGCCTTGAATGATCTTTCTGCCCATGTGGTGGGGGGCAAGCAGATTGTTGTGCAGTGGTGGTAGCTCTGGCTAACATCAGAGCTTCATTATGACTCCATTAAATATTTAAGAGTCTTACATCTTTCTAGCTCTCAGTTTCTTCATCTGTCTGAGAGAGGGTTCTCTGTGGGGCAGGAGGGAGGGTGAGTGTGGGATGCGGGTGGAGCCTGTTCTCAGGGAGAAGCTTCAGGAGGAATGGACCAGTGCAGCTAAGGAGAGGAGAGAGAGAAAGAGGCCTGAAAGAAGGGCGACGAGGCCCATCCATGTGTCTTACGTTTGGGTCAGAGGAAGGCCCGAGGATTGCATCTGTCTGCATTTCCTAGAAACAGGACCTGAAGCAAAGATTTGGTTCTTTGGGAGGTGAACACGTGCTATATGAGTAGGAAGAGGAGGGTGAGACTGGCGGGGAAGGGGGCCTTGGTCATAACATGGGTTAGCATTGTGGGCTCTTGGATTTGTTCCCACTGGGAAAATTTGGAAGCCACTTCAGAGTCATCATGGTTTATTTCTAAATTGTCTCCAAAAGTCTCATGTGTTCTTGGAAAGTAATTCAGGGATGGAGGTGCCGTGCTCATCAGCGAATGAGTCCACCAAGGAGCTCATTGCTGAGTGTGCTGTTAGGAGGCTAGGTCTTTCTGGAGGCAGGTCGCTGGGGGTGGAACCTGGAGGGGTGTATTTCTGTCTTCAGCTCCCTCTCCTTACTTCTCGCTCAGATTCCTGGCTGCCATGGGGTAGGTGGCTTTCCTCTGCTACGCGCTGCCGTGCCAGTTCTGCCTGGGAGCCAACAGACTGTGGACTGAATCCTCAGAATTTAAGATCCAAAAAAAATATTTCCTCTTTAAGTTGTGGATGTCGTTGTGGGGCCTCAGCTGAGCCCAGGGTAAAGTAGAGGGGAGGATGGAGGGGACTCTGAAGGCTTCCTGCTGGGGTTCAGTCTGGGTTTGGGGAGTTGGTGGGGCAGGACGCCTGGGGCAGCTGTGTACCCAGGATGGGGTGGGGCCAGCCCACCTGAAGGGATTCTGACTGATGGCTCCGCCCTGCTCTGAGTGATGAACGAGTTGCCTCAGTGAGACAGGAAGGGCAGGAGGCATGTGGTCCCAAAATAAACCTCTACCATTATAAGAAGGACCTTTTAAGAAGGCATCCTGAGCTTAGGGAAGGAAGGTATCTATGATGGCACAGTCTTGCCTGCTTTTGCTCTGGAGGAAGTCATCATCTTTACTTAACTGGACAGTGTGAGAAGGGCTTCATCACTACACAGGCCTTCATGAGAAGTGAACAGGATGGTGGAAGGCTCAGGGGTGAAGGGCAAAGGGCAGAGAACACATCTGGGCTGAAGATCAGGGACTGTCCCAGCCCACACCTCATAGGAGGCTATACTGAGGGCTTGTTGGACCTAAGAGCAGCCTGTAACAGTGAAATGTTTAGTCTGGGATCTGGCAACCAGGCTATGAATATGGTTTTTTTGGTTAAGCAAAATCATTGGCTGTGATTGGATTTTTCCTCTCTACCACTGTAGATGGTCCCTGACTTAGTGATGGGATGTGTTATGGCT
The DNA here is from genome assembly GCF_000276665.1 of Chinchilla lanigera. NCBI lineage: Eukaryota > Metazoa > Chordata > Mammalia > Rodentia > Chinchillidae > Chinchilla > Chinchilla lanigera. The sequence continues at coordinate 3,609,281 of NW_004955459.1, forward strand.
TGTGTCTGTATGTCCCCCAAAGCCTCCTGTGGCCATGGGGCAGGCTTTTAGAGTTTGATTATGGGTGTGAGAGCTGCACCTGCCCTGGGGTGGATAGTTTGCATATGTAAGGGAGAGGAAGAGGCTGCTTGCGGCCATTCCTGGCTTTTGTGCTTGCTGCTTTGCTGTGTTCTGCCACCATGAGCTGTAGCTCTCTGCCACATGCCACTCTGCCTTGTAACCTGCCAAGTATGGACTAAAACCTCCACAAACTGTAAGCAAAATAAACCTTTCCTTCCTTAATTGGGCATCAGGTGTTTTGTCCCAGCAATGAGAGAAAAGTAACCGAGACAGGATGACTTAGGATATTTTGACTTTGCAGAGATGCATAAGTGATGTACTTTTAGTAGAAACTGTACTTTGAATTTTAGACTTTGCTGTTTTTCCAGGCCAGTGGTTAGCAATGAAACTCTCAGGTAATGCTGGGTATCAGCAGTGAGCTACAGTTTCAGGACAGCCACTTGGTCACAAGGGTGAGCAATGGATACTTTATTGTGCTGTATGGCTTTACGTGTAGTCGGTAGTGTATTCATGTGTTTTCTGGGATGGGGCGGTTTATCTTGGTGGTAGAAAGCATACTTAGCATGCCGAAGGCCCTGGATTTGAATCCTAGCACTGCATCTCCCTAAAAAAGTAACAAACAAACAAAAAAATAAATATTTGTTCCACTTATGATATTTTTACTTCACAGAGAATTGGTCAGGATATAGCCCCATTTTAAGCCCAAGAGCAATGGTACTTTAGCCATGTAGTCCTAGATCCCCCATTTCTATCCCTTAATGATATTCCAAGTGGTCACAGAATTTCAGTTGTTTTAGTTATTTACAGAGTGCAGTTTGAAACTCTTTTAAGACCAACCGCCAGAGTCAGGTCTGAGCCAGGGAATGGGGCAGGTGTGGAGAGGGGACTTGTTCTCTGTTCCTTGACTTCCCAATTTATCACTACACGGGGGAGTAGTCTGATTCTGGGATGGCTCTTCTCCCTTTAATCTCTTTGGGGTTGGGGAAGGAGATAAGGCTGGGAATTGTGAAGGGATTTTGTCCTAATTACAAGCTAATGTGTAGTTTGTCACAGGTTCATGGATGCCAGTAAAAGACAGGACACTGGGTTAGAGACAAGGATAGCTTATTATGTACAGGATGGTGATGGTCAGAGCATCAGCATTTTTTATGCCTATTGCCTGAGACCTGGTTCTCACAGTGACGCAGGAAGAGGGAGCGAGGACACCCTTATGTGTGGATTGCATTATAAGAAGGCATCCTGAGCTTAGGGAAGGAAGGTATCTATGATGGCACAGTCTTGCCTGCTTTTGCTCTGGAGGAAGTCATCATCTTTACTTAACTGGACAGTAGGTTTCTCAGCCTTGGGTTTGGATAGGTGCCATCTCTATCTTCCAAGGCCATTCCTTATGAAAACATCCTTGAAAAAGTCTAGAACAAAGGGCCAGTCAATATCTCACTTGCAAGAAGTGCTAAAACACGATAGCCACAAGTCTCCTGCTTTTCACTGGAGAGAAGGCCAAGGCACACTCATCAGTTAGGTCCCCGGTGGTGTGCGTAGCTCCAGGCTGGCTCTGGCTTGTGTGGTTTCCTTTTCTGCCTGCGGACCCTGCAGATGAGACCAGCTTTGTGTGCACACTATGTGGGATTTCATTTCCCAGGCTGGGTGTCTGTTTTGCCCTCGACATCTCCTTTTCAGAGAGGACTGCTCAAGCTTCCCTTTACCCTGCCTGCGTTCACATCTCAAACTCTTCTGTGGGTGGGTGTCACTGTGTGGGTTCTCCAGTTCTTTTCTTTCCCTCTAACCCCAAGAGTCCCTGACATGAAGTCTGGGACAACCAGAGTCCGACTCTGCCTCCCATGGCCACAGAGACCTGTGTCGTGTGCCCTCCACGCATCCTGTGCAGACCTCTGCCCTGCTCTCCTTGCAGGCTTCAGTAAGTATTCTGCTTTCAGAAATCCTTTTTTTATTTTAAAAAGAATTTAAAAAATTCAGAATTTCAAAACAAAATGATAGGAAATGAACTATTATATTGAATGTTGTTATCTTCAAAGTAGTTGCTCAGATTACCGGATATAGGCATGAAAGACTGATCAAACAATTAAACATTAACTGTTCCTTTCAGTGAACTAATACAAATTAGTAGTACCATTATCTTAGCTATTCTTGCGAGGAACAAATGCGAGTCCCATGCTCACATCCAGCCCAGAGCTCTGGACATTTGCTCAGCCTTCCCAGAAGAGTCTCAGCGCTAGCTTCTTGATCACCCAGCCTGGAGGTGGCAGGAAGGTGACAGGTCTTTTTGGGGGGCCAAGTCTGTGAGGGGCTGTCTTGGAACCTCCCCACTTCTCAGCTGTATGGAAGGGACAGTGACATGGACGCAAGGTCTTGATTACTACAGTGCTGCCCTCGCTCCTTCTCCCCTGCCTCTGGGCTCATCCCTATACAGGCTACATGGGGTGGGTTGTAGTGTCTGTTGGCCAGTCACAGAAGTGACTAATGGCTTGTTGGGTGGCCTGGGCTCTGTGTTCAGCCAGGATAGGGTGCAGCAGTGACTCAAAGCCTGGGGGAAAGAGGAGACCAACCAGGGGCAAGAATGCAATGAATTGATTTAATAAAACTGCGTGGAGAGGAACGTTCCCTGTTGAACACCCCCAATTCATGGGAGGGGCTGGGGAGAGAACTAGGTCACATTCTTGTCCCTGAACACCAGGAAGCCACCTTTCATGAAAATTACCTGCCTTGAAAATTGGGTCAAGCTGGTACAGTTGGGACCCAAGGGCTCCCAAGCTCATCCGCTTTTGCCTGCCTCCCCCCCCCCAGCACCAATGAGGGTGCAAGGCTGAGTTATTTTCAGCCTCCTCTAAGCTGGTGGTGTGCTGAGCAGAGTGGGAGGTGGGGGCCGCAGAGCACCCTACAGCTTCAGGGACATGGTTTGTCCCCCTCCCAAAGCCTGGCAAGATGGTGGACCGGACATCTCCTTCAAGCAAAGCCCCCGGGATCCTTCTGAAGGGCTGACTGACGGCACCTCTCCTGCACACAACTGATCCCCACGGCCCTTGAAGAAAGCCCCAACTCCTGACCTGGCTGGGGAGGGTCCCTGTGACTTGAGGGGCTTTCTGTCCTAGGCTCATAGGGCATACACGCTGCCCACTCTGCTACCTATTACCTCCCACCCAAACTGGTTTAACCTCCCAAACTGCAGGCTGTGCTTGTGGGCACTTTGAAACGCCTTTCCTTCTCCGGCCTGCCATCACGTGCTTCTACTCTGTAACTCTGTTCAGGCACCCTGTTCTCCTTCAGATCTGAGCTTCGCAGGTCAGAAGGACTTCTTTAAATGTGGTTCTCCCCTGGTGGGATGGGGCTCCTCAAACCCTCAGGTCAGAGCCTGGCACTTAGCAGGCATTCAGAGCACAAGACTGAATGCCAGAACTGGGAGTGTTGGGAAGCTAAGAGAAGCCTTTGGAAAAGGTAGGCTTTCTTCCACACATCAGGATGCTTTCTCTGCAGGAATAGTTTCTGTTCTCAGCAGAATCCTTGGCTGGCCTTTCTGTGTAGGGATGGGGGAGTCAGAGATCTGGCCCAGTGAGCAAGGGGTTTGAGGGAATTCAGGACTGACCAAGAAAAATACGTGGCCACAAGGTGGCAGTAGCACACAAAGCTTCACTTGGGCATCCCTGACAGGTTTGCCAAGAAGTCCCTCACCATATGAGACTGCATGCGGGCTGTGCTGGGGGCCACCTCCACCTGGGGGGTGTGCAGGGTAGGAACTCCTGGGAGGGAGGGAAAGCTCAGACGGGCTCCTGTGTCTAGGTGATGTTGCTCAGCACCCGGGAGATCAGAAAGCCCCAGCTTGGTGTCTTAACCGCTCTTACCTAAGGCTGGTAGATTTTGTGTGCAGTTTTGCTGGATATGCAAACAGCAGACCCTGAACTGCTAACACTCTGCTTACAGGGACTGTGTTTAAAACAACTGGATGTATAAAACTTCCAGTTTGGCTCCGACATGGTTTTGAACTACTGAGCTCAGCTTGCTGTGAAATAAACAATCTAGGGGCCAAGAAGCAGAGGCTGTGCTTGGCTCAGGTATCCAAAAACTGGGGAGGGAAGCAGGCATCAGCTGAATTTGTGTCTTTCCTGTTTATGTCACAGGCTTCTCTGGTGGCTTAACTGATATATGGAAGGATTTCCTGCATTTATTTGAAAACTTGTAGAGTCTCAGGCCACTTCACAATGAATTTATTGAGTTCCACTATGTGCCTATCATGAGCTTCCGTTTCCCTTATCTAGATAATATACTTCATAGGATGAAGGTGAGGGGAAAATAGAAGGCAAGTGAAGCACTCCGTGCAGTTCTGGCACCCGATCTATGCTCCTTAGCCTCAAAGAGGCACAGTGTCTGCCCTCCAGATGGGCACAGTCTGGTGAGAGCAACAAGTTATAAATCCAGCAGCTGATCTCAACTTCTTGGGCTCCGCGTGTGTGGGCACAGGGAGGGAGGGAGCAGCGCTTCACCACAGGAGCTGCTCTGCCCCAAACTGTGCAGGGCACAGGATTCCACAATTTAGAACTTAGAGCAGTCACGCTCAGACACAGGGCATCCCAGGGCGCGGTCTCTATGCATCTCTCCCGGGTGAATTCTGGTCTTGAGGCCCTGTGTGCCACCTCTGAGCAGATGGCTCTTAAATCCCTATCTCTGTGCCTGTGCCCTGGCCTCTCCCCAGAGCTCTAGACCTGTTTTCTTGGATGTTTTCTGTTTTCTTGGATGTATTTCTGCAATACGTCCATGATTCAGAGCTGAAACATACTGTGTCCTCCTCTGACATTATTTCCTTTTTAAATTTTGTTTGCAATTGATCCACACTAATTGTACATATTTATGGGTTATAGTGTCATAATTCCATATATGTACCCACTGTGTGATGATCAAAAATGTCCAAAACTTCATACATTTGTCACCTTTGTGACAAATTAAAGTTCATTCTTCTAGTGATTTTGAATTCAATAAAATATTGTTAGTCACTTACTATACTGCAAAACACCAATTCCCCCAGTTACAGCAACAAAAAATAGTCCAAGGTGGGGATTATTACGAGACCTTATGTATTAAGGACGAAGAGTGTAGGGTCACGTAAGTGTGCCTTGGCTTAGAAGAGCTGAGCTCGAATTGACTTCTGGCCATGTGACCTGTGCAAGCCAGGCTGTTGCTGTGAGCTTCATAGGACAATGATGAGGGGAAAACAGAAGGTGAGTTCTGGCACCCGACCCATGCTCGGAAGGTACCAAGCAATGCTCTTATCATGAGGATGAGGGTGCTGCCTGCTGGGCACACGACCACCCTATGCATAGTTGTTGCCACTTCCCTCACCAACGGAACCATTTGGTGAGTGGGAGCAGCTCATCCACCAGCACTGTCAAGCCACTCTCTCTCTTTCCTGCCGCCTAGTGGGGATGAGTAGCGAGCAGGAGGTGGAGTGGCAAGATGCTGAGGGAGGCTGAAGATGCCCAGGGTTGGACTCCACCTTGTGCTCAGGGACTCCCGCAGTCCCAGTCATAAAACATAAACATTACACGCTGTGTTCATAGGTTAGCAAACTTCAGAGGAGTGAGTAGAAGGAGGTGCTGTAGCATATATTTGAAAAAAATCCTGGTGCATGTCCAGCAAGCAGGGCTACTGTGTTAGTGTGAGGAATGGACGGCTGAGGTCTCTGCTCTGAGTGTGTGAGTGGAGCCCAGTCTGAGGCAGAGGCTGGTGCTCCCACTGGACAAATTCAGAAGCTGGGACTGGTCACCCCATGGTTCCTTCACCAGTGTCTCAGCCGCAGGCAGTGTCCTGCTCGAGCCTGCAGGTGTGCATAAAGGACTTGGTCTGAAGGATGGATGCCCTGAGCCAAGTGCTCTCTCTAAGTAGATGAAGCCACGCCCTCCTGCCCAAAGAGAAGCCTTTTGCTTATTGTCCCAGAAGAGACCAAATCTGCTCCAGCCTCATCCAGCTGGACTGCCAGCCCCACACTCGGGAAGCCCATGCAGCAGCTGCCCGGGAAGCCAGGCATGAGCTCTGCTGCCTCAGCAAAGCACAAATCACTAAACAAAACACAGTCTTCCCGAGAGGCTGGCTGTCACTGGGTGGATAAATGAGCTGTCATGCTTCATCCGTCCTGAGTGCAGCTGTATGCATTTGCAGCCTTCTGGAACTGTCTCTGTCTCTGCCTCCCCACCCTTCTTATCTCCCAAGGCCATGCCAGGCCTGCTTCCCCATGTCTTAGCTGTGGAGTCCTTGAAATCAAGCTGTACCACCATAGCTCTATCTGTGCTGAGTGGGCTGATTGACTTGCCTACACTCCCAGCTTCTTGGTTCTTTCTTGTCCTCATAGACAGTTTACAGTCTACTCAGTTGCTCCCTCCTCTGTCCGATGGTGAATGGACTCCCTTCCTTAGTCAGACATTTTTTTTTGTGGTGGAGAATCAGGGGTACACATAGAAGATGATTAAACTATGGGCTCACAGAGAAGACAAGTTTATTTAATATAAAAACAAAATGCTGGAAGAGGGAAGAAGGAGGAGATGCTAAGGTTGAGGCATAAAGTGGTTGAAGATTTGGTCTCAGGGCTGGGAAGAGTGAGAATACGTAACAAGTGGCTCTGCTGGCACTGGGAGTCTATTCCTCAAGAGTTGCAATTAAAATAAGTCCTTTTTCAGTTGCTGTGAGTTCCAGCTCTAATTTCTTGCAGGAGATCCCTTGGGTCACTGCGTTTCTAAGATTCTCCATCCTAGAAACTAGAAAGTTCTTACAGTCAGGAGTTGGACTTTCGTGACAACACTGATGCCTGCTGGAAGTCAGGAATCATAGTCCATCCTGTCCACTCTAGAAAGGGACCAGGACATTTGAAAGAGTTTTGCATAGTGAAGCTGAGCAGAGCCTAGAAGTGTGCAGGGCAACTCTACCCCAAAGTGTTAATGGCCTGTGGTGATCGCCTGTGGGCCCGGAGAGTGGGTAGTACTCACGGGTGAGCCCTGCAAAGACCTGGGGTTGTGCTGCCTCTTGCTTGGCCTTCATGGCAACCTTAGCACAATTACAGATGAAGTGGATTGTGAGGAAGTCTGAGAACTTGGGCTTTGGAGCATGATTGGGCTGGTGAAGCCCCAACCTTGTCTTTTGCTAGCAAAGAAGTCAAGAAAGTGAACCTCTGTAAGCTCCAGTCCTGGAGATGCCACTGGAATGACCACAGAAAGGAAAAACGAAGCTCAGTACTAGCCTTTGTGCATGCCTTGCATGCACCTTTGTCTCTTTAGCCTCTCTCTGTCCCTCCCTCCCTCCCTTCTTCCCTCCTCTCTTCTTTCTTTCTGTGGTGATAGTAGAGGTCGAACCAAAAGCCTTATGGATGCCAAGAAGTGCTTTAACACTGGGCAACATCCCTACTTGTACTTTCAGAGATTTTCGTGTAAAAGCCTCAAAATTATTCATTTCCACAGATGAGGAAACTGAAGTCCCAGGAGCCACATGATAAACTAATGACAGATTTGGGGCTTAGAAACAGGTGTTCCCTCTGCAATCAGATGCTTGAACAGGTGCTTGAACAGATGGCGAGTGAATGACTGAGAAAGTCCAGAGCGTGGCTTGTGGTCTTTGGACTAGCAGTGTGGTCATCCCTTGGGAACACAGTAGAAAAGCAGTCTTAAGATACAACCTACAATATGGAAGACAGTATCTGCAAAATATCCATCTGACAAGAGGTTAATATGCTATTTTATAAGGAACTCAAACAAGTCAACAGCAACCCCCCCAAATAACTTGATTAAAAGAGGGGCTAAAGACCTGAATAGACACTTCTCAAAAGAAGACATACTGTACAAATGGCCGACAGATATATGGGAAAATACTCAAGATCAAGGCAAATAAAAACCACGTTAGTCCAGTTAGAGTGGCTATTATAAACAAGACAAAAAATAATAAATGCTGTAAAGGACATAGAGAAAGGAAAACTCTTAAACATTGTTAGTGAAAATGTAAATTAGAACAACCATTATAGAAAACAGTATGAAAGTTTCTCAAAAATTGAAAATAAAACTACTCTGTAATCCAGCAATTCCACTGCTGGGTATATGTTCCAAGGAAATGAAGTCAGTATGTCAAGGAGACACCTGCACTCCTGTGTTTATCACAGCACTGTTTGCAATCGCCAAGATAGAGAATCAACCTAAATGTCCATCAGCAGAACACAGAAAGAAAATGTGGTCATATACACAAAGGAATGATCTCCAGTCATAACAAAGAGTGAAATCCTGCCATTTGTCACAACAGGGATGAGCCTGAGGACATATTGTTATGTGAAATAAGCTAGGCACACAGAGACAAATACTGCATTATCTTACTCATATGTGGAATCCAAGAAAAGTTAATTTCATAGAAATAGGGAGTAGAATGGCGGGTACCAGGGACTGGGGATAGGATGGGAGTGGGGTGGAGAAGTGTTAGTAGGTACAGAGCTGTGAGACAGAAGGAATAAACTCTTATGTCCCATTGCACAGCGTTGTGACTAGGGTTACTGATGCTTTATACACTGAAAAATAGCAAGAAGTGAAGATTTTGAACGACCTTAAAAGAAATGTTAAATATTTAAGGAGGTAGAAATTCTGATTATCACTGTTTGATTATTATGTAATGCATGCATGTATTGAAAAATTACATTGTACCCAACACATATGTACAACTGTTACTTATTAATCACTGTTAAAAACACACATATAATTACTTTGAATTAATATGAGTTGTAAAAAGAAGAAAACAATGCAGATTTTTGGAACCTAGCCCATACCTACTTCATCAGAAACTCTGGGAGATGGAGCCTAGAAAACAGTATTTTAGAGATCCAGGTGACTCTGATGCAGACACAGGCCCGTCCCAGCTGATGGCCACCACCAGTCACCAGATGTGAATCTGCCCACAGGTCATCCATGTTGTCCAGGGCTTCCACACAAAACAGCATATGCAAAGGTGTCTCTCCCTCCTCTCACTTCCAAAAGGGGGTAAAAGCTCCAAATAGTCCCCTCCTATCTCCTGCCTTAGCCAGAGAACTTTTGATCAGATCTACCCTGGTTGTGCAGACACCTTCATCTGCATGTCTTGTTAAGTTCCTCCACCAGCCCTTAGGATGGCGCTATCACTCCACCCTTGAGAAGACGCCGTGCTGTTAGAAGGTCACCAAAAGCCACCGCCAAAGATCTCACAGAGCAAGCATCCTGTCCACGCTTTACTTTGCACCTGGGGAGACCAAAGCCCAGGGCTGACAAGGGCCCTTTTCCACAGCTGACGAATTTAACTTTGATGCTGTAGCAAGAGTATTTACAGCAAGACCAAGGCAAGCTCTGCAAGGAACAGGTGCTTATGACTCCAGATATTCTCTGAACTTTAAAAAAAGTAACTTCTTTAATTAGGATATTTTTATTTGTTTATTATTTTTGTTAGTACATGTTTGCATGTACTAATAAACATAATTATTACAATTATTTTGGGGAGTGGGTACATGGACATAATACATCTTAATTCTTTTTTCTCTTTTTTCTATCCCTTACTCTTCTCTCCCTCTATGCCCCTTACAATTCTGGGTACCACTCCCAGTAAATTTTCTGAGACTGTTCTTGATTGGAGGCCACTACTGCCTGTGACTCTAAAGCTCTGTGAGATGATGGACCGGCTGAGTGGCATGTGATTCCCTTGCCAGGAAGGAGTCTGAATTGTGGGTGGTTCACACACTAGGAATACTATGCAATACTATGGAATACTATGGAGGGCGTAGTGGAATACTGTGGAGTACTATAGAATGGAATACTATGGAATACTATATGGAATGCTATGAGGGCATCTGTGGAGTACTATGAGGGCGTCCGGAACACCCCCACAACAGCTCCTGACCTTGGAATGAAGGTCTTGGTTGACCAGTTAGCTCCTTTTTTTTTTTTTTTCACTCTTTGGGAGGTTCTTCTGTGTCCATATCTGAAGAAAAAAATGTATTAGCTTCCTGTGGCTGATGTGACAATTTATCACCAACTGCATTGACTTAAAATACCAAGAAGTGGAATAGTAACATCCACTCGAGAGGGTTGGATGGAGAATCTAAGGAGGTCTGCACAAAAAAAGTGCTTGGGCAAACCAGGGGAGCTGATCAGAAGCATGATTACTGCTCAGGGAGGACACGGGGGTGCAGCTTGGGGGTCTTGTCCCCTCAGGACTGGGAGTGAAGGCAGGGAAAGGACCAGCAAGAAGTCATCTTTGCTTTTGTTAGTCCACCTGGAAGTGCTGGAGACCACAGCTGGCCCGTGAGCAAATTTTGTTTAATGAGGAAGCAGATCCAGGTGGGGGCTGTATGTCCAGGACAGGCTCTTATTGTGTCATCTTGAATATTATGCTCCAGATAATCTGACTGCTTGCTCAGCATAAATACAATGAAGTATCATTGCACTTTTTATTGAGATGAAATTTATATCCTGTGAACTACAGAGATCATAATTCTATAAGCCACTGAGTGTGACAAATGCGTACGCTTCAATCAAGATAAAGAATAATTTAATCATTCTGGAAGGTTTTCTCATGCTCCCTCCTAACGCAACCTCACCTGTCAGAGACAACAATGCTTCTGATTTCTATAGTCATGAATTAGTTTTGCTTGTTCTTGAACTTCATAAAATGGAAGCTTATGATATGTACTCCTTTGTGTCTAGAAAAATAGCAAGAAATAAGAATAGCAATAAAACATCTTTTATTAAATAAAATGTTTGTTGACATTCACCTGTGTTGTTGCAGATATAACTATACTGCAGCTTAAAAAATCTCTTTCCTAGTCAGCTGATTTGCCAATTATTTACAGTTTTTGAGTATTACTATTAAAACTTCTATAAACAATATTATAGGTCTTTTTCATTTACCTGGGAGTGGAATTGCAGGGTCACAGAGTATGTGTATTTGTACTGAACTTTCCAGACAGATGTACAAAGTGTGTACTCTTGCATATTCCCACAAAATGTGTGTGAGATTTCCAGCTGTCCACACGTATACTCAGCTGTCATGTTGTCAGCCTCCATTATGGATGGAATGACTGTGTTCCCCCTCCCTCATTTCTAGCCCTAATGTGATGATGGTATTTGAAGGTGAAGATTTGGGGATAACCAGATCATAAGAGTGGAACCTTCATGACTAAAATTAGTGCCCTTTTAAAGAGACACGAAAGGAATAATCTCATTTTTTTTCCACTTGGAGATCTATCCAGAGGGCAGCCTTCTTCAGGTCAGGAAGCAAATCCTCATCAGGCAACCCAGCTTCCAGCACTTTGATTTTGGACTATTGGCCTTGGCAACTATAAGAACTGAAATATCTGTTGTTTAATCCTTGCAGTATATGGTACCTAGTTGTAGCAAACTGGAACTAAGTCAGATTCTTTAAGTTTAGCTGTTTTAATGAGTATAAAGTGGTATTCATTATGGCTTTAATTTTCATGTCCTTAAATACTAATGATCTTGAGAATTTTTCTTTTTGTTTTTTATTTTATGGAAAAAAGTAAAACAGAATTTCATAACAAAATAATAGGAGAATAGCAATAGTTAATACATTGCATATTGTCATCTTTAAAGTAGTTACTCAGAGTAAAAGATATGGGCATAAAAATTTCTCCAATCTATATTAGCACGAACCTTCATTTTAAATGAACTAAGAGACATTAATGGTATAGCTAACTTGCATTTCTCTCCTTTTCCCTTCCTTCTTTCCTCTTTCCCCCATCCTAGTTCCTTTTTTCTTTTTTTTTTTTCATTTCATAGTATTGTACATTTTAAACCCTACTTACTCTTTTAATTTCTCATACGAGGGAGACAACACAATGTTTACATGTGTGAGTCTGATTTATTTCATTTATGAGTATGGTCTCAAGTTGTGTCCATTTACCTATAATAGTCTTGAGTTTATCCTTTTTTATGGCTGAGTAATATACCATTATATAAAAATACCACATTTTAAAAATTTTAACGATAAAAAAACTAACAAAACAACAATGAAGACAAAGTCAAAACAACACAAAAACAATAACAATGGTACATGGCCTCAAAACAAAATGCTAGGAATTAACAATGGTTGCTACATTACATACTATTATCTTCAATGAAGTTTCTTAGTCCACCAGATGTAAGAATGTAAGATTGATCAAACAATCAAAGAGGTAACAAGTAATAAAAAATTTGGAAATGATGCAGAGCTGCACCATACAAGATGGTAGGAGTTCAACAGTGGTTCTTATACAGCATATTGCTGTTTTCAAATCAGTCATTCTGATTACCAGATTCAAACACGTAAAACTGGTCAAGAAAAAGAAGATTTTAAGCATTGACTGTTCCTTTCAATAAACCACAGACATCAGCCATACACCTATTCCAACTATCCTTGCATATACATATACATTTTATTTTTCATTTTAAAGAGAAAAGAAAAAAAAACCAAAATAGCAAAAACAAATACATAAACAAAACAGCATAGAGAACTGCAGAAATGAAAAAGAATTTCAAAACATGGAGATAGACTATTAGTAATGATTGTTATATTACATGTTATCTTCAAAATGTTTGCACATATAATCAGATATGGGCAAGCAAAATTGATCGAACAATTATACACTAACAATTCCTTTCAATACACCAACAGATATTAGTAGTACAATTATCTTAGCTATCCTGTGTACACATATACATATTTTTTTTCTCTTTTTTCTTTTTCCTCTCCCCTCCTCCAACCCCTTTGCTCCTTTCTATTTGAGCAGTTTCTTTTCCCTTTCACAATATCTATTGTACCTTTCAGATTTTATTTACTCTTTCAGGTTCTTATACCAAGGAGGAAATACAATGTTTAAACATGTGAATCTGATGTATTTCACTTATGAGTATGGTCTCTAGTTGCATCCATTTACCTATAAAAGCCTCTATTTTCTCTTTCTTTATAGCTGAGTAATACTCCATTGTATAAAAATACCACATCTTTTTTATCCACTCCTCAGTTGATTGACATTTGGGTTGTTTCCAAGATTTAGCAATTACAAATTGTGCTGCTATAAACATGGGTGCACATATATCTCTGTGGTGTGATGTTTTCAGTTCTTCTGGAAAAATACCCAGGAGGGAAATAGCTGGGTTGAGTGAGACCTCTTATCCTAGTTTATTGAGTATCTCCAGATTGATTTCCACAGTGGCTGCACCAGTCTACACTCCCACCCACAGTGGAGAAGAGTTCCTTTTTCCCCACAGGCCCTCCAGCATTTGTTATTGGTTGATTTCTTGATGATAGCCATTCTTTCTGGGGTAAGAGGGAATCTCAGTGTTGTTTTAATTTGAATTTATTGAATGACTAATGATGTTGAACATTTTTCATGTGTTTATTTGCCATTTGTATTTCTTCATGTGAGAAGTATATATTTATTTCAGATGCCCACTTTTGAATTGAGTCTTTGAATTTGGGGGGGTTGGTTTCTGAGTTCTTCCAATTCTTTATATGTTCTAGATACAAGTCCTTTGAGGGATAACTAACTAAAATGTTTCCCATTCCATGTGTTATCTTTTCACTCTGTTGGTGATTTCTTTTGATGTTAAAAAACTTTTTAATAAGATGAGATCCCAGTTGTTGATTCTGTGAACTATTTCCCATGCAGTTTGTGTATTATTCATAATCTCTCTGCCACCGCCTATGTCTTCAAGATTTCTACTTACCTTTTCTTCCAGTAGATTTAGTGTTTTTTTTTTTAAATTTAGATCTTTGATTGATTTTGACATTAGTCCATGCTGATAGACATGGGTTTAGTTTTTGTCTTTGGCATATAGAGAGCAAGTTTTTCCAGCACCATTTATTGAAGAGGCTGTCTTTCTTCCAGTGATAATGTTTGGTCCTTTTGTGAAAGGTAAGGTGATTGAGTATGTAGTCTTGTCTGCATCTTCTAACCTGTTTCATTGGTCCTCAGGTCTGTCTTTTAAAAAGAGAATAAAAAATAATTAAAATTTACAAATATGTAATTTCACTAAACAAGATGATAGGAATTTAACAATGGTTGTTATATTGCATATTGTTGTCTTCAAATTAGTTGTTCAGATTATCAGATATAAGCATGCAAAATTGGTCAAAAAGTAGAAAGAAGAAAAAAGAATTTAAGCATTAACTGTTCATTTCAATAGATCAGTAGAAATCAGCAGTAAAATTATCCCAGCTATCATGAGAGAATGGCTACAATCAAGAAGTGAACCAATAACAAATGCCTGTGGGGAAAAGGAACCACTTCTTCACTATTGGTGGGGGTATAGACTGGTACAACCACTATGGAAATCAGTGTGGAGATTCCTCAAAAAAACTAGGATTAGAGATCCCATTCAACCCAGGTATTCCCCTTCTGGGTATTTTTCTAGAAGACATCTTATGACAACAATATATGTGCACCCATGTTTATAGCAGCACAATTTGTAATAGCTTAATCTTGGAAACAACCCAAATACCAATCAATTGAAGAACAGACAAAAATAGATGGTATTTTTATACAATGGAGTATTGCTCAGCTGTAAAGAAAGATAAACTTGAGGTTTTTATAGGTCAATGGATTCAAATAGGGACCATACTCATAAGTGAAATAAATCAGGTCTTTTTTTGCCGGTACCATGCTGACTTCAAGTCAAGGATTGTGATGCCTCCTACCTTGCCTTTGTTGCCCAGGATTCCTTCTGGCAGGCCAGTTGCTGTGTCTGTGATGCAGAGGAGGAGTCAGGCATCTGGATTTCTCCTACAGGTCCGCTTGCCAGGTCTGTGATCTGAGCATTTTTCATGTGTTTATTGACCATTTGTGTGTCTTTTATGAACTATCTTCTCACATCTTTGGCCACTTTTCATTGACTTGTTTATCTTTTTATTATTGATTTAAAGAAGTTTAGAAATTTGTGTTCTGGATATAAGCCCCTTTATCTATCTATCTATCTATCTCTCTATCTCTCTATCTATCATCTATCTATCTATCTATCTATCTATCATCTATGTACTTTAATATTTTCTCCAGTTTATGGATTCCTTTTTCATTTTATGAACAGTGCCCTTGGATAAACATAATTTTAATATTTTGATGAAATCCCAATTTATCATTTTCTCCTTTTTACCATTTTCCTCTTTTCTAATATAAACATTTAAAATTATACATTTTTCTTTAATCACCCTCTTTTCTGCATCTTACAAATGTTCACTCATTTTGTCAACTTTTTTGCATTGAGTATATTATATTAGATATTTAAAAAAATTGTCCATTCCATTATGTTGGGGTCTGCTTCTGTTGACTTAGATATTTTTATTATGACTCAATTTTTATTACTTTCTTACATGTTTAGTAATTTCAGTTGCATATTGGACATTGTGTTTTGTTTGATTATGTTTTCTTCCTTACTCAAAAAAGTACAGTGTTTTTCACTCTCAGTACCTATGATGTTATTCCAGAGCAATCCAGAAATAGAGAATATTGATCATATGATCAGACAAGGCTTTTATGAAATGACACTTAACCTTAGGATGATTAGGGACAACTACACAAAGAATAGAAAATAAAATCTTTATAAAGGAACAGTATAAGAGATAAATACCTGTCCTCATAATTTTTGGTAGGACTACCCTGAAATATAATCAGCTTACATATAGCTACTTTATAGAGTTTTATAAAACATTTAATTATTTATAATACTTTTACAACTAATTTTTTTCTCTAAAAATTTGCCAGAAACAATACTGCTTAAACCCACATATTTTATAGTTTATTTGAAAAGTTATCAAAGATTGAAAAGTTATCAAAGATGACTGTAATCTTCTGCTTAAAAGAAGTTTAAAGTAAAAATATTTAGGATTTTACTTTTCAGCAACATTTTCAAGATGTGATCCATAAGTAGAGAGAGGCAAAATCAATTTAGGAGCTGTGGCTGTCATATAAAGTTTATATAACAGACAACAGAAAACACTAGTTGCATTGTGTATAACAGGAGTATTGTTTTTTGATACTTTGTTTTGTGTGTGTATGTGTGTTTCAATTATGATTCAAAATTTACTTCTTAGGTTACATTCATATAAGATTGGAAAACACTACACTGTGTTGTGAAACTGTGGAGCTGTTCCTGTGGACTGATCAAGAGCAAACCAAAACAATAGGGGTCCTAAAATCTACTCATCTTATAATCTAGAGGTGACACATCGGACACAGGGGAGAGGCATGGAGAGATGGGTGGGCATAAAAACTCCACCTTTGTGTCCCCAGTCATTCCTCTGTTGATCCATTTGATATGCACTTAAATGAGTTCTTTCGCTGATTAAGCATAGTGTTAGTTTTTTAAAAATGGCTTCTTCTAGGAAGCTCATGGTTTAGATGGCAGAGGACTAGTAGCCAGATATTCTTATTGTAGTATGATGAATCCTATGGTACAGATATTGTCATTACAGTTCAGAAGTGGCTGAAATCAATCTTAGATGGGAGAGGTCTTCAAAGGCTTTCCAGAAGGGAGGGTGCCTGTGTTGAGCCCTGAAGGTTGAGTCATTAGGCAAAGAAGATGTAAAGAGTATGTCCAACAAAGGAGTGGCATATACACCCCAGAGAAGCAGGAGGCAGTAAGGAGCTTTGGAGGCTGTGAGAACACACATGAATTGGAAAAGTGAAGCATTTGAAACTAATGTGTGTTAACTTAACCTTAATGATCAAATTATGTTTAAAAAATTACTACAGACACACTAGAAAGGATTGATGGGAGCCAATCTGGAAGCAGAGAGCTCAGTGAAGAGGCTGTTGGAGAAACCAGCCTAGGGAGAAGAGAATGCATCTGAGGGAATCTTAGCCAGTGCAATGTGAGGATTGGATGATTGAAAGGGTAACGATGGGAGGGGAGGTCTTAGATGACTCCTGAACCTCTGTGTGGGCCTTCATAGGTGATGGTACCATCATCTAAGGATGACGAACCAGGAAGAAGTTTGCAGGGTAAACAAATGGTGCTTCTCTTGTTATCATATTGAAATGGGTGTAGAAGCCCGACCAGTTTAAGAAGCCCAGAGAGCAGAGGGGTTTACAGCGCTGGATATCAGAGACATGAAGTTTGGCATTCATGCAATCCTTTAAGAGACTGGGGTGTCAGTGCGGCTGACTCTGTCCAGTGTGCAGGATTCAGTGAGCTGGAGAAAATAGGAAATCTCATAAATCACTGTGTAAATAAAAGTGTAATTTTTCAGACCCTTATTTACAGTGGCTTTAGTGTGCTACATTTCCAGGGAAATATATATTCTTGTCACCCAACTTCAAGAGAAATAAATGAATTTGAATCACATGAGTAACTTTAAATCCCAGCTTGAAATTTAGCAAGCTACTTTGCACCTTCTTCATCCTCATCTTCCATTTCTTCTTTATTAAAAATGTGTCATTTTCCTCAGTCTTTGGGTATATAGACTGAAATAAGGCTGGTTGTGAGGAATGAAAAGAGAAAGACAGCCAAGGCAACACAAAGTTCAAATTAGGAGGGCAAGCAGATCTTTTAGTGAACCTCATTGAACAAGCATACTGCTGAGATCTGAAAAAAGCTCAAGGATGGGGAATATGGGTCTCTAACCTTTCCTGGACCACCCCTGACCTGAGCATTACCAGGTTTTTAAGGGATTACCCGTTTTCATGGCACCATGGAATGCATTCTGCTCTATCTCTTGTTTGCCCCTGTACTCCTAGGACTGAGCATTGTGCCTGAAATTTAACCAGACTTCAGAGACATATGGAATGGATGGATGAATGCAAAGAGTGGTGAAAACAGCTGGAACAGGTATGGTGAACAATTAGGAGCTTGATCTGAGTCACAGTATTAGGTTCATTGAGGGTAGCACTGTGCAGTAATAATGAACTACAAGGATTAAATGGGCTAATGATTAGTGCCATGCTTGACATGTGGTAGTAGCTCAGTGATTCCACTGGTACTTACTATTGCTATTGTCATTATTTTCAGTTACTGTGTGTTCTTAGTAGGTCATCACACTGTATTGGTTTTGTTTGTTTGTTTGTTTGTTTTTTGGTTTTTCTCTGGTACCGGGAATCAAACTCACAACCTTGTGCTTGCCAGGCAGGTGCTGTGCTGCTGAGCTAAATCCCCAGCCCCTCACACTGTATTGTTGATGGAGTGAGTTCTCTACAATTTAGCTGCCTCAACTGAAACATGGAGATATAAATAGCTGGCTTGTCCATCTTGGGTTGCTACAATGATTGCAAGATTAGAGGTTGGTATGGGGTTGCACTGTTTTACAACTGAGGGAATTGTATCTCAGAGGAAACAAGTAATGCAGGGATAATGGCAGAGCTAAGTGGGATAACAACACAAAAATAACCTGGAAGGTTCAAGTTGCTCCCACAACATAATAGTCACTGTAACACCTCTGTCCTCAGCTGCAGTGACACGGAGGAGGAGTGCTTACTCAGAGTCATTGCCCAGTTTTAACTTCAGGAAGCACAGAGGGACTGCAGTGTGAGACAGTCCCAGTAAGACTGCCCTAGTCGGAAGCTTCTGTGGCTTTTTATTGATAGAATCAGGAAGCAAGGACAAAGGACAAAAGAAAGACCTCTGTGCAGGAATTCATGTAAAGAGCAGGGGAAGGACACAGTGGTCTGCTAGTTACTCATTTTTCCCTCCAGTGGCTGGAGTGACAATATCTAAGGATAACTGTATAGGATCTTGCTCAGCTGTTGCCTCTGCAGTTCTGCTTTAATCTTTAATCATGCATTCCAGGAAGCCTGGGCCATTGTTGTAAGGAATCTCTTTATTTTAGCAATCATTTCAATCGCTCCTTCAGTCAAAATCTCCCCACATGGTAACACACTTCTGTGTGACTGAGAAGAGTCTGGGCTTTGGACTGATGCAGGCCCCATTTCCAATCCTAGCCGTGCCTGTGCTGTCTGCACAAGCTTATGTTGATCATTTGTTTCCTGGAGCTTAAAGAGAACAGGGGTTCTAAGGCTGAGGCGCAAGGTCCTTTACAGAGCCCTTGCCATGCCTGTCTCATGCTAGGGTTCAGCCCATGGCTTCTTACAGTATTGCTACCATATAAATGGGTCAAACCATGATAAGAATGCAGGGCTCCTGGCAGCAATCTAAATCTTTCCTTTTAGAAGGAATGTGTACCTCCTGGGGAACTGGGGATGCCCCTCAGCTCATGAGAGGCCATGGTCAGGGCTCCAGCAGCCCTGGGTGAAAGGAGAGGTTCTTGTGAGAGGCCTCAGAAGTCAGCACCCATCCACTGCAGGATAGAAGCCACTGGGCTGCGGGTGGGGTGCAGAGGCATCACAGCTGGAGGCATTTAATAAGCAGTATGACAAGGAGTAAAATACCTATTAATAAGGTGCTTTGCAGACTTGATTCGAGCCCCATTAAACTTTTCCTTACCTTATTTCACACTCCATTTCCAAAGCACCCTCTTCTTCTCTCCCCACCTTTAATGGTTTGGGCAAATGGGGGCCCTAATGAAATCTGGCAGCATAAATTTAAGTCAGTATTTGGCTGCAGTGCACAGAAGCCTGAAACTATGGGAGAATCCTCAGGGTGGCCACAGACATAAATCCAGCCTCCAGACTGTCCAATTGATTCAGCAAGGTGGACCACGGGCACTGTGAACGCCACAGGGCTGTGAGAACCATGAGTGATGGCATATCACAAGCTCCCAGGGCCACACATCCAAGGCAATCAGCCATGGGAAAGGAAGACAAGCACGACCCAAGGGCAGAGTCATTCATTCATACATGCATGCGTTTATTCCACAAGGTTTGACCGGGGCTGTGTCTACTCCATGGCAGGCGAGTTTTATACATTCCTAATTCATAATCCTGCGCAGTGAGTGTTACTTCCTTTTCACAGATGAAGAAGTTGAAGGAGATGCTTTGAGTCTCAGTGGGTTACTTGAGTTCACACAGCAGGTAACCTGGTTAGGGAAGGTACTTACTCCTTTGCATAGTCTGACTTCAGGAATGTCTTTCAACAGCAAGCTGGTCCAGAGATCCTGAGCAGGTGATTGGGTGAGGTCTCTAAGACTGTGACTCCTGGAGCCATTGCAACTGCTAGGGGACACCCTAAGCCCAGCGTATCTGTGGCAGATGTGGCATTAGGTGGACTCTTGCAGCAGCCCACTGGTTGCTGAGGTCTGTCACTGTGGTTATTCCTATTCCAAGGTCACTGTGGTTGGCTGGTAGTGATATGAGCCAGAGCCTGAGCCCATTTCACAGGTTCTGCAGCTTCCTGTCTGGCACTAGGGTAGGTGGATACTCAGTCTATACCAGCTTGGAGCCAGGGCTCTGGAAGTCTGTCTAGTCCTGGGTTTCACTGCAGTGGTTCAGGATTACAGGTGCAAGGCAAAGTTCAATTCTTACTTCTATCTCTTTTCCCCAAGCAAATGCTACCTTTTTCTGCCTGGAGATGGAGATGGGTGACAGAGAAGATGCTGAACTGTCTTTCCTACATTCTTCAATGCATTCCCTATTGTTGCACTATAATCAGTGAACTCTCACCTAGTTCCCTTAGCTCTGTGAGGTATTTCTGTGCTTGGAGAGTTGTTCAAGTTTCCCTGGAGAGGAGACTGAGATTGCTGGGAAGTTTATGCTGCAATCCTGCTCATCTTTCTTTCTTCCAGGGAAGGAATGAGCATAAACTAGCTCCTTTTCTCAGCCCCATCAGCTGTACTTTTCTCCATCAGCCCCTTCTCCTGCACCATCATTCATATCCTAGTGTGTCTTTGGCTACTCTCTCCCAGCAGGTGTCATTTCCAGACATGATTCCATGTCTGTCTCAGACCAGTGTCCAGGTTTTCTATCATCTGTGTTCCCCACAGAACGTAATACAATGACGTGAGCAGCCCAGATGTCAGCTGTGTCTTTTCACCCTTGAGACTCCAATGTGACTGCCTCAGTGCCTCATCTCTAGGACTCCCCAGGAGTTCTGTGATTTCCTTGGCCTCACTGTTTCTTGATCTTTTCTGGCTTGGGCCATTTGTCCTTAGAGACCACATCTACATGGCCCTCTACGGCCAGATGAGAAAAGTCATCCCTCCCTGAGTTCTACAAAGGGATCCATGGGCTCAGTAATGTTTGGGAACAAAATGTGGGCTGACACAAAGGAGGTCAGAGTGTGCTTCCTTATGATGCTCAAACAGTGATGGCTTTACTAGTCATTTCTGTTCCTCATGCCCTTCTTGCCTCCTGAGCCTATTGCTAGTCACAATGGGCTGCTTCCGTTGGTAGATCCCCCTATAGAACCAGCTTTCCTGTCTTCCCACTGCTCTGCTCCCCATCCAGCATGCAGATGTTTTTCCCATCATGCTCAGACAGCAGGGGGAGGTTGTTTACCCTCAGTCCACTAGGACCCATCCATAGCCTAGGAATGCAGCCAAGGCTGTACATATCAGAAGACATTTTCCTTCTAACTATTCCCAGACTGAGCATGGAACTGGGACTTCCCTCTGACAGGATAAAGTTTCCATCCAGCCAGAGCTTGCTTCAGTCCCTTTCTCCCCAGTCCTTCTCAGGCTACACTGGTCCCTAAGACCACCTCTTTCATGGACCTTTCCATCCCTGAACAGTTGTCTTCAGGGAGAGAGAAAGAAGCAACCTTAGTGCAAAGTGGGGTGAAGGCTGTTAGTAACAAGGGGCTGGTGTGAAACAGTCCATGGCCTCCCACTAAGACCCCTCCATCTGCTCAAACTTATTCCTCAGGCCTTTCTCAGCTCATTCTTGAGACGCATGTGAGAAGGGTGGCACTGCTCCTCCCCAGAGTTGTATGCTGGAGGAGGGGCCTCTAGCCAGCATGGAAGGACATCCATCCCTTCATTTGCTTCCTACTGAGTCAGCTGCAAGGTGGCTGCTTCTGCATAAAGCATAGGCACAGTATTAAAATTAAATTATCAATAAAACTGTTATTCTTTAATTTCAAGTGTGTTCTGATTTTTCTGATTGTCTCAAAACTGTCTTTTCTTAACTGACCAATTTGAATCAGAATTCAGGGCGAGGGCCACCAGTTACATTGGGTTGATTTGTCTCTTACATTTCCTCAGTTTCTTCTTCTTGCCTTTGCTTTTTGTTTAAGAAAATAAATCATTTATCCTACGGGGTCTCAATGCTCAGGGTTGGCTCATTACTTCACCTTGATATTCTTTAAAATGTCATCAGAGCTCCCAATTTCCTGAAAATGCTCATCAGAAGCAGGGATTGGGATGGCATTAGAGTCATTCTTGGGCACAGTTGACTGTGAGGCGCTGGACAGAGCTCATTGCACCATCGTAGGGGCACCTGGTGTCAGACGGTTCTGCATTTGCTGATGGTAGATCTGGGAGTTCAGTGTTACTATCAGGAGCCATCTTTTACAATGATGCTTACCCACTCTTCATCTAATGGTTCCAACACACACTGACTCTTACTACCTACATTTTCCCTTTCATTATGGGCTGCAAATTGATGTCTTTGGAATTATCTTAATCTTTTTTTGCATTTAATAGCTGAATTTTTTTTAGTAAAAGAAGACTGACTTTTTCACATATTGGGTACTTTGAAATTGTTTGGGAAAGGCTGAAAAATATTTGGTTCTTTCTTTTTTTTAATTTTTTATTTTAAAAATAAAAGAATGAAAACATATTAATAAACACACATACATTTACAAAATAACATAAGAACAATACAAGCAATACTGAAATTCAGACAAAGTGATAGGAAATTAACAATGGTTGTTGTATTACAGATTGATTTCTTCAAAGTGTTACTCAGGAAAACAAATATAGACACTTAAGATTGATCAAATAATTAATCATGAACTGTTCCTTTCAATAAAGCATTAGAAGTCAGTAGTACAACTATGTTAGCTATCCTGTATATACATATATACATAATTTTCCCTTTCTTTCTGTTCTCTTTTCCCTCATCCCAGTTCCTCTTTACTTTTGAGCATTTTCTTTGCATTTCACAATGTCTATCATACCTCCTCATTTTATTCACTCTTTCAGGTTCTTACACTAGGAGACAATACAATGTTTACACATGTGGGTCTGATTTATTTCACTCATGAGTATGTCTCTAGTTGTGACCATTTACCTATAAAAGCCTCGAGTATATCTTTATAGCTGATTAATATTTCATTATATAAAAATACCGCAACTTTTTTATCCATTCCTCAGTTGATGGTCATTTGGGTTGCTTCCACAATTTAGCAATTACAAATTGTGCTGCTATAAACATGGATGCACACATATCGCTGTGATATGATGCTTTCAGTTCTTCTGGGAAAATACCCAGAAGGGGAATGCTAGGTTGAATAGGACCTCTAGACCTATTTTGCTGAGGAATCTCCAAATTGATTTCCACAGTGGTTTCACCAGTCTGCATTCCCAGCAGCAGTGGAGAAGAGTTCCTATTTCTCCACAGCCTCTCAGCATTTGTTATTGGTTGATTTCTTAATGCTAGCCATTCTTACTGGGGAGAGATGAAATCTCAGTGTTGTTTTAATTTGCATTTCTTGAATGACTAATGATGCTGAACATTTTCTCATGTATTTATTTGCCATTTGTATTTCTTTGTCTGAGAAGTGTGTATTCATCTCAGATGCCCATTTCTGGATTGGGCCTTTGAATTTGGGAGGGCTGACAATTTTTAATTCTTTATATGTTCTATTTGTCTTATATAGTTTGATACTCCCATATTGGTGCATACATGTTTATGATTGTTATCCTTCCTCTTGCAGTTTTCCCCTAATAAGTATGTAGTGATCTTCTATATCTCTTTTGATTGTTTCTGGTTTGATATTTACATTGTCTGCAAACATAATAGCTACCCTGCTTTTTTCTGGGTTCCTGTTGCATGGAGAATTGTTTTCCATCCTTTGACTTTCAGTCTATGGATTTCATTTTGAGTAATATGTGTTTCCTGTGTACAGCATATTGTTGGATTTTGCTTCTTAATCTGCCAGTCTGTTTCTTTTGACTGGTGAATTGAGGTCATTTACATTAATAGTTATAACTGATATGTGTTGGCTTATCTTTGTCATGTTATTTACTTGCTGTTGGTTTCCTACTTTTTCTTTCTGTTTAATTGCTTGCTTTGCTTGAGGGTTCCTTTCTATTGTTGTTCCTGAAATTGTGGTCATTTTTTCCTCTGTCTAGAATATCTTTTAGTACTCTTTGTAAGGTTGGTTTCACACTCATGAAGTTCTTGTTCTTCGTCATGGAAATATTTTATTTCTGTTAAATTTGAAGGATATCTTTGCAGGATACATCAGTCTTGGTTGGAAGCTGTTTTGTTGCAGGACCTGTAATAATACTTCACTCCAAGCTCTTCTCAATTGGATGGTTTGCATTGAGAAATCTGCTGGGATTCTGATGGGTTTTCCTTTATGGGTGATCTGTTTCTTTTTTCTAACAGCTTTTAATATTTTTTTCTTTTGCTGTATGTCTGAGATCTTGATTAGTATATGTCTGGGTGTAGTTTTATTTTGGTTATGACTAGTTGGAGTTCTATATGTCTCACCTACCTGTGCAGAATCTTTTTCCATGATTGGGAAATTTTCTGCTATTATATCTGCAAATATTCTCTGTGTCATTTCTGTTGTTTCCTGTTGTTTCTTTGACTCCTATTAGTCTTACATTATTTCTCTTTGCCTTGTGTTGCAGCTGTTGAATTGATTTTTTCTGGTTCCTTGTTAATTTTAAGAGATCCTTTGTTTTGTGACTGTTAGCTGCCATGCTGTCTTCAAGATCTGAAATCCTATCTTTGGCTTCATTCAAGCAGTTTTGCCAGCTTTCAATGGAAGTTTTGGTTTCCTGGATATCTTTTTGAATCTGTTTCATTTATTCTAGTTCACTCCTATATTTTTCATTTAATGTTTTCATCAGTTTTCTATGCTCATCTATGTTTTTTATATGTGTCTTCTTTAGATGTGCTGAGCAATTCTTTCATTATTGTTGTCATTTCATTTTTTACCTGAGAGACTATTTCTGATCTCATGTCTTCTATGGCCTGATGGAATTGTTTCTTTACTTCCATTGTAATTATTTCAGCAATTTCAGGTGTGTGTTTATCAAGTTCTCCCATGTCAATGTCTCCTGGACTTTTTCTGGATGGGGTGGAGTTTTGAGGTTGCATTTTAGTCCTTTGTCTTGTCATTTTTGATGCCAGAGGCAGAGTGCCCAGTCTCCCCCTTGGCAGTTCAGCAAAGGTCCCAAGCATCCCTAGTTTTCCTGGTGGTCAGACTTGCCCCTCAGTGGCTACTGAGATGGGCTGCTCACTCTGGGGTCTTCTGGTGGTTGGCGGAGTATACCTAGCTCTCCCAGGTCCCAGAAGCAAACTGTGATGTCTGCAGATTGCAGACCACCTGATCAAGTGTCCCCAGGCAGCTCAGGGCACACATATGACCCAGAAGCGGGCTGCACTGGTGGCCTGATCACAGACCACTTGGTCCTGTGTCCCCAGACAGTTCAGGGTACAGGCACATCCCAGACATGAACGGCAGTGTCAGTAGTTTGTGGACCACCTGATTCAGTGTCTTCAGGCAGCTCAGGGTGCAGGCCGGAGCCAGACATGGGCTGCACTGGCTGTGATCATGGACTGTCTGTTTCTGTGACCTCTGGGAGGTCAAGGAGCACATAAAACCCAGAGGCAAAACTGTGGTGTCAGCAGTTCATGGACCACATAATCTAATACCTCAGGCAGCGCAGGGCATGCGCAGGGAGGGCCCAAACATGAACCGAGGTGTTAGCAGCTCGTGGACCTTCTGGTTCTTATATTTTGTTTTTGAAACATAAATTGATTCCTGGCAATCTTTTATGGGATTAATGAGTATTTTTTAGATATCATTGTAAATTTAGATTAAAAACATCTTAACCAGTACCAAAATTTATTGATTTTTAAGGGAGGATAAGAGGGAGCAGTAGACTCAAATGCAAGATTATAATATCATTCAATTCAAAAGATCTGAGCCATCAAACATAGCTTCAATACAAATTTCCTTTTTCTGCACTGGGACACATTTCAGAGTTACACACAAGATCTAAAGATCTGTGCAATACAAAATAGCACAAACAAAACCACTAATATTTTGGGTTCTGTGTTTATATATCATTATTCATTCAGGTTAGGAGCCCCCATGTCTATTGCTCATTCTCTAGTTGGATCTAGTCCACAAATCCACCATCCCACAGGCTCAAGCTTGTTCATAATAAGCAACCTAGCAGACCAGGTATCTAGCTAAAAACATCCTTATGTTAGGATATCCTTCAATCTCTGCTAGAAAATTCCATTGCCATTTACAGGGAAGCTCAATCAAGGTCAGTAGTGTGATACATGATCCTAGGGAAGGGAAGCAAGTTGGAGAGCTACTGCCAATCCCAGCATCACATGGAAACCACACATCATATTCTATGCATCCAAAAGCAAGTGCCATTGCTTACCAGCTGCATAACTTAGGGAAAATGGCATAACTTGTGGAGGTCTATAAAAAGTTCACAAAGTTCTTAAATCAGGCAATCTTGTATTATCACCTATCACAATGTTTGTATAGAAGTATCAGACATACAGGAACTAGAAATTAAGGTAGATGTTTGGTCGTTATATAGTTATATTGACCAGATGTACATATACATAATTTTATAAATACAGCAGGTTAAGTTTTCCAGTCATACATTCTGTCCCCTAGAATAGCAATTGTCATGTAGCAAGCTTTCAATAAACACTTCATGCATGTATGAATGTGTAAATGAAGAATGAATATAGTTCAGATATATCATTATCCTTTTTCCTACATCTTTTACCAGAAATATGTTTTCATGAAGATAAATATTTCCCATCATTCTCATACATATCTTTCTACAAGGTATGCAGTCAAATTTTCTTTTTGCTTGCTCTTATCATAGAAAGTACACTTCATATGAAATTCACAATTCTAGCATACATACATATATTTATTCATTTATTTAATTTCCACTTCTGCCCATCCTTGGACAGTAAGAGCTTTCTGCTACTGTTAATATCTATGCTACCTACATGTGAATCCTTGTCCTGGCAGCCAGTTCATTTAATCCCTTTTAAGCCATTTTAAAGTGTATGATTATATGCCATTAAATATGAAGTCTGATGGACTATACAATTTAAATTATTATAATAAAAGACTGATTGCCTTTAACCCCTCCCTCAGAACACTCCCCTTCACTTCAAGCACACTTATCCTTTCATTCTTGCTACTTTCTGAAGCAGTTTTGGAAGTTCTCATTTATGACTGGGTATTTTTATGTGGTGTAATTGAAAAAAATACAGTGAGTGCTGATACCAAGTGCCATCCAAAGGAAAGGCAATTCTTGTGTGTCCTCATCCACCTTACTCACTAAATCTGGCAGCTTGTGACTTCTGGCTCTTGTCCAAAGTCAAAATTACCATGAGAAGTAAACCTTTTGGATCAGTTCAGGATATTGAGTCAGTCATGACAGTGCAACTAAAGACACTCATGACAGAGGACTTCCAGAACTGCTGCACAAAGTGGCAAGATTGATAAGAACATGTGTGCTAGAGGAGTCAGGGAGTGTTTTGAGGGGGGCTAATGGCAATGCTTCTTGTATTACAATATTTTTGGAAAAAATTATGCATTCACCATTGTTTTGATCACATATCATAGATTCATCATGTTGTAAACCATCACTACTCTCCAGTTTCCAAAGTTTTTCATTATCCTAAATGGAAGCCACATCACATTGAACAGTCTCTCTCAATTCCCCTCTTCTCTCAGCCACTGACAAACACTCGTCTACTTCCTGGCTGTGTTGCTTTGCCTATTCTGTACACTTCAAGTAAATAGAATCTTAATATATGGCCTTTTGTGTTTGACTTTTTATGTTTGAAGTAGACTTTCTATTTTAGAATAGCTTAGATTTATAGAAAAACTGTGAAGATAGTAGAAATGTCTCATATACCCCATGTTCGGTTGGAAATCTTATGAACTGATAGACTTTTATGTTTGCTGTGCTTTAGTCTATCACAGAGCTTATCCATTTTGATGCCTGGATTTCCCCTTGAGTTGGCTTGGTGTCTTTTTCAATGGTATACTGGTATATTTATGAATGGCTGGCTGTTGGTAAGGAAGTGTGCCTGCCTGTCATTATGTGCAGTACAGCTGAGGGGAGGGAGTTAACGACTTTAAAATAGTAGGAAAAAATAAATAAAATGCTAATTCCATCCTTCTGGGCTGGAGATTCTGTGTTGATTAACAAACCCAGACTGGCTTCCTCCCTCAGGGTATTGGAAGAAAGGGCCTGCTGCCCTGGTTGAGCTCTGTAGCACAGGGATAATTAATGAGGCCTACTGCCATCCTCCCCTAGAAGGAGTGGATCACCTTAGCCCCAAGCATTGGGGGACGCTGGAAAGGGCTGCAGATGCCCTGAGCTATACAGGCAGGTAGGGGCTCCCTTCCACCCACTGCGCTGTGTTGCACTTTTGTTATTTTTTTCTCTCCAACTAATCACCAGTGACAGGAATGACTTTATATAGAAATTGGAGCTTAAGAGTTTAAGAGCCTGGATAATACATCATAACAACCACAACAAACCCCATATGTACTTTTTTTCATTCAAAGAAGGCTGAGGTGTACAGGGAGGTTGGGAAGGTCCTATCCATCAGAAGGGAGTACACTTCCAGGATACATCAGTGCAAGCTTCTTTCTGGTGCCACAGCTCATTTTAATGTATCAGGCTTCCTATTCCAGGTCCAGAGCATGTGTCTATTTTCACAAGGTGGACAAGTCCTTAAAATGCCTGGAATGAGAAGAGACAGCAAAGGTCTAGAGTAGTTAGAGAAGAGTTTTATTTCTGTCCTGTGGTTTCCAGAGAACAGCTGCTTCCTCTGTGAAACTTTTTATTTCCAGGTTTATCCCTACTTCTCTTCTTTAGGCAATGTCAAAGAAAGAGGAGATAGAATAGCCACACAGTATTGGAAATGAGGCACAAAGAGAGACAGGCACAGATCCAGGGAGAGAGAAAAGAGAAAAAATGTAAAAAAGTGGAGAAATCAACTCAGAAGCAGCTAGCAGAAAGAGGAACAGTGACTCACCATGGCTGGAGGTTCAGAAAATGGGATTTCTGCACTGTAAGCAGAGGGGCAAAGGGCCACAGTCAGGGGCAGTGGGGGCTGTGAAGGGTGGGGGAGCCATGCAGAAAGAGGGTGGAAGCCAGGGGCAGAGGGGCTGGCACAGGTGCCCTCTGCCACCAGCTCACTGCAGGCATCACAGGCAAAAGAGCAGGAGCTGAAGAAAGGGAACAGCTTCAGTAGCAATGCCCCAGGGTGGCGTCTGCCCTGCTCCTGGGCAGTGATGGGAGGATCCCAGCTCAGGACTCCTACATGACTTCCATACTGCATGTGCTAAAGCCTCAGAGGGACAGAGACTATCCTTTCTGGGACATAACTATTCCCAGGGGTCACCTGTCCTACCTGCCCCCAGCTAGTACATGTGGACAGGGAGATCTTGGCCTCAGGAGGCTAGGGTCCTTGGGGATGGCAGGTGTCTGAGAGCGTGTGTGACTGCTGGACAGGAAAGGGGAAGCATAGGGTGCAAGATTCGTTCTCTTCCTGATGTGGACAGCTCCCTGGGGCTTTGAGGAGCTCTGTGAAAGATTTCCAGATCTCTTATGTTAGTTATACAACAAAACAAAGAGGTTTCTTATTGTGCAATAAAACTTTTTGAGCCTCCAATTCCACTAGACTGTGGTGCCCTGTTGGCGACATACTCCTTGTCCGTTTCTCCGCAGCCAGTGTCCAGGCCACCTGGGCAGCCTGTGTATTCCTCCCCAGACCTAACCTGCAACCTGGAGGATGGGGATGGGAGCTGTGGGCCAGGCCTTTCACACAGCTGCCTAAGGGATGGACCACTGGACTCAGAGACGGCCAGCCGCACCTTTCCCCAGGGCTCTATGAGATGTTGGAACTAATGGCAATTGCCTGTTAAGCTTTTGTCAAGTCTTCATAGTTCACTTGGTTCCTTCCAAAAACCCAATTCCTTTTGAAGGCAGAAGAATCAGTGGCCTAAGTGAATGGGCAGAAGATGAGGGTCCTTAATAGGAGAGGTTCTGAAGAGAAGGCTCCAGGCATCCAGCTGCTGACAAAGTGTGGCTCTTTTCCCTCCTGGATGCTGGCCTGAGTGCCTCAAATTTAATACCTCAGATGTATTTTACTCACCCACTGCCAGCATGTATCAGATCAAAAATGTAGGCTTTTTCCAACCAAGGGCCAATTCTCCAGCTCTTTAGACACTAACTAGTTATCCAATAGCTCAACTCAATTCCGAGACTAACCACTCAGACCTAGCATGGACCCCACTAGTCAAGGGTTGAGCCTCACAAAACTGCACCCCCACTTAAGATGCCAATTATAAGTTTGGGCTTTCAGGGTTTTCACAACCCGTGCCTTATATTTAATAATTTGATAATGGTGGCTTAGCAAACTCAGAAAAGTGCTTTACTTGCTTTCACTGGTTTACTTGCTTTCAGTGGTTTTATTTCACTGTGATCAAAATACCTGAGAAGTCAAGTTAAAGAGGAAAGGTTTATTTTGACTCAGAGTTTCAGAGGCTTCAGTCCATGGTTGGCTGACTGTATTGCTAGAGGTCTCTGTGGAAACATGGTGAGGGGTGGCATGGGGAAGCAGCCAGAATGCAGAGATCATAAAGCAGTCAGAAAGGGAGGAGCTAGGGATGACATGTGGCCCCCGAGGTCTACCCCCACCCCTTTCTTGAATGAGGTCTCACTTCTTGTCTCCACTCTGCCCCACCCCTGCCCAGCATGGCATCAGACTGTGCTCTGGGTCCCACCTCTGAACACTGCTGCATTCGAGTCAAGCCCTCAGTATGTGAGCCTTTAGGGGACACTTCCTACTTAAGCCATGACATTTACTTTACCTTGTGAGTTTCATATGACACTTATTCATTTATTGTTCCTCTTTTTTTCCTCCTTGAAATTTTGCCTTCTTTGGTCAATGTCTCTCCATTTCCTACTCCCACCTCAGCCTTTGGTAACCACTGTTTTATCATCTGCTTCTATACATTGACTTTTTAGACTCTGCCCATAAATTAGAACGTGCTGCATTTGGTCTTTCTAAGCTTAGCTCATGGTACTTAGCATAGTGTCTTCCAGTGTCATCCATATTGTTGCAAGTGGCAGGATTTCCTTCCTTTTCTAAAGGCTAAATAGTGTTCCATGTGTATATATACCACATTCTTTTATCCATTCATCCACTTTTGGGTACTCCAGGTCTTTCCATACCTTGTGTATTGTGAATAATACAGCAATCAACATGAAAGTGCAGATATTTCATCAACATACTGATTTTTTTGGATATCTACCCAGCAGTGGGACTGTTAAATCATAGATTAGTTCTATTTTTAATTTTTGGAAGAACTTCCATGCTGTTCTCCATGCTTGCTGCACTAATCTAGATCCCTATCAACAACCTGTAAGGGTTCCCTTGTTTTTAGATCTTTGACAGCACTTGCTGTTTCTTTGTTATAAGTCATTATGGCAAGTGTGAAGTGATAGTTCATTGTGGCTTTAATTTGCATTCTCCTGATAATTAGTGATGTTCAACATATTTTTTTCATATATCTAGTGGGCATTCCTCTCTCTTATACTCTTGGCCATTTGTGTGTCTTCTTTTAGGAAAGTTTGTTCAAGTCCCTTGCTGTTAC
Source organism: Chinchilla lanigera (assembly GCF_000276665.1). Lineage (NCBI taxonomy): Eukaryota > Metazoa > Chordata > Mammalia > Rodentia > Chinchillidae > Chinchilla > Chinchilla lanigera. The sequence goes on from NW_004955459.1 coordinate 3,641,062, forward strand.
GTTTGATACATTGTGTCAACTTGGTGAATCTAGAGGTTTAGCTAAGTGGCTCAGCAGGGAGCCAGGGTGCTTACTTTGTATACATCCTGTGGAAGAGGAAGGCAGGGAGATGATGTGAGTGCTATGTGCCCCCTGGGTGGGGATAGCCTGTTTATTTGTAAGGGAGGGAAAGAGGCTGCTTGCTGCCCTTCCTCCCTTTTGCTGTTGCTGCTTTGCTGTTTTTTCTGGCCTTGAATGTTTGCCCTGGAGCCAGCCAAGTATGGACTGAAACCTCCACAAACTGTGAGAACTAAATAATTCCTTCCTTAATTTTGGGTGTTGGGTATTTTGTCTCAGCAATGAGAGAAAAGTAACCAAGGCACTTGCCCATTTTAAAGTCATGTTATTTGTTTTCTTACTGTTGAGTTCTCAGTGTTCCTTATGTATTTTGAATATTAACCTCTATGAGACATATGGTTTGTAAATATTTTCTCCAGTTTCATAGGTTGTTTCTTCATTATTGCTTTTTTTGTGTAGAATAATACCAATTTATTTTAAAGACTAGAACTCAGGAGCAGTCAGACTGAAGCAATGTAGGGGGCAAGGCAGGGAGGTGAAGCCTCCATTATACTTCTACTTCTTAGCAGAGAGACTCCTTAGGCATTGGGGTGGCTAAGGAAGGAAGATTGTGTGTTCAAGGCCAACCTGGACTACATAGTGAGCCCTATCTAAAAAGTGGAATTGGGGGGAGAAGACAACAATGATGGTGATGACCATGATGATGATGATAAGGGAGAGAAAAGACTCCACACTCATCAGCGCTGATCTTGAGGGCAGGCTGGGAACCTTCCTCATTGCCCAGTCTGAGATTACTAGAAATCTGTTGGTCAGGGTCTCTGGGAGTCCTAGTCCCCTCAGCTCTCACAGTGGTGGGGCAGAAGATGGAAGCATGAGGACAGCACATATCACTCTGGTTTCCACTGACATTTTCTCTCTGAATGTAAAAATATCTCGTAAAATGTAAGTCGTCTACAAAGAAAGACACTGTGATGGATATTCTGGGACTAGTCCAGGAAGAAGCTGTTGAAAGCAAATGTCCTAGAGTTCAGGGCTTGACCCTGGTTGCCCCCATCAGATGGCCAGGCTGTGGTAATCCATATATTGATGCCTCCCTTCATGTCTTGTTGTTCACAATTTCCATATAAGCCTGTGCTTGCATACTCAGCTCCAGCATTTCCTCTGATGCTAGCCTCCATATTTTAAAAATGAATATGCCTAACCCAACATTTCTTTAATTTTTAAATTTTATCTAGTATATATTTATTTCATTTGCTGAGGATGAGCTTTTAACACTCAGATACCAAGCCTTGCATCCATATCCCATCTCCCACCATCTGAATAAAGTGAAATAATAATTTTTGGTTAAATTAGTGTTTGGTGCTTACTGTCCTAGGATTATATAAATATTGTCCATAGTTGCAGCTACTTGTATTCTAAATTTTATTTCTTGTGCAATATTTAAGTTTTCTAGGAGCTAGTGATTGACTTTTATTAAAAGTTGACTAGTTGTCAATATACTTATCACTAAAACTTCCCTTACCTATAAGCAATCCACAAGTATCAGTCTGATTCAGCAATTAGCTCCTCTGGCAGTGCTTGGCACCTTCCCTTTTGGAGCTATCCACCCTTAAACTTCCATCTGCACAGGTTGCTTCAGGGCACCCACACAGCTGTCATGAAGAGATTTCCTTTCCACCATCCTTTTCTTAGCCTTTCAAAGACCAAAGAAAATGATTGAGACATGAAAAATGGCTCCAGAAATAAAATTGCGAATTAGAAATAAATAAACATTTAATTAAATTGCATAGTACACTACCACGTACTGAACTGAAGATAAATTCACCATTCTTTTAAGTAGCTCTCTACTCCAATTCAATCTTCATAGACAGCTTGATCCTGGGATGTCCCTGAAGATATCCACAGTGCAGTTCTTTCACATAAGTCTGACTGAAGGATCTGGGTAGGGCTGATATCTACCCAAATCTGTACTTTTAAAAAGTTAATCTTGAAGAAATTAACCTGATGGCTAACTCTGACAACTTAGGCATTTTGGAGTTATCCTCTCATTTGTCTCTATCTGACTCCTTGCTTCATTTTGTCCCCTGCCACTATGACCAATCTTGCTCTGCTGTTATGATCTGCCATTCACTTCCTAAGATTCTAGTTCATTTCATGGCTGCATTCTTTATATGTCCTCTTTGGGTAATTGTTTCTACAAATGACCTTTTGTGGTCAGCTCTTTTATCCTTCTGCTATATTTAGCTCTTTCTCCGGCCCATGGGAGGACAGGAGATCAAGGATCTTTTTAATTTTCAGGCACATGATGCTCTAGGCATCTCACTTTGCTCTCCAGGTACATTATCCACCCCTTCCTCTGTACTTGCAGACCAGAAATCTGATATTTAGGAACTGTTTCCTCCAGTTCTGCTTGTCTTCTGCTTCCAGTGGGATTTGGCCAATGAGTGCTCTTCAGGAAAGGTTCAGATAAGAACCAAGTAAGATTAGAGAAATTTGCATACAAATTCCTATATGATTGGTTCTGTTATATAGCTATAGACTTTGCTATGGTCTAAGGAAGAAAATTAATAGTTACCACAGTTTGTCAATTTCTAAATTTTGCTTGATCCTGTCATTATTGCTAATGATACTATTGTAGTTAGGATGTCACAACTGTTGTAATCAATTGTTCTCCCTTGTGTAACAATATTGGGAAGCTCTGGGGCAATAAGGTCACCATACCCTCCACAAAAAGACTAGGGACAGAGCCAAACAGAAACCAACATCCCACTTTCAATTAATTGGGAAGGTAGCAGCATCTTGAGACAGACACAAAACAAGGATCTCTTACACACAGACTTTTTTGCAAACAGACTTTTCCTAGAGAGGTCTTCATACTAGTGATATAGCTACCTACTACCAAAAATCACAAGGATCATCACAGAAAACAAAATTTAAAAATTTTTTGAAGTAAAAAATGTCAAAGTGAAGGAGCAAAATACAATCTCAGACCTCCAACCCACCCAGAACAGGTCCTGGAGACATCAATGATATAGAAGAAATTGGAAGACACACACCTGACATTTCTGGAATGATAGAAACTTAAGTAAAGCAGCAACTCCAGGAGGCTATGGAGGAAATCAGGAGCCTATGGAGGAAATCAGATCAGAAATAATCTCTAGGTTAAAAAAAGAAATGACAACCATAATGAAAGAATTGCTCAGCATATCTAAAGGAGACATAGACAAAAAATACAGGAGCATAGGAAAATTATGGAAACCTTGAATGAACAATATAGGAAAGAATTAGAATGCATGAAATAGATGCAAATAGATATCCAGGAATTTAAAAATTCCACTGAAAGCTGGCAAAACTGAATAAAGACTTTCAGACCTCAACAAGAGAATTGCATCTGGGGATTGTGAAAGGAAACATCTCTTAAAAATAATCCCAGAAGTTCAGCACAAGAACAGAATATTAAAAGCTGTTAGAGAAAAGAAACATCATATTTAAAGAAAAGCCCATCACAATTACAGCAGATTTCTCAACACAAACCCTCAAGTCAAGAAGAGCTTGGAGTGAAGTATTTCAGGTCCTGAAAGAAAACCTCTTCCAACCCACATTGATGTAACCCAAAAGACTATCTTTCAAAATTAATGGAGAAATAAGATATTTCCATAACAAATGACAACTGAATAAATTCATGACCACCAAACCAACACAACAAAGAGTACTAAATGATATACTAGAAAGAGATAAAAATGACCAGAATTCCAAGAACAACAACAGACAGAAACCACCAAACAGGGCAATTAAACAGAGGGGAAAAAGTAGGAAATCAACAGCAAGAAAATAATATGACAAAGATAAGCTAATACATACCAGTTATAACCATGAATTCAAATACCCTCAATTCACCAGTCAAAAGAAACAGACTGGCAGAGTGGATCAAGAAACAAAATCCAACAACGTGCTGTGTACAAGAAACACATCTAACTCAAAAAGAAATTCATAGACTGAAAGTCAAAGGATGGAAAACAATACTCCATGCAACAAGAACCCAGAAAAAAGCAGGGGTAGCTATTCTGTTTGCAGACAATGTGACTGTAAATCAAGAATTATCAAAAGAGACAAAGAAGGTCACTACATCCTTGTTAGTGGAAAAATTCAAGAGGAAGAGATAACAATCATAAATATATGTGCACCAAATAAGAGAGCACCCAACTATATAAGACAAATATTAATAGACATGAAAAATAAAATAAACAATAACACAGCTGTAATGGGGGAACTTAACACCCATTGTCACAAAGAGGTAGATCAGCTAGACAAAAAATAAGCAAAGAAATAACAGAAATGAACCAAACCTGTGAACAAATTGACTTAGTACGTTTTTACAGAGTTTTCCACTCAACAACATCAGAATACACATTCTTCTGAGCTTCACGTGGGACATTCTCAAAAATAGACCATATTCCAGCCCATGGAACTTGCTTAAGTAAATGCAAAGGAATTGAAATTATCCCATGCATACAATCAGATCATAGTGCAATGAAAATGGAAATTATTGTCAAAAGAAATCACAAGAACTCCATAAACACAAGGAAATTAAATGACACCCTCTTGAACAACCAATGAACCACAGACAAAATTAAAGAAGAAATTAAACAATACCTACAACCAAATGAAAATGTCAATACAATGTACTGAAACCTGTGGGATACCATTAAGTAGTCCTAAGAGGGAAATATTTACTGGTGAATTTAGTGGAAGTTATATAACATTCTCCTGAACAACCAATTGGTCACAGACAAAATTAAAGAATAAGTTAAACAATACCTACAATCATATGAAAACGTGAATACAACTTACTGGAACTTGTGGGACACAACGAAAGCACTTCTATGAGGGAAATTTTTAATGGTGAATTCTCATATCAGGAAAATGGAATGAGCACAAATAAACAACCCAATGCTACACCTCAATCTTCTAGAAAATGAAGAGCAAGTCAAGCCTAAAGACCAAAGTAGGGAGGAAATTATAAAGATCTCAGTCTCATTAACTGATATTGATTATAAAGATTATAAAGAAATTAACACAACTGAGACTAAGAAAACAATGCAAAGAAATAATCAAAGATTAATTATTTGAAAGGATCAATAAAATCAATAAACCTCTAGTCAATCTTATCAAAAAAGAAAGAAAAAACTCAAATTCATGCAATCAGGAATGGAAAGGGTGAAATCACTACATAGCCTGTGGAAATTCAGAAGATCATCAATACCTACTTCAAAAAACTTTACTCACACAGGATGGAAAACACAGAAGAAATGACAGATTACTAGAAACATATGAATTACCAAAGGAGAATCAAGAAAATGTAAAAATTTTGAATAACCCAATATCAGTTAATAAGATTAAAAATGGAATTAAAAACTTGGCAACAAAGAAAAGCCCAGGTCCTGATGGGTTCACAGCTGAATTCTACAAGAACTTTAGAGAAGATTTAATACCAATACTCTTCAAACTCTTTAATGACATTGAAAAGGAAGCAATTGTCCCTAACTCATTCCTGGAAGCAAATATAGAACAGTAGCAAACACAATGCAGCAAATCATCTAGAAGATTATACATCCTGACCAAGTGGGATACATCTCAGGAATGCAGGGGTGGTTCAATATATGCAAACTAACAAATGTAATACACCATATCGACAGGGTCAAAGACAAAAATCACATGATCATCTCAATATATGCAGAAAAACCTTTCTTTTTTTTTTGAGACAGAATCTTGCTGTATAGTTCAGGCTGCCCCTGAACTAACTACATAGCCCATGCTGGCCTCAAACATGCTGCAGCTCTCCTATCTCAGCCTCCCGAGTGCTGGGATTACAGGCATGCACCACCACACTTGGCTCAGAAAAAGCTTTTGATGAAGTCCAACGCGCATTTATTATAAAAGTCCCACAGAAAATTGGAATAGGTGGTATTTACCTCAAACTGATAAAACCCATCTGTGACAAACCAACAGCTAACATCACACTAAATGGACAAAAAATGACAGCTTTCACTCTAAAATTAGGAATAAGACAAAGTTGTCCACTATCACCACTCCTATTCAATATAGTTTTGGAAACATTGACCAGGGCAGTTAGACAAGACAGAGAAACAAAAGGAATAAAAATAGCAACAGAAGAAGTTAAACTATTTTTATTTGCAGATAACATGATATTTAAACAGAAGACCCCAAAAACTGCACTGAAAGACTTCTAGAATTAATAATGAAATTCAGGAGCATAGACTGATACAAAGTTAACACTCAAAAATCAATAGCATTCCTGTACACAAACAACAAACTCATTCAAAGAAAAATTTAGGAAATCACACGCTTCCCAATAGTATTAAAAAAACAGCTAGGAATCATTCTAACAAAAGAAATATAAGATCTATACATTGAAAATTACATCACTCTCAAAAAAGACACTGAAGAGGATATCAGAATATAGAAAGATATCTGTTGCTCATGGATAAGAAGAAATAACTTAGTGAAAATGACCATATTACCAAAATTTTATACAAATTTAATACATTCCTGATCAAAATACTGTTAGCAAACCTTACAGATGTAGAGCAAAAACATCTTAAAATTCATTTGGAAACAGAAGTGACCTAGAATAGGAAAGGCAATCCTGAGCAACAAAGACAAGGCATGACGCACACAATCCCTGACTTCAAATTGTACCACAAAGCTGCTGTGATAAAATGAGCATGGTACTGGCAAAAAGCAGACTTGAGGATCAGTGGAACAGATTAGAAGATGTAGACACAACTACAAACATGCTAAGTCACCTTAACTTTGAAAAGGGGGAAAACATGTTCACTGAAGGAAAGATAGCCTCTTTAATAAATGGTGCTGAAAAAACTAGTTTTCTACAGGCTGAAGACTAAAACTAGATCCATGACTACTACCCTGTACTAAACTAAGGTAAAAATGGATGAAAGATCTAAATATTAAAGCCAAAACACTAAATCTACTGGAAGAGAAAATAGGTGGAAATCCTGAAGACGTAAGGATAGGCAGGGAGTTCATGAACAAAAATCCAACCACACAGGAAATACTTCAAAGAAACAACAACTTGGATCTCATCTCATTAAAAAGTTTTTGCACATCAAAAGAAATCACCAATAGATTGAAAGGAGAACCCACAAACTGAGAAGAAAATTTAGCTAACTGTTCCTCAGACAGAGGACTTCTATCTAGAATATATAAAGAATTGAAAAATATCAGACCCCCTTAAATTCAAAGACCCAATCCAAAAACGGGCATCTGAGATGAATACACAATTCTCAGATGAAGAAATACAAATAAAGAATGAATATTTTAAAAAATGTTCAATATGAGTGGTCATTCAAGTGATGCAAATTAAAACAATACTGAGATTCCATTTCACTCCAGAAAGAATGGTCATCATCAAGAAATCAACCAATAACAAATTCTGGAGAGGCTATGCAGAAAAAGGAACACCATTGCACTGTTGGTGGGAGTGTAGATTGGTGAAACCACTGTGGAAATCAGTTTGGAGGATCCTAACAAAACTACAAGTCTCTCTTAACCCAGCTATTCCCCTTCTGGGTATTTTCCCAGAAGAATTAAAAACATCATACCACAGTGATATATGTGCACATATGTTCATAGCAGCACAATGTGTAATAGCTAAATCTTGGAAACAACCCAAATTCCTATCAACTGAGGAATGGATAAAAAAAGATGTGGTATGTTTGTATAATGGAGTACTACTCATCTATAAAGAAGGATAAATTTGAGGCATTTATAGGGAAATGGATGCAACTAGAGACCATGTTCCTAAGTGAAATAAATCAAACTCACATGTATAAATATATTATTTTCTCCCTAGTGTAAGAAACTGAAAAAGTTAAAAACACCCAAAATCTACAGTAGGTATTGTGAAAGGGAAAGAAACTGCTCAAAAAGAAAGAACAACTGGGATTGGTGAAAGAAGAAAAGAAGGAAGGGAAAATAAAATATGTATATAAATAAGACAGATAGTTATACTACTGACTTCTTTTAGTTCATTGCAAATATGGTTTATGCTTATATTGTTTTCAATATCGGTTCCTTATAAAAGCACTAGAAAATGAAGGAAATTTTCTGAACATGATAATGGTGTTTATGAAAAACACACAGCTAACACATTCAATGGTGAAAGATTAAAAAATGTTTCTTGTGATATCAGAAAGAAGACTTGTAGTTTTGGGGGACTGAGAGATTGAAGATTGAGTAGCTGTCTCTAACGAGATTTGGCTTGTAGTTTTGGGGACTGAGAGATTGAAGATTGAGTAGCTGTCTCTAACGAGGTCCTTGCTGGTGGAGACTGCAGTCTCAAGCTTTCCCAGGTCATCACATGGTGAGATAGAGCAAGCTGGAGAGGGTGGTCTCTCTGCTCCTTCTCATAAAACCACCAATGCCTTCATGGGTTCTTACCTTAATGATTTCATTTAATTCTAATTACTTTCCAAAGATCCCAAACATAGGGTGATCGAATGACTTTGGTAATGAAGTTTCCAACATGTGAAATTTGGGGGACACATTCAATCCCAGCAGATGCCCACTTTTACCACTGCTATGGGTCAACATTGTACTGGTAGTTCTAGCCAGGAAATTATATAAACTCTATAACCATATAAATTTAGTTCTTGAAAACTAAGAAGACTATTTCTACTATTTCTACTCATATATATATTTTCTCCAAGTAATTCCCAAGAAGGCTATTAGAGCTAAAATTCTCTCTTTTTTTTTCCCTCTTTTCCCTCATCCTAGTTGTTCTTTCCTTTTGAGCAGTTTACTTCCCTTTCACAGTGTCTATTGTACCTCCTAGATTTTATTCACTCTTTCAGGTTCTTACACAAGTGAGACAATAGAATGTTTACACATGTGGGTCTGATTTATTTCACTTAAGAGTACAGTCTCTAGTTGTGTCCATTTACCTAAAAAAGTCTTGAGTTTATATTTCTTTATAGGTGAGTAATATTCCATTATATAAAAATACCACAACTTTTTTATCTATTCCTCAGTTGATGGGCATTTGGGTTGCTTCCACAGTTTAGTTATTACAAATTGGGCTTCTATAAACATGGGTGCACATATATCCCTGTAAAGACAGAAAGAAGGGAAAAATATGTATATATGTATACACAGCATAGCTAAAATAGTTGTACTACTGATTTCTATTGCTTTGTTGAAAGGAACAGTTAATGTTTAATTGTTTGATCAATCTTACATATATTTGTTTATCTGAGTAACCAATTTGAAGATATCAATATGTAATATAATAATCGTTGTTAATTTCCTATCACCTTGTCTGAAATTCTGTATTGCTTATATTGTTTTTGTGGTATTTTGTAAATGTATGTGTGTTTGTTAATATGTTTTTGTACTCTTGTCTTTAAAAAAATAAACTTAGGTAACTAGAACTAAAATTCATTAAAGTTTCAAGGACAGTATCAACACACAAAAATAAGTTGTATTTCTGTATACCATCAATGAATAATCCAAAAAGGAATTGAGAAAAAATTCACTTAAAATATTCAAAAAAATAAAGTACTTAGGAGAAAATTTAGCAAGGCAAATAAAAGACTCATACACTGAAGACTGCAAAACACTGATGAAAAAAATTAAATAAGAACTAAATAACATAAAGACATCCCATTTTCATGAACAGGAAGACTTTGTATGGTTAAGATGTCAGAACTGTTGAAAGGAGTCTATAGTCTCAATAGAATCCTCATTAAAAAGCTTTGTGCATCAAAGGACATTATCAAGAAGGTAAAAAGACAAATTACAAATGAGAAAAGGTTTGCAGATCACATCTCTGATAAGGGTTGTTAAACAAAAATATACTCATGGCACTGGTTAAATGTGGTAAGTATTATGGTTTACAGGTAGATATCCCCCTAAAGCCTCATGTGATCATGAGGTGGGGGGTCTTTTAGAAGGTGATTGGAGCATGAGTGTGTGGTGTTCACCCGTGGATTATTCCACTGATGAGTTTATAGCTAAGTGTTGTTGGGCAGTGAAGCCTGGTAGGAGGATGTGATCACTGGGGCCATGGCCGGGCCAGGTCTAGCTTCCTCCCTCCTCCTTTGATCTCTCTCTGCTTCCCGACTACTCTGCCATGAGCTGTTTCTCCTCCGCTATCCCCTGTGCTATGCCTCCCTGCCTTGAAGACAGCTGACTCTGGACTGAAACCTCTACAAACTGAGTCATCACGTACTACCCTCTTTCAAGTTGTGGATGTTATGTATTGTGTCTTAGTGATGAGAAAGTAACTGAGACAGTAAGATTGTTTTTACTCAAGGGGGTCACAGCAGTAGCTGTAAGGTCTACTACATCAGAGTCCTGGGGAGTGGAGAGAGACTGGAGTTAGTTCTGACTCCAATAAGAACAAGGGGGCATTAGCAGCCAACAAGCAGAATGAGGGTAAGTGGATGGAAAATTACTACGAGGAAACAGCTTTGGATAAGGCTATACTATATTGTGGGTATACTAACTTAGTAATATTTTTTTCTCAAACTATATTCCCCTAGGGCAGAGAGGGAAGCCCAAGGTCAGGCCTACTTAGGCAGAACTTAGGCACCTGAGGAAAGTTTTAGCCTAAGGACAGATTCTCGGTCAGAATTTATGCTTCAGAACTTATAAAGAATTTCTACAATTCAGCAAGACTAACAGCCCTGCTTATTTGGAAAAACAATAGGGAAAAGTAGGTAAAGAACTTGCACAGACATTTCTCCAGAGAACAAATAGAAATGGCCAATAAGCAAATGAAAAGATGGTCAGCATCATTAGTTACTAGGGAATTGCAAATAAAAACCACAAAAAGGTACCATATCACACCGCTAGGATGACCGTGATTTTTTAAAAAGGAAACTAGGTTCATCCAACACCAGCTCCCTCCACCATGCCGCCCAAGTTCGACCCTACCGAGATCAAAGTTGTGTACCTGAGGTGCACTGGTGGGGAAGTCGGCACCATATCTGCCCTGGCCCCCAAGGTCAGTTCCTTGGGTCTGTCTCCAAAAAAAGTGGGCGATGACATCGCCAAGGCAACTGGTGACCGGCAGGGTCTGAGGATTACGGTGAAACTGACCATTCAGAACAAACAGGCTCAGATTGACGTGGTGCCTTCTCCCTCTGCGCTGTTAGCCCTCAGGGAGCCGCCAAGAGACAGAAAGAAGCAGAAAAACATTAAACACAGTGGAAATATTACTTTTGATGAGATTGTCAACATTGCCCGACAGATGAGGTAACTGGTCTTTAGCCAGAGAGCTTTCCGGAAGCATTAAAGAAATCCTCGGGACCACCCAGTCTGTGGGATGCAGTGGAGACAGCGGGCACCCTCGTGACATTATCGCTGACATCAGCAATGGTGTTGCGGAGTGCCCAGCTAGCTAAGAAACAAAATGTTTCAATAAAAAGATGATCTGAAAAAAAGATAAAAAGGAAACTAACAAGTATTGGTGAGTATGTAGAGAAATTGGAAGCCTTGTTGCTCCTGACAGTGTAAAATAATGAGGCCACACTGTTACCCTGTAACTCAGCAATTGTATTCCTAAATACAGACCCAGAAAGAATTGGAAAAAGAGGGGCTGGGGATTTAGCTCAGCGGCAAAAGCGCTTGCCTGGCAAGCGCAAGGTCGTGAGTTCGGTTCCTGGTACCGGAGAAAAAAACAAACAAACAAACAAAGAATTGGAAAAAGATACTCACGGGTGAGTTCATTGCAACACCATTTGTGGTAGCCAAAGGGGGAAACAACATGAATGGCTATCAGCAGGTGAATGGAAAAACAAAATGCATTACATCATATGTAATGGAATATTAGTGATAAGGTGAAATTAAATTCTGATTATGCTATAACATGGATGAAACTTGCAAAGATGCTAAGTGAAATACACCCCCAGGAAAAGGACAAATATTATAATTGCACTTGCATGTAACCAGTTCATGGAAACTGAAAATATATAAGAATTTATCAGAAGGGAGAAGTGTGTGGTGGGGGGGGGAGGGAAGAGCATGAGGAATTTTGTTTAATGGTTACAGAGTTTCTGTTTGGGGAGATAAAAAACTGGGAAATATAATGTTTGCACAACATTGCATGTAATAAATGCCACCAGGTTGTACACTTAGTGGTTAAAGGCAGATTTTGCTATATATATTTTATGGCAATTAGCAACAACTTCAGAACTTCTGTCATGAAGGTTCTTGGCAGCTTGCCCAGCATGTGCTCCAGTGCTATCCAGAAAAGGCTGGACCCATCACAAGGGTCCCAGCTCCCCACTGTGACTGGCCTAGGATGCAGTGCATGAGACTCTTTGTTGATCTGTTGTTGGTCCAGAAGTCAGGATGCCTAAATGGCCTCATTCAGACAGAGAAGTGTTCATTTCCTTGCTAAAGGTTTATTTCCTAGAGGGAACACTAGAGGGAATACCTTTCCTATCTAACTGCATCCTGATGGCTCCCATCCTGGAGCCCATGGGGAGTAGTCCTTTGACAAGGGTGTCTCTTCCTTCCCATTCCTCCGCTCCTCTCTGAATATTCTTGAGCAATCAAGGCATTCATGTTTTAGATGTGTGTTGTGTGGATTTCAATGCATGTCATATTCCACCGAGGCCCCAGTAAGGCCTAACTGAGGTTCCCGACAGGGACCCCCACTCCGATCTGTTGCCACGGGACTTGTTATTTCTCTGCTGTTGCCTAAACTGAGTACAATCCTATGTAGAGCCTTGGGGGTTTTCCTCAGCATAGCAGCAAACCAAAGTCCCTGAAAAATAAGTCAGGGTACCTTCTGACTGGGGAAATCATCCGCTCACTTGTTATGACATTGCAGAATAAAACACAGAGGAAGAAAACAGAAGTACCCAGCTCTGTTGTTCTAACAACCTCATATCCTGACTACCGCAATGTATGCTCTGTCAGGCTCCCTGCCGTGTGATTGATTCTAAGTGACTAGTTCCCCAGTGGGTCCTCTCTGTCAGGAGACTGGCTGGTGGGGGGTCTGTCTGGGCATGCTTATGGGATATTAGTTTCTTCTTTTGTTCTTTCTGCTCAGTGGAGGAGATGGCAAGGGGCTCACATCCTCCGCTGCTTCAGTACTTCCTAGCCCACTGATGTTACCAGCCTGCAATGGCGCTGCCACTTGCAGCTGCCCCGCATCAGCCAGCTTCCTGGGAAAGATGCATTATTCAGTAAGGGGTGCGGGGATGACTGGGAGCCCTGTGGAAGAAAGCCAGAACCGTGATTTCATTTTACATGAAAATGAATTCTAGATGGATAAGAGTTTTAAACAGGAGAAAAATAACACCAGGAGATTACAAGAAGCAACTATGCTAATAAACTTGAAGGCTGACATATGGACACATTTTTAAAAATTGAAAAGTGTTATAAGTGAGAGAAAAAATTTAAAACCTCAAACATTTCAACAGGCACTAAATAAATAAGAACAATCAAATCTTCCTCCCCCCACAAAAACAGTCTACATCCAGATAATTTCTGAGTTCTACTCTAACTTGTAAGTGTGGTGATATTTATTTTATTTTAGTTATTTCAGAAAGTTAAAAGAAGATTTCAGGTTGTCCAGTTTATAATTTAACCGCAGTTCCAAAACCATTTAAAAACAGAACAGGAAGATCATAGGCTCAGTTCACTTCTTAGAATAGACATAAAAAGCCAGATGTGGTGGCGCATGCCTATAATCTCAGCACTCGGGAGGCTGAGGCAGGAGGATCGTTGCGAGTTTGAGATCAGCCTGGGCTACAAAG
>NW_004955459.1:3655029-3690804 GCF_000276665.1 Chinchilla lanigera
AAAAAAAAAAAAAAAAAAAAAAAAAAAAAATAGACATAAAAATCACAACCAAATCCAACAAGTATTAACAAATTCATTCAGGGTGCTTGAGGAAGCTCAATGAAATTATATAAAATACACAGAAAAATGATAACATTCAATACTTCCTTATTTTCCAATTTTAAAAATATGTGGATGAATAAGGTGCTTCTAAGGAGTACCCAAATTACAAGTGTGCAGCTCCACTAAATTTTATAAACTGGAAGCACGCCACAGCCATCACCCACAGCCCAGGTGTGACCCTGTACTCCTTTCCTGTCACTAACCTTCACCCTTGAGCAGAGCAGAGGTGCCCGGCTTCACTCAGATGGCTGGCAAAAGTGTACAATGTGGCAACCGGCATAGGAACAATGGTGTAGCCATGTGAAAAAGTGAAGCGTGATTTGTGGCTTAGTGTGGTTACATTTTATAGAAACAGAGTGAGAGTTGTGTGTCTGTGTCTGGCTTCTTCATCAAGACATTGGGCTGCTCTGTCATTCCACTGTGGGTGTGGTTACAGTTGCTCCTCCTTGCTGTGCAGCGTTCTGCTGTGTGAATAGCAGCATTTTGTTTACCCAGTTTGGCACTATTGAGAAAAATGCTTAGGAATATTTCTGTGCATGTCTGTGGTCAACTTGCATGTGCCTTCCTGCTGTCTGCAGCTAGAGCTGGAACTATAATCCCTGGAGATGTCTGTGTTCAGCTTTCATAGATACTGACCAAGAGTTCTCTGAACTGGCTGTCAGGTCCGAAGTTAAGGATCTGAAACCAAACTTAAAACGAGAATTTATGTACAAGCGATTTATTAAGGATGTGCTGGAAGTGAGTAAGGTGGTGGTAGTAGGACAGACACAGGGAAGGGTGCGATTTAGGGAAAAAGTCTTGCGGGGGTGTGGGTTGGTTGCTGATCCCAGAAGGCACTTGGGAACATAAATTATGCTTTGTAATTGTCCCAGCTTGAGGCAGGACTGGTGGGCTTTCAATCTCCACATCTATACCTTGCTGGTTAAGGGCTGCCTAAGGAGAATGTAACCTCTGGGCATTTCTAGCTCTCCGCCCACACAGACAAATGGTCTAAACCACTTGAGGCTCATTCTCTGAAGAAGAGTAGCTGGGGTTGGCAATTGTGAGAAAAAGTGCAGTGAAGCTGAGGCGTGGAAGGAAGAGAGATTGAGGGGTTCCTTGTGGAGGACCGGTGTGGACTGTATGCTTGTACCCCACCCCCCAAATTCCTAGGCTGAAACTCCATGATAGTATTAGGTGCAGGGTCAGTGGGATGTAATCAGGTCATGCACCAGGTTAGTGCCCTATGAGTCTCAGGAGAGCTTGCTTCCTCTTTCTGCCATGTGAGGACACAGCAAAAAGACCTCTGACTGTGAACTAGGAAGCAGAATCTCACCAGGTGGTGAATCTTCTGGAGCCTTGATCTTGTACTTCTCAGCTTTCAGAACAGTGAGAAGTAAATGTTTGTTATTTAAATCACCTAATCTATGGTACTCTGTCATAGCTCCAGGGTTAGCTGAGACAACAGACAATGCTTTTGCATACACTCCCCACAGCAGTGGATCTGCATCCTAGTCAACCCTTAATGTGTCTGTCTTCTTTTTTAGTGTAGCCCTTCTGATGGTTCAGCAACCATTTAACAATGGGAAATACTTCATCAAAGCACAACCAGAAAGGCACTTCCTTCACTTGATGGAATTTATAAAGTGAAAACCTATATCAAACATACTTAGTGGAAAAATTTTACATGGATTTAGAATTAAAAAGAAATTAAGGATGTCCTCTGGTGCTGCCAGGTTTTGTATGATTTTAATGGTTCTGGGAAGTACTATCAGACAAAAAAGGAGCAAGAGTTGTAAGGCTTGGATACAACTCTTTAGACTTGTTCTGTTCTGGACTTGCAGCCAGAAACGAACCAAATGGTACCGACCGACAAACACCAAGACGCACGGACGGCCAGTTGGAATTTAGGACGAGTCTTTATTCCTGGCCAGGGACTGACTGAGAGCCTCCTCGCAGGGAAGGATCAGACCAGTGCCCATCCAGGGACGAGAGTAGCTTTTTTTTTTTTTTTTTTGGTTTTTCTCCGGTACCGGGAACCGAACTCACGACCTTGCGCTTGCCAGGCAGGCGCTTTGCCGCTGAGCTAAATCCCCAGCCCCCGAGAGTAGCTTTTATACCCTAAAACTGCATCCTGTTTGGCAAACACATGTCACACCTGTAACAATGAAGGGACTCTTTTTTTTTTTTTTTTTTTTTATGGCAGGAACAGTACATTCCGAGAATCCTGGAGGGGTAGAACATTTAGGGGAAGAACAATACATTTTGGGAGTCCAGGAAGGGCAGGGCGTTTACAACCAGTTTACAACCATACATTGCAGAAATGATAAACAGGAAGATCTAACCCCATGGCAGGGGTGGGAGCTGGGAATTAAACTAGAACCTTTGATGTCTGTGGTGGGGCTTTTACAGTTCTTTTTTCATAGAAAACAGAACAGAATCAACAGAAAACCATTATATCTAATAAGAACAGTCAGTGTGGTTGCTAGATATGAGGTCAATTTACAAAAGTCAATAGTATTTACCGACATCAATAACTATACACAAATACAATAGAAAATAAGATATCAACAATAATTATAAAGACTATAAAGGACTTGGGAATTGACAGAGGTTATAGGAAATATCAATAAAGTATAAAACTTAATTAAGAGACATAAAACTATCAGAAAATACCCATGATTAAGTAAGTTAACATCATAGAGATGTTGATATTCTCTCTATTAACCTGTCAATTTAATGCAAGTCTAATACAAACTCTAGCTTGATTTTCTGAGGGCCTCAATAGAATTACTTTTCATTTACAAAGAAGAATAAATGTTTATAAATGATTTTGGAAAAGAAGAGCAGAGAGGAGGAGAGCAAGAAAGAAATATTGCCATATAGAAAGAAATATTGCAAGATTACTATGATTAAAAAGAGCATATTATTATTGCACAAATAGGCAAATAGACCAATGGAACCAAGGGGAAATGGCTCTGGGAAAATCTATGCCTTTGTGATATCTCATGAAAGATGTACATTAAAAATCAAGTGGATAGTATTGAGAAAATGTGAAAGATAAAACTGTAAAGATACTGGGAGAGAGCACTAAGAGACAAAGTATGACTAATGTTGTGAGAAATACTCTCCTAAGAAAGGACCAATTATTCCCAGAAAAGAAAACAGAAATGGCTCTTACATTTGGAAAAAAATTTTAAATTCACTCATGTAGACAGAAAATCAAATTAAAATTATAGTGAGCACAATTCTTACCAAATTGGTTAAGATACCAAAGTTCAATAAGGGTTAAGTTGCAGATAACAGAATCCACTTGGCTGGTTTAAACAAAAAATGGTTTTAATATAGGGATTAAGGTGCATACAGAATAGTTAGAGAAGAAAACTAGAGAAGAAGAATTGAGATCAATTTTCCAAGAAAAATTACAACTCCCCCAGAATCACTCTGCCAAGATAGAGAGGCCATGGCTTCTGCTGAAGATGACGTAGAAAACAGCCATGGCGTTGGGCATAGTGCCCTGTGCCAGTGATCCTTCTACTCTGGCAGGCTGAGGCAAGAGGATCTGAAGTTCAAGCCCAACCTAGTCAACTTAATGAGAGCCTGTCTCAAAAGAAATAAAAAATAAAAAAGGGCTGTGGATGTAGCTCAGTGCTAAGACCCCGAGTTCAATCTCTAGTACTGCTAGGGAAACCAAAGTCTATGGCAAATGTGTCTGATTGGAGGAATTTGACTGTGTCTGGAGCCCTCCCTGCTAACACATGTGATGACTTCTTTCTAGCCTGCTAGCAAAGGGGTGTGTCTCTTCTAATCACTTTGTCACAAATATAGAGCTTTACCTTTCTTTGCATATAAATGCTGTGAAAATCTGCTCAAATCTACTTTTCTTTGCCTGAGATTTTCTGCTCTTGCTCTTGTGTATGCAGAGATAGCAAAGGTTACAACAGTAGAATCATAGAAATATCAAGAAAATTCCATTGTGTAAATACACATTCCTTATACCTTCTTTTTCTAATGAGGTAAAAGACAAAGGTGAAGACAGCCCTGGGCTGCATCAGGAGTCTGAGTTTTGGTTCAGCACTGCTGTTTGCCTGTGGCAAGTAGTAACTTTCCCCCTGGGCGTGGGTGGGGTGTTTTCTCTACATTTCAAAGCTGCTCAGGCTCTTGGTGACTGGGAATTGCATTATGCACCTTGAAAAGGCAGAATTGCTCTGGCTAAGCGGAGGGGCACACACGGTATGGAAGGGAGCCCCGGCTTCTGCCTTGCTCTGCTTCTGCAGTGGGTTTGAAGAAGCTCTTCACATCGCTGTTGAAAAACCACCACACTGCTTCTTTCTAAACTGCTGTCTTGGTCATTTTTGGCTGCTATGACAGAATACCAAAGACCAGGTCATTAATAAAGAAAAGAAATTTATTTTTCTCACAATGCTGAATGCTACAAAGTCTAAAATCAACGTGCTGGCCTCTGGGCCTTCTTGCTGCATCCTCTGCAAAAGCCCTGCACCCAACCTGTTGCTCTGGAGATTAAGTTTCCAATTTGGGGAAAATTGGAAAACCAAAGCAGGTGCCCACCTGCCTCAGTTACTTTGTAGCTAATACTCCAAAGGCCAGTTCCCATGAGATTGTTTTCTTAAGCACATTCATCTAGCAGGAAGATCATATTTTATATTCACTTTTGCAAACTTTCCTCTATGTTTCATACATTGTTAAAATTCCTCTTTCACATTTAGCAAATGTTCATTGGCTTCTAACAGTGTGGGCCCCAGGGGCTGAATAGGAGCAATAGTTCCTGGTTTCCACACTGAAGTTCACAGGTGGGGATTCCAAGGGAGGGATATGAGTGGGGAGTGGGCATCTGGGAGTCATGGGGACACATATATGTGCGAGATTTTTAGCCCAGAATTTCTGCATCAGGCTTCAAGACAGTCTACGGAACACAGCTATGAGACTACGAGAGTAGCTTCTTCTTAAGAAGCCATCCTGAACTAAATGCAAAGTTTGTGAGTCTATGCGGCCATCTGCACTTTTTAAAAAAAAGTTAAAAGCTTCATAGTTTTCATCTTTCAGAGGAGCCTGAAAAGGTAAGCAGCACTGAGTGATGTGGTAGCAAAATTGTGAATACGAGGGCCAGGGAACAGGTGAGGGGAGACATGCTGGGGACAGGGGAGAGGAGAGGAAGTGAGATGAGCAAAGCATCGAGGATAGGCTGAAGAGGCAGGAGGAGGATCACGGCCAGCATGAAAAATGTCACCAAAATGAAGGAATTACAGAATTTCAAGAAGATTGAAATTAAGAATAAAACATACTTGAGCACAATTCTTACCAAATTGGTTAAGATACCAAAGTTCAATAAGGGTTAAGTTGCAGATAACAGAATCCACTTGGCTGGTTTAAACAAAAAATGGTTTTAATATAGGGATTAAGGTGCATACAGAATAGTTAGAGAAGAAAACTAGAGAAGAAGAATTGAGATCAATTTTCCAAGAAAAATTACAACTCCCCCAGAATCACTCCATACTGTTACACAAACAAAGAGCATCTTTCTCCTCTCATGAGCCGCTGACCTTTATTGCACTTCCTAGATCCACATTCCCCAGATAAAACCACACTTTCATCCATCAGCATCTGTCAGGGTACTGTCGCTTCACCAGTACCCAAGACTTCGCAATGGTCACTGGCCATGAGATGAGTGTATATGCCCACCACAGGGTTGTTTCAGCTTTTCAAAACAGTGTTGCATTAGCATAGACCGTAATTTTAGTTTGGACTGTCAGTTTGGGCAGTGGGACCCAGCATCCTTTCTGGTCTTTAGTGTCCCATGAAATAGCCCTCTGTTAGCAGATAATTAATGTGAATCTCATTTTTGTTTTCACTCTTATAAAGCTTGTAGGTTAACTTTAATCAGCTTGCAACTCCACACTGTTCCTAGGTGGAGTTTCAAGATGTGAACTCCAGCAGTTCCTGGGGGATCTGGTTTTGTTCTTTGAACATATTTATAATGCTTAGATTTAAAATGGGCCTTGGAACAAGATGCTCAAATGAATTTTTAATTTAAGGTGAGACCCAGGCAACAAATGCATTTACCTGGACAGTGAAATATTCATATTGCTAAGTGTGTGATGCATAACGATGACATATTTATTCATGTCCATTAAAGGTAAAACACCCTCAAATACTTCAAGTTGGTTGTTTACCTAAGCTTAGAAGGATGAGGATAGTTGAGCCAAACCTCCGTGGGTTTTGAATTATCTCTAAAGATCTATAGAAGCAATGGAGCTCATACTGTTTCTGTCCAGAGTTCTCCCTCTCAGCAATGACAGTGGAGTGACAGGGAGATTTTTGCTTGACAGGGAAGTTTCAGAAATAGCCCAGTGGAACAAATCATTAGTGCTAGCACTTTGAACTGGTTCAGGATTAGCCTTAATTATTAACCTTGTTTAATATTTCAGAGTGTCTATAGTAAAAGAGGCATGGTGCATTTAATTTATCCTTAAACAGCCAGAGACTGTTAAACTTGAAATGCACTCATCATCTTGGGAGGCTGGAGGTTTGCAAGCTTTTAGCTTCTCCAGCATACTGCAGAGACAAAGTACGCGTCTTGGTAACGGTGCTCTCAAAGGCAGTGTTTCTTGCAGGTGAAGGGTGAAAATGAGGAATGACCAAGGGGTTGCATAAGAGAAAAAAATTTGCCAGTGTTGTGTTTAGCTTGAAGAATATTCTGTTTTAGAGATCTAAATTCTTAAAAACTTCATTCAGGGTAAATTCACTCTTTATTTAGTTATATTTGTCAGTCATAAGCAACGGGGCAGAGAGTCTCACATTTATAACTTCATAAACAACTCCTTCCCTGATTGCCAAACCCATAGTATGTGTGCCTCGAATAGGCACCTCACACTTATTTTGGCTATTTTTATTCTCCCCACTTACTCAATACGGTCCTCTCTGAGTTTTTACCTCCACCAGAGAGGATACCAGAGCTTACAAGGGAGACTGGTAGGATGGTGGGTCACATCATGCAGTGGTGAAATATTTCATAGCATCACCATTTGCAGGAGCTCAAAAAAATAAAGAATTACTCAGTGGACTTCTGGTTTAAAGGAAAAAGTTCCCAAACAGAATGTGAATAGAGTGATTGGCTGCTGTCTGATGAAAATAAATGATTATTAAGGTGAGAAACCTGGGCACAGTTGGGCAAGGAAACTCTTTAATTCCAAGCAGAACAAGTTAACACTGAGAAATGTACAAGCAAGAAAGGACAGCTAGAACTTGGATTTGTTGGAAGGACCACAGAAAAGGCTTGTATCGTACCCATCGCTCAAAATCTCTGAAGATTTTATGATGACAACTAATAAGTATTTTTTGTTGGTCAAAATAGGTTGTGGAGAAAAGGTCGAGAGGCCTGACTATTTGAAGGTAAAGGATCTAGGTGAGAAAAGAGAGAGAGGAAGAAAGGAGAGAGAAAGGGAGAGAGGGGAGAGGGGAGAGAGGGGAGGGACAGAGAGAGAGAGAGAGAAGTGGAGAGAGACAGAGGCATTTCTTAAGTACTGTTGGTATGAGGACAGCACATGGCGTTGCTTAGTAGATTAGATTTAAATAGGAAAGAAGTTGACCAGCATTTTAGGTGTTTGAGAGATTCTGCTGAAGGAACCAAAGCAGTTTGTAGCTGAGACTTAAAATGACCCTTAGAGGACTGAACTGTTGCAAGGAGGAAGAATGAGATGCTCAACCCTCGGGAAGGACATCAGCTAAGGCCTCTTCAGTGCGGCCTTGGAGAACAACAGAAAAGCAAGGTCCTCCCCACAGGCAGAGCCATGGCCAAGAGGCCCCACCTCCAAGCTGGAATCAGAATCTGATCCTGAACATTCTCCTTTCTGGCTCTGGGATTCCCAGGAAATCGGCACAGCAGGATTTCAGAATCTCAGTGAACATTGGTGCTATGGGTCTCACATTGTCCCTGGCCCTGAGGACGTGCATTTTGGTTATCCCCATGTAGTGGGGAGGACAGCTTTTCTTTTGCATGTGTGGGTGTATGGAGCAGTAGCAACCTCCCTGGACTTGTGGACCTGCTGTCTGTGTTACTGCCTGGTACAGAGACCTCTTGAAGGGCCTGTTCACCCTATGGGGCTTCAGGCACACACAATGTGTGCTCTTTATGTGATGCTTGAATAAATGAATAAAGGATGGAGTGAACCCATGAACTAGTGACTGGGAGTCAAGAAGAATGAGTGGCTCCATGTACCTTTGTGGTGGTGGAGGATGGACTCACACGAGGAGTAGAGGTGTGTGTGGATAAACATACAAGCACAGAAACACACAGAAGAGGTCTTGTAGGGGGCAATGAATCTTAGCATACTATTTTAGATAAAAGAGTTTGGTAAAAGCCTGCATGGTGCCTCGGGAAGCCTCCCGGGACAGTGCAAGAGCTAATTCCCCAGATCAACACTGCCCAGGAATGTCTCCCCAAGATAAGGGGGCGCCTAGGCCTAGGTGACCCTCCGTGACTCTGCCTGGGCAGTGCCATCTCGAGGCCCTAGGTAAACATTGTAACCCTAAAGGAATGCATAGGTTGTAAAAACGGAGATAATGGGGGGAAACATCTATCATGGTTTGACATGCGACCTGCAACTGACCTAGGGTCCAACAGGATGAGAGAAACACCATATGCCCACCGGGGTCAGAGAATGTAACACCCCAATCTGTTGTCAATGGAAACCAAAATGTATATAAGGGGAAGCAAAGTTAGCCATGGGCCGGCTTCCAGATTGGCAAAGGAAGTGAGGGTGGCTAGCCTCAAATTAAACTCTGATTTTGTTCTCACTGGCGATTGGTGTCTCTTGTGGAATGTTTGGGACAAACGGGAATTTCTGCCGTAACAGTCAGAGCAGAATGGGTGGCTTGTTTGCATCATCCAGAAGAGGCAGAGGAAGAGGACTCCTATTTGGGGGCCAAAGGTGACCCATGCACCAGGTGACTCACATTCAGGGGACACATGCCCTGGGTGGTTCACTTTCACCTCTAGTGGTTCATGCACTGGGCTGTCTCACACTGGTTCGCCCGGTGCTATGTTTGGATATAGTTTGAATGTGTCTCCCATGGGTCCACTGTGATTGGATGTTTGGTTCCCAGGGAGCTTGGAAGGTGGAAACTTTGAGAAGTGGGATTCAGTGGGAGGTCCTCAGGTCCCTTAGGTATTGGGGGACTTGGAAGGGATGGTGGGAGGCCATTCTCTTTCTCTTGCCCTAGTTTAAGATGTAGTCACCAACTCACTTCTGCTTGTGCTCTACCTCCTGCCATTTGCCATGAAGTCCTTCATCAGGTTAATAATATCCCTTAGTTATTGTGGGCTGATCAGGTCCAAAATGTCCCGAATGAGTATACGGCAAAGGCTAACTAAAAAGAGACAAGTGGAATGATTTCAGGGCTCCAGGAAGATCAAAGCCCTCTCACAGAATTTGGGATTCTCTTAGGGCTAAGACCATGACCCTCCCTGGGTGGTCCATATTTACTTGGTTATCAGAAGAAGGGAGGGAAGGGCCAGGGATATAGCTCGGTGGCACATGTGCCTGCCTGGCAGGTCCTGAGTTCAATTCCTGGTACCAAAAAAAAAAAAAAAAAGTTCAAATAAACTCAAGAAGGGAGGAGAATATTCAAGAAGGGCAGAACTACTCAAGGACTTCCTCAAGTAAGGTATTAAATTAATCCTTAATAAGGATTAAGTTAATCCACCCAGGAGTGAGATGCCTGAGGCTATAGTCTTTATCTAGTTGAGATTGAATCCAGGTGTTCTTGGCTGTGATCTTGTCTTATCCAGTGAGGCTTTCTGGCTTCATCCACCATTACAGGTTTTAGTAGGGATTAGTGACTCACAGAGGTTCACTTACTATGAGTCTGTCATCCACTTCCAGACAAGTGGCCTAGGCTTTGGACAGATTCACAAGTAAATATAAAAAGCCAATTGGTTAATTTAAGTCCTGCTTCATAGTGGTCTCCATCAGTCCTTACCAAAGCTAAGGCAATGCAGGTGCTCTGCCCTTGAACCTCTGGAACTGTGAGCTAAATCAACCCTTTCTCTTTATTGAGTAAGCTGCCTCAGGTATTGTGCAGTTCTGATGAAACGCTAACTGGTACATTCAGACTCTGTTACAGCCTGGTGCCTTGGAAGCCCTGGCTAAGTCCATCTATACTGGAATGGTGTTGCAAACCCTCCCAGGGTGCTCCAGGGACAGGGCACTGTATGATTCAAGTT
The DNA here is from genome assembly GCF_000276665.1 of Chinchilla lanigera. NCBI lineage: Eukaryota > Metazoa > Chordata > Mammalia > Rodentia > Chinchillidae > Chinchilla > Chinchilla lanigera. The sequence continues at coordinate 3,665,354 of NW_004955459.1, forward strand.
GCTCACTTCACACCACACCCAGTCTAAACTTCTGGGATCTGATGGGGATCCTGAAAAGCAGCAAGGCTGCTTCCTCTGGGGCATTTGGGGAAGTTGTCTTTCACCCCTTCTGAGGGCCAGCAGAGACCCTGGCCAGGTGTCACAACCAGATATATTTCCCACAGGCTGGAGGGTGTGGGAGGAGCCAGGAAAAAGGGGGCTATATACTTCTTGAGGAGTTTGAGCCACAGGCTTGCCGAAGTGGCCAGGGGAAGGGGGAGAAGGCAGAGAGCAGGTGGAGAGGAGCAAGTGGCAAAGGCACTGAGGACTGTCCCATCGCAGAGCTCCTGATGCGGCTGCATCTACATCTGTGTGTACACATGCCTCCGTGATCTTGTGTGCACATGCATATACACAAGTGTGCATGCCTCTGTACTTGTGCATGTGCACGTGTGTACAGGAATGGAAGCACACCTCCGTGCACAGATGTGTGTATAGGCATGTGTGTTGTCCATCCATATTTATATCACATATATGAGTGCATGTGTTTGCATCCTTGTAGAACATGTATATACATGTGTGTTTTGCATGCATACGTATGCATTTGATCCCAGGGCATGAGGCTTTTGCATAGGTGTGCATGTGTGTACCTGCATGTACATGTTAGCATGTGTGTATGTGTCTCTACATTTGTGTGTGTGTGTAACTGAGACTGGGTAGTGGGAAGAAGAGGAACTGGCCAGAGGGGAGGCGGCAGAGGCAGGGCTGTGGCCATGTTCATCTTGCTTTTGGGGTGTCCCCTATATCCAGAGTGCTCAAAAGTATCTACTGGATGAATGCATGAGAGGAATGGGGAGCCATAAAAGACCCTCTGCTGGGTAGTGTACAGTAGGTCCTGAGGCTACAGGCAGCCCCTGTTCTCCTGGATGTCCCTCTCCCCCTACCTGTATGTGCTCATCTGTGAGTATTCCCAGGTGTGGGTGGCCCCACCTGCGGAGAGGAACCAAGGCTTCTGCAAAGGCATGCCCTCCTGTAGACTCTCACTGCTTTCCAGGCAGAAGAGAGAGGAAAGGCAGCCAGGGTGCACAGGGGCACCCCACAGTCCCAGCCTTGATAGGTTCTCTACTTATTGTCCATGAGGATCCCCAGAAGGTTCTGGCTGCTCACATGCCAGCAGCAGAGGATCCTTACTGCCCAGTGAGATTTGGTATCTGCTTCATAGGCAGGCAAGACAGCCAGGGGAGGGGCTTAGACGGAGAAGACGTCGGGCAAATGGAAATGACAGGTGGCTCCCACTTTGGGACAGGATTGCAACCACAATCTCATCCTTGGAGAAGGGGAGACATGATGTGGGGATGTGCTCGTGTTTCTAAGGCCTAAGAAATGGGCATCAAAGGGAAATGGGGGTGTCGCAGATGTCCTATCTGGCCGTACACTCAGAGGCTCACACAATTGATTTGGGAGAAGAGACAGAACCTGAGCTGACAAAAAGAAAATGTGGATTTTTCTAAAGACATCCAGAAGTGAATTGTGTGTATAAAAACACATCAAACCACTGTGAGAAATGGCTCCAGTGCCCACAGTCCCAAAAGCACAGTGAAAAAATACTCAGCTTCAAAACTGAGATTTCCTGTACTTTAGGGTAAGGATGGAGTTTGCATTTTTTCTTTAATTATTTTTATTTTGTGAAAAAAGGTAAAACAGACTTTCATGACAAAATAATAGGAGAATAACAATAGTTAACACATTGCATATTGTCACCTTCAAAGTAATTACTCAGAGTACAAGATATGCACATAAAAAAAATTTTCCAATTGATATTAGCACAAACCTTCCTTTTCAATGAACTAAAAGGCACTAATGGTATAACTAACTTGCATTTTTTTCCTTTTTCCTTCCTTTCTTTCCCTTTCCCCCTTCCCCCATCCTACTTCTGTCTCCCTTTTAAGTAATTTCTTCATATTTCACAGTATCTATTGTACATTTTAGGTGTTATTTACTCTTTCAATTTCTCATATCAAGAAGACAATACAATGTTTACATGTGTGAGTCTGATTTATTTCACTTATGAGTATGGTCTCAAGTTGTATCCATTTACCTATAAATGTCTCAAATTTATCCTTTTTTATGGCTGAGTAATATACCATCGTATAAAAATACCATATCTTTTTTATTTATTCCTCGGTTCATGGGCATTTGAGTTATTTTCAAGATTAAACTATTACAAATTGTGTTGCTATAAACATGGGTGCACATATATCACTGTGGTATGATGTTTTTAATTCTTATGGGGAAATATCCAGAAGGGGAATATTTGGGTCAAATGGGATCTCTTATCTTAGTTTTTTGAGGAATCTCCATACTGATGTCCACAGTGGTTGCACCAGTCTGCACTCCCACCAACAGTGGAAAAGATTTCCTTTTTCCCCACAGCTCCTCCAGCATTTGTTATTGGTTGATTTCTTGATGATAGCCATTTTTCTGGAGTGAAATGGAATCTCAGTGTTGTTTTAATTTGCATTTCTCAAATGACCAATGATGTTGAACATTTTTTCATATATTTATTTGCCATTTGTATTTCTTCATCTGAGAATGTGTATTCATCTCAGATGCCCATTTTTGGATTAGGTCTTTGAATTTGGGGAATCTGAGTTTTTTCAGTTCTTTGTATGTTCTAGAAAGAAGTCCTTTATCTGAGGTACAATTGGCTAAAATTTTTTCCCACTCTGTGGATTGTCTTTTCAACCTGTTGGTGATTTCTTTTGATGCTTTTTATTAAGACAAGATCCCAATTGTTGAATCTTTGAACTGTTTCCCATGTAGTTTGGGTTTTATTCGTGAACTCTCTGTGTACACCTATGTCTTCAAGATTTCTACCTACTTTCTCTTCCAGTAGACTTAGTGTTTCTGTTTGAATATTTAGATCTATGATCCATTTTTATTTCAGTTTAGTGCTTAGTGACAGACATGGGTCTAGTTTTAGTTTTTGACATGTAGAGAGCCAGGTTTTCCAGCACCATTTATCTTTCTTCCAGTGAGCATGTTTGGCCCCTCTGTCAAAGATAAGGTGGCTGAGTGAGTTTGTAGTTGTGTCTGCATTTTCTAATCTGTTCCACTGATCCTCAGGTCTGCTTTTTTGCTAGTAGCATGCTGATTTTATCACAGTAGCTTTGTAGTATAATTTCAAGTCAGGGATTGTGATGCCTCCTGCCTTTCCTTTGTTGCTCAGGATTGCCTTTGCTATTCTAAATGAATTTTCGGAATGTTTTCTTTACTTCTGTGAAATATGCTAATGGTATTTTGATTGGGATTGAATTAAATCTGTATGAAAATTTGGGGAATATGGCCATTTTACTATGTTGGTTCTTTCTGTCCACGAGCAAGAGATATCTTTCTATTTTCTGATAGCCTCTTCAATCTCCTTTTGGTCTTCCTACTTTCTCTAGTACTTTCAGAGTACTCTAATTTTAAATATATAGATCTTTAACTTCCTTTGTTAAATTGATTCCTAAGTATTTCATTTTTTTGATGCTATTGTGAAAGATGTAGTTTCCCTAATTTTTCTCTCAGTGAATTTGTTGTTTGTGTACAAGAATTCCATTGATTTTTTTTCTTTTTTTTTTTCTTGGTTTTTCTCCGGTACCGGGAACTGAACTCACGACCTTGCGCTTGCCATCCATTGATTTTTAAGTGTTGAGTTTGTATCCAGCTACCCTACTGAATTTGGTTAATAAATCTAAGACTCTTTTGGGGGAGTTTTTTTGGATCTTCTACCTAGAGTATCGTGAAAATAATGATAATTTCACTTCTTCCTTTCCTATCCTTATTCCTTTTATTTCTCTTTCTTGTCTAATTGCTCTGGCTAATGCTTCCAGAACTATATTGAATAAGAGTGGTGATAGTGGGCATCTTTGTCTTTTTCCTGATTTTAGAGTGAAAGCTTTCAGCTTTGTCCATTTAGTATGATGTTGGTTGTTGGTTTGTCATAAATTGCTTTTATCAGTTTGAGATAAAGACATCTATTCCGATATTCTATAAGGATTTTTTTTTTATCATGAATGAGTGTTGAACTTTATCAAAGTCTTTTCTGCATCTATTGAGATTATCATGTGATTTTTGTATTTGGCTCTGTTGATATGGTGTAGTATATTTATTGATTTACATATATTGAACCATCCCTGCATTCTTGGGGTGAATCCCACCTGGTCATGGTGTATAATCTTCCTGATAATTTGTTTCATTGTGTTTGCTAGTATCTTATTGAGGATTTTTGCATCTATGTTCATTAGGGAGTTTTCTTTTTTGGTTGGGTCTTTCTCTGATACTTTTATCTAGGAATGAGTTACAGAGGATTGCTTCCCTTTCAATTTCATTAAAGAGTTTGAAGAGTATTGGTATTAAATCCTCCAAATTTCTTATAGAAATCAGCAGTGAATCCATCACGACCTGGGTTTTTCTGTGTTGGTAAGATTTTTATTCCATCTTCAATCTTATTAACTGATATTGGGTTATTCAAAATTTTTATATCTTCTTGATTCAGCTTTGGTAATTCATATGTATCTAGGAAGGTGTCCATTTCTTCTGTTTTCCATTCAATGTGAGTGAAGATTTTTGAAGTAGGTATTGATGATCTTCTGAATTTCCACAGGACTTGTAGTGATTTCACACTTTTTGTTTCTCATTGTATGAATTTGAGGTTTTTTTCTTTCTTTTTTTTTTTAATAAAGTTGGTTAGGGGTTTACCAATTTTATTTATTCTTTGAAAGAACTAATTCATTATTATTTGTATTTTTTGTTAGTCTCCATTGCATCAATTTTTGCTCTGATCTTTATACTTGCCTCCCTTCTGTGGGCTTTGGGTTTGACTTGCTCTTCTTTTTCGAGAAGTTTGAGATGCAACATTAGGTTATTTATTTGTGCTGGTTCTGTTTTCCTGATGTGAGTGAGTATTTACTGTTATAAATTTCCCTCTTAGGACTACTTTCATTGCATCCCACAGGTTCTGGTATGTTGTATCTGCATTTTTGTTTAATTGTAGATATTGTTTAATTTCTTCTTTAATTCATCTGTGATCCATTGGCTGTTCAGGAGGGTGTTATTTAAGTTTCATGTGTTTATAGAGTTGTAGTTTCTTTTGCCATTAGTTTCCAATTTCATCGCATTCTGGTCAGATTGAGTTTGCATTTTGAAAACCATTTCCTAGCTCATTTTGTTTTTCTACAGTGATAACAAGAGCTGCCCTCCACATGCAGTATCTTATAGTGGCTGATTTCCTTCCATTTCTTTAAAATAGTGCATTTCCACTTAGATCATCCTGTCTTCTGGGATTAATTAGTGACTGTACAAGTTTCACAGGGGTTAGGTGGCCAGCACTTCTTGACAGATGGTAGCTGGAAAAAAGAATGAGAAATGATTGCATGGACAGTAATTATGATTTCCTGGATATGAGAAATTTATGAAATACCTCCGGGACTGAAGGGCCCACATAAGTTCTGGGAGCCCCTGGGCCCTAAGGCTGGGCAGCAGCCAACCATCCTCCATCTGAACTCTGGTTAGAAATGGCATTTCCTATTACACTGAAGGCAAGAAAATAACCAGTTGATTTATACACAAGACGTCTGCTTCATAATTACGGTCTAGAATTAATTGAATACCCTGTAGCTTTTTGTACTGTATATGCTAATAATGACCAAAAATTGATTCTCTTCTATTTTTTTATTAACTTATCTTAAAATGGCAGATTGTGAATAACAACCTCCTGTATTGTTGGACTAGGCAACTTTATAATTTGCAAATCAAGTTGTTTATTCGTTTCAATTTATTTAGGCAATTTATTTTTCTCAGAAGAAAAACAAGCCTAAATTATAGGAACTAACTAACAGTCCCTGTGGGCTTGACAGTGCTGGGAATTTGGAGTGAATAAATATTCCTGAAATGAGCTGATCATGACCTTGTCTGGCAGTTTGGTGACTGGTCATGCTAGTTTTACTTTATGGACTATATTGGATTAATTTAATTATGGAATATCAATGCTCTGCTTAGTAATTAGCACTGTGGCAATTTCTCTGTGTGCATGGGCCATGCCTGGCAGGGCTGTGTGGGCAGTCCAAGTTGCTGCCTCCCTCAAAGGTAGACACTGACCCCAGGTGGCTACTCTAAGCAGGAGGCAAGCGGGCCCCCACTGCATGAGATGGTTTTGGGGGTCTCCTCCAGTCCCCCCTGCTCTAGCCTCTCTCCATGAAAGACTCACACAGGAGGTAGGCAGAGTGAGGTTCATACAGTCTCTTATTTCATGCTGTATTGCAAGTTATTGTTTTATTAATGATCTAGTTAATAGTATTCAGCTATGGAGAACAACTTTTTGTATCTGGTTCAGCAGACATCTCAGGGGCAGCCTGCAATCTATTCAGGCTCCCAAGTCCCAGATTCTTTTCTAGGAGAGAAAGAAGGAGAGCCTGGTTGTCAGTGTCCCCCTGCCACCACCACCCTGATGGCTGAGATAATTTCTGTCCCTGCACTTCCCACTTTATGGTGCACCCTTATCTTAGGTGCCCTTGTTGGGCCCTTGTTTTGCTCAGTACTCTAAAGATTCAATTTGACAAGAGTTTTCTGTCCCCCCAGAGAGTTCATGAATTGAACTGCTCCTCCTTTGGCCACTCCCCTCCCAACTCCTCTCTTCTCCCTCACCCTTTATCTGCTTCCCCGCATGCCCCTTCCCTGTCCCCCTCTTTTCTCTCTCCTTCAGTAAAGACAACTTATTCTTCAGGGTCAGTTTCTCAACCCTGACCATGATTCCAGCCTTTCCTGCCTCCTTGGGGCACCTGGCCCTATCTTCTACCCTTCTTATATCCAGTATCTTCAGGTCCCTTTGTGTTGTTTTCCCAGAGAGCATTTAAACTCACTCAAGCCCTCCAAAGTTAAGGAACTTCTATTTCAACTTTCTGTTCCCCAGGTACCACCCTCCTTCCCGCCTCTAGTTCACAGCTGTGGTACCGCTGTCCTTGCATGCACTCACATGGGTTCCTGGTCCTGGGCCTCCAACCCACTCTGGTCAAGGCCCTGAGCTCCTGATTGTGAGCGGCCACGTTCTCTGCCCCCCCCCTCTGATTGATGCCTCAGTATTCATTCCTTGTGGAGAGAGAATAGGATAGTGGTTACAAAGTTGGGGTAAGACCCTCTCTGTGTGTCAGTGTTTTCAACTGTGAAAAGGGAGTAATAATAACAGTGTACATGAAATGCCTAGAATACTACCTGGCAGGTGAAGCACTCAGTGAGTGTGATTTATTGTGACTACTGACCCCTCCTTGCCAATCTCTACCTGGTACACACAGCTGCCTCCTGGGTACATCTGGATTCCCACCTTTAGCCCGCCATCTTTCTTACCCACCCCTTCTCCAGTGTTGTGACTCATAAATAGATCCACTAGACCCCAGGGAGCCAAAGTCAGAACTGTAGGTCTGGCCCTTGGTCCTGCCTTCCCCTTCCACACCAGGGCTGACAGGTCATCAGTCCTTTTTTTAGAACTTTATTAGTTTCAATTCTGCTTTTCTTTGTTTTATACTCCAGGGTCTAAGACCACAGTGTTGTGTCCTGTGCCCTCCTGATGTAGGATCTGTTTTCAGGAGAGGCTGGTTTGGAAATGTGTCCCCCTCCCAGGCACCCACCATGCCTGTGAGAACACAAGCTCGCTCCTAGAGGCTTTCACAGGCTCCCTGTGCCTGGCACCTCCCTGCTTCTGGCCTCAGGACTCTCTGACTATCATCCTCACCCTTGCTGTAAAGCCTGACCGTGTTACACTGTTCGCAGTCACCTGAATATATTGTTCTTGGGAATGTGTCTCAGACTGGGGTGAACACACAGCAGACTCGGTGGAGAACATTCCTGCAGATGACTCTGTCCTTGATTTCCTTCCAAGAGACTTCTGGGAGCCCCACACACTTGGTCCACCTGCTGTGGTAACACTTCTTGCCCTGTTTCTGGGGATGGGAGAAAAGGATGTTCCAGGGTGTGATACGTGCTCCCCTGAAAGTCAGAAGTGTCTTTTAGAGGTCAAAGGGCAGGCAGCTGCCTAGGACCCTGCAGTGTGTGCCAGATGGCTGAACCACAGATGCTCTAGGCTACTGCCTGCTGTTGGGGGCCTCTCTGGGGCTTACACTCTCATGGAGCACCAGGGCTGGGACTCTTCCTGCAGTTCTGTACTGATGGACCTCAGCCAGTTGCCCTGGCTTCATCTGCTCAGGTGTCCCCTGCGGCCTCTCAGCATGGCCTTTCCCTGCTCGCTTGGGCACACACACTGGCCTATGGAAGTGTGTCTGTGCTCCAGGTGTTTATGTTGGTTGGGGGTCAGGTTCCATTGCCTGCCTCCCCCTGGGGGGATGCTTGTCAAGCTCTCTATGGGCTCCTTACAAAACCCCCTTTTTTTGTCTTATGGGAAAGCTGAACAGAAATGCAACAGTACTTCAAAAAGAGCCTTTCTTGAGATATCTCCCAAATCTCTCTGATCTCTCTCAAGTCATCCCCTGGGCATCCCATGTGTACCTCTCTGAAGTCGGTGGTGGGCTTATGGCTCTGGTCACCTTTCCTGAGTGTGCAATGGACAGGATGATGGGTAAGGCCTGCAAAGATTGGACATGTCACAGCCTTGACAGTCTCTACAGGGGCAGCTCTCTGGGTGGCCCTGAGGCAGCCTATTCCCCTATCCCTTTTCACTTGCAGTTTTCAAGGATAACTGTAGTGTATGCTGGCAATGCAAAGCCCTGAGAAATAAGGCCCCTGTGGGAATAGCCCCAGCCCTGCTCTTCTCCTCCAGCAGGGCTGTCAGCAGTCACAGTGTCCCAGGTGTGAACCGGGGCACTGGTGGCCATGATGGTTTACTTGGGGCACAAGCAGACGAGATTCCATCTGCCCTGGGAGGCCTTGATGAGCCTTAGGCATGAACTCAGGTGAATCCCAGGTGCCTGTTCTCCCCTGCTGCCTATCTGTGAGTAATAAAGTTGTTTTACTTGTTGTGTGAGACGCATTTTCTCTCGGCAGAGCCCTGCAAGTACAGGAAATTGCAGCCCAACAGTGCACAGTGACTCTGCTCCTCATTTTCCTTCAGGATCCAGGGCCAAGTGTCAGTGATGCCCTAGTCACAGATGGGAGCATGAGGGATGAAGCCAGAACACCAACTTTCTGAAGGTGGTACTAGGACAGGTGCTGCTGCTGATGTCAAGGAAAGACCTTCCTAGCTCAGTCTACCCAATAAAAATAAAGTGCAAGCCATGGTTATGGTTGACTGATTGTGTCAACTTGAGATGTTTAGAAGTTTAACTAAGCAACTCAGTAGGGGGTCTGAGTCCTTACTTTGTGAACATCCTCATCCTCTGCAAGAGGAGGTCACGGAGATGGTGTGAATGGTACACACACTATAAGGGAGGAGAAGAGGCTTGTACTCCCCCGCTTTTGCTCTTGCTGTTTTTGCTGTCTTCTGCCACCTTGAACTGTTGCCCCTCACCATGCCACCCTGTCTTGGAGCCAGCTGATTATAGACTGAAACCTCCAACAACTGTGACCTAAATAAACCTTTCCTTCCTTAATTTGGGCATCAGGTATTTTGTCCCAGCAATGAGAAAAGTAACCAACACAGTCACAAATGTAATTTTACATTTTCTCATAGCCACATTTTAAAAAAATAAAAATAACCAGATAAAATTAATTCTAAGGATATATTCTATAAACCCAATAGAGCAAAATTATTTCAACTTAAACTAGAAAAGATATCAATGACAGCCAGGTAGGATGGCACACACTTGTAATACCAGCACTCGGGAAGCTAAGCAGGAGGATTCCGAGTCTGAGTGATATGGAAAATGATATCAGGGCCTTTAAATATGACATAAGGGGAATAGCATAACCCCCAACCAGTTAGATGTCTGATACACTGAGTTCATGTTCTCTAAAATTGAAGAATGAATTCTAGGAACAATAGGGGTTAGAAGTAAAAAGATATTTGTTAAGAGATAGAAAGCTACTTACTGCGTGAGAGGGACAGGAGTGGACACCAGGAAAGTGAGTTGTCCCCGACCCCACTTCTGAGGGGAAGTTTTATAGAACACAACCATGTGGCCAAGATCAACCAATAAGGTTACAAGTATAGCCATTTAGGTAATATTGATCCAATGGAGAAGCAAGTGAAGTCACTAAGTGAGTCAGGCATGGAAAAGCCAAAGACCTTCTCAGATAGGTGATGCACCTGGGGGTTTTGGTTGCCCACTGAAGTGACTGATGTCTACCTAGATTTTATTAGACCAGGTGTTATCACTTATCTCAACCCTTTTTGTTGTTGTATTGAGTCCTGGCCTCCAACTGATATGTCTCCATCCTCTCCGGCCACAGCTATAGTGGGTCTTCACCTTTTGTCTTGACTTTCTGGAAGGTCCAGCCCCACCTGTGTGCCTATGATATTCCTACTTAGCTGTCTATAATATTAGCTCAATCTAAGAAACTTAGTGAAACCCTGTTTCAAAAATTTTTCAAAAAAAGGTCTGGGTTCAATTCCAAGTACCACACTCATACACACACGGAAGATTCTAATGAAGTTATCTTATATCCTTTACCACACTTTACTAATAGTTGTTGGTGCTCTGTGTCACTTTTGTGGGCTTTTTGTTGGCCCCAGAGGTGCCTAATAGCCCGTAGAATAGAGGTCAGAAGTAAGAGAGCAGAGGGTCAATTGCCTTTTTAAGTATTAATACAGTCAGCTGTCTTTGTCTGAGCCTTCGGAACCTGACCGTTTTGATCACTTTAACAATTCACTTTATACCTGTAGGCACTGAGACACGAGAAGTTTGTCGACTTGCGTGAGCTCATACAGCAGTTAAATAGTGAAGTACAATCAGAATCTTGACCTTCTGGCTTCCTCTCTAGGCCTCCCATCAATTACAACATTTCTTAACGTCTGAACATATAATCATTGTGTGAGTGCTAAGCATTTTCTGAGGTTTAATGTTCCTCCTGGTTGTGTTTACTTTAGCCCCTGTTGAGGGGCAGCTCACAGGCTCAGCCTACCAAGGGACTCCAGGCCCCTGGCTCAAAAAAGTATGGCGAATGAGAGTCATCTGGGGGGTCAGGGGGGTCCAGGGTGCACAGAGGCAGGTGCTTCAATCTCCTTCTGGGAAGACAGGTTCCCTGGCTCCTGAGAGGCCCTGGCACGTCCGTGCTGCCCATGGACAAGAACGCCCATGGGACCTGCACTGTCCGGGGTCCCGGCTTGTTTCTCGCCATATTATTAACTGGAGGTAAATTCTGGCTCCACAGCCTCAAACCAGATGAGGCTCAGGGCCTGCTGGACTGGACTGATATTCACCTTATGAAAGAGGGGACGCCGGTAGTCCCAGGAACCTCAGGGCACTGTGAGGGGTGTTAGATCTCAGTCCCCACAGTCCAGCGGGGTTGGCTCCTGTTCTGGAGTCCTCTTAGCCTGCAGTGGGAAAGTCCTGGCCACCTTTCTGGCCACCTCCCACCTTCCACCACCCACTAGAAGAGGGAGGAGAGAAGGGGGAAGCCGGGAGAATGAGAATGAATCTTTCTCTTTTTCCTCTTTAAAGTGGCAATCACCTGAATAGCACGGGGCCAGGAAAGGGCAGAAACAGAGGAAAATATTTCTGATGCTCGTTCATCCTGAAATTCTTGGGTCAGACAGTTGAGAGTGTGGATGCTGCCAGAATTCATCTTAGAGAGGCAGCACGGAGAAGATTCCAGCTGAGTGCAGCTACCGGGATATGTGCACTCCAAGGACCTGTATGTGCATGCATGTGTGCATGCATGAGTGCATGTATGCTTTGCACAGTCATCTGCGCATGTGTGTGTGCATGTACATGTGCATGCATGTACATGTCTACATGCATGCCTTTGTGTGCACTGTTTCATACATGTGTCTGTGTACGTGCATACATGTATCTGTGGGCATGCAAGTGTCTGTGTGTGTCCCTTTAGTGGCACAGCGGCCCTGGAAGCAGCCCTATCCTAGTGTTCCCCAGGCCCAGGCACCTCTTGAAAAGGAAGAGCAGGCGCTAAGTGCCAGACAGGATGCATCGGGAGGCAGCCTCAGCTCATCTGGTCCCTTCCTCCCCTGCAGAATGGGGGTTATGATGCATTTTCTTTCCTTTCTTTTTGGAATTTCTTGTTTTCCTCTCCCTTGCCTCTGTTCATACAAGCTTGTGATACATATGCATGCGCTCTGAGGAGCTGGTACACACACATTTGGCACCTTGATGCTTGTTACTTCCGCTCCTTTCCTCCTTCGCCCCACTGTTGGGACGGAGGAACCGAGGCTCGCGAAGGGAGGAGCTCCTTCTGTGCGTATGCACACGGGTGATTGCACAGGACAGTGCTGGAAGCCTGGGAGATGGAGAGACCGACCTTGCTGAGCTTGAGACTCAGAAGCCTCTCCGGAGGGTGCTGCCAAAGAGGGTCAGGGCCAGGGCCTGTGTCCTCACCGTGCCTGGTGCTGTCCTGCCCTGGGCCGTGTTAGTGGCTGCTAAGGAGCGGGGCGAGCTTCCATCATCAAGGGCAGGAGGCAGGGCCAGGCTGGGGGAGGGGTCCCCCCTGGCTCGCAGGTGGCACTGAGATAGCCCCCCAGCCCTCCTGGGGCTGCCGGCGTAGGAGAGCATGAAGGGCTAATTTCATGGCTGATAAAGCTCCCTGTACGTGAGACTTCACAGACAAATGAGAGCACCGCTCTTCTCTCTTTTACTATGACATTTATTTTCTCCTTTCATTGAGAGAGGCGCTTGTTCCAGCCTCCCTCCGTCCTGCCCCTAGCAGCCCTTCAAGAAGATGAGGGCCTCTAGAGTGAGCATGCGGACACCCAGAGAGGAAGGAGCCACCGGGGTCCCAGCCTCAGGATGGCAGAGCTGGTGGGGCAGACGGGCTTTGGGGGAGGTGGTGGGGGCTCCGCTGCGTTTGCCTGTACTGTTGAGAGGTGAGTCCAGCGAGGGTTGAAATGCACTTCGTGGGCCTTCCTTGGCCTGAGCCTGCTTTCCAGAGAATTCTCCAGGACTGCTCAGCTGGGCATGTTCCAGAGGCCTTCCCAGCTCTCAGCCAGCTCCTCTGCCTGGGATTCGTACCTTGGCGAGTGCTACTAACCCTGCTGGCTGGGTCCTCGTCAACCACCTCTTCTCAGAGGCAAGAGGCAAGGAAACTGAGGCAGAGTGGGTTAGCCTGTGGCGGAGCCTCACAAGACTCTCGGCCCACCTAACCCAAGCTCAGTTCCCAGTCCTGGCTGTGCCGGCTGAGGTGAATTTTCACCCACTCTCACTGCATTTGATGTTTCTCCCGAATGACTGGAAGCCTCTCAGGAAGTGTGTGTTTGTCCTGTGGCCCCCTCTAGATAGGAACGTGTATATACACACACACACACACACACGTGTGTGCACACATGCATATGCATGCACACTAAACCACCCGCAGATATATACAAGCATGGAGTACATGGAGACACATGTGTGCACTCCACAGTAAGATGCACTGGACAGCCTGCATCCTGCATGTGGCTCTGCGTGCATGAAGCCTGCTCACAGAGCACACAGGCCTGCTCACCTGCAAACACGCAGAGCACACAGCTGTGCTAGAGAAACACAGCTGCGAGGCGACACTGGCAAAGCGGGTCTGTGACTGCCTTGTGAGTTCCGGTCTTGGCTTACATTTAGCCCCTTGGGTCGGCTCCACTTCTTACTAGCTTACGCATGGGGCAAGTGGCAGGAATGCGCCGAGCCTCAGTTCACCCTTCTGTGAAGTGCAGTCAGAACACCTTGCTCATGCTGCTTGCAAGCATGAAATGAAAGGAAGACAGCTCGCTGTGCGGTCGTGAGAAACAGCTCCTCCCTTTCTCCCTGAACACTGGGACACAGGAAGCCTGTGCAGTGTCCGGCAGGCAAAGAAGATGCCTTTGTTGGCTCAGGTCCGAGAACCATCACACTTCGAAGTTTTCATAATTGACATTTTCAAAACTGAAAATTATATCATTTGTACCCCCCCCAGTTCATAGGTGAGATATAATTCACTTTAGACTTTTTGGAAACATAGAGGAAGATTTTGTGAAGTGTGGTTTTAGAAGCTCCTGGGGTCTGTCCAGCCTGGTCTGGCGGTCAGTTCACCCAGGCCACTGCACCTTTCTGGTCATTTCCTCCACTGGGCGCTGGCCCCATGCTGAGCCCGGGGGCTGGGTGGTGAGGAAGCCAGGACAGAGGCTTGCTGTCACAGGGGCCGGTTCCGATGGGAAGGAAGGGAGAGACCACAGAGCAGCAAACAGATAAACAGGGCCTGCCCTCCCCAGTCCTCTCCTCCCTACCACTGCTGGGGCAAACATGAGTTTGGGGGTGTGATGTCTATTTTATGTGTGAATCTGACAGCTCTCAGGGTGTGCAGATACTTGATCAAATACTGTTCTAGGTTTGTCTGTGAGGGTGTTTCTGGAGGACGTCTGAATGGGAGCCCAGGGCAAGGCAGATGGCCCTTCCCAGTCTGCGTGGGGCTCATCTAACAACCTGCAGAGCAGCAGGCTGGTGCAGAGAACGCACGCTCCCCGCCTGCTGGTTGCCAGCTGGGGCCTGAGTGGACTGAGATTCACCACTGGCTCTCCTGTCCTCAGCCTTCAGGCCACAGATCTGGGGATCTGCTCCTCCCGCCTGTGCATGAGTCTCTTAGTCACTTTCCTCTCTGCTGAGACACAGCTTAAAGGAGGCCGAGGCCAGGTTTGTGTTGGCTCGGGGTGCAGCCCCTGGCTGGCTGACCCCAAGGTGGATCCGCACTATGGAAGGGGCTGGTGGAGGAAAGCTGCTCACATGGTGGAGGCCAGGACACAGACAGAAAAGGCGAAGCCTGGGAGGAGGCCACACCCTGCCAGGCCACAGCCCCAGGGACCTGCCTTCCTGGCTGGGCCCCACCTCCTAGCATCACATTTAGCTGTGCAGTCTCCCATGGATGAATCCACTGAGGAGCACAGCACCCTCATGAGCCAGGTGCCTTCCAAAGCCCCATCTTGGGACACTTGAGGTCTTTGGGGGACACCCCAGATCCAAACCATGACGATGAGCATATAAAACTTTTTGTTTATCAATCTGTCTATTCCCCTCTCTTTCTCTCTCTCATCTGTCTGTCTATCCATCCATCCATTCAGCCATACATCCGATATGTCTTGTGTCCACCCTGTCTCTTTGGAGAATGCTGACTAACACAAGGAGGAAACCGTCATTAAGGTAGAGGGGGCCTGGGAGACCATTCAACAGCGTCCAGGTTGTGAAGGAGGAGTGCAGTCCTCATGCGTGGGAGGACCACAAGTGCTGTGCACAAAGCCCCAGCTGGCAGTGCCCACCAGGGCCCTTGTGGCCGCATCATGTTCCCTCTAGGAGAGCCAGGGCATGGTCTCTTTCCACCCTTCTGCGGTGACGGATGGGCAGCTGAGATGCTGAGAGCTCCGTGGTCTCACTGGTGGAGGCATGATTGTTTCTCTGAGGCACAGGTTGGGGAACAATTACTCTTGGCTCTTAGTAAAATCACTCTATAGGAATGTGGAATGCTGGTTCACACCTTTCCAGGATAGCAAGATGAACAATTACGGCTGGCATCCTGAGAAATGAAGTGCTGGGCCGTATCTTGGTCTAGACTGGTGGGGCAGCTCCCACTCTCGCTTCTCATCACCACTGGTGGTGGGGAGTGAGAGTACAGGTAGGACGTGGGACTCAGCAGGCTTCCGGCAGATGGGGACCCTCTAGATGACGGATGCAGACATTATAAAACAAGACAGAGGCCTCCAAGCCAGGAGCAGAGCACAGAGCGTGGAGAGGATCAGTAGCTCCAGCCCACAGGCGCAGCTCTTCCTCTGCCTGCTCAGGCCGCAAGGAGCTGGACAGATGAGGCTGGGTCTGCACACACCAGCACCGGGCGTCAAGTCCCAGCCTACTTGCACTTGCAGCCACTGTCTCAATGACACACACTCAGTGATCCCTACGTACTCCCGTTACACAGTCACCTCTGCTCCTACGGAGCGCGCTGCTGCCCTCTTCAAGTGCCTGCGCCTTTGCACAGGTGAGCCCGTCTCCCGGAAGTGCCCTTCCTACCATCACCACCCTGTGCTGGCCCCTCACCTCTAAACCTTCTCCATACGGTCATCTCCAGTATTTTAAAGTGCTTGTGTCTCTGCCGCCACACCACAACCATCACTGGATTCTGGATGACCTCACTGGCCCAGTCAGCTTGCATGTATGTTTACTGTAGCTCTTGCTATGTACTGCAGTTCTGTTACCTTTTTGGACTTTCAAAATCAGGCCTTGCGCATCTTGAAGATGGGATTCTTGCTCCCTGGGGCTAAGGTTGGGCAAGTGGCTTCTCCACACCTGAGGAGGCCATGGCACAGCCATGAACCCATGGTCACTGGGTACATGCTAAAAGCTAGCTCACACACTGTGGAGCTACGGTAGAGAACATCTCTGCCCTCTAGCTGGATGACACCCTGTCCATGTTCGCCCTGTCAGTGCTAATTCCCAGAGCAAGGGCCAGACATGGTTCTCCATAGCTAACTTTCCTCTGTCGTCTTGGGTGGAGCCTGGTCCCCGCTCCCAGCTGCCTCGTCCTTGTAGAACTCACAGGCATGGTACAGGGCTGAGCGCACTGTGCCCTCTCCTGAGCACTGGTGTCAGGCCAGAGCAGCCACACGGCCCTGTGTCCACTGCCCGGCACCCAGTAGCTGTCAGCTCAAGCTTATCTAATCATGTTTGCGTCTTCGGAGCGTCCTGTGACAGCACTGATACTGGCTTATGAGCTCTGCCGGCAGGGGAGGGGCCCAGGGGTTAGGATTTTAGAAAACTCCAGGTCACCGGGCACAGGAAGTACCTTGACCTCAGGTCCTGGTGGACACTTCAGCTATAGTGGGTCATTCCGGCATACATCCTTCCTCTAGCATTTATTCACTGCAGGGCTTCAGGAAAGTCGATTCATCACTTCCTGCCTCAGTTTACCCATCTTCAGACCTGACGCACGGGGACTGTTTGTAGTGTCTTGTGTGGGGCCTTCTGCAGGTCGTACACTCCCACGTGCTGAGGCACAGTAGCTGCTGTCACCGAGAAAGGCACTCTTTGGGTCACCCCGCTCCTTGTGCATCAGGCTGCCCCCTAATCACCTGCACCCTCGTCCAGGCCTTCTGCACAAATCACCAGTTTTCTCTTAGGATTCTGTGTTTCTCCGTGGGCAGAAAGGACAAAGCTGATTTAAGCGCAGACAGCTTCTCAGTGGAGCAGAAGCCCGAAGTGAGGGTGGAAACAACCACAAATTGAAACCTGTCATGTAGAGGCCTCTGTCCCCCTTCACCACCAAGGTCTGCTCCCCTTCAGAGCCGCCCTTGGGTGGCAGCTGGAGGTGTGCACCTCCTGCCACAGGAAGGTGCTGCTCTTCCTCTGCAGGAATGGCCTTCATTTGCTCGCTGTCTGGAGGAGCATTTGTAGAGAGCATAAGAATCTCCCTGGCAGAGCTGCGCTGAAGATGCCATTTAGCTCAACTGGGTCAGGGACAATAAAGCCATGTGTACATCCAGGTGTTAGGGCAGCACTGGCTATTAGAAAAGCAGAGAGGGTGTCTGCCACCTGCATGCAGAGACCCAGGGACACAGGGAAGGATGGCCGCTTGGGTGAGGCCCAGTGGCAGTGGGTTTGGGCCAAGAGGGACGCTGAGGGCAGCAGAGATAAAGTGTCCAGGGCAGCAGCTGCCTACCCGGGCCCCACCTGTCCCGGGCTCCCTCCCACCGCTCCAGTCCCTTGAGAGTGGTGGTAGTGAAGAACGGGGCTCTGCCACCTGTCATCATTTCTAGGACTGTGACATAGAGGCTGTAACGTGCTGATCAGCTGTAGTGTTCAGAGCCAAGGGCAGATGATAAAGAAAACTGACAGCACGGCAGGAGCAGGTCTCCCTGGCAGCAAGGGCCCTAAGCTTGCATTAAACCAACCCTGCCTCCCACAGCAGCATAGACCCTGCCCACTGCAAGGACAGCAAGCAGGGGAAGACACACTTAAAGGAGTCACAGGTGGGAGCAGGGCTTTGGAGACGGCCCTAGGTGAAGCTCAGGCCTCCCTGTTTGAACTCATGGGGTCAGTGGTCAGCAAAGCTGGCATAGGAACCCTAGAGCTTTGCTGGCTTAAAGAGCCAGGGAAGAGTCAGGGCAAGCATGTTTGTGGGTGTTGGACATATCTCAGATGCAGAGCCTTGGAGGGAGAGCCCCTAAATCTATGCTAAGTTGCCCAGAACTCTGCAGTCCTCAAACCATGCAAGGCGTAAAACAACTGGACAGAGGTTTTAGGGCCACCCAGCCACTGACAGGGGAAGTGGTTCTCCCAGTGTGCATGCAGCCAAGCCGACTGCTCCTCCTGGGAGAAAGTGGGTGAATCGCCGAGGAGCCATGAAGGAGCCCAGGTGCGAAGCTTGGCAGGATCGGAGCAGCAGGTGCTGTAGTGGCGCCCACAGAGCACCCGGCCCTGTGTGTCGTGGCGGCAGAGATCGTAGGTGAAATGGCCCTGCATTGAAGGTACAGGCAGACAGGTCTCAGCTCCACATACAAACGCATTTGCTAAGGAGTCTCATCCAAGAGCCTTCAGTGTAAGGAGCGGCCCCATCCCCAGGGTCATTCAGAGAGAGGCTCAGGGGCATTTTGGGTCTCTTGTAGGCAGTGGCAGATAGAGACGTGCACTGCCCTTGGCTGCAGAGGCCTCCTCCGGATCAAAAAGGAGGAGCGTACCTTCCAGGCACTTTGCTTCCTAAGCCCCCGACGCCTGAGGTGCCCCCAGAAGCCAGATGGAGGGCAGCTGAAGTGCTGCAGAAGCAGGCTGTAGTACCGCGCTGTCCTGTGTGGCGCTGGGTGGTCTCTGTTTCTGCGATCAGGTTCCACGTTCAGCTGGTCGGGATCAGCTGAGACTGGAGAGGTCACCCTGAGCTCCTGGCCCAACGGACCCACCTAGGCCCTCAGCCTCCCGGCCAGGCTTCCTGCTCTGTTAAAGACGTGCTCCTTGGGGTCACCCCGAAGTGCCCGCCCATGGCATGACCATTTCTGGTTAAAGAAGCCGGGGACTGAGCATGCCCTACCCTCCGGCAGGCAGCAAGGGCGAAAACTGGAAAGTGAAGGTGGCTTGTGGTGTGCACAGGACTACAGAGATGGAACAGCTTTAGCTGCACAGACAAGGGAGAGCAAACGAGCTTTCGGGGAGTCCTCGCTCCTGCTTTGATCTTGGAGACACTGCTGGGTTATAGGGAAGGAATCCCTTCTGGAATCAGGCACTGTCGGAGCCCCTTTAATTGGGCCTCGATGAAATCTGCCCAGCGCCCGGAACAAAGGCCGCGGGGAAGTAGACTGCAGGACTGGGGAGGAAGGAGGTCACACTGTTAGGCCTGAGGCTGAGCGCTGCGCCACCACTGTGATTACCATCAAAGCTAATTAGCAGAGGGGGCTGGGGATTTAGCTCAGCGGCAAAAGCGCCTGCCTGGCAAGCGCAAGGTCGTAAGTTCGGTTCCCGGTACCGGAGAAAAACCAACCCCCAAAAAAAAGCTAATTAGCAGAGCTCCACGAACCGCTGTGTCCAGTGCGTCCGCAGCGCGACGTGCTGGTATTGAAAGGCTCTCCCCCAGTACCGGGGAGTGCAGAGCCGCCAGCCCTCACGCTCCGGCCGGTGCTCTGCTCTGACCCCGACCCACCAGCCCCCGGCCGGCCCCTGCCGGGAAGGGCTCCAGCCCAGCTGGATCGGCACACGTCCCCTCACTTGTTCGCAGGCACATCCCGCTGGGGTCGTGTCTGTCAGGTGTGTCCCAGGCCTGCGTCCCGTACGAGGTCTGGAGGGAAAGGCAGACGCAGAAGGTGACCCTGGCCGGGAAAAGCAGCTGGACATAAGGCTGGGCTCCAACCCAAGGGCGAGGCGCGGCCCAGGGGCAACAACAGGGTGGGGAGAAGCCGGGCAGCAGGACTAAGGGAGCTGGCCTCGCCCCAGGGTGAGCAGAGAGGAGGGGCAGGCAGGGAGTCGAGCGGCCCATGTTCGGGCGCGGTCCGCAGTCCGAGCCTTCCTCCTGAACGGCGCGTTTGCAGTTTGCAAACGACGACCCAAGGCTGTCGCTAGCGCGGCTCCCTGTGCCTTTGCTCGCGGGGCCTGCCTTCCTTGGGAGGGCCGTTCATCCGCGTTCTTGACTCATCACGGCACCGTGCTGCCTGCGTTCTGAAGTTTATTTACCCACTCCTTTCCCTACCGACTCTGCCTCCCACAAAGTGCGAACGTACGGAGCTCTTCCTTCCCTCCCTTCCGCCCGCTCTCCTAGGGCGTGCAGGCTCCGAGGGCCGCGCAGTGGCGAGGATCCGGCACTAGGGGGCGCGCGCCGCACGCGGATCCGGGCGCGTTCAGGCCCAGGTGGGGCGCCGCGGATGTTCAGTCCCCGGAGCTCGCCCAGCTCTCAGTCTCTCAGCGGTGCAGAGGGGGAAATACAGGCGGGGTGGGTGTAGGTGGCCCCTGGCCACCACGGGCGAGTAAGGTCTGAACCGGAGAAGAGGAAAAGGAGGTGGGGCCTTCCGGCCCTCGCGCTGGGGGCGAGCGCTACCCGCACTGCCAGAGTGCGCTGCGGAGCCAGATGCCGGCGAGCTGCCCCGGGCTGCGCGCGGGATCTTACCCGCCTTTAACCTGCGCTCCCGGGCGAGCTGCCGCGAATGTAGCGGGATCGGGAGCGCCGGCTCCCGGGCAGGCCTCGGGCCTGGGGGTCGGGGGTGGGGCCAGGGTCCTGGGGCGGCGACGTCTCGAGCGCCCCGGGCTCTCCACCCTGGGATCCGTAAGGCGGGGCCCGAGCGCTCGGGGTCCTCTCCGCACCCCCGCCGGGACACCGGGCCGCGGGCTCTGCTCTGGGCCGGACTCGCGCCCCGTGGGGCCTCGCGTGCCTCGCGGGGGCGCCGTGGCACCAGCGGCGAGCTCGGCCGGTCTCGACCCTCCGCGTCTTCCCTTGTCTTTCCGGCCAGGCCGTGTGCCCACCCCGGGCCGGCGCCGCTCCTCTTCCTGCCGCGTTCGCGCTCCGGACCGCTCCACCCGGTCCCGGCGCTGCGCTGCCTCAGTGGCCCCCGGCCGGCGCGCCCGCTGCTTCCGCCCGGCTCCGGTCTGCGGCGCTGCAGGCCCTGGGCCACCAGAGCGCAAAGCGGGGAGCCCGGGCGCTGTCCTGCCTCGGTCTCCAAGGCTTCTGGGCCTCCTGGTCAAGTTAAGCCCCTTGGCGGAACCGCCTTTAACCTTTGTCCCCCTCAGAGTGTTCACAAGTATACGCACTGTGCACACTCATATTTGTGCACACATGCATAAGACACAAGTACCCGCCTCCACCCACACCTACGGGGATACACCCACACACTGTACTGCGCAATCCTCTCCCACACAGACGCGCTCGTGTGCACGCCCCCGTGTGCACCCGTGCATAACACACCTCTCCCACACAAGCACCCTTGGGTGTCCACCAGACCTGTGCGCGCCTGCCACAAATGCACGCCTGTACTGGTCGGTTTTTCTCCCCTGGGGTTCTGACTCGCTTTCCTCACCGTCTTTGTGTGGTCAGTGCCTTGGACCCAGCTCATTCATCACCCTTCCCTTGGGCCAGGTGCCCTGGGCTGATCCCTGCCTGTTTCTGTGGGTCAGCAAGGATCTCCTCCCTTCCAGCCGCGCCTGCTTCGGGAGAGGCTGGCTCCAGTGGAGGTTACAGCATCCACACAGACCACTTTACTTCTCACTTGCACTTCAGGTCCGTGTGGTTGGCAAGACCGTGCCCCGCAGTCCCTAATGCGCACGCGCAGCCGTGAGGCGCTTAGGACTGAACGTGGCTTCCCAGAGTCAAGACTCCCCGGAGCTTGGAAGGGACTCAGCTCAGCTCACCATCAGTCACATGGCCCAGTCCAAACACAGTGAGCCCGGAAGGGCCATCCTGACAAACGCAACCTAGAAAATGTGGCCAGAGGTGTAAATGACACCCCCCGTGGGTGTGGCCAGGGAGCCCCAAAAAGGAGGCTTCAAGAGGACTTGGAAGTGATGCCAGCCGCCTCGTCTAGCACCTCTGCCCCCACTAAGCCGCGGCTGACAGGAACACCAAGAATTTCGAGAAAGGGCAGAGCGCAGGACCCCAGACCTCCGCCGGTGCGTGTGCATGCAGGTGTGTCTGCGTGTGTGAGTGTGTGCATGTCAGTGCATCCACCTCAGTGTTTGTGCTCGTTGGCAGCAGTGCTGTTGTGTGTAATGGATCAGTAGTTTCCCTAGTCACCACTGTTAGGTCTAAGCTCTGCTGTAGATGCCAGGCACACTTAATCTCCTTAATCTTTCCCACCTCTGCAAAGGTTGGCACTGATACCCACGTCCGGAAGGGAAGCTGAGACTCCAGGTGGCCGGCTTGCCCATCGGCACTGGGGTCTGTGCTCAAGGCTGCCTGGTTCCCAGCGGCTCTTGGCATTTGTCTTTGCCTGCATTCTCCCCGCTGCCTGCTGTCCCTCGGCTGTGTTGGGGTCTGGGGTCTGCCCCTTTCTCTGCATCCTCCCCAGGCGACAGCCCCTTTCCACCTGCATGTTCCGTCCACCCCAGCTAACACTTCTCGGTGCCTCACTTGCTCTCTGCACCTGGGACTCCTCCGTTCTGTTTTCCCCCAGCCCCTCACCTGGGCAAGCCCGACTTTCATTCTGCTTTCTGCCCACCTGTTCCTCGTGGCCAGCTCCGCTGGAAGAGGGCACACAATGGGACGGGAACCCACTGACCTTGAGCAAGACCCTACGTAGGCCCACAAGAGTGACTTCGCCAGGGACACTGGCTCAGTGTCCTTGGTCCCCACCGTCTCATACTCCCAACCCTGCAGCTCCCCTTGACTCTGAAATGCAACAGGGAAAACCGGGGCAGCAGCAGAGGGTGACAGACTTTTCACTGTTGGAAAAGACAGCCCTGCTGGAAGATCATCTGATTAAAAAGTTCTGTGCTAAGAAATCTCAATGCCCCCCCAAGGAAAACAACACTGGGAAAAACAGATCCAAAGGAGTTCAGAAAGGCACTGAGGCAGCTCATAGAGGTGTCCTCAGTGGGCTAACAGAGGTGCCAGAGACCAAGGCAGTCAGGGTCACCCTCAGAAGTTCTGGGGACACCCAAGAGGGGTTGCTCGGACAAGTATGACTGGGATTTCCTGAGAAAGGTTGAGAAAGGGAAGGGAACCAACATCACGGATCCCCAGAATTTAAGGAGGTGTCCGAGGAAGGATGTCAGAGGAAGGATGGCCGGAAGAGTAGAAGGAGCAGGAGACAAACTGTCTGATGCGGGGAGGGGAGGTGCCCAGCAATTCACCATGCAATAGCCCCAGACAAAAAGTGGCATAGTCCGCTTCTCCACATGCAAGACCGGCCACTAAGCTGTAAACACAAGCCGTTAGGGCGGGACTCTGGGGAAGCCTCGTACCGTTCCCCTCTTCCTTCTTGCTGTTACTTGGAACTCGGATGTGCTTCCTGGAACTTCTGTAGCCATGTTGGACAGGGTGTGTACTAGAGGAGCACACCCCGTGCCCAGGAGAGAAGCAGAGCAGCAGAATGAAGTTACACGTTCCCTGATCATGGAGTCAACACAGCAGACTTGGACAGTCTGCCTCTGGGACCTCGTTTATGTGGGAGAAGGTTCTCCATCTGAGCTGACCCTCGCCAGCAGCTGAGGGCTTGGCCGTGGTAGTGTGAGGGTGTGGCCGCGTGGTTATGGTCTTTAGCAGGCTGTGGCACACCTGCCCCGAGCAGTGGGTGGCATGGGAGAGGCTGACTGCGGTGCTCTGATGATGGGGTGCTGGTGGAGGCCCGTGGGAGCTGACCACATTTTTGTGGGGCGTGGAGACACAGGAGTAATGTTAGGCCCGCTTTGGGGCAGTGGGAGCGGAACGCATTGCTGTGGTTGACGTCCGGGTGGCCACACAGGCCCTGCATGGCCTGGGTCTGCTGTGCTGGTCTCCAGGTCACTTAACTGCAGGGCTGGGCAGGGCATGGCTTGCCGAGCTTCATTGCTACAGGTAGAAGAGTAGTGATCCTCGTGGAGTGCCGTCTCTGCTGGCATCTTCTGTAACCTGGCCTGAGCTGAGTGACCAGTCTCACATGGGCAAAGGCTGGAGGAAGGACGTGCAACCTTCCGGGTCACCTGCTCTGGTCAGGTAGACCCTTCCTGGCCTACTCTTGGGCTGACTCTCAGGGGCCTGGGCCTTGCCCCTTGTCCTTGCAGACTTCTCCTAATGGTGGCGTGGGGACTGAAGGAGGTAAGTGGGCCACCCCATGCTGGGAATGTAGTTGTCTTTGGGGCAGAGACTGTGGGCCGTGTATGCCTAAGCTGCCACTTTTCTTGCCTGAGCTCTGTGGGGGATTTTTTTCAAAGGGAATTTGTCCATTTAATTCCCTTTCTGGAAAGACCTGAGCTCTTAACATAGGATAAGGGCTATTCCAGGAGTGCTATGTGCCTGTGATCCCAGAGTAGGAGGCTGAGGCAGGAGGATCACATGTTAGAGTCCTGCCTGGGCAACTTAGCAAGACCCTGTCTCAAAATAAAAAATAAAAAGGGCTGGGGATGAAGATCAGTGTGAAGGCCCTGGGTTTAGTTCCCAGTGTTGCAAAAACAAAATACCAAAACCCAAACCAAAACCCAAAACCAAACCAAACCAAACCCTGCTGCTTTTCTCATGCCTTGTCTTTGGAGGTTTGGTAAAATAAAGGCACAAAGCAGAAGGTAGGGCTGGGCTCCCCCCGCGCTGCGAAGGCCTGTGGAGCAGAAAGGGACTGAACCAGGAGCACAGGGGTCAGTGTGACTGTGCCTGGTGCCTCGGCGTGTCAAGCTGGGGTGGGGATCCAGAAGACACTGGCCAGGCCTCTCCTTCCTCCAGAGCGAAGGGCTGGGCTGGAGGGAAGCGGGAGGCGGGGAGCCCCCAGGTCTCTCAGCAGCTGCTTCCCTGCAGTCCTGGGTTCAGGCATTGTACTTGCGTGTCCTTGTCCTGTGTGTGATCGCAGCCGACCCAAGAGCAGGGTATGTAGATGGAGCCTGAGGCTTCCCACAGGAAGCTGTCTAGTAAGCAGAACAAGTTTCTAGACAGACAGGAGCTGAGGCCTCCGCTGAGCCCAGGTCTGTGTTCCCTGAGTCCAACCACATGCTGTGTTACTGTCCCCAAGGAGAAACCCAGGGGCTCCAGGCGCTTGTCATGGGAGGGGTGTCGCTCCCCAGTGTAGGAACGGAAACACTAACTATGGAGGAGAGAAAACAAGGCAGGAGCGGCAACTGCCAGGAGGGAATGTTTTAACTTTCCTGAGAATAGTGAGGCACCTTATGGAGATAGTGCTGGGGAGGGTTGGCAGTCATTGGAGACCCACTTTGCAATACGTGGTGGACTCACCATCCCTGCCGTCTCTTTTTTTTTTTTTTTTTTTTTAGGACGGCATACGAGATCCTGGTAGG
>NW_004955459.1:3697173-3704139 GCF_000276665.1 Chinchilla lanigera
CTGCAGCTCCCGGAGAACTGGCTGCCTGGGCGCAAGGCGCGGGGGGCTGGGGGAGCCTGCTCGGCCGGCTCCGAGGGCCTGCTCGCCCCGCCCGTCCCCTGGGCCTCCCAGCGCCTAGAAACTCAGTCTGCAGTGTCACCGGGGTCTTTGTTGCCCCTGCCGTCTCTTGATGGACTCAGAAGTGATTCAGGTCCTGAGGGTCGGGCTGGTTCCATCTGCATGGAAGCTGCTGGCTCCCGGTCCTGCTTCCAGGGCCTGCCACTTTCCGGGTCACTGGCTGGGTGCGTGGGGTCCCACTGACTTTGTGCTGGTGTATCTTGGGGACAAGCACGGGGGTCTGACATGGTACACAGTGACTGGACTCCTGCTGATGGCTATTGTACAGGAGAACTCAGGTGTGGGGAGCTGAGCTGTGCAGAGAGTCGAAAGGTGCATGTCGGGGGACGTTGTCACTCCTGGATCTGGAGCAGGAGGAGTGTGGAGGGCTGCGTGGGGAGATCTTCCAGAAAATAGAAGCGCGTCCTTCTAAGCACATGATGTGTCTGCCGGAGAGCAGTTGCTGTCTGCCGTCACCCACAGGGCTGTCAATACTTTAGTGTAGTGATGAGTATATTTTCATTCCTGGCTCTTCCCCTTTTATCCCCACTGCTTTTAAATTTAGGCTGTTACCCTTAGCCCATGAAACTAGGTGATGGCTGCAACTGAGATGTTTGGATTCTTTCCAGGAGAGCAGGGGTTCTGTGGACCAGATGGAACTGCATTTGGTCCCAAGGGTGTACGACCAGGAGCACCTGCGATGCGCAGGGTGGAGAAGTGCCTGGTGTTCCTGTGTAGGGACGAGAGTGGGAAAAGCTCAGGGCGGCAGTGAAGTCCCTTCTGTGCTCAGCTTCCCACTACCCTAGCCTTGGACAGGAGAATGGGCCTGGCAGTGAGAGGTTGAAAAGTCTACCTGGAGAACCCCAGAATTTTCTAGAATGTTTCAGAGAGCAGCAGGGGCTGGGGTACCCACTGGTGAGAGAGAGGACAGTGTTGATGGGGAGTCTGGCACCTGGGTGGGAGTGTGTCCTCAGGCATTGCCAGTGTGGTGCTGTAGATGATAGTCTGAGACTGGGCATCTCAGCAGCTGTGCGCAAGGACTGAGCCACTGCGCAGAACCAGACTGTCTGCCCGCTCAGGCCTGGGAGGTGTTACAGCCCCACAGACCCCAGCTGCCATGTGCTGAGAAATGTAGGAAGAAAAAGAACTGGGGCAAAAAAAACTCACGAGCATGAAATGCAAGTGATTAAATTTTCTGGAATCAGCAGAATGGGAGCTTGATGTAGAAATTATGTTCACCTATGGAAAAGCTTTAAAACGTGAACTTTGTTATGTACTCAAATTTGTAGATCTAAAAGAAGATGCACCTCTCATGTCTTTGGAGCTCACGTTCCAGATGTCCATGAAATCCTGAGACCAGGGAGGTCAAGGCAGACTCAGCGGAAGCCACTCACTTCCTCCTCTTTCTGGAGCCTAGCAGCCCATGAGCAATATTGGAGCTTCCCCTGGTACATGCTTAGAGTTCAGCCTGCAGTCCAAGTTGTAGTCTGAAGCATTTCTTTACTCTAAAAGTACATCTTCTACCTCATTTCACACAGCTACATCTTCACATAGTGTAATAATGTAATGCAGTCTTCCAGCACATCATGCTTTGGTCAACAACTGATCGCGTATAGGACAGTGGTTGCATGAGAATGTAATAGAGCTGAAAAGTTCCCTTCATCTAGAGGTGTTGCAGTCTTTGTAGCATCATAGCACAAGGGGTACTCACCTGTCTGTAACCGTGCTGGTGTAGCAAACCTCTACAGTCAGTTATATGAAAGCACAGTTATACACAGTGTACAACACTGAGTAATGACACCAAGGAACTGTTGCTGTTTGACATATTTACTACACTATACTTTGGATCATCATTTTAGTGTTTTCTACTTACACAAGAAACATTTAGTGTAAAGCAGTATACCTTGTGAGTCAGCAGCAGCCTTGTACATCTTGTTTTTATCGTGTTTCTTGACTGTATGTTTTTCCCTTGTACTTGATTTAATCTCATGTTGCTTTGTTCACTATGGCCTTGTGTACATGATGCGGCCTCTCTCTCCTCTTTGTATGTACAGATGTGTAGTAGCCTCTGTGCTATCTAGGTGTGTCTAATGTACGCTATGATATTGACCCAATGTTGACTTCCCCTAGTGACATGTTTCTTCTAATGAATCTCGGTTGTTAAGTGATGCATGCCTACACTTTTAGATGGAAATATTTAAAAATGCATTGCATTCTTCCTGGTTCAGTGAACAAGAGGTGAGCAGGCAGGGCTGACTCCATACCACCGTGTCCTCTCCTATTCTCTGCAGCCCCTATTCGAGGGTGCTGTCCAATGGAGGTTCTTTCTGCTTTTGAAACAAAATCTGCTGGGCCAGCAGGAAGAGTGCAAATTGCTTGGGAATTGCTTGGGAGCTCATAGTGGCCTCTGAGCAGGGGGGCAGTTCCAGGCTGTGGCCGCCGGAGCGCCGCAACCACAGCCTGGGGTGCCCTTCGCCCCGCCTGCTGGGCACCCCGTGCAGCAGCAGCGCTCCACAGATGGTAACTGGCTGTATCCTTACTCATGGCTGCCCAGGAAGGAATGAAAGCTATCATTCTTAGCTATGTTTTCCAACTTTGTGCAGTCCTGAGGACATTCTGTTAGGAAAGATGAGAGTCACAGCACCATTTCTATTTTCCCTCATGTAGCCCCTTAACACCTTTCCATAGTACTGTTTTCGTTTAACTGCACATATACCTACAACATTCATATCCATAATTTTGTGGGGAGGAAGACGACTGGGTTTGATAATTTCTGGTTTTCTTCACATTTGTTTATGTCAACCCATTGCCCGAGTGATATAAAAGACATCTTGGTGTCTGCTGGTGTCTTCATGGGACACCGCTGGGCTGACGTCTTGCCTGGTGCTCCTTTGTCTCCCCTCAGGATCTGCAGATGCAGAAGCTCCCTTGGCTTTGGCACTGCTGTTGATGCAGAGAAATCAAGGACAGATTGAGCTTCTACCTTTCTAGTTTATTGTCTGTCAGATTCTTGTTTCGTTGTCTAGTTTTGATAATTGCTGGGAAATAAGACATTTTCATATTATGTATTTCATAGAAAAATTTCCTTGATCAGAATATACATTCTTTTAGGACCAGGGATATAGCTCACCGGCACAGCACCTGCCTGGCAAGAGCGGGGTCGTGAGTTTGATTCCCGGTACCAAAAAAAAAAAAAAGTACATTCTTTTAACTTCTAAACTATTTTCTTTGCCTCAGTTTCAAAGGTGTTTCTTTTTTAAGAATTTTTGGATGATATCGTACATCCCATGTGTTGATATATTTTGATTCCTTGTGTCTGTTTCCCCTTGCTATTATCCCTTCTATTCTCTCTTTTTTAAAAATCTATTTTCATTCTTCATTCACAGCCTCACTGAGACTCCATTTCCCCAAGATAGCATCAAGATAATATACCTATCTCATTGGGAGGGACCCAGGATGAAATATTTAATATTATGTCATGCTTATAAAATTATGCTCAGTCCAGAGGAAATCATATAAAGGTGATTGTGATTTTTATTATTATGGGTTATTACTATTATTCCTTTTGATAAAGTGGTTAATTGCAAAATCTTTGGATCTAGACTTCTACACATTAGCTGACTGACCTTGGGCCACATACTTAACCTCTCTCTGTCCTGTTTTCCTCCTTTGTAAAATGGATATAATAACTGTTCCTACTTGAGGACTATTGTGAAGATGAACAGTAAATATTAGTAAAGTGCTTACAAAAGAGCCTGCATGCAAGAAGTGCTATGTATGTTGTTAAATAAACATCCACTCAGGTATCTTTTGTAGGTGAGCAATTGTTTCAATAGTGTTTATCCTGATTCTTGCTGTTTCTAATGCATTATTAGATCTGTAATGGTGCTGTTTTGATATTAGTCCGCTTCTACACATCTACCGCCTCTTTTTTAATATCTTTGCACTTCATTGTGTTTTCAGGGAGCTCTCATGTTATAGTACATGTTATACCCTTTATGATGTTCTTCAAAGCAATTGTGGAATGTTTGTTTTCACTTCCTGAGTTATGTTTTCTCCTAGGTGGGGTCCTTTGTTCTTGTATGCTGTGTTCCTTCTTTTTCCTCATTATTGTTATAGTGTGTGTGTGTGTGTGTGTGTGTGTGTGTTGTTTGTATAATTGAATCTTCCCATTTGCCTCTTCCTCAGGCAGCAGTGTTCAGAGTTTCTACTTGCTCTGCTTAACACTAACGGGGCTCTATTCTGTCATCTGGGACCCATTCCTTCCTTTCCCCTTCAGCGGCTCTGCTCTGTGTGGTCTCTGAAGGCTGAGATAGAGGGATGGAGGGCGTGTAGCCTTGCAGAGAACCCCTGGCTAGCACTCCCTTCTAAGGGCTGACCTGGTCACCCAGAAGCAGCCCAGGATCCTCCCCATTCACTCCGAGGTATTTCAGATTTTTGCTCAGGATACAGTGGCCAGCAAGTGCTTCCATTTACCCATGGCAAGGAAAGATAAGCTCCTTCAACCCTGGTTTGCTCCATTCTAGGCTGGGGTTGGGCAGGGTTTGTGTGTGTTGGTGACAATTCTTACAAATTTGCAGACTGGCCTGGGTTTCTTAGGGTGGGGCAGCTTAGACATCATGCGATGGGTGGCTTCCCATTTGGGGATAGGTAAAGCATTAGCTTAGGTCCCACTCTTACTCAGCTGCTGTTAGAGAAATCTTTTTGAGGGAATGGGTCCTTTGATTTATGCTTCCACTAGTATTCTCTGTTTAAATGGTAAATTAGTTTTACTTTATTCCCCCTCCAGTTTTGTTGGGGTATAATTAATAGCTACAAACTTTATGCAGGCAACCCTTCACATGTGAGGACTGTGCATCTATGAGTTCAACCGACCTTGGATGGAAAATATTAGTGAAAAAAAATCACTGATTTTTTTCTTATTGTCATTCCCTAAACAATGCAGTATAACAGCCATATGCATATCACGTAGATGGTATTTGGTATCATGATAATCTAGGGGCCACCTATGTGAGTATGTGCGTAGGATCTATGAAAGAACTAGCGCTTTACATAAGGGGCTTGAGCAGCCACAGATTTGGGTATCCACAGGGGTCTCAGAGCCAATGTCCTATGGATACAAAGGGACAACTATATTTTTATGTTGTTCAACGTGATGAATTGATAATAGCGCATGTTGAGCTTCCAGCAGTTTTTGCTTATGCTGTTAGGGATGGGGGCAGGGAAGGTTCTGAAACATATTTACTACCAGCACATTTAACTGGAAACTCCTAACTGTCTTTTGATTAATTTTTTCCCTTCTTTGTTGTTGCCTCCCCAACAATCTTTAAAACACCACTACATTATCAAATCTGTGAAGCAAGCCAGGAAAATGCCTCTGAAACTTGAATAAGGGCTGTAAAATATAGCTAATATATGCTCTTCCCTTCTTCTTCCCTGACTGAATCAAGCAAAACAGTCGCCCTGAAACTGGGTGGGTTCCAAAGCACTCCTGAGTTTGCAGAGAAATATAAATTCTCTTGACTTGTCTTACAGGCTGGAGGACAGCAAGGGTCAGGTTGGCTAATTTTAATTATATTCTGTTAGCATGTCTTGAAGCCCATAAATCTATATGCCAATAAATTAATATATCATTCTGAGAGCCTTCCAGCCACAGCATTAAATCAACTACGCAGGCAGTGCCATGTAGGATAGGGCAAACTCCCAGGAGCTCAAGCATTTCAATTTCACCATCTTAATGTGTCATTAACGGGGCCCTCGGGGCTCTGTGTCCACACATATGATCATCAGCAATAGTCACTTGCTGAGCATGAATTTGGCTCCTGCCCAGCTACCCACCCCCAGAAGCCTCCGCGGTGGGCACTGAGTCATGGATCTCCATGATCCTGGCCTGGTTTCTTCTGGGTAGGACATTAGAGTGAGGCCGAAGTAAGGTGTGTCTGCTCTTTGCCCTTTGACATTAGGAAGATTTAAAACCCCAGTGTTTACACTCAAGCCGGGGAAAGCTTGGCTTTCAGCTGGGCTGAGGTCAGGGTGAGCTGGAGGCAAATCTTGTCTGCTTGGTTAAAGCTTGGTGGGTTAGACAGCCCCCAGTTCATGATGGTGGCTGAGTTGCCATAGTAACTTGGCGCCCCTGATTAAATGTTCAGTGTCCATTGAGACCCGGAAGCAGGCCAGGGTCTCAATGGAGATCAAGAGATAAGAGGCCAAGAGACCTTTCTCAAAAGGCCAAAGGCCCCAAATGGCTTCTTCATCTGCCACAAATACCCTACTGGAACAGTGGACCAGGTGGCTGAGGGCTTTAATAGGAGCAAGGCTCTGTGGAAAATCCATCTCTTGCTCTGGGCCTCCACTCCAGGTTTGCAGCTCTCTGGGTGCTCAGTAAATAGGCTGGAGTAGCACACCCAAAAGAGGGATATTGCTTCTCAAATCTGAGCCCTCCATGATGTCCTAGGTCTTGTACCTTGTATTTGGTTGGGGGGGGGGTAGGTACATCAATGTGAACTTCACATTAGGAGGGTTATGTCAACGTACCCTAGACACTGGACTCCAACAAAAGTTTTACTGAAGTGGAAGAACATTGAATTTATGTAGGATTTATTTCCCACCTGCTAGCACATGTGTTTCACCCATGTGTCTGGAGTAATAGCTGCTTCTTGATCAAAGGTCCAATCTGCACAATCTCATCAGTGTAAAGCACCAATTTCATGTCTTGTGGAATGGAAGGGTGATCACAGTCTCTGCAGGTTAGACTGTGAGAGAAGGCTGAAGAGTTGATGCACCCTCAGGCAGGACAGTCAAGGTGTACTACTGGCCTTGCCAGCTGAATGCAAACTGCTTCTGGAGGTCTTTACTGAGAGACAAGCGGGG
>NW_004955459.1:3704239-3778089 GCF_000276665.1 Chinchilla lanigera
AACATTCATCAGATCAGTACAGCGTAACAGGCTCCAGGGGATGTGTTTATTTAACTAAGAAGTGAAACCACTTCTAGAATAACGGCTGTGTGTGGAGTCGCCACCTATTAAACTGTGACAATCCATGTCATGCTCCAGGATCCATCTACCTTCTGCACAGGCAGATCGGCGAGTGTGGTGGATTGACAGCTGGTGGTCAATTTGTAACACCCAGCTGAACTGAACCAGCATGGTTCTGGGTGTGGGAGACCCTCCTGAGGGTTGTTGCTGGCAGCATAAGAGGCAGAACTGGAGAAGAAGAGCAGAAGCTGTTATGAAAGCTGTAGTGAGCTGTTGGCTTTCCTGATGAACCTGGCTGTTCTTTATGTCAAAGGAGCTCAGGACTTTACTGTCACTGAGAATGGCTTCCGGGGAGCTCTGATCCTCATTTTGAGCATCACTTCCTGGCTCCAGAGGAGAAGATGGTGCACTGCTCAGTCTCCTGGAGAAGCTTGTTGTGTTGGCTTTCCTGATGGGAACTCAGCTGTCCTCATTGTCGGAGGAGCTCAGGACCTCGCTGTTGCTGAGGATGACTCTTGTACTTTTCAGGGGAGCTCTGGTTCTTGCTTTGAGTGTTGCTTTCCAGCTCCAGTGCAGATCCTTCAGCCTGCTGGCGCAGACTTTCCAGCTTCCACCACTGACCTTTGGGCCTTCCCAGCACAGATCCATGAAAGAGCCCTGCTTGAGACGTTGTCGTGGACTCTAGGCCTCCAGATGGACTCATGGAGGGCATTATTATGGGCTCTAGGACTTCAGCTGGACTCATGCAGGACTTTACCATGGGATCCAGACCCTCAGCTGGATTCTTCGGTCTTTGGCATGTGGACATATTTTCTGCACTCTCTATACGATTCTTTGGGTGACTATTATAAAATAATCTTATAAAATATGTATGCTGTATTGTATTGTTCCCTTTGGAAAACCCCAAACTACAAAGGTGAGCTTAATGGATATGTGGTGGGCATCATCACACTTGCATATTCCTTCTTCCCAGGAATCTGAAGCTGCTCTTCCTTTATTATTTTGTAGGTAGAGGCAGTTACAGGGCCTTCCATTTCGCTTCTTCCATCGTAACAGCCCTCCTTGCACAGGTCAGGGAACTGATGTGAGGAGACTGCCAGTTATGGAGTATGTAAATCTCACAACTCAGAGCAGGGCCAGTCATCACAGGATGGGGCTGGGGACTGACAGGGTCCCCTGTGAGATGAACCTGAACTAAATCTTGGTCAGTCACCTGACCTCTGTGTGCCCCGACTATGGCTGGAGGGCCGTAGTGATTTGGGGTTCCTCTAGAATTAGTGTCTGTTCAGAGCCAAGGTCCAGTAGTCCCTGAAAGGCTCGTTTCCTTTTCCTCAGTGTGGTCACCCTGGTACATGGCCTGGTACTGGCTTTTGGGCCAGTCTGAGAGAGAAAGTAGTAATGTAAGTTTTTGGCAGTAATAACAGCCAGGTCCTTCCTTAGGAGACTGTGCTCTGCTTCCTTCACTTTCCGTTCAAGTCATCTTCCCTTGGAAGGCTCTGGGTCTGTAACTTGGCCCACCCAGGGGCCAGCTGAATGAAGACGGTGTCCGTTTTGGTGATTCTAGTCAGACTTGATTAGACTGAGAGTTCTGGTCTCTCAGAAGAAATGTGAAGGAGGCAGATGAAAGAGAAATGTGTTAGTTGGTGTATTTATGTTCTGTTCAGGGCCCTACACCTTGGTCAGCTGCTTAGTGCCATGGGCCCTGCTGTTGGTCACACCAGCTGTGCTGTCTGGTCTTGGGCCTAGATAAGCGACTGTGCACAACCTCATCCTGACCTCCCTCTTCACTCGCAGGTCTCTGCCTTCAGCTCTCAGCCCTCACTGCGTCCAGCTCTGTTCTCTAAGGACCCCAAAGACAGCGCCCCTTACCTTTTCCCTCAAGTGGCATTTCTCACCTCCGGGCCTTCAGGGCCTTCACTGTTCTACCCCTTTGGCCCAGAATGGTCCGCCTCCTCACTCTGACTCCATGGGAAGAAGTCTTGGTTTCAAGCCTCTGTGTCTTTCTTTCTCCTTGTTGGACCTGGTCTTTCTGGAGTAGGTTGAGTGCCCTGGGGAGCGGAGAGGGCTGTGTGTGACTCAGCTTTGCATCCCCAGCATGGGACTTGGCATTCACCAGCAGGTGGTGGATGCTGGTTCAGTGGAAGTGTGACTGTCAGCTCCAGAGCCGCGAGTGTCTGGATGAGGCGCTTGACTGCGCATTCTGTGACCCGGCAGTTTAGGGAGAGGTGTGGGCCTCCAAGTATATTCCTTTGGGTTTGACAGAGATGCACAAGGTGCACCCCACATTTCCTTAATACTCTCTCCATTTTGTATATCCAGTCAGGGAGAATGGAGACATGGCAACCTCCGCATGATATTTCTTTCATTATTGATTAACTTCGAACGGCCTTTGCTGTCTGTCAGTGTAGTTTTCCATAAATTGTATCATTTATAAGCGGTTTCTCCACTACAAAAGGTGAACACGGGCAGGAGCATGGGGTGAGGCGAGTCAACACTGCAGCTTGTAAGCTGTGTGTCAGGGAGGGCCCAGTCCCTGGCTGGGCACTGGGCAGGAACTTTAATTAGAGGCGGTGTTGGCACTTCTGGGCTCCACAGCTTCCCCAGCACTCAGCTCCGCTCTGCAGCCCCTGGGAGCCCCTGCATCAAGCTGTGAATTATTTAACAGGAGCAGACAGGTAAACAAAGGTGTTGAGGAACTCACCTTAGCCCCAGTATGCTGAGGTGAGCAAAGGGATGCCGCAGTGGCAAAAAGCATAAGCAGTGAAGAAGCAAGATTATTTACAATGCAGATGATGTTAAGAGCTATATCTAATCAGAAGAAAAATAAAAACCTCAGCGCATGCTTTTCCTACTGCTTTTGTTAGTCTAATGTTTTATTTATTTATGTAAATAATAGGTACTGTTCATGTGGTATACCGCTTATTTTTTAGTAATTTTTAAAAAATGATAGTGATTTATTGTTATTTTTAAGGGTGCACATTGAGTTTTGTCTCCCAAGGACACATGTTTTTATTTATGTGTTGGCCCAGAAATGAAATGTGCATGTGTAATGTATATAGTGTAAAGTTGTTGTTAGTATTTAATTCCCAAAGTTGCAGCCAGGTGACAAAAGTCTTTTATGTCTGGGAAGCAACCTGATATTATTTATTTCGGAGACTGAAAAATGCAGAGAAGTTACTTCTGAGATTGTTTCGGTAAGGAGAGGTGTTAGGTGTAGAGGGAGAGGTCGTTTTTCCAACGCCTTCGCTTCCCTCCGCCTTTTAGACAGCAAGGCGCTCTGCTGTCCCGCCGCACTCAGCCGTGGTTGGTGCTGAGCTGGGAGGGGAGTGGGCGGTATTGGTGACGGGAGGGGACAAGAAAGCTTGTGTCACTGCGTAAAGGAAAGTCAGTGGGTAAGTGGGTACCTCTGGACACTTTCAATCCCTCTCTCTAATTCTGTATCAGTTGAAATAAATGTCTCTGTCTCAACATAAAAATAGCAGAAGAGCTGGGAATGTAGCAGTGCGAAGGCCCCACATTAAATTCCCAGTACCAACACACAAACAAACTTCTCATTCTTTCCTTTGACTTATGCCCATGTTTATTCTACTGTTTACTGTTCCTTTTGGCTTTTTTGGAGACAGGGTCCTGTGTAGTTAAAGCTGGCCTTGAATTCACTCTGTAGCCCAGGCTGACCTTGAACTCACGGCAGCCCTCTTGCCTCAGCCTCTCAAGTGCTGGAATTACAGGTGTGTGCCACCACGCTTGGCCTGTCTATTTTTCAAAGCTCTTTAACAAATATATCTCAATGAGACTTAGTCTCTTCACAGCACTTCTGTTTTATACCATTCATTTTCTTACACCATCATTGCATTTGTTTTATTTTTATATGCTTTATTTTACTAGATAATCAGCTGACTACAGGCTGCATGACTGATTCTTTGTATTACTTATATAGTTATCACTGCAAGTAACAAATAGATAGCTTACATATGTAGATAGGTTAAGAAGAAAAAATAAAATCAGGAAAGAGGATGAAAGCTGTGCAGGACAGGCCAGAGCTGGACCTTGAAGTAGAGCAGGTGAGGAAGACCCCTCAGGTGACACTGGGATCAACAGTTGGACAAATTAACCCCGTTAGGCTGACACCCCAGAAACCCTTGTGCTGCGACATGCATAGGAATGGCTTCAGCCCCATGGTGGATGTTGGGGAGCACTGTCATGGGGACAGGAAGAGGGGCCTCTGGCCACATCCTGTATGACTCAAGTGTCAGCATAAATAATGATGGTGGTTAATGGTGACACCTGAGAAAAGGAGGCATCCAAGAGTCCCTGTGGTTAGTACGTGGATAAATGGGGAGAAGGAAAATCAAACAAAGCATGCAGAAAGAACACCAGAGCTGGAACTTCCCTTGGCCCTTTGAGCACCTGTAAGAGTTGGTGGGTGCTAAGCTATGGGAGAAGGTTTGATGGCCTCAGGTCATTTGCGTCTGTGAAAGAGTCTCCCCCAGATGATGTACCAATCGCAGAGAAAAAATGGCAACTTTATTGCAGAGAAACCTGGAAGATACCGCCTTAACCAAGTGATCGAAGTCATTGTCTGCAGAAAAGGGGCACACCAACATCATGTGGCTCCTGGCGTCCACACGGAGCCCGTCATCCTGGGACTCCTGTCAGAAGGCTCGGTGGGAATCACGTGCAGGAAGTTCTGAAAAAAGAAAAAAGCCCTGAGCTCTGAAAATGTCAGTATCATAAAAAACAAGGGAAGGCCAAGGAGCCGTCCCATATTAAAGGAAACTTGACAGTTTTGACAAGAAAAAGTAGTTACTGAAGAAAATCTAGGCAAGATCTAATAAGGTTTGTAGCACAGAAAGGGTCATTATATCCTGATTGATATAGTTTGTGTACATAAGTGCATGCTGCTTTTTCAGGATTTCTATGCTGAAGCACTTACAGGTGAAGAGGTACATGCTGGCAACATAATCTAAAATATTTGAATAGCTGGGAAAGGGATAGAGAGAATGGTAAAGCAAAAATAGGGCAAATGTTAACCATTGGTATGTAAAGGCTCTTTACAATATTCTTGTAACTGTTCTGTATATTCAAAATTATTTTAAAAATTGCAACTTTTGATCCAGACTGTCTGAATTTGAATCCAAATACTGCTACTTACTAGCTGTGTGTCTGTGGACAAGTTACTTAACCTCTCTGGTTAAGCTGGTTCTCAGCTTTTCCATCTGCAACGTGAGGACAATAAAATGCCTTCTCCAGGGTTCCATGAGATCGTGACATTAATACGTGGAAGGCACGTAATGGCGTCTGCACAGAGCAGTCATGGAGAGGCGGCTGCTGCTAGTACTTGTATCTAACAGGTAACATTAGGGCCACAGTGGAGGCAGGCCGGGCTTCTCCTGGAGACACCGAGGAGTGCGCCTTATAGGAAGGTGAGCAGACTCTGCAGGGCACTGTGACCCAGGCCTGGCTGGCCTAAGCCGGATCTCGGGGTGCAGGGAGGCTGGAAGGAGAGCAAGGACTCACTTCCCGCTGTTCCGAGAGACCCATTGCCTGCGTTGGACATCCGAGTGGGAAGCCAGGCCCCTGGGAAGCCTTTCCCCAGATGCTTCTCCGGGGTCCACCTGCAGCATGCCTCAGGGCTGGGGGCTGCTCCCTCGGCACTGCCTGCGGCAGCGGCTGTGTGTGGCAAACAAGGGAGTCTGGCAGTGAAGGTAAGACCTCTTTAGACGGGTCACTAGCTGGCCCGTTCCCTACTTCTCTGAGCTTCAGTTGCATGTAGGGCTGCTAATGCCGATCACCTGCTACTCACTGTGGCAAAGAGCGAAGAGCTGTGGTTTACTGAGCGTGGCTGATGTGCCAGGCGTGGTGCAGGGATTATCTTTAATCTCCAGCACCAATCTCAGAGGTAGGCACCGTCAAGGTTTTCATTTCAGAGCTGGGATCTGGAGGCTTGGAGAAGTTCGCTCAGTTGCCCAGGGCCACACGGTGGGTAAGCGGTGATCCACTCTCAGCTGCCTTCCCTTGTTCCTCAGTGGCTTTAAGTCCTAAAACCCATGAGCCGCTCAGCAGCTGCTGGTCTTGGGCCTGCTGGCCGGTCCCGCAGGGCCAGGAAGGGCACCTTCCGTGGCTGGGTGTGTGCTGGGGCCTCATTTCCGCAAGGGCCATTTTCCTGTGGCCTTACTCCTGCCAGGCGGGAGACAGATGAGGCTCAGGCTTTCAGATCAGCCCAAGCTGCTCCTTCCTGCCCCGCCCCAGCCACGCGGCGCCAGGTTCAGGAGGTGGGCAGTGGTGGGCACCATGTTGGCTGCCGCAACTGGAAGGTTTTAGGAGACTGGTCCTCTGTCCCCAAAACCCAGGGCAAGTTAAATCAAACAGGTCTCCAGTCTGGTGCTGGGCACACCAGCGAGAGATGCCGGCTCCACACCGGGCCTCTCATGCATCTTCCTGCGCTCTTCATCAGTGTAGTTGCTTTGAAATGTGAAGCTGTCAGCGTTCCTCCTGTTATCACCCTTTGGTATGATTTCCATCACTCTTAACCCAAAGCCTTTGACTACAGCGTCTGCATGCTGTGTATATCCTTCTTTCCAGCCTCATTCCCCCTTCCCTTCTCCCATGCTCCTCATTCCTCTCATTGGCCTATAGAACAACTGAACCTGATGCTGCCCTATCCACCACAGGGCTTTTGCACATGCTGCTCTAATTTTTAAACCACCTGCACCACCTGTTCCCCTTCCATTTGTCAGAGTTCAGTCTGAGCTAACTTTCAACTCTTAGCTCAAGCACTGCTGCCCAAGGAAATCTTTCCTGATGTTCCTCCCCATCCCCTTCTGCCTGGAAGAGTGTCATGTTCTGTGTGGCTGCACACTGTGTGACTTTTCCTCCACCTAGGGCCTGCGCTCTGCCAGACTGTAAGCTGTGTGAGGGCAGGTGACATATCTGCTTTGCTCACCATCTGTTTCTGGCACGGGGCAGCCCGGGTGGACTCCCAAACATGCCCATGGAATAAATCGGCTGGTAAATCCTCCAGGTGGCAGGACCCAGGAGAGAGAAGTTTGTCAGATGAAGGGCCAGCCCCATGGATGGACGGCTTTGCAGGGCGCAGGGGCAGCTTCCTTCCAGGATGCTGAGAGTTCCCGGCTCAAGAGCCCTTGTGGCTCCGCACTTCTCTGGAAATGTCGCCCTCAGGGAAGGGCGTGTGTGCAGCACACGGGGGTTCCCGGTGGGAGGAGAGGGCTCAGCTGGGGCCAGGCAGGCCCTCTCCAGACTGCAGGGCCTTCAGGGGCTACAGGGCCCCCGGAGGAGGTGCTTCCTGACTTCATTCCAGGTCAGCCCCAGCCAGATAGTCTCCAGGGTCTGCAGTCACGCACACTTTTGTTTGGCCATTGCTATTTGAACCTTCTTGAGCCTCAGTGAGATGACCGAGCGGGAGGGAAGAGCTTGATACATCACGTTCATTGGGATGGATGCACGCATTTGCTACACGAGCATGACTGCAGCTTACCCTTTAGAGTATGGTTCAATATTTGGCCATCAGGAGAAAACCAAACTTGTGCAGAACGGTCTCCCTTCTGCTGAGCACTGACGTGGGGGATGGAAATGGCCTGAGGGTTACGCTGAGTCAGCCCTTCTGATCCAGCCTGGTGTGGAGTGTGTGTGTAGCTCACACTGCCGCCTCAGCCCCAAGCTCGCTGATCCCCAATCATATCCAGTCCTAACGTCTGTTTATGAAAGGAGCTTTCTTGCACAGCAGGATACTTGGGGGGACAGAGTAATACAGAATGGTGCTTCTTCACAGTCAGAACCAGAATCCTCTTGTATGAAATATTTTGTAACGTTTCTTTGCCTGGAAGGAAATTTATAGATACATCACTTACCTGTACAGATAACTTTTAAAAAGTCAACAAGACCTTGAGCATGATAACTATAGTGAGGGCCGGGGATGTAATTCAGTGGCATAGCGCCTACCTGGCAAGTGCAAGGTCATGAGTTCAATTCCCAGTACTAACAAGAACAAAAACAAAAACAAAGCTGTAGTGAAAACATACAGGGAGGAGGAAGAGGGAAGGGAAATATCATACACATGTATCAACTCCCCATGATGAATACGATCATTATGTACTACAAATATGTAGCAGTAAAAATAAAAAATATATCTTGGCATCCATTAAAAAAGAGAGAAAAAAATAGAAGAAAAGTAATCTACAGTAAAATGCTATGTTTTATATGTCAAATGCTATGTTTTATATGCTTGGGTCTGACTTTACTAAAAAGCTAAGCAATCAGGTGTTTTAATGTGTGTGTATGTGTGTGTGTGTGTGTGTGTGTGTGTGTAGAGAAAGAAGACAATATTTTGTTGAAGATTTTTCTTTATGTTTGACATTTTGAAGTAAGGGCAGTGGAACTAGACTTCCCAGTGCAAATTATTTATACATGAGATCACTATGACAGTCATGGTTGCAGATGTAGCCAGGTGTTTTGGGCCACACATGACCCAAACTCCAGGAAGAACATGAATATTGTGGTGGGATTTTCCCAGAAGAATGCTTGGTAGAGAAGCAGTGCTCTTGATTCACATGATTACAGTGACTTAGAAATGGAGTGTTATGTCACTGGGCAAATGTACTTTATATTTATATGATGCAAAGCTCAAATAATAAACAAGTCTGTCACCTAGGTAAATGTCCACTAGTACATGCAAAAGTGGGACCAGAAGCCTTCCACATCACAAAGAAGTGCCACCCATCTTATTGATGACCTCAAATACCTGACACAGTGCCAAAGCTCCCCCTAGCGGTCAATATCTGCCATGTGTCCCAGAGGGAGGGGCGCTGCTGTGGCTCTGCCTACCTAGTACTACAAATATGTAGCAGTACTACAAATATGGACCAGAGAAATAGCAGAAACAGGGTTCTGAGTACCCTCCTGCCACCTATGTGCAACCTACATGAATAACCCTCCTCTGCCCCTCCCTTGGTATTTTTATTCCCATTTTAAAGATGGGAACCACTGAGACTCTCACATGGGGCTCTTTGCTTAACTTCTTAACTCCTTGACTTTCTAGTCTATCTGAAGAGGAGGATAAGTTCCATATTTTTAGTAGAGAAGGAGGAAAAATAGTCAGTATTAGCATTTCCATTGCAGGGGAAAATCTCGGTGTAGATTGGTCTATAGTAAGTACGACATAATTACAGAGTAGAGCCTGCTTCGTAGAGATCCAGTGGCAACTGACAGGAAGCACGAAGGGATTTAAGTTTTCATTTCACAACCATGAAGTGGTTCTTGTGACTATTTGGGATTTAAAATGTCATTTTTGTTCGATGGAAGCAGAGAAAGTGGATAGCATTGCAGTTTCTCAGAGTGAGGCTTGGGTTTGGAGAGGGTCGTGGCAGCCCCAGGGACCATGACTCACAGCAGGACCTGAGGACGCCACCCACTGAGGAACCAGCTGTTCCCAGAGCACTGCGCTTCCATCGAGGGCAAAGGAGGCACTGCAAGCTGTAATGAGAGTGGTGAGTTGAGATGCTGGGGAGATGAACTTGGGGCCACAACGCTGGTGCGAACCGAAACTGCACACGTGGCGACGCCTGTGTAAGTGTTCCCATGAGATCTTGGTGCAGGGGACTGCAGACAGCATCACGACCTGGTGAACCCTCTCCCTGCATGTGAGAAGACACTCTAAGTGAGCCACGAGCATTTTATCAGAGCAGAGGCCTTCTTTGGTGGAAAAGGAGATGATCCTGTGCTAGGGATTAGGTGTGGTCTTGTTTCCCTCTACTTACTCCTCTTCTGACTCTGTAATGGGGAGCTGTGCACAAAGGACTCATACCCCAACAGAGAGCAAACAGTTTTATTGCCAGCCACACAGGCCCACTGTCTGCTCGCACTTGCCTTTGGTAAAGGGGTCCTAAGCTCCAGGGCTTGGAAGGGCCAAGCCTTGAGAGGAGACAGGAGGAGCCCTGGGGAGGCCCAGCTGGTGAACTCACCTCCGATGCACATTTTGGCCCAGAGCACCTGGGGTGAGTGACATCCCCAGCAAAGGATGTCACAGTTCAGCCTCAGAAGCCACCCGGGGATCTGAATGAGTCTGCAACCCAGAGGGCTCTGGCAGCATCGAGTTCTGAGCAGGTCTGCATTCAGACAGGCCTGGGGAAGCCCTGGGGGTCTGGATGTGCTTCTGTGTTCTGGCTCCAGGGCCAGGCTGGGCAGCTCTGGTGTTTCTGGGTGTCAGGGTCGGGCATCCATCCCGTGACTGTAGCCATGGAGGGGTTGGGTATTGGGTCTGCAGGGCTGTGCTGCTGTCCTGATCCAGGCAGACAGGTGTTCTCTTTCTTCTGTGGAAAGCCCTGTGGCATGGATTCACAGTTTGTGCCCCAGATTGGAGAACAGGATAAAACAATTGCATGAAGTAAACTCCATATGATTCTGTTGTTAAAACAGGGGCTTAATTACAGTCAGTTGTCATTGTTATCCTAATAAAACACTGACTTAAAGAGTCCTTGCAGGTGTCATTACAAACCAATAAAGGGGCTACTTTGAGCGTATCTTGATCTTTGAATTAAACTCAGAGCCCCAGTGACTGTCTGCACGGGACTGAACCAGTCCAGGTATCTGTGCTTTAAGCATCACCTGTCCTTTGGCGCCAGCACTCTGCAGGACATTTTTGAGAGGGAGGGATCACTGGAGGCCCTGTCCCCCCACGCAGGAAGCTCTCAGGGAAATTCTCATGACTCGGGGGGCACTCTTCACTGTTCCTTGTAAGGAAGATGTCCCCAAATCTCCACTTGGGAAAGTGATAGCTGTCAGAGGCCACAGGTGAATCTAGCTAGTTTTAAAGAGAGTAATAAACCAAGAACACAAAACAAGTGACATCCATATTGGAGAGGAAGTACAACTATCTTTGGGGATGGTAAAATAATTCAAGTGAGCCCTAGAATTAATAGCCGAGTTTCACAAGCTGGCAGGATACCAGATTAATATGCAAAACTTAATTAAATCACTACAAAATAGCAGTGAACAACTGGCAAGTGAAATAAAAATACCTTTGAATAACAAAAAAACTGAGGTGAATTTGAAAAATTTGAGATGAATTGGAAAATGCTAGGCTTGTACCCTGACAACTATAAAACATTTCTAAGAGAAATTAAATATCTAAATATATATAGAGAGAAGATGCACACGGGTGAGAAGATTCAAAAAGCAGGACGCTAGTTCTCTTCAAAACTGATTTATAGATTCAGCGCATCTCCAATCAAAATTCCAGCAGCCCACTTGCTGTTTATTCTGCAGTATTTTGTAGAGCTGCGGGGCTCACAGGGGTTAAGTTACTAAACTAGTGAGTGACAGAGTGAGGATTCATAGCAGCAGACAGGAAGACGCAGAGGGCTTCAGAGCTGCAGGGGACTTTCAAAAG
The DNA here is from genome assembly GCF_000276665.1 of Chinchilla lanigera. NCBI lineage: Eukaryota > Metazoa > Chordata > Mammalia > Rodentia > Chinchillidae > Chinchilla > Chinchilla lanigera. Next base: position 3,715,704 of record NW_004955459.1, read on the forward strand.
GAACAGATTAACTTCTGCAGAGTAGAAATGAGCCACGTGCGGTCAGGAGAGAGGGAGATGCTTTCGCTGCAGTCAAACTGTAGCCCCAGACTCTAGAGGGGCAGTCTTTCCATCCCAGAGTGGAGGCAGCAGGCTGGAAAGCCGCCAAATAACCAGCTTTCTTTACTTCTTTTACAAAATTATACGTACGCTGCTTTACTCACGTTCTTATTGCTGGGACACAGTACATGGGACATGCCTGGTTACTTTCTTTTTTCCCTGGGTGAGGAATTGGCACAATATATAAAACTGTATTTTTCCTTTTTCTTTCCCCGCTCTCAGTGTGAGTATGGCAGATGAGTTGTTGCTCCAGCCAAGATGGGTAACCACTAAGCTCTGATATCGAACTGTATTAAAATGCTTGATTGTGAAAGAGGAAATAGTAAGTTGAGCCTGAGCACACTCTGCATGCTAGGTGTACTCATCGCTACTGGGTATTTTGTTTCTCAGGCTTTTAAAAGGCAGAACAAGGATGCCCACACGTGTGTACCAACTTGTTACATATGCAAACATGTTTCTATAGGCAATACCTATATCTAAACTAAACTAACCATGAATTCATGCTGACGGTTCGCTCTAATCGATTGCCCTCTGCATCCTTCTGGTTCTTTCCCTGGCTTAGCTGTAAATGCCCACTCCTACAGCAAGGAACCTGGCTCCGTGCATTTCCTACCCTTCACTTAATTGTTCTATTCCAGTACATGTTATAGCAACATCAGTTGTTCATCAGCACCCCATAGAAGAGAACTTTATCAACTAGCTTTTATGCACACACCCTTTCACCTTTATTTTCATACTCCACTCATTTCCAAAATTACTTAGATCACATTTCTTATCCTACCACTTTCAGTGAGGTTGTTTCATTCATTTGTAAGATACTCTTTTGTCATGGTCTGCATTTGTATCCTTTGATTACTCAGTCTCCTAAGTGATTATTTTTAAAAATTACATACATTAAGGCTTTCCTCTCTGCTTTAAATTCTGTAGGTTTTGACAGATACTTAATGGTATGTATCTCATTCCAGTATTGTACAAAATGTTTTGCTGCCCTAAAAGTATTCCTGTGTTCTGCCTATTCAACCTTCCTCTATCCTCAAATCTTAGCCACCACTAGACTTTTTGTTATACTATCATTTTTCCTTTTTTACAATGTCATATAGTTAGAACAACATACTATGTAACACTTTCAGAACTGTTTCACTTATCAAGATGTATTTAAGATTCATCCATGACTTTCATAGCTTAATATCTCATTTCTTTCTGTTGTTGAATAATTTTCCACTATATAGATATACCAGTTTGTTATCCATTCAGTTACTGAAGAATATCTTGGTCACTTCAAGTTTTCAGTCACTGAATAAAGCTGCTATAAAAACTCATACACAAATTTTTATGTTATCATAAGTTTTCTATTCAGTTGGTAAATACCTATGAATATAATTTCTGTACTGTGTGGTGAAACTATATAGAGGGCTCTGAGAATCTGCCAGAGGGTCTTTCTAAGTGACCCTGCCAGTCTGATTCTCACAGCAAGGGATGAGCTTGCTTGGTTATTTATTTATTTTTTCTTAATTTTAGCTATTCTAAAGCAGTGGTATCTCATTACTGTTTTAACTTGTAATTCCTCATGATTAAATTATATTTAGAATCTTTCCATATGCTTAACCATTTGTATATGTTCTTTGATGCTATAAAGGTTCAGATTTTTGTCTATTTTTTGCTTAGGTTTTTGTTTGAATTGGATTGCGTCTTAGGCATTCTTTGTATATTTTGGATACGAGTCTCTTATGCAATATGTGTTTTGCAAATCTCTCAGTCTGTGGCCTATATTTTGATTCTTAAAACAGTGTCTTGCACTGAACAGCAGTTTTTCAAGTTAATAAAGTCCACATTTTTTAAGATGTCATGGGTTGTGTTTTGATGCTGTATCTAAAATGTATCACCAAATGCAAAATCATCTAGATCTGAAGGTAAACTTTTGTCGTGTAAAAATGAAATGTCTTGTTCTCATTTCACTTCTAAGCAATCCTTATTTAATTTATAAGTGGCATTTGATAAAGTTGATCCTCTACATATATTTTCTGCCCTTTTATTTCCAGAACGCCACACTTTCCCCTTGTGTCCTGATTATTTTCTCCCTAATTCTTTGATCCCTTACTGTGGATTGCTCCAGGACTCGGTCTTATGACTTCTTACTTCTCTCTATATATTCCTGCTCTCAATGAATTTATCTAGTCTCGTGTCTTTAGACACCATCTAGGTAATGTTGACTCACACGTCTGTATCCTTCTAGAAGCTGCTCTTTTAATTACAGATTCAGGTGCCCTTGATTTAATTACAGATTCATGTGCCCTTGATTAAATCTGTGTTGATTACATCTGGAACTAAATGGGCTTTAATCCAAATTCTTCACTTCCACCCCTCAGCTGGTAGCTCTTACAATCTTCTCATTTTAGTGCTAAGGGGACCTCTTTTTCTTGAGTGGATACAACTAAAGATGGTATCTCTTTCATGGAAACAGTCAAGGGCTGATGTGTACAAGAAGCAAGCCACGCCTCCTGTAGGTGCTTTCTGTGGTAGACGACTTGTCATATAGCTGCATGATTCCACCTCCTTTACACAGGCACTTGCGCAGTCTCCTCTGACTTGAGCCCCAAGCTGGCCACGTGACCCGAAGCATGTGGAAGAAGTGATGTGCAGTCGCAGAGACTGGGCCTTAAGAGACTTTAAAGCTTCTGTTCTCATAGGCTTGGAGTTCTCTGGGAAACCATGCAAAAAAGGCTTATAGAATTTTCTATAGCATGAGATAGCACAATGACCAGGATGACCCTTTCCAGGTAGGAGCACCTGAATCAACCAGTGAGACTGAGGGCAGTTCTGAACATCCTGAATCCGGTTGAATCCCTTGATGACTGACCCAGGAAAGACTTGCAGAAGACCACCTTACTTGAGCCCAGGCCAAATTGGCTGGCCCATAGAACTTTGAGCAAATGAGATAATTTGTATTTTAGGCCACCAGGTTTTTGATGGTTTATTATGCAATGAAAGGTAACTGCAGTATGAGAAATCAAAGCAGCATCTTTTTCTTACTACCCAGTATGGTACAATGTAGGTTTTGGGAGTTTTGGGGAAATATATTCACTTCAATATGACCAGGTATCCTGTGCTATGTGTATCTTTGTTTAATTATCTTTTATCCTCTTTAAGATTTTGCAGTCTAAAATAGAGTTCCTTCCTGTACAAACTGGGTCCAGTTTCTGAAATATCAGCTTGTAAACTTACTGGAGTCAGTGTGTCAGGAAGGGTCCCTGTGGTCACTGTGGGACCAGAAGAGTCCAGCAGAGGTGAGCCAGAGGTCACACAGCCTGCTGCAGTGCCCTGCAAAGGAGCACAGTCAGCCTCCGAACAGCCTAAGCCTTGCTTATTGATGGTCATCTTTCTCTTTCCTAGATTCCTTTTGGGCTTTTTTCTTCTTCTTCTAGGCCTTGGGTTGGTTCCTCTACTCATCATTCATTCATTCAACAAACTCTTTAGCTTTCTCCTAGAATCAGTTCCTTTAAGGTCAATCATTGCAGACATAAAAGGCTTCATTTCCATCCCAAGGAGCAGGCTAGTATTAAAATGTTTTTAAAGCTGCCTAATAAACAGGGTAGAAAGATGAACAAAATATATTGGAGACATAAAAAAGGAAACCTTTCATTAAACCAGAGAGTGGGTAATCAGGAACTGTTCCCAAAGGTAATTGCATCAGGAGAGAGTCAAGAGGGATGTTCCCCCGCCCCCTAGGAGGCTCCAGGCTGGTGGGAAAGACACTCAGTGCAAAGGTGAAGTGAAATGGGGAGATGGGGGTCTTGACAATGGCCTGTGGCTCAGGGCAGGTAAGTGCCGGGCTGGTTCCTCCCATCACAGGAAGTTGGTGCTGGTAGGGAAGTCCAGGAGTTAAACGCAGTCATGTGTACAGCGGGGCCAGGATGAGAGCTCAGGGCAGGGGGTGTGGGCCTTGGGTGCCTGCTGGTGTTGCAAATGCTTCCTGCAGGTGGTGACAGAAGCAGGGAGAAGGGCCTGCAGTCAGCGCCACCAGCTCACAAGCAGTTAAAGCTGCTGTCAGAGGCACTGAAAAGTTCCTGAGGTTTGCAAAGGCCGTGCATTTCTCATTGAAAGCCCATGACTTAGTTAAACCCTGTCTCAAAAAATGTAGCCAGGGAACCCTTGGCAGAACCCCAGTGCTGTGCTATTTGGACCTTCCGGCCACCAGAATCATGGGCCAAACAAGCCTCTTGGCTTTATAAACTACTCGCCCTCAGGTGTTTTGCTTTAGCAACACAAAATGAACAAAAACAAAATAAACTGGGTGTGGTGGCATACGCCTATAATCCCAGCACTTGGGAGGCTGACACAGGAGGATCTGAGACTAGCCTGGGCTATAAAGTGAGCTCAAGGCCAGCCTGAACTGCATAGGGACCCTGTCTCAAAAAGACCAAAAAAAAAAAACAAAAAAAAAAAAACCCAAAAAAACCCCCAAAAAACAACCCGGAATAACTCAGGGGGTGGAAGAGAAAGTAATGGCTATGGAAAAAAAGCTAAGGATGGATTGGCAGAGTCCTTTAAAAGCCTCACACCCAGGGTGTGGCTGAGAGGAGAATCCTGTGAAAAAGAGCCCAGAGGCCACATCATTAGGCAGAGCCAACACTGGGGAGGTTCTGTGCACTGCTGAGGGCAGCAGGTTTCTTGCTGGCAGGTGAGCTCTGCTCAGTTGCCCTGCGCGGCTCCCAGGGCAGACAGCACACACAGGAGTTTCCCTAGCAGCCTGGCTGGCTCTCCACAGCCTCCGGCTCTGCTTCTCCCCTGCCCTGCACCCACCCCACTAGGGCTGAAATCCTCGTGACCGTGCCAGCCCGCACCCGGAGCGGTGGCATTCACGGGTGGCTCCCACTCTGCATTTTTGGACAATCCAGAGAAATTTTTTAAAAATGGATACATTAAAAGGATTTTCCCTTGTTAATTTTTCCAAATTAGGAGACTAAAAAAGTTAATTATTGCTAACTATAGCTCAGCATTTCTCCAAAGAGAGGGCAGTCTGACATTGTAAGGAAGAAAATAATTGTCTCAAATAAAGGACAATCTTTTCTATTGACTGAGAAGACTTAAGTTTCTGATATTTTCTTTCTTTCCCCTCCTTTCTCCAGGGATGAGTGGAGAGTTCATTGTGTACCAGGACAACCAAGGGGGTTTCAGGCCATCTGAAATTCAGATCTGCTGGCCTCCTGTGGCACAGGACTTAACCGCTCAGTGTGTTAGGCTCTCCAGAGGAACCAAAGGGGTGTGTGTGTATACAGTTGTCCCTTGGTGTCCACGGCAGGGTAACCCTAGAGATATCAGAATCCAGTGATGCTTAGCACCTTCTGTAAAAGAGGCCCGTGCTTCTGCACACTCCTGTATACTTCCAATCATCTTTAGGTTACTTATAATACCTATTACTGCTCAATGTAAAGGCTACGAAATAGTTGTTGTATGATTTAAGAAATGACAAGAAAAAGTCTGCACATGTTCAGTACAGATGGAAATTTTTAGAAAATAATTTGATCTGTGGTGAGGGGAATCTGTGGATGTGGAATGAGAATTTGTGTGCATGTGTGCAGGTAGGTAAAAGGAAAGGAGGGAAAAGAGAGAGAGGGGAGAGAGGAGGGGGAGAGAGACAGAGAGGGGAAAGAAAGAGAGATTAAGATTAGCTCAGGTGGTGGTAGAGGGGAGGCTTGGTAAATTAAAAATTGCAGGGTGGAGAAGCAGGATGGAGACCCAGAGAAGATTTGTAGTTTGATGTGTGTGAGCAGAATTCCTTCCTGCCTGGGGAAGGTCAGTCTGTTTTGTTAAACCCTTCAGCAGATTAGATGATGGCCATCCACATTATGGAGAACAATCTGCTTTACTCAAAGTTCACCAATGTAAATATCAATCTCATTAAAAATATACCTTCCAGAAAATCCAGAATAATGTTCAGTCACGTATAAATTAATCATCACATTGAACCCCAGTTTTCTTGACATAAATTAAAATAATAATCTTTTCCTCATGGTATGGTAAAAAGACTCAGCATAGTACATCACGGTGGCCTCACAAAGCCTGTCCCCGTGACAGACTCCCCAGAACCCTGCAGATGCCTCCCCTGGACTCCGGGTTCCTGAGGTTGGGCTGTCTTCCTCCTGGATGTCCCTGTGGGAGGTCAGTGTCCTGCTCATTTCTGCAGCCAGACCCCAGCTCCACCCCTGGCACACAGGAAGTGCCTGCGCTGGTAGAAGAGGTGGGTGGTGGGAGGGAATCTCAGGCGGGCCTTCTGGATTGTATCAGCTGCTTTCCCAAGCTCCACGCAAGCCTCAGCCTGCTGCCTGCCTGCTCCATCCTGTGCTGTGGCCTGGCTTAGCTCTCTGTTCTGGGCCACATTCACCTCTCCACCAGGCCCTGGCAGGATCCTACTGCTCCAGAATCCCACACATCTGCCGTGCTGCTCTTCTCCAGCCCCTCCAGAAGTCAGGAGTCCTCCTCAGGCCCCAGAGACAGAGCTCAAGGCTGCTCTACCTTTGGAGGGCCTCATGGAGGAGGGAATGCCTGCTTCGTCCTTGCCAGCTCTGTTCCATCCCACTGATGAGAAAATAAGCTGTGGGGCCCAGGCTCCTGCACCCCCCCCACACACACTCACTGCTCCCCTGCACCTGTGTTGGTCACTTCATGTTGGTCACTTTGTGTTGGTCGCGTAGCATCCTACCTGCAGCAGAATGGTCACCCCGCAGGCATGAGCTGTGCTTGAGGAGATGGAGAAGTCCAGACATGAGGAAGCAGACCAAACTGCGCTCTGTCAGGCTAAGCGTTTGCTGACACCGTCTTCATCATCTGCATGGCATTTCTGAGCCTGCAGTGGGAGCCAACACACCTGTGACACCTGCTAGGGAGAGTAGAGTGCTCATTTTTTCTGTTTTGGTGCTAGGGATCAATTCCAGGGCTTCAAATGCTAGGCAAGCATTCTATCAGTGAGCCTCACTTCTGGCACCTGGAGCACTCACTTTTTTGAGACCTTGAACCCAGCATTGCCTCTGTAGAGGGAAGCTCATTCGAAAACTGAACAGTGATGCTTCCGGATCTGGTCGATCCTTGGTGGCTGAACACATCCTCTGTGCTGTACAAGGTCATTCTCTGTGACTGTGTGAGAAGAAGGCCGTTCTTTGATTAGAATGCATTGAGGATACAATGATTTGTTTAACCTTGAGTTTACGATCCTCCTGTCTCAACCTCTTGAGTGCTGGGGTTATAGGTGTGTCTTGAGTTCTGGGATTACAAACATGTCTTGGATTACATGTGGAAAAGGATAATCCTTTGATTACCCTTGCTAAACCGTTTTGTATTCACCCATTAGTACTAGCTTTGCCCTAGGTTCCCGCTCAATAAAAGGTGACTGAAATTGGTAGGCGAGGACAGCCCTAGCAGCGGCAGTCCTAGCACTGCAGTCCGAGAGGCTGTCAGCCCCTGATCTCAGACTTTTGCCTCTCTTGGTTTTCTTGTCTTTCTTTACTTTTCTCATTTATCCACAGGCACCTTGTTCACGGGACCAGTTCACCCTGGAGAGACAGGGATGAGTAGTCCCACAACTGTGTCTGATTTAATTCCCTCTTACAGAGGAGACGTGATGTACCCAACAAAAACAGCAGCAGCGAGAGTTGGGGCTGGACGCAGGCACTACTACAGAACTGGGTTCTGCTCATGCATCGTGTCCAGCTTCCAGATGAAAGTCACCTGCTCTCGTACTGCTCTTCTGGCCATCCAAACCCAGGTTTTAACAGGTCTTGGGGGCTTCTGTTCTTCCCCCTGAGAACCCAGTTGTCAGGCAGGGAGTCTTAGGCTAGAGAAGAACTTGGAACTACATGCAGAGAACTACAGGGCTTCAGGCACTGCAGTGAAGGCACCAGCCTTGTTTTCTAGTGCTTCAGCCCTTGTGGGCTCTCCCTTGACCAGTGACCTCAGACAATACCACATTTGACAGAACTATCCAGTTGAGCACAGTCCAGACTGCAGACTAAATGGTGAGGATTTTAACCACTAAGTTATGGTTTGTTGCACAGCAAAAAATGATCCTTAAAAGAATGCACAGTGATTTCTGAGTACATTTAATACCCAGTCAATATTCATACTTCGCTAATTTCCTCAAAATAATGTTTTATGTTTCATATGCTACACTTTGTTATGTTTCTCCAGTTTTGTTTATTTCCTAGGGTATCCCTTACCCCCTGATAAAACTAGGCTATTCATTCTGTAGTGCTTTGCATATTACATCCAGATGCTCACATCTTTGTGGTGTGATTTAATTTGTTCTGTCCCTTGCACCTCTTGAACATTGGCAGTTTGGTCAAGAGGCTCTGTGGGTCTAGTTTTAATTTGGCAAAGGTCCTTCCTGTGTGATGTTGTGATGGGTGCACATTTGGCCTCCCATCAGACCTGTTGTCCTTATCCCGTTGTTCTTACAATAACAATTCCAAGATGTAATTATCTGCACCCTCCATTAACAAGTCTCACCTGGGGAGATTTTAATGGTCAACCACATCAAGAACCCTGGTCAAGATCCATACTCTGGGTCTGTGTTATTAACTTTGACCTCTGGCTCAGTTGCAGCTTTTGTTCCTAGGCTGTCCAAACACCCAGCCTTTGGCAGCGGAGCCCCCTCTGCCATGGAGTGGTTTGGATCTCTGGCTTCTTTTCCAGCATGCCTTTGGAGATGCCCTGAGACTGGGGTACTGCCTGGATCTTTGTTCTGTTCCTTCAGCCCTTTTTGTGTGAGTTTTATGGGGAATTAAAGCACATCACATACCTGGCATCCCAGAACATAACCATAGAAGCAGTAGCACAGGGTGGCTCACTTATGATGAGTCCTTTCTTTGGAGAGGCCTTGCCACATAGACTTGGTCTCAGAGCAACCTGCTTAACTTGGAAGTATCTTCATACCCACTTTATCATAGATAGATTGAGGACAAAGAGATTAAATATATTTCCCATGGTGTATTAGTCAGCATTCTCATACTGAGACAAAATACCTGATGCCTGCAACTTAAACAAGTAGAGGTTCGTTTTGCTTACAGCTTCAGAGGGTTCAGTCTATGGTTTGCTGGAATCAGAGAAGAAACATCACAGTTCAGGGATATAGCAGGAGAAAGCTGCTCACCTTGTGCCACTGGAAGCAGGAAGAGAGAGAGAGGGAGAGAGATGTCTACCCTCTAAAGGCATGACCCATCTGCTCCACCTGGGCACCACCTTCTAAGAACACGTTCAACTGTAAATATCAGTGAATGAACACATTCACGATGGAGCCATAATTTGTGTTTCTTGCTACTGGGTGATTCATTTGAATTTCATCATCTGATGTTAAATAGATAATTACTAGTGGTTCAAGCCAGGGAGAACGTGTTGCTCCACTGATGAGTATAAGACTCACATGACGTGATCCAGTCATCTTCCAAAAGCTCCACCTCTGAACACATGAGACTTTGGGGGGGACATTTTAGATCTAAGCTATAACACAAGGTCACACAGCTCAAAAGCAATAGAACCTGGATTTGAATCCCAGCAGATGGGTTCGTATCATTAACCACTGCACATATTAGACAGTGGGTAAGGGACTCGTGGGTTTGAGCTGTGACTCCTGGAATTGGTTCTCAGACATTTCCTTTGATGAGTATTGTGTGGGACCCACTTCCTGCTTTCTAGCAAGGCACTTGGTAGTGCCTACAGTTGTAGTTCAGATGGGCTTGGGTGCGGCTCTTGGCAGCAGAATTTGGTGACCACATGGTCTATGAGGTCATAGCAGCTTTCACCATGATTTCTTTTTTTTTTTTTTTTGGTTTTTCTCCGGTACCAGGAACCGAACTCACGACCTTGCGCTTGCCAGGCAGGCGCTTTTGCCGCTGAGCTAAATCCCCAGCCCTTTCACCATGATTTCCAAGGGAAACCTGGGTGGCCAGGAAAAGCTTGCTGCAGGGGCAGCGATGGTGGGGAGAACTTCCAGTAGACTGCCCAGTGGGACTGTGAGGTAGGGCTAGTAAGCTTTACTTGCTCTTTTTATTTCTTTTTTCTGCTGTGACTCAATCATTTCAGCACTTGTCTTCAAGATGGCTGAACTTTTCTTCTGCTTCATCTAATCTACTGTTAAACACTTCCAATTTTGCAGTTCAGTTATTTTGTCAAGTCCATACTTTCTTTTGGTGCATTATAATGCTTTCTATCGACTGAAATCTCACTTTATGCATTGTTCTCTTGACATCAGTGAGCATTTTTAGAATTACTTTTATTTCTTTTAGGTAGATTTATGACCACCTCAGGGTCAGTTTCTGGACATTTTTCTTGTTTGGGACATCTTTGCTTAGTTTTTTGTTTTTCCTGACTCTCTGTGTTGGCATTTTTGCAGGAGATGAGGTAGCCTGACCAGAGATTCTGGAGGCCCTTATCAAAACTATCACTTCCCTCTCTCTCAAGGAGAAGCAAACAACTGTGGATTTTGTCTACTTGCTCTGTACAGAACTGGGAGAGAATGATGGTGTTTACCCATCCAAGCTGCCATCTCCAATCTTTACCATGCTGCTAGGCTGTTATGGTCCTGTCCAACCTCCAAGTCTGGCAAAATCAAGGCCAGTCCTCTGGGAATAGCCATGGGGAAGGAGTCTTTCTGTAGCCTGGGCAGAGCTGGGGACCTGGGTGGGGGCGGTTCTCCCTGATCATACCATGCTGTTCTGGGGACAGCGTCCCCGGTCAGAGGGAATCTCCTTGGTTGTGGTGAGTCACATTCTCTTAGGGAACAAGTGCCTTTCAATTAGTTTCTGATTTCTTTCAAAGAAAATTTGTCCCTTGTTGTGCATTTTTGCAACTCAGACAAATGACCAGTTTGAAGTGTGCTGCCAGTGTGTTTTTGAACATTAGCCCTCAATAGAAACTGTGGCAGGAGGGCTCAGTGTGGACAGAAGCACCCCAGTCAGTAGAGGCAGCAGTTTTCTAAGGTCAGGCTGTGGGTGGGGTCATCTAGAACACTTGTCTCCAGATGCCCCATCCATGGGATGGAAGAGAGAATGGAGCCACCAAAGGGAAGAGGAAACGAATGGGAGGAAGTGAGAGATTAAAAGTGCTGGAGAGGAACTATTTTGTCACAGCCACAGAAAACGTATGAACAGCTGTGCTTGGGGCTCTGCAGGCAGAAGAGATGGTGGAGTCGTGTCTTCCGTGGCTTCAGAGTGGATGGTGGGCTGCATGCCCAACAGGGCTTCTATGGGATGGGCTAGCAGTGCCCTGCCCATCACACGCATCACTGGACACCCCAGCAGTCATTTCTTTATGTTGGAACTCATGATGAAATTCTTGCAATAGTTGGGAGCATCTTTTATAGGAATGGGGTGTGGAGCAGTCCACACCCTGCTCTACAACTAAGCTGAGGTGGGCTCGAGATCTCCGGGAACCATTAGATCATTCGATGTTGAGTCTGCTGAGGAAGAGAAGGCAGTCTTCTGGGGGAGGAAGAAGCGGACCCTGAGGATGACAGGGGCTTGATCAGCCTCTAGGAGACATTGTCTGTCACAGGCTATGCCCAGCCATGGGAGGAACCAATGGTTCCACTAAGGACTGTTTGAAAAGCTGCTTTGTGTGGATGATGTGCGCATTCCTACACTATCCCTCACCTTGTTAGACTGCTGTTACACCACATTTGCCAGGAGAACCAAAGGTTTGCTGTTCTCCCAGGTGGCAGACAGCCCCCTTCTCTGTCATGTGACTCTGAATTTGCGCAAAAACCCGGATTCTCTGCAGTGGATGTTCTCACTTTGGGTACTTCCTGATCTAGAAAGTGGGCATGGGCCCCACAGACGTCATCATTGGTGATTTTCCCACTGTCCTTTAGAGTTTCGGAAAGCCCTTACATGCTCTTCAGCAGACTTCCTACTCTGTCAGGGTGAGAATGCTCCCCGTCCATCTGTTGCGACAAAAGACAGAGGCTGGCATCACAGGGCACTCACAGCTAGGTTCCACTAGGGGAGGCCACCCTGGCCAATCTGCAGAGATTCTGCACTGTGTTCTGTGGAGCTACCTTGGAGGTGCAGCTGTGTTTGATGGTCATCTTTGCTATCCTGAGACCACTTCTATTCACTTTCCTGGAACTCTCCTTATCTCACTCCTTGAGCAAGGACTAGGCCCCTCTTTTCCTTATGCAAAGCATAACTAATGCTGAAGTCAGGCATTTCACAAGACTTCTACAACATGGTTATGGCCCAGTGAATGACTGGCTGAAACAGGACACTCCTACTTGTCAAAGTATAGAATATCCAAGGGAGCATGCACCAGTCCTATGCAGTGTGGGAGAGGTCAGGTTGCTGGAGAGAATGATCAAAATGACGCTTGCTTTTTGATCTGAGCTATTTGAATGTTGCACTTAAAATTTCCAACCTATTCAGTCAACTAGCCCATTAGTGTAAACAAACATGAGTCCAGGCCCACGATTTCTACAATGCAGGATACCTTCACATGCTGTCTTCTTATATTTCCAGTTTGCTGCCACCTTGCAAGGGCCGCTTTGTCTCTACCAGGCCCCCACGGTCTTGACCTCTTCCCCTGAGTCTCACAGGTTTCAACACATTGTCCGACCATCAGGAAGAGAAAGAAGCCAGCACTTCCAGGTCTCAGTTCTTCTCATGGATCTTCTAAGGTGTCCTCCTCCCCTAAATTGCAGGTGTTGTTAGACCAATACATCTTGAGGCACTTCAAGTGTCTTGAGGGTGTTGGGGTAACTACTAAGGGTCTTGGGATTGGGGTACTCTTGAGTTATCCCAGCTAGGTAGTAGTTTAGGTGAAAACCTGTGAAGGTTAGCCTAGCGCTCTGTCAGCTCTGAGGTTAGATGTAAATAGTTCAGTTTAGGACTTAGGATTTAGGCTTTATCTACATCATCAAAATTCCCTTTGAAGAGTTGACCTCTACTTGGAGAGATCAGTCACCAAATAGAAAGATTTCCTGCCTGTTTTCTTTGTATAAAGTGGTTGATATTGGGGATGAGCTGTGTTTGATTTGGTTTGTTCTGTTTTCATTGACTGAATCCAGCCAGCTGCAGATAGATTTCTGAATGTACCTCCCTGTTTTACAATGTTTGCCCCCGCCTTTGCCCAGCTCGTGGTCTAGCTCTGTCCCTGAGGCTTTCCTGCTCTTAAGGCACTTGTGGTGACATGCTCAGGCCCCTGCATCTACTGCCAGATTATCAAGGTCCTTTGCTTGCTTTTTCCGGCCAGCTGTTGCCAGGGCCAACTGAGCTATTTATATTTTGCTGGTCAGCTGCTTTGGAACAGTGCACAGTAAGCAGTCTGACCCTTTGGCTGACTTTCTTAGAAGCTGGTATTGGAAAGATGCTAGAGAGGACAGGAGCTTGCAGGGCCCCTGGGAGGTTGGCACCTGCATCTGTTAGCAGGGGATTTTGCACAGCTCTTCACTGTCCAAGTCATAGGTTTTCCACCTTAACTTATGTATATTCATTGGCCATACATACTGAGGCACTTCAAGTGTCCTAAGGGGTTGGGGCAATTACTAAGGGCCTTGAGACTGGGGGTATTCATGGTTATCCTAGCTGGGTAGTCGTTTAGGTGAAAACTGTAAAGGTGAACAAGTGGCCCTTGTCAGTTCAGCAGTCTCAGGTTAGAGTAAATAGTCTATATGTGATGCCCACCTTGACGTCAGCCTCATATTTGACCCCACCATCACTTCTATTGCCACCAAGCACCACCATGGCCATTGTCAGTACCCCATCCTCACCTCAAAAATGCCACCACTATCATCACAACTCTAAGACAGGCAAAGTACCGCTCTGCCATCACCATCAGCCACATGCGCCCCAATCTCATAATTACTGTGCGTCCATGCACCCCCATTCCCATTGCCACCCTGCCGTGCACAGCTTGGGCTCCACTCCTCTCTAGACTACCAGGGAGGTCTGTTGCAAGCCCACCTTTGCATGACAGAGGTAAGGGTTGCTCAAGAGGTTGCTGATTGCCAGTAATGATGACGTTAGCAGAGCTGCCTGGCCCCAGACAGGGGAGAACTTCAGTACTTTGCCAGTCAGTACAGTTGTTCCTTAGTCCCAAGACCCCTTCAGATACCCAAATCCTTCCACACTCAACTCCTTTATATAACCTGGCATACGTTTTTCGTATAACCTATGCATATCCTCCTTACTCCATAGTTCATCTCTAGATTACTCATAACAACTTAATAAAATGTAAATGCTCTGCAAGTATGTTGTTATGTTGTACTATTTAGGGAATAACAAGAGCAAAGGTCAGTAAGGTTAGTACAGATGCAACGCTCATAGGCCTAGGTTCACAATGCAGAGCAAGACTTGAGGTGAACGATGTTCAGCCACACAGGGCTGAAGGGGCTGAGGACTGGTGACACGGTGGGAGGTACAGCGGGACCCATCCTCACCCCACTGCCTTCTTATGGTTTAGCATAGTGTTGGGTTCAAGGTTTTCTTTTTGGATGTTCCCTGGACATTTTGTCAATTATTTATGACCTGTGGCTTGTTAGATCTATAAGCGAGGAAACTGTGTATAGGGATGGATGATTTAGTTTGATCTTGGGCTATCTATCATTATCTATGTTTGAGTTAGAAGAGGTTTCTGAGCAGAAAGTTACATGAGAAGTGAAAGACAAGATCAAAGGTCATTCATCAATGAGCACTTATTAGACACCTCGAGGCCCAGAGGTGGAAAGAGATCGACTAGGTGAGGAACTGAGACAAGTGAGTGAGCTGCAGCCCTTGGTCTCCATGAGCCGGTATCTTGTAAAGCGATAACTCTCGCACACTGTTACTAGGATTAAGTCAGATAGTGTATATTTTTAGCCCATGTCAGTATATGTAAGACATAGTTTGCACACACTAAGTGGTAAGGGAAAGCTGTCCTTACACTTTGTTGCTTTTGGAAGCCTCCCCCTCCCTGCCTCCTGCACGTGCTCTTGGCAGTTAGTGGAATGTGCCAGGGCTGAGTGAGGGAGAAGGGTGGAATGACATTTGGGAAGTGGTTGACTGGGAATGGAAAAGCTCAGGAAGGCAGGTGGAAATCAAGTTACTAAGTTCCATTTTTTTATTAGCAAAATTAGTTCCGTTTTATTATGAGTGAGAAGTCATGCTGAGGCAGGCAGCCTGATACTGCTAGATAATACTGCTAAATAAGATACAGGAACTATTGTTCATATCCTACCAGGCCTTACTAATGAAAACATGCCCTTCAGGCATTCGCTAACTTTTTCCTGAAAGACCTATGTATCTATTTCTTAGAGATTTTTTATTTTCCTATTATGAACATGAGGAGTTTGACATTCTTAGCCACAAACCTTCAAGGGACTCTTACATAGAATCTCTGCCTTTCATAAAAAAAATCTCGGGGGCTGGGGATTTAGCTCAGCGGCAAAAGCGCCTGCCTGGCAAGCGCAAGGTCGTGAGTTCGGTTCCTGGTACCGGAGAAAAACCAAAAACAAACAAACAAAAAAAAACAAAAAAAAAAACAAAACAACTCACATTTTAATTTTCCATATGGATCTGTTGTGGTTTGAATGCTTGTGTTCCCTGTAAAATGCATGTTGGAACTTTACCCCCAGTGCAACAACAGTATCATGAGGTGGGGCTCTTAGAAGACAGAGCCCTCATGGAAAGATGTACCCCTATCAACGGCTGGAGAGAGCTACTTATGCCTTCCTTTACCTTTTCTTCTTTTCTGCCACGTGAGACACAGTGTTCATATCCCCAGGAGGGTATGGAGTTCAAAGTGCATGTGGGAAGCAGAGACGAGGACTTCAGCAAAAACTGATCCTGAAAATGACTGGATCTTGGAGTCCCCAGCCACCAGAGCGGTGGAAAATAAATTTAAATTCTTGATGAATTACCCAGTCTCTGGGTTGTTTTTTTCTGTATCAGCAAAAATGAAGCTAAGACAGTAGAACAGGGAGCCCAGAGTGGAACTTGCATGAATGGTACAGAATCGTGTCCTTTGGGTACTAACTGTTCACCTTGAGTTTGACCTTGAGTAGTGCCCAGGATGATCCACATTCTAGAGCAGCTCTTGCAGAACCTGACGCCTAAAAGGGCCCAGCCAGTGTCACACTGAGCGAGTCTGGCGGGGAATAGGAGCCGACAGTCGTTCTCATAACAGCATCCTCACTTTTTCCTCTGCAGATTTTACTTGTCAATTATGTGGGACCATTCTTTCCTTCCACTTTTCTCTAAACTTCTGACAGTGCACAGCCCTCCTGGTCTAGCTCCTTATCTTGCATAAAGGAGCTGTGCAGAGAGTGTGATCAATGGAGGACAACAGGCGGGTTGGGGAAGACCGCGTGGTCAGCTGGGAGAACATCCCCTTCTAAAGCAGGCAGCCACTGTGTGTTTCCAGCCTGTTGTTGCTAGCAGGGACAAAAGCCTGGTGTTTCCCACTTCTGTAATTCACAGGGGAACTTAGGAATCTATCATGAGACAGTGCATGATGGATTTTAATTTTAAAATGTAGGCAAGTAACTCAGCGGTTTTAAAAACTCTGCAGAGCAGAGCTGCGAGGTCCAAACCCCATAGGCTGTGGGGAAAGAGGAGCTCTGTTCCACAGGCTGTCGATCCCTGTTCCCGAGTCCCTTTGAGTGCCAGGACAGATCATGTGACATCTACAAATGTGAACCTCCGTGGACCTTTTTTAAAACTGGAGAGTAACATGCCTGTCCAGAGCTTTGAACCAAGCCACTTGGCATCACCTCACACTGGCAACCTGTAAAGGAGAATTGGGACATGTATTTTCTGGACCTCATTTTAAAACATCACAGCTCAACTTGAGTCAAAAACCTTGCTTTGAATGAGTTGACTATAAAGTGGGGGTAGAGTTTGAAGCACTGTGACTGGCTCAGGTTGGTCAGGTTCTTCCCTCTGGACCAATCAACTGTGGGCAGACAATGAGTGTTCCCGAACATGCTGGGTCTTGTGTAAATCACACAGGAGGCATGGAAGGGGCCAGTCCTTAGGAAAGGAAGGTACTGAGCCAGCAGTGCCTGAGATAGCCTTGATCATTAAAATGGTTAAAAAGCTGGGACTCTGCCTATTACGGAATGAATGTTTGTGTTTCCCTAAATTCACATGTCAAAGCCCAAATCCCACTCTGATGGTATTGGGCAATAGACCTTTGACCTTTGGGATGTGATTAGGTTTAAATAAAATCAAGAGAGTGGGGCCCCATGGTGAGATTAGTGCCCTTATAAAAAGAGAACAGTGTTTCCTCCCCTTCCCTTTTCCTTTCCCTCTCTTTTCCCACCCCTCTCTGGTTAAATACCCAGTCTGAGGTATTTGTTACATTAGCCCAAGCCCACTAATACACTGCCACAGGCAAACTAGGAGAACCAATCCACTCATTTCCTTGACATGGACTAATTGCAGAAAACATAGATCTGTCACTTTGGGCATGCTTTTTGTCTAGTTCACTTTCTATAGGGTTTACTTCTTGGCCTCCAGAAGGCAAAGGCTGCTAGGCTGTGAATGCAAAAAGCGGAGCTCTCAGGAAGGACTTTAGAGCAGGCTGAAGTCATTCTGTGAGGGGAGATACAGTTGATTTGTACCTTGAAGCAGGGGGAGGACAAATGAGTGAATTACAGGGAGACTAAGGAGGAGGCATGACGTGCAGCGGGGCTTGGAATAAAAGGTAACGCAGAAACAGAGAGAGGGACATCTACAAGACAGACCCATAGCCCCAGGTCAGTGAGCTGCCTTCATCTTGTGGCTGTGTCTGTTTAACAGGAAGCTGTTGTTTTTCCAGCCCAAATGCACCCTTCTATAATTCACTTCATGATGTGAGGTGGGGACTCTGAAAACCACAGCTCTGCTTTGCCAGCCATTCATCCTGAGGAACCACCAATCAGGCACCAAGCTCCTTGCTTCCCATAGTCTGTCTCCTCCCTGTTCCTGGGAAGCCTCACCTACCAATGACTTTTTGCTATGGCAACGGCAGTTTTTGCCCTTGTAACAGCTGAATCCAGTTTGCAGTTTCCACCAGTGTCTGAGCCAGTCTCACCATGTCTCTTAGATTCACCAGCACCACCTGGGAGGCTTCCCTCCTTTGGACTGGGCCTCAGATCATCGAGAAGGCAGAGATACCGGCACCCATACCAGAGATGAGAACAAACATCTCACTAAAGATCAAGATGTGTGGATACCATGCGCTCCTTGTTCACTCAAAAGCACAGGTTTTCTCCTGCAAGTGCAGTCTTAGTTCAGTCATAAACTGGGTTTCATGTTCGTGTGGATCTGTTTCTTGGTTCTATTCACTTCCATTTGTCTTCTCCCAACCCTGCACCAGCAGCTCATTGCCTAGTTACTTGAGGTTTACAAGAATTCTTGGTGTTTGATAGTGTGAGTTGAGCTCTCTAGGACTCTCCTGGCTTTTCATACCCTTTGTGCTTCCATGTCAGTATTAGAAATGACCACTCGAGCTGCATAACCATAAACAGAACACAACAAGAACAAAAAGCTCAAGCACTTTTGTGTATTAACTAGAATGCATTAGGGACACTCATAACTGGTGATGTGTTAGTCAGCTTTGTGTTTCTGGAACAAGGTACCTGAGAAAATAAGCTTATACCTGAGAAAGGTACCTGAGAAAATAAGCTTATAAAGAGGAAATGTTTACTTTTGCTCACAGTTTCAGAGGCCTCAGTCCATGGTTGGTTGGTTGGCTCCATTGCTTTGGAGAGATGATGGGACAGAACATGCTGCTAGCAGTGAGTGGTGGAGCAATCTGCACACTGCACAGTGGCCAGGAAGTGAAAGAGAGCAGCAGAGACTGAGGTTCCTTGATCTCCTTCCAGGGCACACCGCCCCTTAGTGACCTCAAGCCTCCCACTCTGCCCACCTCAAGTTCCCATCATCTCCCTAGAGTGCTCAGGCTGGGGAGCAAGCCTTTGGGAGACACTTATCCTAATCATAGCAATGAGTGTTAATTTTTTTTAGTTATTTAGATTTATAACTTTGTCTGTAAGGTCAAGTGCATCCTTCCTTAGATATATTCTTGTGGACTTTAAATTCTTGAATTCTTGGCACAATTTTAAGTGATACTTTTCTCCCTTGGTACTGGGGATTGAACCCTGGGTTTTTACATCCCCAGCCTTTTCTTTCCTTTTTAAATTTTAAAATAGTATCTTGCTAAGTCACAGCATTGCCCAGATTAGACTTGAATTTGTGGTCCTCTTGCCTAGATCTCCCAGAGTTCTGGAATTAGAAATGTGTGTCACTGTGCCCAGTTAACATGATGTTTCTTAAAGTGACATTTGTCAAAAATGTTGACATAAAATATTGTTGTTAGTGTCCAGAGATGCAGTTTTTAAAACTGACCACTATTCTGTAATCTAATCAGAGTAATGCTAACTTCTCTTATTAATTCATTAATTCATCTATAGATTCTGAGTTTTCTATATAAGTATACACTTATCTACAAGTACTGTTTTTGTTCTTTCTGTCCAGTGATTATACATTTTCTTTGCCTTCCCGTGCCAGCTGAGCCAACAATGTGCTGTTTAATAGAAGAGGTAGCAGTGGTCCTGTATCTATTCTTCACCTGAGGATAAGGCTTTTTCAACTTGCACTTGCTACATGTACTGTTTGCATTACCAGTAGAAGAGTTATCTATTTCCATCTTGCTAAGAATTTTTATGACTATGTGCTAAATTTTCTTACATGCTTTTTCTGCATCTAATAGATAAACCTATGATTCTTTTCCCTTTGACCTGTGAATATATGAATTTCATTTACTGTTTTTAAAATATGAAATCAATACATTCTTAGGGTGAACCTTAAGTAGTCAAGCTGTATGAGCTTTCTTAGATCTTGCTTAAGCCTCCTTACCTCTACATTCATCGAAGATAGACTGCCTCTCCTTTTGTTTTCTTATTCCATTGTGGTTGAATTTGGCATCCAGGTTATGGCAGCCTCATAAAATAAGCCCATTGCTTGCTCTGAGTCTAATTAGAATTGTGTTTCCCTTGGGTATTTGATATAGCTTTCTGTAGAAACATGTGAGCCTGGTAGTTTCTCTCAGACTATTGCACCAATTTCTTTAATGGTTATAGGACCATTCAGAATTTGTTTTTAATTTTTTCCTAAATATTAGTAAGTTTTCTTTATGAATTTATACACTTCATCTAAGTTTCCAACTTTGTTGGTATAATGTTTCTCATAATGTCTGTGTATTGCCTTTTTAATATCTTCAGCATATAAAGTCATGTTTTGAGTTTTATTCCCGAATTATTTATTCATATCTTATTTCATGTTTCTCTTGATTACTTTCGCTGAAAAGTTTTAAAATTGGGCTTTTCAAAGAACCAGTCTTTAATACTATTTTTCTCTCTATTATATGTGCTTGTTTTCCCTTAATTTTTGCTTTCCTCTTTAGTGTGCTATTATTTTCACTTTCTTTAGATATAGTTTCTTCTTCTTGTCTTTCTTTTGGTATTGGGAATCAAACTCAGGACCTTGTGCTTGCCAGACATGCACTGTGCCTCTGAGCTACATCCCCAGTTTAGTGCTTAGCTCATTAAGTTAAAGCCTTTCTTGTTTGTCATATTAATATTTAAGGCTATAAATTCTATCTATGTATCCAACGTCATTCTATTTAATTTTAATATGCAGATTTTTATTGTTTCAATTTTAAGTATTTTCTAATTTGTATTATGACTTCTTCCTTAACTTATGTGCTACTAAGAGCTATGTTTTTGAATTTATGTACATATGTTAATTATCTTTATGTTACTGATTTCTAACTTAATTACATTGTGGTTAGAGTAGAACTTTTAAGATGCTAAGACAGGGGCTGGGGATTTAGCTCAGCGGCAAAAGCGCCTGCCTGGCAAGCGCAAGGTCGTGAGTTCGGTTCCTGGTACCGGAGCAAAACCAAAAAAAAAAAAAAGATGCTAAGACACTAGTTATCTGAAAGCATTTTCTTTGGTCTTAGTAGGTAAATATTTTTGTAAATATTTCTTGTATATTTCAAGAATGTATGTTTCTCTACTGTTGGACACTATGAATAATGATTATCTATCTATCTATCTATCTATCTATACCATCATTACCAGCTGTCTCTGTCTCTACCTACTGAACTGATCTCCACTGCATAAAAATTGTTGTGTTTGTTCAAGTCTTTTTTGTGTTTCTCTTTTTCCTTCCCTTTCTTCTTTCCAATCTTTTCTATACTTATATTTCTGATTTCTTCTTCTATTTCAGTTTTTGGCTCTGGTCTCTTTTTGAATTTGTACATTTTTCATGTTATTTTACATGTATGTTTAATTTATTAGAGTAAAAATGTAATTGATATCATCACAGAAAGATAGTGCCCAAATAACTTTTTAATTTAACCCTTATTTCTAAATCTGGTATTGATGTCCAATATTTTAGTTTTACCATAACATTTCTAACCCACAAGACAGTATTATTCTGTCTTTTGTTGGTTAGAAAAATTCTGCACTTATTAGCTTTACTTATACTTTCACTTATCATGTTATCTTGCACTGTACACTTTCCCTGAGATTACTTGCCTTTGCCAGAATTATTTTAGAAGTTCTTTTAATGATAATTTTTGAAAATGTCTTCTTTTATCGTGTTCTTAAAAGTGTGTTTTGACATGTATACAATTCTAATTTAGTAGTTTACTTTCGCCTTGAAGATATTATTTCAGTTTTGATGGCTGCCTTTTTGTGGTTGAGAAGTTTTCTATCTAAGTCATATTTGACACTTTGACACTTAACCTACATTTTCTCTTATTTCTAACATATTCTCATCCTTGCTTAGCAATTTCATTATGATTTGCCAAACTGTGGATTCTTTGCATTTATCTTGCTTGGGAATCTTTGAGATTTCTATATTCTGAAAATTGATGTTTTTAATGAGTTCTGGGAAATTCCCTATTTAATGAGTTCTGGGAAATTCCCCCTAATTTTCCTATTAGCTCTCCTCATTTCTCCCTTCCTTGTCTAAAATCCAGATTAGATGTGTATTAATCCTTTACCCAATCTTCCACACATCTTTTATCTTATAACTCCTCCCAACATCTTTTTGTTTCTTTTTGCTACTCAATGTAAGTTGCTGCTTTCTGGCTTCCTTTGTCACTGTGAAGATGTCATCCAAATTGTCATCTGTTATCCACTGTCACTCTTTGGGAGATGATATCTCTTTCCCCCTGCTCTTCTGTGGCCTCACTAGGATGTGTCAAGGTGTGAATTTGCTTTGCTCATCTTCCTCTGAGTTCTGAGAACTTGATCTCAGTGAAAGTCCAACTCTGAACTTTCTGGATCTCCTTTTCCAGGCAGAAAAAGGAAATTCCAGGCATTTCCTATCACCCAACCAGTGCTATTTCCACCTTGGCAGGCTGGTGCCTCTTTGCATCTCTGTTTCTTTCTGATTTCACAGAAATACCCTTCTTGCTTTTGAGGCTTTTTTCTTATGTGTTGATTTTTTATTACCATATATTTAAAACACAGGCAATGAACCTGAAAAGGGAATTAGCTTGTGCCATCTGGAAATGAAGCCATTACTTCTCAAGGTATATGAATGAAGTCACTGAGAAAGAAATTAGGAAAGCAATACCATTTATAACATTAAGAAAAATTAAATACATAGGAATTAACCTAATCAAAGACGTGAAAGAACTGAAATGTAAATCACAGTACTCTGAAAAAGGACACTGAAGAGGACATCAGAATATGGAAAGATATTTGCTCTTCCTGCATAGGCAGAACCAATACTGTCCAGTGGCTGTACTTCTAAATTGATAGATGGATTTAATGCAATCTTAATCAAAATACCTACAACATCCCTCATAGAACTAGGGAAAACAATCCTAAAATTTATGGAATCAGAAGAGATTCAGGGTATAAGAAGTATCCCAGGCAACAAAAGCAGAGCAGAAGGCATCGCCATACCTGACTTTCAGTTATACTACAAGGCTACAGTGATAAAAACAGCATGGTATTAGCACAAAAAACATATGAGTCAATGAAACAGAATAGAAGGCACAAAAACCTGAGATACATTCATCTACGTGGTCTTTGACAAAGGGGTAAAAAATATTTGCTGGAGGAAAGATAATTTATTTAGCAAATGGTGCTAGTGAAACTGGCTACCCACATGCTACAGATAAAGCTAGATCCATATGTCTCATTGTGTACTAAACTAAAATCAAAATGGATCAAAGATCTAAATATTAAAACAGAAACACTTAACCTACTAGAAAACCAAATAGGTAAAACTGTTGAAGTCATAGGTATACACAAGAACTTCTGAACAGAACTTCAATTGCACAAGAAATAACAGCGTTTATGGGGTTATATTAAACCAAAAAGATTTTGTACAGCAAAGAAAACAACAGAGTGAAGAGACAACCAGCAGAATGGGAAAATAATTTTTCCAATTCTAGTTTGGATGAAACACTAATATTTAGAATATATAAAGAACTCAAAGAAGTTAGACCTTCCTAAAATAAAAGACCCAATAAAAAATTGGCAACTGAAATGAGTAGATATTTCTCAGAAGAAGAAATATAAATGAGCAATAAATATATGAAAAAATTTTCAACTCCACTGGCCATTAGAGAAATAAATGCAAATTAAACAACACTGAAATGTCATGTTACTCCAGAAAGAATGGCTATTATCAAGAAATCAAATAATAAGAAATGCTGGTGAGGCTACAGTGAAAAAAGTGCTCGTACATTTCTTGTGGGACTGAAAAATAACACAACTGTTATGAAAATCAATATGGAGATTGCTCACAAAACTAAAAAATAGAAATTCCATTTGATCCAGCTAGACCCCTTTTAGATATTTTCCTAAAAGAGCTAAAGACAGCATACTACACTGATGCATGCAAACCAATGTTTATAGCAGCACAATTCATACTAGCTAAATCTTGGAAGCAACCAATATGTTCATCAACAGATGAACTGATAAAGAAAATGTGGTATCTACACATAATGAAATACTTGTAGACTGTAAAGAAAAATAAATTTGAGACATTTGTAGGAAAGTAGATGCATCTTTAAAACATACTGTTAAATGAAATAAATCAGACACACAAGCATAAATACTGTATGGTTTCTCTCATATGAGAAATCCAAAGTACAAATAAAGTAAAGATCAAAATAAAAGATTGATGAAAGAAAGGTCAAAGGCCTCGCGCTCACTGCAGAGTTTAGTGGGGATGTGTATGTGTGTCAGAAAGCTGAAGGGCCTGTTTTGGAAGGCTGAAGAGCCTATGCTGGAAGCCTGAAGACCCCGGAGATGAATGTCCATAGGTGATGGCACAGAGGGGAACTTCTCTGAAGAAGCGAAAGGGCAGACGTCCTTGTTCTTTTCCTTTTTATACCACCCAAGCTATAAGCCTATTGGTTGTTGCCAGCCATCTGGGGTGGGACTTTCTTCTCCAATTTGCAGCGTACATGTCAGTCACCCATGGACACACCCAGAACTGCTCCAAGTAATCCCCTGTGTGAGTGTTAATCCATCAAGGTTGACGCCACAATTAACTACCACAATCACAGAGGAGGAGGTGTACATTGGAGTTCCAGTTTCAGCCTCCAAATGGGACAGTCTCAAAACAGCTTCCTTACCTATACTGAAAACTTCTCCTAGTGGTCTTGGCACCCTGAGTAGTTGCTGCTAATGTGCAGGTGGACTTTTCTAAACTTCCCTGTGATTTTTTTTAAAAGCATACTTGACTTTACACTGGTTCTTGTATATTTTAACATTTTCACTTATGTGCATTTCCCTAACTTATTAAAATTCGTTGCAATATCATTTTCTTGCTGAAGAATATCTGAGTACAAGTCTGCATTATAATTCTCTTAATATTCCCCTAATGAGCGCTTAAACAGTTCTATATTTTCCCTACTATAAAGAGAGCCATTATAAGCCTTTTTAAATGAAAATCTTGGCCTGTATTTCAGGAGATTTTCTCAGGATAGAGTTTTAGATATAGAATTTCTGAATGAAAGAATGTGCATATTTACAAGGTTGTCGGCACACTCCCAAATGCTCAACCTGGTCTCACCCACCACAGTGATCCCATTAGACACTTTGTGTCTTTAGTTAAGCTTCTTTTAAATAATATCAGCCTTAAGTAAGTTTATTACAATGTGATACAGACACACAAATATAAAGCCAT
The DNA here is from genome assembly GCF_000276665.1 of Chinchilla lanigera. Classification (NCBI taxonomy): domain Eukaryota; kingdom Metazoa; phylum Chordata; class Mammalia; order Rodentia; family Chinchillidae; genus Chinchilla; species Chinchilla lanigera. The sequence continues at coordinate 3,740,969 of NW_004955459.1, forward strand.
ACATATACATGCACACATATATATATATGTGTACGTATCCACCTATATGTGTATATTTTGATTAATAATGCAACCACATGTTTTTTCTTGCTAGAATAATTTTTTCAGTGACAAGTGATTAATAGTGGTTGGGATAAACAAGTTAGAGAACTTCCTTCTAACTCCCTAAGGGTAGCTGCAGCTAGCTGCCAAGAATTCTAATTAAGTTTAGCTGTTTCAAATCTACAGCCTCGTTCTTTTGTAAATCAAACATATTTGAGAGGAGGAAACCCTCTATATAAAGAACAAAAAATACCTTTCTGGTGGTGTATTTCAACAGGGTATTGAAAGAATCGGAAGAATACCCCTGGTAGAGGGCTTTGTTTACTTCTCAGCACCTTCATATTTCATGAATTTGGCTTATTCTAGCAGTTCTATGATGAGAGGAGGGCAGGGTTTATTATGCCCTATTTACTAATGAGGATGCAAGTCTCCAAGAGGACAGCCACTTGACTCTGCTCCACGTCATCTTCCAGGAACAAACTTGTCTTCTTCAATCAGTGACAAGCACCTGCCACACACCAAGAAGCTCACTTTCATTGTCAGCGCAACATCTGTGCCTACTTATTGCACAGGTGCCCGGTATTGCTGAGGCTCAGGTGTGTACAGGTGCCAGCATTACCCAGGTGCTCAGTGTTGCACACATGCTTAACAGTGTACAGCTGCCATCATCTCACAGGTATCCAGTACAGCACAAATGTTAGAATAGCAGAGACGCTGGTACTAGACAGGTACTAGGAATTTGAAAACTATGTGGGAACTGCTCTCTCTGGAGTCTCCAGGCCTCTGTTTATTCATCTTGCAGGCAAATGAGAAGACTGACCCTAAGTCCCATATTGGTCTCTATGACCTTAGCTAAAGCATACTCCTCGGTATTTTGCCTGATGTAACCTTTTCTCTGTATCCTGTTCTGCATGGGTCAGGCTGTTATTCTGGCATGAGAAAGGTGTCAGCTGAGCCTTGGGAAAGCAGTATAATGTGAACCATCTGCTCTACTGTGTTTGCCCCCTTTTACACCACACAGCCATGCCTCTGCACCCCTTAACAGTGCAGTCCACGCCACTACCACCAGGCTTCTCTACTGTAAGCTGCTCTGGACAGTGAAGGGAGGTGTGGGACCTCAGTGTCCCCCGGCCTCCCCTCTGCCTTGAGGAGTGCATGTGGCAGAGGCCTTTGTAGTACTCCTCCTAAAGCAGAGAACTTGAATTGTGGAATTTTGGGCAGACATAGGGTTCACAGTCGGGTATTATGGCCTTTTCTTGGCATCTCAGATGCTACATAGAGCAGGCTTGATAAGTAGCCCTTCTGAATCTTCTGTTTTTATTTCCCTTCTGTGATTCTATTCAGGTATCCCTTGACCCAGAGGAGATGCTGGTGCATCTATGTGATACTGAACAACCTGGTTCATTCCATAAAGATCTTAGTTACAGAGGCTGAAAAAGCGTCTTAACCTTCAAAACCCACAAATCCATCTTAATCTTGAGTGTGGAGGGCTGCAGGGTTTCTTATACATGATGCCCCATTAGCCAACACATGTCAGGTGATTCACAATGGTATCAAAAGAGGATTTTACCTCTATCTGAGAGGTTTCTTATAGGCTGTCTTCCCCTACTGAGGTCTTCAAAATTTGTAGGCTTTTTTTCTAGAATACACATTCTATAGTAATTTATCTTCAACATTGGCTGCCAAGGTGATTTGCACATCTGACCTTATCTGTGCCCCTTACCTTTCTACAAACCCCTCCAAGGGCTCTCACCACCTATGAGACAACCTCCAAGCTGCACAGTATGGAACCCAGGCCCCTCATGACATAGTTCTTGGCAATCTCTAGTTTGTACATCCATCCATCCATCCATCCATCCATCCATCCATCCATTCAACCATCCATCCATCCATCCATCCTGTCCTAAAACTTCAATCTTGAATCTTTTTCTGCATTTGACTTACCCTCATCTAAATAACTCTTTTAGAGCCTAGCTTTAATTTCTTCCTCCAAGAATCCTTTATTGGATTTAGGCCATTGGATCATTAGATCTTCTTCAGTGGGTCCCTGGTTGCTGGAGCCATTTTTGCACATGTCCTTTTGTAGGGACTGTTCTCCAGGGTGGGATAAGGCTCTGCTCAGTCCTATGTCTCTGGCATTGCGCCTGCCAAGTGATGTAACCTCAGAGAATGTTTGTTTGTGGACCGCATGCAGGAAAGAATGGAGCTGTTTCATGGTCTGGGTGCTCACTCTCCTCTGGTTATAACATTTCCACTGTCACTGAAAGAGACAATGCCCAATGCATAACAGCTGTGAGTGAAACCGTTCTTCCTTGGAGTCTGGGGCAGCCTGACCCTGGGCACCTCAGCAGGCCTGGAGTACGCTTGTGATCTTTAGAGGGCTGAATATAGCCCTAAGCACTTTTTGACTTGCAGAGAAAAAGAATTTCAGCTATTTAAAACATAAAAGTTGGCCAATATGTTTAGTTCAAAGTTGAAGAGTGGGAGGTCTGAATATGCTAAATGGAGGTCTGCACTATTGATAAGAGAGACCTCTTGATCTCAGGCAGGCGGCTGCCAGAGGCCACCCAACCTCACTGTCAGGCTCCAGACTTTGGAAGCTAAGATCTTCCCCCAGCTGCAGGCTGCCATAAGTTCCTGTGATAGGATGCTAATCCAAACAACCAAACTTGAAGCTACATGCTAACAAAAGGCTGGGAAACATTTTCTACTTTAAAAATCCCCTCATGTGGCCCAAAAGGCACATGTTTTTGATTTTCTGATGAGAAGGTTGGAATACTTTACTGGGCTATGAGCCTAGTTGTTTAACACATTGCTGGAGTTTAATGTATATGCTCATTTGTTCTAGTACGACTGCACTCGCATGCTGACATGTGCCTCCTCTGTGGAGGTGATTTTTCACAGTCTCTCCCGTTTTTCATATCTGCTAAGTGAGGTGGGAGTGGCCTGTGGTTCTGAATTATCTTTCATAGGAAATATTTGCATATTTGCGTATGACAGTCTAGAAGGCAGAGGTAGAGTATCCCCCTGGAGCAAAGGGCAGGCATGCTGAGTGCCCGATTATAAGGAATTCTGGTATTTTTAGTTCATGGTTCTCTTCTGGAACTTAACCCACCATCAGGGCAAGCTTCCCTGGGACCATTCATGCCATGCTGTCGGACCTGGGAGTGGGGAGATTTGATGCACATATGTTGAGGGTTATATACTTTAGTCTCACCTCTTCTGTCAGGATCTGTGAAATATTATAGGCTAACTTGCTTACTTGAAAGCAAGACATAATCTCAGTTCCTTCAGAGTTATAGGCAAACTTATATCCTTATTTAAATAAATATTCTAGTGTCCTAAAATTCAAATATTTTGATCTTCATGTTGGTGATGAGAAGACAAGAGTGTAGCAAAGTTAAGGAACTTTTCCTAGGTGACAAAGCTAGCTAGTGAGATTTTTGTCTGATTCTGATTCCAGAACCACTTTCTTTCCATAACACCATGTTGATGTGCCACATTGCAGACATTAAAATGCCTGTAGTTCTGTTCCTGGCACTGAGCCAGTTAAAATTCTGCTGGCCCTAAGTCATTGCATTGCTATGATAATAAAAACGTTCAGGCAAAAAAAAAAAAAAAAAAAAATTGAGCAGCATAAACAAGATAAAATCATCAGAAGTTCCTTCCATTAAAAAATGATAAAACAGTTGTTCTCTAGTATTTACATAATGCTTGGCTCAAAGCCCTGACCTGCTGTCCTTTCTTCTGGAGAACAGATGAGAGCCATTTCTCAGCAGGCAGGATGGATTGAGTCATGTGAAATCCAGACTAAACAATGGGGTAGCAGGTAAGCTCCAGTGATGGAGGGGTATGGTGTCCAGCTCTAGGGTGAGAGTCTGAGTTTTGGTCAGCCTTTGGAAACCCCTTTGTAAAATTCCACAGTGCATTTTCATCTTGTATCCTGGTTATTTTGATCATTGCCTTACCCTCATGACAGAGATTGACCTGATCCATCAGGGGTCCCAACTACCCATCTGAATAATCCAAATTTCTTGGCATGGGTCGTAATATTCTCTATGGTCCAGCCTTTATCTATTTTCCCGATGACCCAAGCCCCCTTCCTCTCTGAAGCTTTCCTATCCATCTCATTCCCCAGTAGCACTGCTGTCTCCCTTTTCAATTTTCAGATTTGTCTGTATCGCTTTACCTTCAGCATCTTCAACACTTTGCAACTGTATAAATTTGCATTTTTATCTTCTCCACCAAGCATCAACCCCTTAAAGCAAAAACTATTATCTTCGGCTATGTAATTCCAATACTTACATGGGTACTTGATAAATGTTTGTGTGCACGCACGTGCGTGTGCACCCACACACACACACCACGAACACACACAAACATTATCACTAGATAAGTCTCTGACTTATGATAATTTGACTCAGGAGTTTTTGACTCTATAAAGTTGGGGAATGGTGTCTATATAGTTATTCTTGAGCCAGGGTTGCTGGATGACCAAAACCTGGCCTGGGTGCTCACCCCAGTACTTGTAAGCCACACCAGCATTTGGGAGTCCTGGTGCCCCTGTTCTGCTCCCCGAGGAGTTCCTATGGGTCAGCTTCAACCTGCTTACAGGAGAAGGGGCGGGCAGATCTGGTTCAAATGCTTCCTCTACCACACTGCTAGTGGCAGTGTGACTTCCAGCACCCCTCAATCTTCCTGAGCTTCAGTTTCTACAGATCGAAGGGACAGATGAGGATATCAGCCTGCCTGACAGGAAGACATGAGGGTTAAAGGAGGCTCATGTGCAAGGAAGCCAGGAGTTCTTCCCATGTGCCAGGTGCCCTTCTCCCCTCTCCCACACTCTCTTTTCTCTCTGCCTGTTCATGGCTCATCTCCCTTTCCTCCTTGATGGTTTTTGGAAGCATCAATGTATATGTACCTGTGCATATTTACCCTGACCAATATTTCTTGCAGATATACTTTGTAATGACACCAGGTGCACTGCTGGAGAAGGGATCCAAGATAAAGAATTCTATTCCCTGAACTGAAGGGACATTATTTATTTGCCCACGTGTGTGGTTTGTGTGTGTGTGTGTGTGTCTACATACACTACACTGTTTGATCACTCTACACTTTTGTGTGGCCGTCTGACCTGTGACTTCTCCTCCTAGCATCTGGACTGGGCCACTTTAGATGACCCACCCTTGCAGCTTGTGTCACCACTGATACTGCTGAGCTTGACCCTGGCTGGGCCCAGTCCCCACAGGCTGGGAAGCAGCCTGTTTCTGTAGCTTCCCAGGGCACTGGACAGGCAAAGGGAGTGAGGATGAGAGGAAATGAGGGAGGTAAGGCAAGAAAACAGGAAACTGGCTCATGGCCAGGCTCAGGCAGCACAGAGGGAGAAAAGGATGTCGCCAGAATCCTTCCCCATGTAGACATCAGCCCTCAGGGAGGTCAGGGGCTCAGGGACCACTCTCTCCTTCGAGTCTTTTCCTAACACAGGTATGTCAATGTGAGACTGCTCTGACTCAATCAGAGCAAAGACAAGGCCTCTGCCAGCATCCTCTCAAAAGCTGGAAGTGACGTCACCACAGGAAGAGATGCTAGAAGTCACTCTGCTTTTCCCAAATATGTTCCAAGGAATCCTGGCCCACCAGTCTGTCCCAGGTACTTTGTAAGGCAGTGGGGGCTCTGACCAAGCGGGGTTGGAAGATGCTGCAGTGTTCTGTTCCTTCCCTCAAGAGCCAGTTTATGTTGTCCTAATAATGGTGCCTAGAAGCTCTGTGCTGGCTTACCTTTGCTTCATTACATCACTTTCGAAACTTATTTGCACACATAACACCCTTTTCCTTCAGGCTACTCCATAATTATGATATTGGGCTGGCATTCTGTAGATCTGAGATTTAGCGGTATGCAGTTGTGCCCCTGTTGTCTGCAATTTTGCTTTGCAGTTTCAGTTACCCATGGTCAACTGTGGTCTGAGACTTTTAAGTGGAAAATTCCATGAATAAACAATTCATAATTTTAAAGTAACTTTTATTACAGCTTATAGTTATAATTGTACTATTTTACTATTAGTTATTATTGTTACTTTTACGGTCTAATACATAAATTAAACTTTATCTTAGGTAGGTATACAAAACAAAGCAGAAACACTTTACCATATAGAGTTTGGCACTATCTTTGGTTTCAGGCACCCTACAAGGGTCTCAAAACACATCGCCCTCAGAGAAGCAGTGACAAGTGCAGCCCAGTGTTTAACTGTATAAATGAGGGAGGAAGTGGGGCTGTGATCTTGGCTCAAGTGGAGAAAGGCCTCACACTGGACCTGCCATTTTCGACTCCTATGAGCTCTCTGCTTCCCTCCTATGATACTTCTAGCTCCTAAGGCTAGTGGTCATTCCCAACTGCGTTTGGATCCCAACTAACTTCCTAGGGAAAGCAAGGGGCTGACTTTTGCTGATTCTTAGGTGGAGATGCTGCAGTCTCAGTAAGCAGAGGGTCTCTGAGCAGACCTGGCACCCCAGGGTACAGTCTTTAATCTCAGAGCTAGTGATCTCTGATTGTTGAGCTCTTGGGAATCCCACATACTCACCTGGGAGGGGACAGTTAATGAATTCATTTTCTCTCTCTGTTATTCATCTTAAATGACAGCTACTCCTCAGGAGGCACTTAGAAGTGATGCAATGAGGAAATTTCATCAAGCAAGACATGCACACTATTAGTGTGCTCGTGACGCTGGACACAGAGTGCTGAGTGCCTGATGTGTTTACTCCTGCCCTTGATGCTGTGAGTTAGGTACAACAGAGGTACCATTCTTGGCATCATTTCCTCTGGAAGGATAAGAACACTGAGGCCAGAGGGGTCACCCAAGTTTCCCAAGGTCCCAAGACCAGGAAAGAGGAGCCAGAACCCAAACCCAAGGACAAGGGCTCTGCAGTCCATGTTCTAAGCCCTGCCCACTGTGAGTGTGGACAGATAGGGTTTACACATAGTTGTTTAACTGGCCCATTTTTTCTGATATTATGAATTAGAAAATCAACCCTTTAGCTGGTGCCTTGATCCCTAGCACAATCTATTTCCAGAACATTTTATCCTCACATTTGTTTCACGCAGCTGGTGCCTGTGTGGGTAAAGATGCTGGTCTCTTGTCCCTGCTTCCTTGCCACAACTAGACAGCCGCAGCCCCATGCACATAGATCCTGTCAGAAAACAAAATCACAGTAGGGGCAAAGCAAGAGTTTCCCAGATAATTATGGTAGTGTGGTTGGACTCTGAATGCTTGGTTACACTTCAAATTTATTTCCAATCTTTTTTGAGCGGGATCAATGGGAAACAAAGGTGCCTTTTAGTGCAGGCACCTGCTGTTACTCCCAAATGTCAAGGACTGACATTTGATGCCACTATCCTCAGTCAGTGTGTCACTGTCAGGCTTGCTCGCATGCCCACCCCATTCACACCCAGGAGACGACATCCTGCAATGCTCTGCGAGACTTGGATGTCTGGACTTCCTCTCTTCCTGGAAGAACAAAGCCTTGCCTCCCGGGTGGCCACTGCATCCCTGGAGAGGTGTCTTGCAGCTTGGGCCTCCTTCTTCCCTCCCTAGGCAGGCACCCCGTGTTCTCAGGTGCAAATCTCAGGAAGAGCCTGTGCCCTTGAGGTCTGCCTGGTGGGGCCACTGATGGTGAGAGGCGTGTTTTCTATCCTGCACTTAGAGGAGGCCTTTGGGGAGGTGAGGTCTGGCATCCGTCAGATGAAGTACTCCTTTTTGCTGTTGTCACCAGCATCCTGGAGAGCAGGGTCACTCTGCAGGGCCACGTCAGCGCTCTCAGCAAACTCTGTGCCCTTGGCCTCGTTGGTGTGATATGTACCCTTGTGCCGGAACAGGTATCGGAGCATGACGAGGAGAAGGCAAAGCAGGACGAGGGCCACAGCGGTGATCACAGCTGTCAGAGGGAAGATATTTGGGGGTCAGTCTAGAGCAGGTGCCTTGGGGCCGGGGAGGTTTCAGAACCCGCAGGGGCTGTGTCAGCAGGACAAACATGCTGCTGTAGTAGCACCAACCCCAGGCTGGATGGCTGCTTCCCACCTTGTGCTTTTCCTTCTGGTCATCTCAAAGGATCCCTTTTCTCTTCTCTTCCCTGCTCCTTTTTTCCCTAGCTGCCTCCATCTGCGCATTACTGGGTAGAACAGCAGCCCAGGGCTGGGCCCTGATGGGAGACACTCCTGTCTACTGAGGAGGACGGATCTGTAAGAGGACCCTTGTGGAATGTGCAGTTGGTATGGTGAAAATATATGGGTTGGTTTGAACTGAGCAGCTCTTGGGATGCTGAATTTTCATGTCTTCAGATGACCCCCAACTGGTGTTTTTCTGTGACATCGGGCTTTCTGTGTACAAACCAGGGAAGTCCCAGAAAACTGAGACAAGGTGGGTGGTTGCTCTCTGTGCACTCTACAAAGGATAAAATGACGAGTGTTTCTGACAGTGCTCGGGCCAGGTGGTGGGGTGTGTGGTTTTGAGAGCTGCTCCTCACCCAGCCTGCTGCCATTCACTCTTGGGGACTGAAGACTGTTGAGGCTGGAAGGCGGAGTGTACTTGGCCTTACACAGGCCACTGTGCCAGGTTAAGAGCTCGGGTTTGTTGGGATGGGGGGAGGGCAGATGAGTGAGGCCTGAGGCACGTCAGAAATGGTCGCATCACTCATGGTGTTGGGAGTGATGGGATGAGGTGTCAGGATGCCAATTTAGGAAGGGCTGAAGGGCAGCAGGCTCATGGTGGCGTTGACTTTGGCCATTTGCTTTCAGGCTGCAGACTAAGCTTCTGTATTTGGAATCGGGTTTATTCAGGGGCCTTTGGAGACATTACTGGGGAACGTGGGGAGGCTAAAACTGCTCCCAAGTCCCATTTTTATGGAACAATTTTCTAAACTCCCTTCTGCCTTCTGAGGGAAACTAGTGTCTATACAATGCTAATAATAGTGTCTAGGAAGAAAAGGCCCAGGGCCCAATGAGGGTAAGAAATGTTACATTAAATACAATTGAACAGGTGTCTTTGATGGCTTCCTTCCCTTTTTCTTTTAGTTGGAGAGATTCCCTGAGCTGCTAACAAGCTAGGATCAAGGTTGGGAGAGAGGGTGCGTGTCACCTTCCTGGCCTGCGTGTCAAGGTCTCTCTTGCCCTCAGCATGCTTCCGCACTGTCCACTAGGCACCAGGCCGAGCATTTCTTAGGAAGACTGGACTCTTCCATCCCACAATCAGAGCCTCCTCTGAAAAAGGAGGTGGCCATTGGGCCCTCAGGCCAGTCCTTCCCTGGGACCTCTCCCGGTTGCCAGAAGGGCCCATCGTGCCAGCTTACCTGCGATGATGGCGATGTCCGTTGCTGTGGGAAAGGGCGTCCATGTGTCAGGTGCTGGTGCGGTTGCTGCAGAGAGAACAGAGGAACCTGATGGGACAGGAAGGCTCTCTGCACAAACAAAACTTTGGCCTGAGCTCACGTTCTCTGCACACCTCTAAGCAGCTCTGTGAATGGCCTGGGTAGGCAGAAATGGCCCAGTACCCGCACAGGCTACTGCCTGGGTGTACTGACTTGACCTGGTTCAGCTTGGCTATTGACCAGGCTAGAGAACCCTGACAACCCTCAGAATCACTAGGTTCCTCAGGACTGTGGGGTCCTTGCTGAATTCGAGCACCGAGACTGGTGTCCATGCTGGTGGATGCCCAATGGGCATCTTCAGTGTGAGTGAAGTGTGCACAGCTGGGTTTAACACAGGCCATCTGGGAAGTGTCTGTTCTTGCCAGGTGTTGCTTTCGCTGCCTTCGATCTATGCTCTCCTCTGGTCCTCACAGCAATCCTGTGTGTGCCTGGTGTTATACGCCTATTCTTCAGATACAACAGTCTTAGCCATGGGGTTAGCCTGTGGATGCATGACTCATCCAAAGACTGGTTGGGACTTTGTTGTCCCTCTTATCTTTGGGGTGCACTTTCCCTCTTGAAAACCCCTCCCTGAGTCCCCTCCCTAAATCTTTGCATCCATTCGACTCCTAGACTTGCGGCCCTGTGGCTATTTGAGTTACTGTGTTTTTCTGCAGCCTAGTGACATGGCTGGTGGGCGAAGATCTTAGGCGAGTGGGAACCTTGAGCTGCTGCATACAATGTGTCCTCTCCTTTGGGAGATGAGTGAGGACGATTTATTAGACCACAGAAATATCAGTGTTAACATGGAAATGCCGTGTTCCTATTACAGCAACCATGCATATTAAAAAGAGATGTGTGCTTCCTAGCAGACATTTCAGCTCACAGGACCACTGCAATTAGAGTGCTTTAAGGTCATTCTCCCAGGGAAGCTGCGTGGTAAGAAACTGGCTGTGAGTGTCAGGAGGGACAGCAAGGCAGGGAGAAACAGTCCCAGGCTGGAGGCCCAGAACAGGCTGGCAGAAGAAGTCTGAGAGAAGCAAGAAGTCTGAGACCAGCAAGGAGCCTGGAGGTAGGGAGGAGGATGAAACCAGTTATCAAGTCAACAAAGAGAAAGATCACGCATGCGCCCAGAGGTAGGCTGGGAGTGTTTATGAGCTGAAGCACCAAGCTCACATGGATACTGGACTCTGCTGCCCACTGTGGACAATGCAGCCTGTGACCCAGTACTTAGCACATAGTATACTTTACAGATATTCACTGAAGGTATGAAAAATGCAGAGCATATGAATGTGTGGATGCAGAGGCTACAGTCCAAGGCCTTAAACATCAGACACCTCACAGGTCAGTAAGGAAGGGGACATCTCACTCAAGGATAGTTTCACAAGCTCCAGTACCTACAGTTCACCCGAAGAGTTTTCCGGGTGAAGACCAGCATTTCTTAAATCCAGTGCAGCCAGCCCATTTCTTCTTGTCTTCAGAACAATCAGTAACTGCTTACATATACCAGGCACTGTTCTCAGCTTTTAAGATACTTTAACTTACTTTGGTCTCTGCAAAAATTCCTTTTGGTAGGAGTTATCATTACTCCATTTTACAGATTTAGAAGCTGAGTCAAGAAAGCACTTATCATCTTCCCTGGGTCAAGCAGCTACTAGGAGCATTACGAGTGAGTCAGTCAGAGCCCAGGCAGCTTAGAGTGCAAGTGAAACCACGAAGGCACTACCAGGGCAGGGGAGCCTTGGTAAGTGGGCCTCAGACCTGCAGACCCAGTGAGAAAAGTCCCTGAAGCAAGTGTGGGGATTTGGGGGCAGGGAGGGCTGTGGTGCGTCTGAGGTGGAGTTCAGGAACAGGATGGCTGAGGGGAAGGGACAGACACCGCTGAGGGCACAGAAGTTTTCCTTGGCTCATACTGGGTTTTTTCCTTTCTGTTCTGGCTTCCTCAAGGCCCCTGTAAGAGTGAGGGTGACAGCTGACAGCTGAAGTTAATCAACTTTTCCTTTTGATTGAAAAGGTCAAATGCATTTATTTTACCTTGACGATTTGCTGTTATTATTCCAGAACGGATATAGGATTCAGGGTTTGGGTTTCTAACAGAGTAGAGTGCCCCGTGGAAGCAAGTGGATAGCTCAATCCCCATCCACCCACTTCTCCCAAGAGCCAGTCGCTGTTGGCAGAGCTCTTTGTATTTATCCGCCCAGCCACAGGCTGAAGAAAGGTCTTTATCCCAGGAGCTGGTTGCAGAGTTATAGCATCTTGATATGAAAAGTTAGAGTCCCCTAACTCTCTATGTGACAAACCATCACTGGGCCAGAGGATCACTGCAATTATAGTGCTCACCTGGGCATGTGGACAGAATTCACAGGTGGTGCCTGTGTCAGTTGGCCCCCCTGTGCCAGAACATGCTTGCCAGTCTCAGGGCCAAAATGATGGCCCTGGAATTCTCTCTGTGTCACTTTGTAAACAATCCTCCTAATCCCAGGGCCACCAAAGTGTGATGCAATGTAGTTATACAGCTTTGACAGCCTGTAAAATGGTCCAGCCACGTTCCTCCTCTTAAACACTATCCTATCTCACCTGCTGCTGCTACTGTACAGAATCATAACCCACACATTGGTAGTAGAGGGCCTACAGTCTGTACCACATCATCCACATTAATGCCAGTATTGTGTGGGGGCTTGGGGCCGGGCTGGCCAGAAGCGGCCTCTGGGTCCTGGCGGACATGGTCATTCCTGCATTAACGAAGGGACTCAGCAGTCAGAAAACAGAGTCAGGAAGGGGCATCTGTGCTCTGTGTGCACCTTGGAGTCTTGCTCGGCATTTTTCACATCTAGGCATTTGCTTGGGGACGTGTTCCTGGGAGAAGGGCTGTAAAGTAGGGGAGGATGTCATAACTCACAGCTCAGGGTATCTGGTTCCAAGTTCTTCTCTACATATCCTCTGCTATTATCCCTGAGAACTTTTTTTTTTTTTAATTAATAGGGCCTTATTTTAACACCATGGCCAGTCTGCTTTGGTTGAGCTCTAGGGGCCAAGTTTAAGGTGGAATACCTTGTCTCTATTCTAGGGCCAGAGAATAAAAATAGAATCCTCCTAATTTGAGGATGGCGATAGCATGGGCAATCAGCAAGAAAGGTTTTTTGGCTGAGCAGGATGAAGTCATCACTGGTCACACAGGGATTCTCCAGGGAGAGGACCTTGTCATCTTTGAGCTGTGTGGTGTTTGCAACTTATCACAAAGGCAGCAAACACCCTCTCTATGTGTGGGATAGAAAGAAGGAAAAGGGATTATTCCCCTGACCCCCCACCCCCAGCAGACACATCCTACCTACAGTTTTTAGAAAAATCAAGTTTAGAAGCTACAGGAAGGGAGAAGGAGAAGATTCTGCTCAGGCTGTCATGTCTGGCTCCTGAGGAGATCACTGCAACTACAGCTGCTTGGGGTGGGGAGGGGGCTGCAGCAGCTGGTGACTGAACAAGCTCAGTCTAAAGACAATGCAGAGACCAGCAAAAGGGAGCTTATTAGTTTTGTTCTCCTGAGTACGAGCAGAAAAATCTACCCTTGAAGAAATCAGTGTGGCCTTAGCACATGGAGAAGGAGACCCAGCTATTTCTAATTTGTGTGTGTCTCTTTATCAAGCTGATTGATCAACACAACGAAAGGAGAACAAAGTCCTTAGGATTTGAAGCTGAGGGCAACAGAGAAGCAGCAGATGACAGCTAAGAGTGACACAGCACCCAGGGTCCAGGCTCCAGGGAACCCCACTTCTGGACACAGTCCCCTCCTGAGATCCCAACAGTTGGTCTCACATCTTCCAAAGGGGATTTCTTTCCTCCTCAGAACCCAGTCCCAGACTTTCCTCTAAACTCTGTTACACTTGCTTTGGTATTTCTCCACAGGGACCAATATCTTGCCATGGGCTACTTTGCTCACTTTTGCTTTAGGGTCTTTTTGCCTCACCTCTCTATGGGTGTAGCTAATGGACACAGTATCCATGGTCGTGGAGCATGGACCTCTGTTCTGATGAGTGTGGACCATGTGCCTCTCAAACCACTGACTTCTGGTACCCCTCTTAGGGTAGAGCATGCCAGTTCTCTGGGTGGATGGACATGACATACCTGCACAGAACCAGGCTGAGTATGTGGGTATACTCCACGTAAAGAACATACCTCCTATTTCTTTTGCAGGAGCCAAAGGGAAGTTGAGAATATGGCAGCACTCAGTGAGAATATGTTGGATGGTGCATAACACGGGAACAAATTAATGTATGCACCATCTACTGAGCATACAACACAAAAACCCAAGAAGGGAAGGAATTAAATACTCACAGGAATGAGTCTCCTTAAATGGCACCTCATCCTACCTTTCCCATCTTGAAATAGGATGACAACTGAAGTTTCCTTTCTGTCTCCTGCCTAATAAGATTATTGTGGGGCTGAGGAACTGGGGGAATTGTTAGACCACAGATCACTACCTAGTCCTGCAACTTGGGATTCTGAGGAGTCATCGGGTTAGAAGTGGGACCAAGAACTTGCATTTCTAACATATTCTTGAGTGCTGCAGATGCTGGTGGTCCATGACCTAACTTGGAGAAGCACTGGGCTCATGACTGTGAAAGTTGTTAGTCACATAACCCAGTTCAAATGCCAAGCATTACACTCTACCTCTTGCAAGAGGGTGATAGTAGACTGATTAGATTAGCATAGTTCTTAATGTGGCTGAATGGAATTACCAAAGACAGAAGACTCACCGAGTGGCACCAACCAATAGGTTTGCGGCCAGAATGGAATAAAAATGAAAGGGGGGCTTGCTGCTGCTGGTGATTTTTTTGTGCCTACAGTGCCTCAGACTGTTTCTCCTCTGTGACACCCTCTACTATGTCTCCTTGCCTTCAAGCCAATCGACTACGGACTGAAACTTCTACAAACTGATAACTAAAATAAACCTTTCCTCCTTTAACTTGTGGGTGTTGAATATTTTGTTCTAGCAATAGGGAAGTAACTAAGACAGAGCTAATTCTCTTTATTCATGCAAATACAGCTGCCTCAGCCACAACTCTAAGCTAGTGTCTCCTTTTTTCCAACAGCCACCTGCTACAGCTAGAGAACTAGCACAGCTGAAAACTGAGCATCGTCACCTCTACCTATTCCCGTGCCTGCCCCACATGACTATTTCTGGGCATCAAGACAGGGCATCCTTGTGCCTTCCTTTAGAAGATGCACATACCGTTTTGAACAATGTGAGATTTCAGACTCCTCACCCTTATTGTTTGGAAATAAAGCAAGTCCTCAGCTGCCCACCTCTGGCATCCTCTTCTGTATCAGCTGATCACAAAGAGAACAATGGACAGGAAAATTACCACTGTCGGCTAATTTAAGGGTAGGAGGGCTCTGATGATATAGTGAGGAAATATTTTTCCAAAAGAATGTGTCTGGGGCAGCCAAATGGCAAAGGAAATATATATCTGCAAATATTCTGAGGAATAGGAAGGGATTACGCATCCCGGTCAGCATGTGTTTGCTTTCTCGGCTCCAAACTCAACCACAGTGTCTGCAGCACAGGAAGCTGTGGATACATCTATGCGCAACTCCCTCCAGACAAATTCTTGAAGAGAGTGAAGATGCACAGGAAGGCAGTGAGTACTCCCAGAGGACCCCCCCTCCCGTGAGGCTGGGGCTGGGTGCCCAGCACGCACCTGTGAGGCCAGCACCCTTCCAGACATGGAACAGGCAGTTGAATGAGTGGTGGCTCAGCTATGACACTCGTGCTTGAACCATCTTGAGGACTGATGCAGTCTCTCTAGCATCTTTCTTCACATGTAAAATGTGGCATCACTACTGTGTAGACACATATGGGCAAGCACCTAGTGTAGTGCACAGCACAGGGAAGCTATTATCATTGCCAATTAACTGGCATAATCTTGGTTAAAGTGGTGCTCTCAAAAACAGACATCTTCAGTATGGTTGTACACTATTTGGCAAGTGTATCACCGTAAGAATTGGACAATACACTCCTAGTGGTGATCCCACATAAATAATCGGGAATGGAAACAGAAATCAACCCTCTGGAAAGCATACTGCAATGTGGTTTAAAATGGAAATAAAAGAGAGAACAGTTAAAATGTTCCCCATTAGGGTACTGGTTATGTAAATTATAAATGTAAATGTAAATTATATTAATATAAGTACTGGTTATGTAAATTATAAATATAAATGTAATTTATATTATAATTATGTAAACTATATTAATATTATGCAGTTATAAAGTGACATGTAAATTCTTAGTGACAGCAGGAAATGCTTATGGTATGATGTTAAGTGAAGGAGACAGATCCCTATAAGTAGAAGTGATGCTAAATTCCTTCTTAGATGAAGGAATTAAAAAGAAGGATGCTGAAAATGTTCAGTGGTGGCTTTTGGGTGGTGGATGGTCATAGGTGGTTTTGTTTTCTTCTAGTATATAGTTTTTGGTACTTTCTAAGCCACCTACAATAACCACGTCCATTCAGATATGGACATGAATCTTCAGGATTGACCACTGTGTTTCAGAACCTTCAAAGCCTCAGACCAGGAGGTCTGGGAAGGTTCCTTCTACCTTCTCTGACTTGCCTGCCTCTTTCCATGCTGCCATTGGGTACCTTCACCTCCTCCAGTGTCCCCCACAAACCAAGGTTAGGCTATTATTGGATGGCAGGACCTTGGCCACCCTCTTTGGTGACCCTCGGTGTATTATAGTCACACCCTTTGCCTAGCCAGAGGACATCTCCCTAGCCAAGCGGTCATTTTCATTCCTAATACAGAAATGCACAATGTAGAAAAGAGCTGGTGCATTCAGTGAATACTGGTCCTCTTAAACTTTCCCTGGGCCATGATTGTGGACTAAGAATTTGAGCAGTGGCTTGAGTTCTAAAGTCCTCAAGTGGATGAACAGGTGGTGCATGCCAGTAATCCCTGTAATCTGGGAGCCTGGGGCCAAACGATCAAAAATTCAAGCCAGTTTGGGCAATTAAGTGATTTAGTGAAATTCTGTCTCAATATAAAAACCGCTAGGGATGTAGCTCCGTGCAAAGACCCTGGGTTCTTTTCTAGGTACCACCAAAAAGAAGAAGAAGGAGAAGGAAGAGAAGGAGGAAAAAAGAGAGGGAGGAGGAGGAGGAGAAAAAAAGCTTTATAGGTATCCATCTCTGCACTCATTTTTGAGCTGCTACTAGAGGATAAGGACTGCATTTCTTGCTGTGATTGTCACCTTGACTGGATCAAAAGACTCCTGGAGAGAGGACCGGACCGTGGGTGCTATCCCAGGATCTTAGATGTATGTGCTGTTAGAAGGTGGGACCCAGTTAGCCGTGGGTCACTGTGTATGTGGCTTTGGTGGCACATGCCTGGCTGTGCTCTGCTTCCTGCTGCCTCAAGTGAGCAGCTTTGCTCTGCCAAGCCCTTCTGCCTTATGTTTCTGCCTTGGATCCACTCAAGCACTGACTAAAATCTCCGAAACCATGAGACAAATTAAATGTTTCCTCCTTAAGTGGAGGGTGTTGGGAATTTTGTTCCAGTGACCAATCCACGGGCCTTAACTCCTGCTATGTCCTGGTGAGGGAGTACGTGATGATGCACAAGATGTCCTTTCATGGGTCCCAGGTAAGGACTCTGGCGTTTCCATCTGTTCTGCAGCCTGTCTCTCCCAAGCTGAATAAATGCCCTCCTTCAGATTCTTTAAGTCACTAAACTCACTCCACAGATGAGCAACAGGCTTTTCTGTGATGTGAGTCGTGGTCATTCATCAAGTTCTTGGCATGCAACCAGCCTCTGTAGAGTCCTACAGACATTCCCCTGCATGCATGCATACGAGCCCATGTGTGCTGTGTGTGTTCACACAGATGATGTGAGTTCAGACCACTAGACCTCTGTGCAGCCCGGAGTCACACTGTTGTGCCCTCTGAGGCCCTTGCTCTCTGGCTAGATCACGTGCACTAATCTTCACCACTTCTCTGGGGGACTTAATTTGCTTTAAAAATCATATAATTGCATTTTCAGCATAATTAGGTACCTAATTACATGGCTAAATGTCCTCGATCAGGCTCCATGTGTAAATAATGATGATTTAGTTAGCCACGCTCTGCTATTGGGTTTCTAGGAGGCTCATCTGTCTGCACACAGGGTGTGGAAAGTGTTTTTCTCCTTCCCTCATGAGGTCTGACAGGCAGGAGCAGCAGAGTCAACTCCCGAGTGAGCAGAACAATGGGGCAGGGGGAGGGGGAAAAGACTTCTGCAGCCTCTGCTCCAAGTCTCCAGGGGAGCCTCTAGGAGGACAGCGGAGCACCTGTGGTCTAGGCAGACACTGGGGCTTCCCCAAAATGCACACCATGGAAGGAGAGGACAGTGTGACCTAGAGACATCAGAACTCACCATGCGAGAGTGAGGGGGTGGAGGCGCAAGGTGAGTCATCCTGGCCAGAAAGAGAAGCACGGGAACCGGAAGCCGGGTGTCACTTCTGCTGCTCCCTAGCAATGCTTTGCTTCTTCTTGTATCTGGGAGGAGCCCTGAGAGAACTGTCAATGCTACAGGAAAGGCCCTGTACCCGTGGGAGAGAACCTTCCTCCATGTGTCGTGCTCAGGCTCTTAGAAGATCTGCTGCTGAAGGGCAGGTGTGAGTTTGCACAGGCTACGAGCCAGTCTTATTGTCTGTGACACTGAAATTGGCCATGGTGTGGACAAGGCAATTCATAACTTCCCTACATAGCAAAATCCCTTCAATAACGATGTGCTTAAACTGTCTTTTGGGACAAACATCCAGAATCAGCTCAAGTCTGGTTGGGAACCAGCTTTCTAAGAATGGACATGGGCAGGAGAAGGCAACTCCTCCAGTCAATGACCTTTGGATGTCACAAGTTCAAAATCCCCTCACTGAACATGATAACTATCCCCAACAAGAAAGAAGCCTGGCTCCTGTGGAGAGGGATGGTGGACTGCATAAAAGAACCCTAAAACTCCTCCTTTGCCATCCAGTCATCAAGCTGCTTCTTCTTTCTCCCTCCCTATAAATCCCCCCACTGCCAACTGACTGGGGAGGCAGATTTGGGTATCTTTTTAGCTCTTGGCCTCCTTGCCAAGCTGAATGCAATAAAGCCTTTTTCTTTCTGCAAAGCTCCTAGTGCTACAGCACTGCCTCTATGTATGGCGGGCAGTGAGTGTTCAGTACCAGGACTACTGTGATGTGTTGCTTAAGCTAGATTTGTGTTTGCAAAGTGTGTTAGGAAAGGCAGGAGGCACGCGGGTGTGAATATATGGAACATATTGCCTGGGGTATGGGAAAGACACGGATAAATGCACATCAACGAGTGGCTCTGTACAAATTTATCTTACAAGTGCCCCAAGGAGTTATCCTGACGGGTGGCACAGGGAGATAGAATGGGCTTTGGTGCCACAGACATTTGGTAAGAATCCCAGCTCCCAGGTGCACATAGCCTGTGTCCTCAGCTCCCTCTTCTGTAAAAAGCACAATGGTGGCAACACACAGAGAGCATCCTAATGGCTCCCACTGCCCCACACAGGAAAATGTATACTACTATCCTCACATATTTCTGAATGGCTCCTCCACATTCACCAGTGGTGATGTGCACAAGAATGTCCAGTCGCGTGCACACGTGCATGTACACACACACACACACACACACACACAGGGCTTCACAAGCCTGGACTGTGCAGTGGAGGGTGGGGCATGGCTGGAAGCTCAGGGACCAGCCCTGTGACTGGGGATTGCAGGGTGTGGTCATTTATCTTCAGGAATAGTCAGACTTCCTAAGCACTTCCCAATGGGCTCTCAGCCCTGCTTTGTCCTGCACATCTTGTCTTCTGGGCCTCAGGGTAGGAAAGGTACTCAGGAAGTCACTCTTTCACTTCCTTGTTTTGCATCTGTGCCAGAGACAGGAAGCCCCCTTGCCCTGGTGGGAGCACCTGTGCGTCTCTGCTCTGTGCCTGAGGAGCAACCGATCATGCCTGCACCCCACCTCCACTGTGTTCCTAGCTGATGAAAACACTCCCCTGCACATCTCAATCCATCACTCTGGCAAGCTCCTGCTTCATCTTCCCATCCCCCTATTCAGGTCTTGTGATTTATACTCACCCAACATTAATCTTTTAAAAGCAAAGAAGCCATAAACGCATACATAACTCTGCCTCCTGTCAGCTGAAATTCTGTGGCACAAATCAACTGCCATTTAAATTAAATGTTTCTTTCATAGAAAGTGATAAATGCCTCTGAGACTAATCAAAGAAAAGCCAACAGACTTAAACCTTGTTTCATTTGAGAAAGTTTTAGGTCACATAGCTTAAGTCTGACCAGGGGTTGGCTTCTCAGGACCAGCAGGCATGGGTGAATCACACAGTCCTGATGTGGCGTGGCCAATACCAGCACAAACAGGATGCTGTGTTCCTCGCCTCCCCTGGGGGTCTTGCCACTTCAAAAGCAGGTTAGAGACCCAACACATCAGGTTTAGGGAAGCTGCTCTTCAGATGGTTACATGACCTTCTTTAGCAAGAAGACTGCTCAAGCAAACCAAACAACAGGGTGAAGAGAGTTAAAAGTTCAGGTTAGACTTCTTTGACTTTCAAGGATTATATGTACTCTGATAAGGCAGAAGGTATAAAACAGTATAGATTTCAATTATTTGTATCTTTCATGTCATAGTACTATAGTTTCTTGTTGAAAAATGAAATTTTTATTTATACCTTTGAAGTAACTACTTTTGGATTTTGCTTTGAGAAATATACAAACTGAGACTGGAGGAGAAAAAAAAAAGAAAGACTGAATGGCTAAGCTCAGTACATGTCATAAGTATATTTTCCTTTTCCTTGTCTTATCCTTTCTTCCACCATCACTACCATGTTCAACATCATTAATGAATTTCATTATTCAGCTGCTTCTGGGAAGGATGGGCAAGCAAGGTCTTGAAGACTAGGCAAAGGAAGTGGAGTCTTCTCAGTAGGCAAGGAGAAGACGCTACAGGTCAGAGATGACAGAAATGGGGGTTCTCTAGAAATGCTGTAGTGGAGCAAAGTTGGGGAGAAGGGGCACCCACAGTTGAGAAGAGCACTTGGAAGTTACTGAGAGAAAACCAGAATGTCACCTATGGAGGCAGGACAGGGATAAGTCTGTGGGCAGGTGGCTGGGCTGCAGGAAGGACCTGATAAGGACCCCAGGGTGCAAGGGCTTGAGGTTCCCTAAGGATTGATTAGAACTAACCTGTGTGGTGGGAGAGGAAGGAGGGACAGGAATGACTTCTTAGTCTATATTTCCATATAATCAGTCATTGAATTACTTCATAATTACATAATTTGAAGTATTAAAAATGAATGTATGTCTCATACTTTTCAGATTTACATGAAAAACCAAATTTCTAGGGCTGCGGGTATAGCTAAAGTGATACAGCGACATGCAAGGTCCTGGGTTCAATCCCCACAAGAACAAAAACAAAACAAAAACCAAAACATCCATGTCTAGATGCCACCCTAGTAGGGTTTCAGGGTAAACCAGGACAGAAGTTAAATTTGAATTTTAAATAAATAACAAAATATGTCTTGATGTAAGTACGTCCCAGATACATGACAGCTCCACAGATGGTTCAGCCCTTTGAACTCACCAGATGTGCCCGGGCTTAACGGTCCCAGGTGCTCGGAAGCTAAAGTGAACTTCTAAAGGCACAGTGCACTGTGCTCAAACGGTATGTCTGGGGGTGGTGATAAACCCTCAGCCAGTGCGCAGAGAGGAAGGCAGCTGGGCTGTCAGTGTCAGCAAACCTGGCTTCTGCCCTGACCACAGCTCAGCAGACAGCATACTACCTCGATACATATGTTCCCTGCACACAGATCGGTGTTTTAACTATAAAATGGAAACAGTGCCTGCCTCACACGGAACTCTGGCAAAGCTCAAGGGGACCCACGATCCCACATCCTTGGGAGGCACAAACTCCCCCTGCCACCCGGAACCACAGGGCCCCCCAGCACCCATGCCCACCACCGGTCCTCTCACCAACCCCTTATCCCCATGCATTCCCAGTCAAGGCTGGTAGCCTGCAGCCACCAAAAGCCTCCTCTGCCTTGGTGTGTTGAAAAGGTAAAGGACTTTCCTGAGGCTCCTTGTCCTACTTCCTAGTCACTGGGCCCCAGGAAAGGGTCTGAGAAAGCAGCGAGCGGCTGGCTCAAGCTCACTTTATCAGTACCAGCTGCCCAGCACAGGGCTCCCAGGTCTCCCTGGAGCTGCCTGATAAGAGAGGCTCCCTTGCCTTGGGAAGCTTATCAGAGGCAGCCCAGGTGGGAGCCACGTCGCTCAGGTTGAATAAGCGAGGGAAAAGGGCCTCTGAGGAAATACAGTGTCCTCCCACAGCCGCAGGAGTTGCTTGTCTGTGAGCTCAAGCTCTGGGTCCTGCTGGTGCAGATGGGAGGCAGGTACCTCACCACCCACAGGTGGTATAGATAGGGTCCCCCAATACCCTCCTTTCGACAAGGTCCTGTGTGCAGTGTTACTCAGGAAGGAGTCGAGCCCACTGTATGTGTGTACATGCATGTGGCATGTGTATGTGTGTATGTGTGAGTGTGTATGAGTGCAATGGGGAGGAGCAATAGCGCTGAGTAGGTGGCCATTTGATTAAAGAACCTAAAGCACACAGTGACTGACCACCAAGAGAAAGATGACCTCACATGATTTCGGGTGAGCCTGGGGTACAGATGTGGAAAACACGCAGATTCCAGCCCAGGCTCTGCCTTGGGACAGTTACTTCACGCCTTTCTACACTGTCTTCAGGGATGCTTAGGACTCAGGTCGTATTGGGACCTGTGTTAGTCAACTTTCTGTCCCCATAACAGAAACCTGGCAAGCCAACTCACAGAGAGAAAATGATTATTCTGGCTCACAGTTTTCAAGGTCTCAGTTCCCGATCCACAGGCCCTGTTGCTCTGGGTCTGTGGAGAGGCAGCACATCCTGGCAGGAGTGCACACAGCAAAGCTGCTCCCCTCATGGCCCAGATGCAAAAGAGAGAGGAAGGGAGGACCAGGGTCCCGATGCCCCCTCTCAGGCTATGCCCCCAATAATTTTTTTTTTTTTTGTCTTTTTTTTTGAGACAGGGTCTTGCTATGCAGTTCAGGCTGGCTTTGAGCTCACTTTGTAGCCCAGGCTGGCCTCGAACTCACAGCAATCCTCCTGCCTCAGCCTCCCAAGTGCAGGGATTACAGGCGTGTGCCACCATGCCCGGCACCGCCAATAATTTAAAAGACCTCAGCAAGCCCTACCTATTAAAGATTCCACTTCATTCCAATAGCACCAGGGACTAGGGATCAAGTCTGGGGATACAAGGGCTTTTGGGAAATACCCAAGATCCAAACAATAGTAGGACTGTGCTTTTTATAATCACACTCTCACCCCAGAGCTTACAGACACCGGCCCCTGCATAGAGTCAGCTCAATCAATGACTGTGCCCTCCACTGTGCCGGCTGTGGCAAAAACAAAAGGGACAGGAAATGTGCGCCCTCTTTTATTGGCATGCATGACTGGCTCAAAGCACAGAAGACGCTCTGGTGGTCAGCCAGCCAGGGCTGTTAGACGACGATCAAAGCTGCCCACAAACCAGGCATCTGTCATTTCAGTACGAACTGGATACTCATCCTGAGGTCATGTTATGTGCTTGTGCTTAAGGGGCTTTGCTCACTTACCTCCCTGACATCCAGATAAGCAGGCTGGCCTTGGGATGTGGAGCAGACAGAAATGAGCTCCCCATCCCCTGCCTGGTTTTAGAGTCTTGACCAATAATGTGACTCGCCTCCATGTGAGTTCTATCAGTTTGCACCTCTGGCATGGGCAGTGCAAGTCCAGAGGAGGCAGAATCCTGGCTATGGACCTGAGTTATGTCAGCCTCCCTCTTCACTCCCTGATTTGTGGGATGTTGGTATTAACTGTAGTGACAGGTCCTGAGAATGAGGTGCCCAAGGATGAAAAAAGCAAAGTAGAAGAAACAAGAGAGCTAAAAGTCTGGGATCAGGGGGCTTACAGTCTCTTGGGTTGCCACTCATCTCAATCGCCTTTTACTAGAACCAAGAACCTAACTAAGACCAACAGGAGAAATTCATTATCCCTTGCCATGCCTGCCTCTCAGCTGATAGTAACAATCCTCAGGCGAGCCTCCCACACCCTGCACCACGTGCACTCAGTTCAGCTGGGGATCATAAGCCGACCATCAGTAATCAATCCTTAGCAATCACAGTCCTTTCCCCACTGTGGGAGGGGAAGGAGCCTGCATTTCTGGGCTATGCTTTCATCATGCTCCCGAAAACTGTGGTAGGCAGAGGGAAGCTTGCGCCACGAGCAGTGGACTGAGGCCACACACATCCATAAGACCAGCCCTGTGTGTCCACACCCTCGTAAGGTTATCTTCTGGCTGCCCCTGGGCCAGCCCTCCACTGTGAGAGGAGAAGGGGCTCCCTCTGTGCAGAGCTGGCCTGGCATCCCCCTGGAGCTGCAGGCCAGGGCCCATGCACATCTGCCTAGCCCTGGACAGGGCTTGCTTGTATGTCTCAGTGGAGCTCCTCACTGCTCCCTGAAGTCCTGCACCCTCTGTAGGTTGCAGGTGCTGGGGTTGGGCCCCACACTCACACTCTTTCCTGGCAAAGTGGGGGTGTGTGTGTGTGTGTGCGCGCGCGCACATGCAAGTGCAAATTGGGCACTTGGGGAAGACCTTCCTGGCTCCCCCTGGTTCAGGAGTCTAGGAGTGAGTTCTCTATCACTCTCTTCTTCCTTCCAAGCTCACTCAAGGCCCTGCTTTTAGCTCCTTGCTGGACCATCAGCTGAGACGCTGAAGGACCTCCTCTCTGAGTCATGCATTTTCCAGCTCGAGCTTGATGCTCTCAGACTCAGGAGGCTGGTGGAATTCTAGAAACTACAATAGGTGCTAAGCAATGGCCCATCCAGTGGCTCTCTGCCAGGTCACTTGTCTGTCTGTATCCCCTGGTTACCTCTCCCCTTACTCCATCACCAGCCACACTGGCCCTCTTTCTGGCTGTTTTTGGACCAGGCCAGGCCTGAACCTACCTCCAGGCTTTGTATTTGCTGCCTGTTGCCGTTCTGCTCCTCTCAGAGACCCCTATATCCAATGCTCTTGCTTTCTTCAGGTCTTTCTCCAACACCCCCCAGTGCAGCCTTCCCTGGCCCCATTCTTTCAAATCCCTCAGTCTCCCTTCCCAGCCTGATTGTCTCCACAGCCCGTACCATTCTGATGTATGCAGTGCTCTACCTGTGTGTCTTGTGTCTATCTGTCCTCCCTCACTAGAATGTAAACTCCCTTCTGGAGTTACTGCTGGGCGGTTCACTGTCACAGTCACAAGTCTGAAACACAGCTGTGTTCAGTACTCATCTGTGGCGTAGGACTCCTGGGCCACAGCCACAGCAGGTGGCAGAGGCAACACATGAAACCAAGGGAAAACCTGAGAAAACCACCTGCTCTTATTTTGTGAGCAAACCCGCTAGGCTCAACCCACTCACCCTCTTCACTCATTCTTAATTGCTTTCTAGACTTAACCTACTTCACCTGCTCTTAGTTACCTGCTTTTAGTTGACTAGAAAAATCACCAATTTGAGAGGTAGATAACACCTGTGATGTGGGGGGAAGGAGGGTAACAGCCTCTCATGCTTGATTATACACATACAGACCACCAATTACAGCGCTTCCTAAGTGCCAGTCACCCTTCCCCACACCTCGGCCTGTACATAGCTCCAAACCCTGTCCTTGGGAGGCAAAAGTGAGACCTGCTCTCCTATCTCCGGGAGTGGCCCCCTTGTTAAGAACTCTCCTTTGCAAGACTTGTCATTTCAGTGATCAGCACCCTATATAACAGGCAGAACAGGCCTGGCTCGGTGACAGGAGCATAGCTGGGGGCCTTCATTCTATAACTGGCCAAATGGGGACACACATAACCCCCGAGTCCGCATCTCCAAATGACCGCTGCAGCAGGGAGAAGATTGAGTAAGGAAAGGTACAAGGCACCTGGCCTGACACCTGCCATAGAGCAGGGTCACTAGCCTTGGCCACACGGTGGAGAGGAAACCACTGTGAGCATGTGAGCACAGGAGCAAGTTGGCTGAGGTCCAGCTGTGAGGCTCCGGGGAGCTTGTCTGATGTGCTCTGGACCTATTCTGGATCCTCTCCGCACACCTGCCCAGGTGAAGTGAGAATTTTCTGAAAGGCGGGGGCAGAACCCTGAGCACCCGCATTCATGGTGGGGTGGGGGTGGGGCTGACGAAGGAAGGGGGAAGGGGGAAGATACAAGCGGAAATGGCAGATCAGGTAATGAGAACACAGGTACTTCCTGAGGGCCCCTGCAGGGCTTCTCTGCCGTCTTTCTGCTTGCCTGCAGGTCCATCTCCCGTGGTTTCCCATCCACTTGCGAGGCTGTGGCGTCCCTGGAGAGGGTGTGACGGGGCCAGCTACACTCTTGCCCTAGAGGTTGCAGCTTTAAGAGATTCTCCCATTGGTTTAAGTCCTGTGGGCCTCGATAGTCTGCACACCTCTGGTTTCAGTCTCCCCATCTGTGAGTCTCTTGCGCCCCAGGTTAACATCCACTGTGTAGTCCTCACCCAAACCTTCGTCTTGAAAGTGCCCGTAGGGCGGAGTGGCCAGGCTACATCTTCAGTCCAGGTCTCTCTCACTCAAAGCCTGTGGTTCTGAAAGAACAGTTTTGTGTCCCATTGCCTTTTACAGAATCGGGGTCTCATGTATCTCAACACCCTATGTGAGGACATCCGCATCAGCTGGCAAAGCAGAAGCCAAAAGAGGAGAAACGAGTACCCCAAGGCCACACTTGGTGATCCATGCCGGAGGCATGTGGGTGCTTTGAATGGGCTCTGGCCAGTTGTGCTGGCTGCCGAGGCTCTGCCACAGGAGGACTCTCCAGGAAATCCTGACCACTGGGGGAATCAGGGTCCAGAAAAGGTCTATCTGCCTAACTGGCTAAACTGAGGGCTTGGTCTAGCGTGGCTGGAGGAGATATGGGCAGCTGCAGCTCGGGGAGCAGTGGGAGCTGCTGTTCAGAAGGATCTGCCAGGGAGCTTGGCTGTCCTTGGGGCAGGGAGCTGGTTTATTCTTGGGAAGGGCCCCACATGTGCAGAACTCAAAGGCAAACCATCTTTGAGAACCATCAGGGTTCCCGGGAGCAGGAGGCAGGGCAGTGAGAGAGCAGCTTTTCCATCTTCAGAGCCACTCCTCTGTCACTATAGCCTTGGGACAAGGGCTAAAAGGCCAGTACTTGGGTAATTATGCCTCCACTATGGTGAAACCTCAGAGATGGCTTTTATCAAAAGCACCACCCTGGAAACAGAGACCAAAAGCCTCAAGGATATAATATTAACAAAAGCAGCTCAGAAGTGCCCATGGGTGGGGAACGCAGGCTCTCAGGGGATTTGTGAAAAGAGACATCATGGATTCCACTCCCTTTAACCCCAGTGTCCTCAAAGATGCATCTGACTTCCTGTAGCATTGTTTTCTCAGTGAGTGACAAACAGCACTTCAAATGAATTGTTTAAAAATAGCATGTTCCAAAAGGGTTTTCAGAGGCTCCAGGATTCTTAAATAGGAAATGACCCAGGGTAATTACTAAAGCCTGATATAAATAAATGCACTTAGTCTATTCCAACCAATTTTCTTTCACTCCCCTGTGAATGAACACTTTGTTCTTTCGAATTCCTTATCTGAACATAGGAGGGCTGGTGTCATACAGGGCTTCAAAGATGGCCTAGGGGCCAGGCCAACAGGGGTCCCAGCACAGTCTTGCTGCTCTCGGAGGTGCCCTGTGCCCTGAAAGCGGGTACTGCACCAGCCTCACAGCACAGCAAGTGACGACAGGCAACAACAAATGCTACTGAACACTTGGTCCGCGTGTACCAAGGCACACCACCCCTGCCTGTTGCAGAAAGCGTTCTGTAAGTTGGCACTATTCTGTCATCTTTATATCCTATCAATCTGTCCTTACTGAAGCTACCTCCCAGTTAGAATGTCCTCAACAATCAACATTGATCATTGGCAATTTGTTTCTTCAAGCACAAGATTTTAATTTGACAAGCTAAAACTATGTCTAGTAAAGTACAAATTCACTATAATTTAATATTCACTAGAAAGGTGAATAAGGGGAGTTTATAACTTGGGAGTTATTCTTTAAATATCTACATATCTATTCAGCTATTAGGTCATAGGCAATTTGATCCAAAAGCTGAATTTGTGTGATGTTTCTCACCAGTAGGACTGGATGCTTTTTATTTCTACCATGGTGTATACCTTGCTGCCCTCAGAAACCAACTATGCCTTAGGGTAGGGATCATGTATGATGTTATCTTCATCTCCTCTCAATCCTGAGGACCATGACTAGGTGGGTCCGCCATTACCCTATGTGTTTCCAATGATGGACAAGGTGATTGGTAAACATCTGTGGGTGAATTGCTTCCTTAATAGAATTTTCCATTCAGTTTCCTTTAGTCTTCTAGATTTTCTTCCTGGAGTCTAAGTCTAGGTTTCCTGAGGTCAGATAAGAACTTTTCCAATGAATTAATTGGTAAGGCAATGAACAGCTGTATGTACATTATAGTCTGGGTGCAAGTAAACATTTAACCATGATGAGAGCACTTTACAACTTTGTGTGGTAGAAATGGCTGTGTGGGAACCAAAGGAACCATCAGCAGCAGCAAGCAGTGGGTGTGTACTGGCTAACTGCTCTGGCTGTGGGAGGCACCCAGCCACGTTTTCAAACCTTTCTGGGGATGGAGCCATCAGGTGTGTGGTCAACAGCCCCCTCTTTTTCCCTATTCAACTAGGTTAGAGCTTTGTCTCTTGCATCTCTGGACATCATCTAGAGTTAATTTGTAGATTTGACAAAACTGCTAAAGAATAATCAAAAATAAATATAATTATGACAGAGATTTTTAGTTGTGACTGTGTGCCTTCCGAATGGGAACCTCAGGTGAGCTGCCGCATCTTTTGAAGGTCCACAGACACAGACTACATTCCAGAGGGGACCAGACCCGTTACAGGGCTGAGTCAGGTATAGCATGTGGCGTGGGCACGGAGTGTCTCTTGAGTGATGAGACTTGCTTTGCTCTCTGACTTTCGTGGGTTGTGCCTCTCAAACTGTGCTGAAGACCCTTTGACAACAGTGCCATGTCCTCTTGCATCTTCTCTGCAACACCTTGGTCATAGCAGGGACTCATGGGGTTGAAATCAATGTGCAACATGGGATTGGACTACAGTGCCCTGGCCTGGATGCACCATAGGTGGATAGAAAGCCAAAGACTCATGGCTCATGTCACCTGCTGCCAACGTGTCCCTGAAGCCTTGGGACTTATTAGAAAAACCCAGATCATGTGATGGACTGGGAATAAAGAAGCATGTGTGCAGGAGTATTATCCAATGTCTGACCTAGGAATTAGTGACTGGTGCAGGGTGTGGCCACACCCCTTGCCAGGGGAAGGCTGACTATGTGTCTTAGCAATAGACTCAGATGTGTTCAGTGGCAGAGAGGATGGGAGAGACAATGCTGAACCAAACCAAACATAACCAAACTTCCTGGTAAGATCTCTCAATCTGTATCTCTCAATCTGTATGTCAGCCTGGTGGGGCCTGGATGCTACACTGACTTTGAGTGGATCACAGAGGCTGAAAGGAGCAGAACACATTGCAGGTAACCAGTAATACTGCACAATTGTATACAGAGGCAAAAGCAGAAATTGTGTCCCCAAAACAGTGGTGTGCACAGAAAGTCTCAAAAGCAACAGGTGGCTGGTGTGCAAGGCCTAAAGATGCTGTAGACTTTGGGGGCATGGATATATTTTTCTATCTATCTTGGTAGGACCCAAGGACCAGCTTATCTGCCTTGTCCCAGACCAAACCAGATGTCACCCAAGACAGCTCCCCTCCACTCAAGCCTATGGCTGAGACCTGTCTGTTGCTGAGGAATGCAAGGAGATGGCATGTGTCTGTGTGTGCATGTGTGCACACATCTGATGTGTGTACGTATGTGCATGTATGTGTATATGTTTATGTATTCTGCGGAGGAGGAACAATGAATGGGAGACTGTAATGGCACAACCACCATTTCTTTCTTCTGACCCTTCAGTCCCCTCATCCGCTTCTCCCACTCAGGGATCCGGTGGACCTACATCTGTTGTATTTTCACACCCACAGAGCTGCCAGCCTTGGGGTGGCATTTCAGGAATTGACGGGGGCATGATTCTGTCCTGTGTCCTTGCAATAGCCCTAAGGCTCAGCTGACTGCTGCTTCTCTGGAGACAGCGGTTGGCCTAGGCTACAAAGCTTGCTCAGCCACAAGCGGGCCTTTATTAGCCAGTTGTGTGCTGGCCAGGCAGTGATGGAGTGGAAAATGACCTCAGGGCTTCATAGAGTCAAGCAGAAGAGCCAGGGGTTGGGGTAGCCCCATCCCAGCATGGCAGGTGACAAGAATCCCAGTGGTGGAGGTTAGGAACCTGGCTTCAAGGCTGGAGACTGGTGACAATGCGGAAGGGGGCCCTGGAACTTCAGCCACCATCCTGGAATCGACATCTCTGGGGTTAAACAAGGTACCATGTGCAAGCAAGTATCCTCACCATGTGGAAGAGAGTGGGCCCTTGCCAAGCACCATCCTCTACCTGCCCTTATGGTAAGACCCTGGCTTTCGGCTTTCTTCCACATCTGCCCTCTGCCCCAACACAGTGACCGATTCAATGCCTACAGGTTCTCCATGGCTCCCACTGGGCCCTCTCTGCCCAAGTCTCCCCTCAAATGCCTCCCACTTGTCAGGTGTCTGTCCTATGAGTATCTCCAAGTCACCTTCTTCCCTAAAGAGAACCACCCTACAACCTGTGTCTCGGTTGTGTACTACAATACTGCAGTGAATATGGATTGCTTTGGGAAAAATGAAGCAGGGCAAAGAATGCTGATTTTTAAACTTTTAAATGAGGAATAGCCAAAGTTCATGGCTTAAAAGTTCGAAAGAATGAGAAAGAGAGAGAGTGAGAGAGACAGAGATAGGAAGAAGACAGAGACAGAGATAGAGACAGCTAGAGAAAGAGAATATGCCCAGGGATGGCATACCCCAGGTAGCCTAGGGTTTTTCCTTTGGAGATTTGGACCCAGGGCCACAGTGTGACTTCTAAGGGCCTAGGTGCTTTGCCTTTATGAGTCCCTTTTCCCTCACAAATATTATAAACCATATTTTATGGTTGCATTGGTATTAAGACATGCATTCTTTGACCTTAAAGGATCATTTTTTATTTCTGATTTTAAAAGAAACCAAGACACATTTGTGAACCTGTAAAAGCAATTCGGACTCTCTGCTGTGTGCATGAGGCCAAGGAGGGGGCTTAACTGAGCCCCAACCATCCCTCTGTGTGCTGAGTAGAGAAGGGAAATTCAAGGTCCTGGGAGGGCCTGGGCCCTCCACACAGTCTGTCTCACACACTCTCTGGTTTCAGTATCATCACATGCAAAAGGGAGATAAAAATACCTCTCCTGGGGCTGCTCAGGGGTGAAACAAGATAACTTATGCAGTGCAGCCAAGGGCTCTGCTCTGAGTCAGGAATACCCAGGAGGTGGGGACGGGGTTGGAGAATTTGTGGAGTTGGTGAAAGAGGAAGAGATTGTGAATTTTACGACTAAAGAATACTCACGATTTTCAGACATAGCTGAGATTAATTTCACTAAAATGAGAGGTTATGCAGGAGTTGAGGGAAGGTGAATCAATAACCATGTCAGTCCCAGGGCACGATCCAAAGGAGTGACGCTGCATCATGGGCCGGGCTGCCTGGGGCCTCCCAGGGAGCCTGGCATGGGGCTACAAGGGGAGGGGAAGAAGCCCTCTGCACTAGAGGGAAGCCAGTCCCTCGAGAGAGCACCCTAGGGCCCCAGCCATGAGCTTCTCAGGGGATATCATGAAGAACAGTGCTGGTGGGAGAAGATAAAGGAGAGGGCATCGGGCCTCCATGCACACAGGCAGGTGTGCTGGGAGCTCCGGCAGGGACAGTGGGAGCTGATGAGCCCAGGGGAGTTCAGAGGATGGCAGGCTTGGGCTGCCCAGGGCAGGGCCTTGCACAGGGCTGGAAGAAAGCACAGGAGCACCACAGCGACTGCAGAGTTGGAACACCACGCTTCGCTACACTAGTTGGACTTTCATACCCATCCATTCACACATTTATCCGTTCATCTATGGGGAGTTGTAAAGAGCTGACTCTCACCCATGGAGAACAACACAGCTGAGACGCCTGTCGTCAGGTGAGGCACAGATAGCAGGAGGAGGTGGTTTTGCCCTGTGCTTGCTGGGACCTGGGATAACGGCCCCATTTCTGGGTATGACTTTTAGTGGCAAAAGGGCAAACAGAGGCAAGGCTGGGGGATGTGGAGGAGTGGAGCTTTGAAAAGTGACCCAGCACTCAAAAAGAACACACTTACCAGGGAGAGGCTGTAATTAAACATAATCACAGGCATGCACCAGGCACTGCACTAGGAATTTTATCTATGAAAAGATACAACATCTTTAGAACACACTCTTAGGGTAAAGTATTAAAGGATCAAGACTATCTATAGAATTTGGCAGCCAAGTGCAAGATGAAAATAGGGGCCTAGGGGCTGGGGATTTAGCTCAGCGGCAAAAGCGCCTGCCTGGCAAGCGCAAGGTCGTGAGTTCGGTTCCCGGTACCGGAGAAAAACCAAAACCAAAAAAAAAAAAAAAAAATAGGGGCCTATTGTTGAAAAGGAATTTCAAGGTTGTGACAGTTCATCATGACACCAAGTGAGGACAGGGACCTCTAGGTGCAGGGCTCTATGAGACTGCAGGGGTCCCACAGCCCTGAGGCTGGCCCTGTGCTGGATAATGAGCTGGTCACACAGAGGCCTAGCAACTCCTGCATGGTCATAGCCAGCTTGTTGTGGGTCCCTATGCTTGGATCCCCAATCACTTACCAGCTGGTATTGTTTAGCCTTTCGTGATCAGCACATTGACAAAGTGTATTTGAACTAAACAGATGTTTAAAAAACATACTGAAGTGAAACCTGAACTTGGAGTTGGTAGGTTTGCTATGGGTCATGTGTGGGTTTTAGCGAGCACTGCAGTCAAGTAGGAGTCTGCAGTGCAAGGACTCCGCTGCTCAGTGAACAAAAGAATCAACAACCAGGGCTCCCCACGAAAGCAACAGGCGTAACTGTTCTATCAAGTACACATTTGGTAAACGCTAATTTCCTTCCTGTGAGACTCTGTTAAGAGTGTGTGTGCCTATCAGCTGCTGGTAAAATGTGAAGATTCTCCAGTCAGAGTCCACGGCAGGACATGCCAGAGCCGGGGCCTGGGGTCACCAGAAGCGCCCTATTCAAGCCCCATGCACAGTGCATACAGCAAAAGAGGTAGCACGTGAGTCTGGCAGTGGCCCTGTGTCCCATTCAAAGAAGAGATAAAGAACCGCAGATGGTGTGTCGGGTGCAGTGAGATAACTGAGGCAGCCTTGGCCTGGGTGCGCCTGAAACGGGCACAGCCCTGGGAAGGGGTTGGTGTTGTGCCTTCCTAGTTATCACAGGGGTTTGTAAGAAGAGACCAGGGGTGAGTCTGCCAGCTAAGCAGAAACAAAGAAGGACATAGCAGTGTCATCAGGTGCTAAGAGTAAGGTGATGCAGATGAGGGCATGAAGGTGTCTGGGCAGGAGAAGGAGCAGGGGCCACAGAGCAAGGTGGCAGGGCAGGTGCCCTCCCTGCTCCATTGAAGTGTGCCAGTCAGTGTGCAGGGGTGGGAGGGTCCTGTCTAGTCCTCTGCTGGAGAAGGAACAGGAGCTGAGGGCTGGGCTCTAGCCCACTCCAGGAAAGGGCCCATGGCAGTTTCTACCACAGGCTAAGGACTGTACAGGAACATTGCTCTGTGAGAATGTACGAAAGTTTAAATTTATACTAAGTGCAGGGCCAACATTCCCTAGAAGGTCAGATTATGAAATGACCTACAGGCAAAACATGATGAGAGGGAGGCAGAGAGAGGACAGGGTGGGTGGCAGAGGGGGAGAGGACAGGAATATGATCCCACACTGGTTGGAAGTGACTTCTAGGGCCTCCTTGCTGGGTTCTTAGAAGGCGTCTTGGTTTAACTTTCAGTCTGTTTCATTTTATTGTTGCCTGGCCTCCCAGTGTGTGCCAAGTTCTGGCCTAGGAGCTACAGACCTTATGATTTTACAAAGCACTTCCAGCCTTTGGAATAAATGGGCTGCTGGCCTAGGAATGCTGCTAGCCCTAAGTGTTGGCCTCAGGCTGTCTAAGTAGCCAGTCCTTTGTGCACCAGGCCCTGAGGTGGTGTGGGGGGTGTGATGGAGCCCCTCAGAGGTTGGACCTTTACGGCTACAAAGTGTTCCCTAGGCTGCTGGGTGGTTTGCAGGATGCCTACAGCGATGGCCCTGCAGGGCGCAGGGTAATGGCCTGGGGTAGGGCTGCTGAGCACAGGACAGGAAGGGAGAGCGGGGCAGCTGTGGTCTGGGATAGGATCATGTGCCTGGCTGGTCCTGAGCACTAGTGCCCGAGGGGTCCTTCTGGGGTGATTTTCCAGGACAGCCCCTGCAGGGAGCAAGACATCCCACTAAGCACAGCCAGCAGCAGGCCTCACCTACTAATGACCTCTTAGGGTGGGCTGGGGGTCTGACAGCTTCTGTGTGTGTGTGTGTGTGTGTGTGTAGGGGGTGACTCAGGCAAGTCCCTATAGGGTTCAGCCCAGAAGCAGCAGTGCTGTTTTGTTATATTCTCAAAAGAGAAAAGCAACAGCTCACAGGGGAGCCCCCACCCCCCCGCAGGCCAGATTTGCTTTGATAAATTCTGTTCACAACCACCAACGCACAGGGTCAGGCTTTCACACTGGTCCATCACGTGGCTCCTTCCAGGTGCTGTTATGATTCCCTTGGACAGACGAGAAAACTGAGGCTCTGAGGCATGTTGTACCACTCCTAGCCGGCATCTGGCAGTGTCCAGGCCTGGTTCCCCACATGGGCAGGGCTCCGATAAGCACTTTCTAACAGAGTGAGCCACCTCTTAGAGGCAAGGAAACACGCTTGGCTTCACTTGTAACTACAGAGGCGTATTCATTCCAAAGTGAAGACACTTTCTACCCATCAGTTCGGCCAAGAAAAAGCTAAGCTGGGTAAGGATGCCGGGAAATAGGTGCTTTCATAGGTTCCCTCTCAACATTAGAAACTGCTGTGATCCTTAGGAGGGCATTTGTGAATATCCTTAGAGGGTATTTGTGAATACCCTCTAACATTTAAACACACAGTCTTCATCCCATAAATTAAATATGGGGTGGGGGAATTTATCCTTAAAATCACACGCAAGTAAAACCCAACTTACAAGGATTGCCACGGAAGCACTGCATCTAGTTAAAAAAGAAATTAAAGTGTGTATACAGCCTAATGCTCATAAATTAAAAAACATTCATACAGTTCATACTCTGCAGTCCCAAGGATGAGTTATCGAATGGTAATAAGGGGTAACCTTTAAAATATATTCTTACAGAAAACTGCAAGAGAAAACAGAATATATTAAGGGGTCCTGTTAGGTCAAACAGGAAGCAATTGTACATGCATATGAAACTTCCAGGGTTCTCAAGAATCAGTCAAGCAAGTGGCCTTGAGGTGGAAAGGAGTTGTCTTTCCCCTTCCTGTTATTAACTCTGTTTATTGTTTAAAGTTTTTGTTTATTTAGTTTTGTTTTTTAGCTTGTGCTGCTGAACTGTTTGCTCAGACACTGGAAGGTGTTTGAATTCAGCTCCCAGAAAGGGATCTTTCTTTCTTTCAGTCTCTCTCTCTCTCTGTCTCTCCCTGTGTCTCTCTCTCTGTGTGTGTCTCTCTCTCTCACACACATACTTCCGTCATCCCAAAGGGCAAATCAACTCTCAGCCCTGCTCAGGAGGCCTTCTCCTCCTCATGGTCACAGTGCTTATTGGCTCCCACCGTGAACACAGAATACCTCTTACCCCACACTCCTTTGCTTTACAGAGTGCTTTGCCAGTCCCCAGAAATACTTGCCCACCCAAAGACACACTGGGAAGGTCCAGCTGCTAGACTGCTGACTATGCTAGCCCTGCGTGACTCCCAACACCCCACCAATATCTGGAAGGATTGAGCAATGGCTGCGATGGAATTTCATTTGGCACTTAATGCAGCTCTCTCTGCTTCTGCCAGAGGCAGCAGCAAATTCTACATAAAGCTGCCAAACCTGGCTGTCTCCTCACTGCGTGTTGACCCCTTCCAATCAAGGACGAGGCAACGGACCCCTGTGCATGATTCACTGGCAATAACTGTGGCATCGCAGTAACATGGCTTTGAGGCCTGGGAGTAGCGGGTGTGGAGGGGGGAAGCTCAGTTGAGCAGGGCGAGGCCCAGCCCAGGGAAGCAGCTCCTCTCCACTTCTAGTTTGTAGTTATGTAAACTGAGACAGGATATAGACACATCCTGTCTGAGAGTTCAGAGGGAGAAATAGGGCCCCACAGTAGGGATCCTGCCATAAATCAGGTCCCAGGGTAATCTCGAATGGTATGCAAGTTGAGGCTGCCTTCCCATCAGTCCCAGAAGGGGAGGTGTTTGAAACTGGAATCCTAGAGGACTTCCGAGGGTGGGGGAGGAGTGAGCTGTCCCTTCAGGCACTGGAAGGGCTGCAGCCTGCACAGAGGGAACCACAGTGGCTTCTGTCTTCTGTCTCCTTAGCCCAGGCCCTGGCGCCCATGCCAGTAAAGACACTAATGAGCACCAACATAGGGCCCCACTTCACTGGCAAAGTTAATATTCAGGTGTCTCACATTTACTGAGCTCTGGCTATGCCTGAGGCTCTGTGCTGAGCTATTTATACGTTCTTAACTCATAGAGCCCATGAGATGAGGAATGCCCTATTAAGATTCCCATTTTGCAGGTGATGAAGCCCAAACTAAAGGAGGCTTTCTTGCCAGTAAGATGATTCCAGTATAGCCTGAGAGGCCCAGGCCTCCACGTAGGACTGGTGTTGCGCACACGGGCACTGACACACTTGTGCTCCGTGCAAGCATTCTTGTGCACACACGGACACATGGTGCACACCCACAAATCTAAGTGAGCCCACCCACACCCAGGGTTAGGTAGGTGATGCCTGGCATTTTAAAGACTTTGCAAAAGTTCACTGTCATTGTCATAACAATACCTTAACACAATCATGGTGTGGATTAGACCATCTCCCCTCTGACAAGCTAAGGGCAGGGGATAAAACGAACAGGCTATATTACAAAACACAATTTTAGTTTCTCAAAAGCCCAATGGCAGCTTGGGAGAGCTGCCTAGGATTCCCCATCAGCAAGAAAATGTGTGCCGAATTAAACAGAAAACAAATTAAGAAGCAGTTTCTACAAACCCCCAAAGGGGCAAGGTCAGGGGCTCCCTGAAAATGTGCGCGCCCCTGGGAAGGTGGCGTGGATTTGCAAGGCTCAAGGCCGCAGCAGCCGGCCAGGGAGGCGACCTGTTGAGGCGAGGGTGACTTTGCGCCCTGCCCCGGCCAGGCGCCCCCTCTGTGCTGGGGAATTGAGTCCTGGCCCCGACACTTCTCAAGCCCCACACAAAGAAACGGAAAGCGAACGGACGCGCGGCAGCGGCCCGGGGCCTGTCCCGGCTCGGGGGGGGCAGG
>NW_004955459.1:3778303-3793156 GCF_000276665.1 Chinchilla lanigera
CGGCCCGTGGGTCCCTCCGCGCTCCGCGCCGCCCAGGCCGGGGAGGGGCTGGCCCGGAGAGGCTGGGCGCGCCGCGGCTCGTTCCACACCTCGAGGTGGGGTTTCCAGCCTTTTGGGAAACACACCCGCCCACTTCTGAACTCTTGTGCCCTTCAACTTCCCTGCGCAAGACTAGTTTTCTTTCTGTTTTTTCCTGTTTCCATGTAGGACTATCATATACAGAGGCTGAAGTTGAGAAATCCCCCTGAAAACTGAAAAACTCCCAGAGGTGACGGACGGGGTGTCCGGGCTGGGTACTGTCGGGAAGGCATCAAAGTTGGGCTGACTCACATCTGAATCTCAGCTGGGTGCTGTGCGGCTTGACAGCCCTGGGGCCTCTCCGAGCCATCCCTGGGGACGAAACCTTTTAAAATTTCTTTTTAATTAACAGAATAACTGTACATGTTAATGGGGTACTTGGATACTTCAATACAGCACATAGGTACCGATCACACCAAGGCAAGTGGCGTTTCCATTTCCTCATCATTCCTGTGGAGCTCAACTCCGTGAGCTCAGCTCTTCTAGGTCTTCATACAATACTTAATAGCGTTCTGTGAATTAGAGGCACTCTGCTTCACTGGAGAAATTGTATCTCCTGTCTGTGTTTTGGCGCCCTTTACCCAGTCTCCCTCCTCCCTACCCTTCCTAGCCTCCAGTAAGCACTACTCTACTCTCTTCAGATTGGAGCTCAACTTCTTCAGATTGCAAATATGAAGGGAACATGTGGTATTTGCTTTTCTGTGTCTGGCTTAGTTTGCTTAACGCAGTGTTCTCCACTCCCGTCCATTTAGTTGCGAATGACAGGATTTCATTCTTCTTTTGGGTGAATAATGTTTCTTTGTGCACAAACAGCATGTCTTCTTTATCATTCCCCACTAGTGGACACTTACATTGATTCCATTTCTTGGCTATCATCAACAGCCCTACCTTAAACTCTGGGGTTTGGGGATTTCTTTGATATGTTGATCTGATTTTCTTTGGCTGTGTATCCAGAAACAAAATAGAGGGGCCTGGTGGTGCACACCTGTAATCCCAGCGCTCTGGAGGCTGAAACAGGAGGATCCTTGAGAGTTTGAGGCCAGCCTGGGCTACAAAGTGAGCTCAAGGCCAGCCTGAGCTGCATAGTGAGACCCTGTCTCAAAAAGACCAAAACAAAAACACAAACACAAACAAAAAAAGACCACCACCAACAACAAAAAACCCCCAAACAAACAAACAAAAAACAAAACAAAACAAATAGAAACAAAACAGGTGGGTCACACTGGAACTCTATTTCCAATTTTTTGAGGAACCCCTCTACTGTTCATCATAATGACTCTATTAGTTTAATTCCCACCAATATTGTGTAAGAGTCTTTCTTCCTTCAGCCTTGTCAGCATCTGCTACTTTTCCCTTTTTTGATCATCATCATTCTGACGGAGATGAAAGGGTATCTCACTGTGATTTTGATTTTCATTTCCATGCTGGAGAGGGATATTTAGTATTTTTTTTTTTTTTTGGCACATTTGTTGGCCATTTGCATTTACTTTTTTGAAAAATGTCTATTCAGATCCTTTGCCTATTTTTAATTGGATTTTGTCATTGTTGTGGGTTTGTTTATTTGCTGCTTGAGTGTTCTGGATATTAATCTTTTACCAGATGGCTAGTTTGTAAATATTTTCTCCTATTCTGTGGGTTGTCTTTTCACTCTGTTTGTTGATTCCCTCTCTATGTGGAAGCTTCTCAGTTTGATATAATCCCATATGTTTATTTTTACCTTTGTTGTCTGTGCTTTTGGGATCTTATGCCAATTACCTGAAGAATTTTTCCTTTGTTTTCTTCTAGTAGATTCAGCTTCAGGTATTATACTTATGTCTTTGATCCATTTTGAGTTGATTTTGGTATATACTGAGAGATGAGTCATATTTTATTCTTCTACATACAAATATCCAGTTTTCCCAGCACCATTTTTTAAAGACGTTATGATTTCTCTACTGTGTATTTTGGTGGCTTTGTTGAGAATCAGTTGGCTTTAAATATGTGGATTTATTTACTGGATGTTTCAGGGGTCTATGTGTTGTTTTTATGATCCTGTCTTGGTTTCCATAGCCCTGTAGTTTGTCTTGAGATCAGTATTCTGATCAGATATGCTCTTTTGCTCCGTTTTTCTGGCAATTCAGGACTGTTGTGCTTGCATATTAATTTTAGAATTCTGTGAAGAATGCCATTGGCATTTTGATTGGTATCTGTAAATTGCTTTGGTTATTATAGACATTTTAACAATACTAGTTTTTCCAATCCATGCACATGAGATGTTGTGTTAGTTACTTTTAACATTTTTTTGTTTTTTGTTTTTTTGTTTTTTCCGGGACTGGGAATCAAACTCTCAACCTCATGCTTGCCAGGCAGGCGCTGTGCCGCTGAGCTAAACCCCCAGCCCCAGTTACTTTTAACATTACTGGAACATAGTACCTGACACCCACGAGTTAAAAGAAGAACGATTTATTTTAGTTCACAGTTTGTAAGGTTTCAGTCCATAGCTGACTGGCTCCAAGGCAGGGCAGCATGGCAGAGGAGACAGTCCATGGCAGGGCAGGCAGAAAGCAGCAAGCCTGGCTTCTTTCTATCCCTTTAGAAAGGGATAGAAAGAACCTGTTTGTTGGTGCCACCTATATTTCCATGATGATGCCAACCTGTTTGTTGGTGCCACCTATACCCAGGGTGGGGCTTCCCTTTCCAGCCACTCTCAGAATTATGGTAATCTAATTAGGGGACCAAGTCAGATATCACACACTTGTAATCCTGTATCACACACCCATGATCTAGTCATCTCCCAAAAGACACATCTATGAGCTCATGAGGCTTTTGGAGGGTGGGGGAGGGGCATCTAGATGTAAGCCATAATAAATGTCTTTCAGTTTTTTCTGTGTCTTCTTTTAACAGTGTTTTATAATTTCCATTACAGACATTATTAGCTTCCTTGGTTACCTTTATCTTTAGGTATTTTAATTTTTGTGTAGCTCTTGTGAATGGGATTGTTCATGATTTCTTAGCAAGTTTATTACTGGTGTATAAAAATGCTACTTTTTTGTGTTGATTTTGTATCTCGTAAATCTACTGAATTAGTTTAGCAGTTCTAATACTATTTTGGAGGAGATTTTGGTTTTTCTAAATGCAAAATCATGTGATCAATTAAGGATAATTTGACTTTTTCTCTTATTTGCATGTCCTATATTCCTTTCTCTTTCCTATTGCTTGGGCTAAGACTTGCAGACCTATGTTGAGTGAAAGTGATGAAACTTGGTGAAAGTGTAAACCTTTTTTTGCTCTACATTTTAGGGAAAATACTTTCCTCAAAGACTAGAAGGTAATGAGATGATATATTAAAAAATTTGAAAGAAAAATGTCAAGCAAAACACAGTACTCAGCAAAGCTATCATTCAGGAGTGAAGGAGCAAAAAAGAGTTTCCAAGAAAAACAAA
Organism: Chinchilla lanigera; assembly: GCF_000276665.1. Classification (NCBI taxonomy): domain Eukaryota; kingdom Metazoa; phylum Chordata; class Mammalia; order Rodentia; family Chinchillidae; genus Chinchilla; species Chinchilla lanigera. Next base: position 3,781,804 of record NW_004955459.1, read on the forward strand.
AACTGGGAATTCATCACTACCAGATAAGCCTTACAAAGATTCTTAATAGAGCCCTATATCTAAACACCAAAGAAATATAACTACCATCATGGAAATATACGGAAGTTTAAAACCCACACAAAGAACACATGTACAAAAGGGAAAAATAAAAGAAGAAAATCATAATGATAAATAATAAGAGGAAAAAAAAGGGTATCTAAAACAACCAGAAGAAAATAACAAAATATCTGAAGTAAGTCTTTATATATCATAATAATCTTGAATATAAATGGATTAAACTCTCCAATTAAAATATAAGAACTGGCAGAATGGATAAAAAACAAGGCCCAATAATATGCTGCTTATAAGAAACTAACTTTGTCAGTAAGGACACTCACAGACTGAAAATAATAATTTGGAAAAAGATGTTCCATACAAGTGGAAATCCAAAGTGAGCAGGAGTAGCTATACTCATAGCAGATAAAATAAATTTTAAGTCAAAGACTGTGAAAAGAGACAAAGTATAAAAGGGATGATCAAAATATGTACTGATTGTTTACATTTTTAAGAATTTATCACAATAAAAGACATTGCCATTAATCCTCCTCAAAACACTCCCCTTGTCTTTGAACACTTGTCCCATTGTTCTTGCCACTTTCTGAAGCAGTATTGGTGAGTGTATGAGGTATGACTAAAAAGTACACTGAATGCTGTTGCGCTGTGCTATCCAGTGGAAAGGCAGGCTGGTAGACACAGTACCGTGTGTTCTCATTCATCTTATTCATCAGATCTGGTGCCGTGAAACTTCTGCGTCTTCCCCAAAGTAAAAATGACTATGAAAGGTAAATCGTTTAAATCAATTCAGGACATTAAAGTGGCCACAGCAGTGCATCTGAAGATGCTCATGAGAAAGAACATCCAGAAACTTTCAGAAAGTGGCAAGCATGATGGGATGTATACAAAGCTAAGGGGAGTATCTTAAGGAGGATTAGTGGCAATGTATTTTTATTGTAATAAAATTTTAAATTTAAACAATCACCATATTTTTTGATTACACCTTTACAATGATCAAGGAATCAATCAAATGAAGATATTACAACTGTACACACGTATGAACCCAGTGCTAAAAGAAGAGATAAGACATAATACAATAATAGTTAAAAACTTCAATACCCCTCTTTCTTTAATGAACAGATAACCCAGACCCCCTAAAAATCAACAAAGAAACATTGGAGTTAAATGACTCCATAGATAGGATGGACTAACATTTATAGGACATTTCCTCTAGCAGCTGCAAAATTCCATTTCTTTTCATCAGCAAATGGAATGTTCTCTAGGATAGACTGACTATATGTTAGCCCCCAAATAAACCTCAATAAATTAAAAAGATGAAAGCGTGTAATGTGTATTCTTTGACTACAATGGAACAAAACTAGAAATCGACAACATAATAAACTTTACAAATTGTAAAAGAAAGCAATTTTTGTGCTAGTCAGTGAACAGAGTAATCAAAACAATCAAAAGTAAAATTAAAAACTTTCTTGCAGAAAATGAAAGCAGAAACACACCTCACCAAATCATATGGGGCATACCATAAACAGTACAAAAAGGGAGGTTTACTGTAATAAGTGTTACAATAAAAAGTTTCAAATAAACACCTTAATGAAATATCTCCAGGAACTAGAATGGCAAGAACAAATTAATTTTAAATTTAGTGGAAGAAAAACAGCAAATCAGAGCAGAATGAATGAAATGGAATAAAAAATTACAAAGGACCAATGAATTGACGAGTGGGTTTTTTGAAAAGAAACAGAATTGCAAATGCTTAACTAGACTTGTCAAGAAAAAAGAGAGAAGACCTAAATAAATAAAATCACAGATGGAAAAGCAAACATCCAGCACACCTGATAATACAGGAATACAAAGGATTGCTAGGGACAATTATGAACAACTGCACAGCAACAAATTCAAAAATCTAGAAAAGGTTCATACATTTCTAGAAATACAATCTACCAAAACTGAATCCAGAAAGCATAGAAAACTTGAACTAGGGGCTGGGGATTTAGCTCAGTGGCACAGCGCCTGCCTGGCAAGTGCAAGGTCATGAGTTCCATTCCCGGTACCAGAAAAAAAAAATTAAAAAAAGAAAAAGAAAAGTTGAACTGCCCAGTAAGAAGTAACAGCATTGAATCAGTAATAAAAAATTTCCCAACCGAATGCTTCACTACTTAATTCTACCAGTTTTGTTTTTGTTTGTGATTTTTGGTGTTGGGACTAGAACCCAGGCCTTGCTCATGCTAAGTATGAGCTCACTTGCTCACTGCTCTGTATCTCAGGTCCTCTATCACTATCACCGCATTGTATCCCAAGTCCTCTACCAGGCCACCTTTGGTTTAAAACCCAGCCTAGTACAGCACCTTGTACTTCTCATGTCTGATGTCTGATCCTTTCCATACACCATTTCATTGATGTTTCCTTAATTGTGCTCCAACATACTATTGTGACCCCTTCACTACAGTATACTACTGAAGTTGCTTATGAAAAATTGGAAGGGGAGCTCCATTCTAGTTGTCTGCCTTGTCTGCTCCACTGTGCCTTTGGGCAATGCATCCACATTGGTTGAACACAATATGAAGCTGCTCCCTGGATGTGTGTGATGCAGAGGTCTTTTCCACTTCCAGAGTTGCAGAAATTTAGGATGTGTTATTTAGACCACATTCTACATAGTGGGAAAACATCCATAATTACCTCTACTTAGATCATGAAACCTGCACTGCCTGTAGATCTTTAGTCAAGCTTCTATGCCCCACATATGTTGCCATGAAGCAAACTAGTCAAAGGATTTCTTTTGCTAGGTGTGGATACTTTTGAGTTTTGGTTTCCTCATATATGCAATGGAAAGGAGACCTATGTTTCTCAGAAATGGACAGAAAACATGTTTAAAAAGTAACACTAGGGTAGAAAGGGCATTTAATATAAGTTAATATAACATAAGAGTTTAACTTTTAAAAAATATGGCTGGGAATATAGCTCAGCAGAACCTTGCCTGGCAAGCACGAGGTCCTCAGTTCAATTCCCAGTACCAAAAATAAATAAATAAGTAAATAAAATATATATGTCCATGTTAGACAGTAGGACCCCTATATCTGAGTTGACACATAAAAATGACTTCAGTAATCTGAAATAAAGCTGGGGAGTTGGAAGGAAGCTGAGATTCCTACCAGGGAACTGAAAAGGCTGTCCCTGGGCGATTGCATATCACTTGTAGGGCTGTCTTGCAGGCTCACCTCCAATCCACTTGCCCAAGACATAATCAGTCATAAGGGCTGCATTAATTTAATTTTCTGAGCAGGACAGGTGCAAAAAAGCAACTATTTCTTATAGAAGGAAAGCAAAAAAAAAAATCAGCCAACAAACAAAAATCCTAAACCACCAAGGTCTTATCAAAGTAACATTAAATACACCACTTTAAACAACCCAGCTCCAGTCAAGGTGCAAAGGCTCTGGACTAGAACAGGGTTAGTGCTCATTAGCTGGGAACCATTCAGCATTTTACTCCACTTCTCTGTGCCACAGTTTTCTCCTTCATAAAATTGAAGCAATCTGCAAAGTTAGGTTACTGCGAGTAACATGGTTAATAAGTAATGAGATGCCATGTTCTTAGCAGATAGGAATTATTTAAGTATATGTGGTTCCTCCCCCTTCAAGGACATACTTTGTTTATAGTAACAGTCCCAGAGCATTCAGAAAAGAATGCAAATAGTGTATTAATAGTGAGTAGTAGTTTTGCTAATAGGAGAATATTGGACATTGTTAAGAAAATTTAACCACAGCAGCATCTACTTCGAAGTAAAGAAGTAATTTCATAAAGAAGGTTAAATAATCATATGAAAAATCAGACGATACAGTAAGAGTCCAACATCAAGTCCCAGAAGTGTATTCACATATGAGTATCGCCATGTGTCCTTTTTCAAGGTGGGAATGCTGAGGTTCGGAGCAGTGACAAGAATTTATCTAACGTGGTGCGGCCAGGAGTGAGACCCAGCTCTCGTGAGAGCTCGTGGCCACTGTGCTGTGTGGCCGATGAAGACTGCTGAGCCTTCCTTTGGGCAGAGGGCGTGACTTAGACTGGAGGGACACTGTCTCTCCCTTTTGACACAAAGCTTTTGAACCTCCTGGGAAGGGGTCCTTGCCTGCCATAGCGCCCCCGCACTGATGCACACTGCCACCTCGGGAGGAGGCTGGGGTCTGGCCACTGTGGGTGGCACTTCCGGGTCAGAGTTTGCTGGCAGAAGTGGGAAGACGTTACGTGAGTCCTTTAAAAGTTTTAATGAAAATATTTTCCCTTCATTCAAGTATTAGATTTCTTTTGTGAGAAACATATTTAGATGGAGGGAAAAAAAGAAACCAACAAGTGCTCATAATCTGCAGTACACTGATGTTCTTTAATTTTTGTCTTTTTATGAGGTTTTGGATATTGGCTTCATACTACTGCGATGTTAATGAACGTGTGATTTTCAGGGCTCGGCTCTCACTGATTTCCCATCTAAAATTATGAGCTTTTTAATTCATTTTAATTATGAAATTATTTTGTTTTCTAAATAATACTGTGATAAACCATGCAAATATAAATATCTGCATTTCATATTTTTCTTTTTGTGTATATTCTTAAAGTGGAATTCCTGGATCAAAGATTAGGAGAGGGTTTAAGGCTTTTGATGTGTTTGTAAGTTGTATCTATAGCAATTTAAGTTTCTGAATCAAGATGACCAGTGCTTAACTTGGGGCCTCTAGCTAGAACTGAGCATCAGGTTTTAGATTGTTGTTAGTTCTGTAGATGAGAAAGATATGTAGTTACTTGAGTCTGCATTTTTTCTGATTACCAGTGAAGTTGTATCTACTATCATATGCTTACTTAAAAATCATGTATTCTTGAGGTGAATGTTTTGTTCATGATGTTTCCTCATTTGGAGAGACTGTAAGTGTTTTGCTTATTGATTTATTTGAACTCTATATGCACAAAAGAAAATAATGCCTGTTCATATATATTGAAAATATTTTCTCTTTTGGCCCTTTTTTTGGAGGTTCTTTCCAATTTTCCCAGAAGCATAGTTTTACTTATCTGATCGACCAATTGTTGACTTTTATGAAAACCCAAGTGTGGCTATGCATATTTTGAGAGGAAGTGGTGGGGGTGGGAGGAGAGAACCAGGAGTACAGTGTGTCTGTGTTGCCGCAAACTCCTGGTAATGAAGAGCTGGAGGCAGGGAGCAGGGAGGTGGGAACCAAGAGGAGGTCTGTACCTCACAGAAAGACCACACAAAAAGGCACGGAAAGACCAGTGGCTGCAAGCTCTGCAGTCTTAGCCGGGAAGCTTTCCCGTTCCCAGGTAGAACATTCTTTCTGAGAAGAATCCCTTGCATGGGGAAGTCTCAAAGATGAACTAAGCACCTTCAGGCTAAGGAGGAGTGGACACCAAGCTGAGCCCTTACTCCTCTTTCTTCCAGTCGTTGAGAGAGCCTGAGTGCCCCCGTGTGAGGCAGAGGGAAAGGTGTGGAAGGAAGCACCAGGAAAGCATCAGGAGACACTGGGCAACTGCAGCCTGTGCTGTTAATTTATAAGGGCACCACAATCAAGGAGCATCCTTAGGCGACCAGAATAGTCCTGCATCACTAAGCAATGGGGAACAACAGAGCAACCCACTGGCAAGACCAGGTGGCCTGGGAGCAGGGGAGATACAGTTGCATAATCACATTTGTTGGTATCAGCTTTAAATCCAACCTTTTTTTTCAACCAGCCTGAGAAAATTAGAAAAGGTTCACACTAGGTGGGAAAAACCCTGAAGAAATATCATAGGGAACCTGAGTCTTTAGCAAGGGTGAGTGTAGAAGATGCAGCACAGCTCAGTCTGGGAGGTTCAGACACTACCAAAGGTGCACCATTTCTCATAAAAATGTATCTAGAAGACATAGGATTATGTGAAGAGGGATAGTTTCTGTAGCACCTAGAATGTGCTAGAACTGGTTCTGTGTTAGTCTTTTCCACGCATGACCATTGCCAGTTGTCCCAGACATTGCCAGTTGTAAATGGTGCTTTGGCCTATTTTCATGCTCTGCTCTTAGCAGAAGAGGGAACTCAGGACCAGGTATGTGACCTGACAACTCTTGCCCACATAGCTGCACAGGACTGAGCTAAAATCCCTCCAGATTGCATGTGTAAAGCTCTGCAGTAGGAAATGCCAGCTAGATCTCTCTTCTCTCTCTCTCTCTCTTCTCTGTCTCAGTACTTCACCTGCCCCACACACGCCAGAGTCCCTGGCGTCTCTTGGTGCCACTGCATGGCTGGTAGTCTTGTGCACAATGATTTACCCAGAGACACACAGAGAAAGAGCTTCTGAAGAAGTTTCATACGTTTCTCCACAGTTCCCATCAGAATGCAAGTGAGAAGCTCCCAGCATCGAGAGTGATTTTCTTTTTTCTTTTCTTTTTTTTTTTTTGTACCAGGAATCAGGACCTTGCACTTGCCAGACAGGCCCTGTGCCACTGAGCTATATCGCTGGCCCAAGAGGGTGAATTTTTGACATTGAGAAATCCTTGTTTATTTTGTACCCTTGGTCTTTGGCTTTAAGTTGTTGTTGGGAAGTTGAACTAAAAACCTCATCCCCCTCTGGTACCCCTTGAACCTAGAGCACACTCAGGAAAAGAAGCAGCTCTGAAAAAAGCAGAAGGCCTCTCATTTTGGCTCTTATTCTCTTTGACCAAGAAGATGGGGAAATCAGGGACATGTAGCTTTGTGACAAAGGAGGAAGAAAAGAAATGGTAATCATATTTTCCAAACTTTTGCAATGAACTTTATATCTTTTATCTTATTTAATTCAATGAAGATCTCACAAAGACAGGGCAGGATTTGGAATATGGCAGACATCACCTATTTCTGGTTTACCACTTGCCACTTTGTTAAGTGACTTTGCCTCTAAAAGGTTAATGGCACCTAGGTCTGAGGCATCCTGGAGTGCTGGTATAGGATCCGCTGGGAAGTTTGTACCTTCATCAGTGATGGTAACATACAGTTTCATGGCATTGTAGAAAATACTAAAGAACATCACGTGAAATAAACATATGTTCAAGGATTTAGGTGCATCGTGATTGTTTGTAACTATGTCCACTTACAGAGGTAATGGCTGGGCCAGCACCATGGGGACGTGGGGAGTGACTGTTTACTTTTCTCATTTATACATTCATTTAAGTGTCTAGCTCAAGGCAATAGACTCAGCAGGTTTTATACTCTCTCCCTTTTGGAAGCCCATTGCAATTATATAAAGGAATTATAAAAGGAAGGCTCTTGCTCCGTGACTCCTGGCCTGTGCACAGGAAGAGGGCGCATGTGTTTGATCAGGACTACAACCTCCAGAGCCGTGGGCTGTGTGCCCTGAGCTGGTAGGTTGGAGGAGGGAGATTGGAGGTGGTGATAAGAACAAGGAGGTTGGTTTATATTTTGTGTGGGGTTGAGGCAGATTCTTCCCATTTCCTCAACTTGAGCTACAAAATGTCAGGCAGGCCACAGAAAATTTCCCGTAGGACAGAAAGAGATGTGCACATCTCCAAGAAAGTTAAGAAACTGCTGGTGTGGGAAGGAAAACCCTTCCACTCCTGAGATTGGTGCTCCCCATCCCTGACCCAGCCAGGCACCTTCCCTGCCTCTCACAGGGATTTTATTCAGTGAGGAAGCTGATTAAACATGTCTCCAGAGCAGTCAGATTGGCAACTTAGTTTTAAACTTTGGTGGAAAACTATAAATGACAAACAAGTTATATATGTGGAAGAAAAATGCTAATTTATCTAAAAGGCAAAAAAGCCCGCTAACTTCAGAAGAAACAGATAAGAAAAGAATGTAAAGAAAATAAAGGAGCAAAGAAGAACTTGCATATACTTAGAGATGAGAGAACCTTAAACTAAGAATAATGTATGCTGAAAAGGAAAAGCAAATAATAAAAGAGAGGTTTTGGAATCAATAACATAATAACTGAAATAAAAATTTAGAGTTAAAAGTTAAATATACAGAAATTTTAATAGGCTGAGAGCAAAACAAAATAGTGAAGAAATGAGAGATAATGTGGGAGGTCCAAAAAATATGAATTTCTCAAAGAGAAAACAGAGACTGTAGAAGGGAGAAAATTACATGTAAATACTGTTAACCCCATTGGGATCTGTGGAGGATGAGTATTTGCACGTTACCCACAGTCATCTTTCCATGTGCTTTCATGTATATGTAACTGTAACGCCCAATACATTGTGAATGCTGTGTAAATGGCTCTCATATGTATTGTTTATGAAACAATGACAAGAAAAGAATCTGTGTGTTCCACACAGGTGCTGTTTCTCCCACATTTTCAATCTGAGGTTGTTGGAGCCAACAGATGCAGAACCTATAGAAACAGGGCTGACCATACATGTGAAGAACAGAGAAAAATTAAGAAGGAGGACATATCTCAAAGCTAATGAAGGGCACTGGTCTTCATACTGGAATGCCAGGTATTTAAAAAAATTCATACATTTGTACATGATGAAACTCCAGAATAACCATGACAAAGAAATGATTTTTTAAAAATTTCACAGAGAAATGGAGAGGAGAGAGAGAGACAGAATGTTGTACAGAACAAGAAGATCAGACTGGCATCGGAAGTCACATCAATAATACAGAATGCTGGAACACAGCAGAATAGTACTCTGAGAGCTGGAGAGGGTGGGAGGACTCGGAACCTTAAGCCTTGCACCTGGATAACTGATCAATTTACTAGGAGAGAAGAACAAAGACATTTTTGGAGACTAATGATGGAAAATGTTTACTCCTCACACAGAAGGAAGCTGCTGGGGAAGGAAATCCGCTAATCAAGGGAGACTGTCAAGGAGGAAGAGCCCAGCATGCGTCCGTGCTTCAGTCCTGTTCCTGTGGGTTATAAGGCTGAGGACGCATGTTTCTCCTATATAAAAAACCCAAGTATAAATAACTTAAATAGTAAAATGAAGATAGATAGTAGGAAACAGGGAGATAAATCTTTTGCAAGTGGGGAGCAAAATATAGAGGAATAAAAAGACAAGATATGTTAGGTACCCGCACCAACTCCCTGTGAGGAACATTATCATTTTGTACTCCAAACATGTACTAATAAAAATCCTAAAAATTAAAAAAGTTGTAGAAAAAATAATTAAAGGGAGACTACCCAGAGGAGATAGGATAGTTATCAGGCTGGATACACCTAAAGATGTAATAAGAACACATACATTACTTTTCTAAGAGGGAAAAAGAAGCAACTAAACGCCTGACAAACAAAAAGGTGTACATGTAAGTCACAGTCCAAGTCTAAACTAACTGAAAGATGGCATCATTTGGGGCTACTGTGAAGAATGAGAAAAGATCATCCAAGGCACCTCATTTGTTTTCCCTTGGAAAACACTGGGACAGGAAGCTGGACCCTAAAAACAGGAGACGAAACCCCTGGCCCCAAGTGGCTCTACAACGGCAGCAGTCCTGACACTTTCACTGCCAACTGGTTCCTCGGTTCAGGAAGCCAATGGAAAACACAACCAGAATTCAGCAGAGGTCACTGAGCAGAAAGTGATTTTTGGCAACTGTTGACACTGTGAAAGTCCAGGAGACGGAGGGAGAAGAAGGAGGTGAAATGTGAGAATGATGGTAGTCTCACTTTCCACAGAAGGATTGAGACACAGCTGGTGGAGAACACCCCAAGGAGTGTTCTACCCAGGTCACCAAGACGATCAGCCAAGGGAAGGCCAAATAAAGTATGCAACATTTGGAGAAAGATCAGTAAAGCAAGTGGAGATGGTGTCAAAGTGCTGAATATAAGCCATAACATAAGGAAACCAGATGATAGATCTGCAAATGGGAAGGGGTCCAGAGCCTAAGAACAAAGGAGGGGTGGAGAGGAAGGGGAAGCAAGAAGAATTAGATATGCTGTATACAGGGATCAAATGCCCACCATCAACATAAACATCACATGTCATAAACCTGAGCTAAGAAAAATAATAACAACAAGAATGAAACTGAGAAAAGGGCCATCGTCCTCTTGTGAGAGTTAGTGAGTGGAAACCCTGTGAGAAGAACGCTGACCACAGGAAGGTTTAGTGTACAGAGTTTGGAGGGGCTCAGGTGGGAGGCCCAATAAAGGGCCTTACATTCCAGGATGAGACCACCCCAGGATCTCCAGGGCTGAGGGAGGATCATGCGATCAGAGCTGGTCCAGAGTCCCTAGATGAGTCCCTAGGTGAAATGTCTCCTGTAATTATTTTTAATTTTTAAAATTTTTATTTATTGGCTATTTTCACTTTATTTGTACATGTTTGCAGTACATGATGTTTACATTCACTATGAGTGTGTACTTGCACATAATACAGCTTGTTTCCTTTTTTAGTCCCCCTCCTGTCTGCTTCCCTCCCTTTGTCTCTCCATCCCCTTTTCTCATTTTCATTCGTGTTGTTATTATTTTTCTTAGCTCAGGTTTATAACATGAGAAGTTTACGTTGAAGGTGGGCATTTGGTCCCTGTATACAGCGTATCTAATTCTTCTTACTTCCCCTTCCTCTCCACCCCTCCTTTGTTCTTAGGCTCTGGACCCCTTCCCATTTGCAGATCTATCACCTGGTTTCTTTATGTTATGGCTTATATTTAGATGTCCCTCTAAGCTTCATACACTCATAGGTAGGGCTATTTAGAGCTGGCTGGATCTGGGTGTATGATACTGGGGTTAAGGGTGTGTGGAATTAAATTAGTCCACTGATTGGTTTAGCATGGCTCTGGGTATGGGTAAGGGGAAGGCCTATTCTGGCACCACCCAAAAGATTTGTAGCCTGGATGCAAAACTGGTCAGAACATAAAAAATCCTAAGCATTCACTGTTCCCCTCAAAACACCATCAGATACCAGCAGTACAGTTATACCAGCTATTCATATATATTTCCTTCCTACTTTCTTTTTTCCTCTTTACTTCATCCCAGTGGTTCCTTTCTGTGAACAATGTCTTTTCCTATCCTATCATCTATTGTACATTTTGAGTTTTACTTATTCTTTCAGGTTCCTACACCAGGGAGACAATATGATGTTTATACATGTGAGTCCGACTCATTTCACTTATGAGTATGGTCTCTAGTTGCATCCATTTACCTACAGAAGCCTGAAGTTTATCTCTTTTATAGCTGAGTAATACTCCTTTGTATAAAAATACCGCATCTTTTTATCCATTTTTCAGTGGATGGGCATTTGGGTTGTTTCCAAGATTTAGCTAAAACAAATTGTGCTGCTATAAACATGGGTGCACATATATCGCTGTGGTATGATATTTTTAATTCTTCTGGGAAAAT
>NW_004955459.1:3793256-3828985 GCF_000276665.1 Chinchilla lanigera
GGGTTCCTTTCTCCCCACAGCCTCTCCAGCATTTGCTCTTGGTTGATTTCTTGATGATAGTCATTCTTTCTATGGTGAGATGGAATCTCAGTGTTATTTTAATTTGCATTTCTCTAATGACTAATGACATCGAACATTTTTTCATGTATTTATTCGCCATTAGTATTTCTTCATTTGAGAAGTGTGTATTCAACTCAGATGTCCATTTTTGGATTGGGTCTTTGAATTTGGGGGGCCTGATTTTTTTAAATTCTGTATATGTTGTTTACCTGAGGAGCAGTTGGCTAAAATATTTTCTCAATTCTTGAGTTTTCTTTTTACTCTATTGGTGACTTCTTTTGATGTGCAAAAACGTCTCAATAAAGTGAGATCCCAGTTGTTGATTCTTTGAAGTATTTCCCATGCAGTTAGGTTTTTGTTCATGAATTCTCTGCCTACCAGTATGTCTTCAAGATTTTTACCTATTTTCTTTTCCAATAAATTTAGTGTTTCTGTTTTAATATTTAGATCTTGGTCCATTTTGACTTTAGTGCATGGTGAAAGACATGGGTCTAGTTTTAGGTTTTGGCATGTGGAAAGCAAGTTTTTCCAGCACCATTTGTTAAAGTGGCTATCTTTCTTCCAGTGAATATGTTTAGCCCCTTTGTCAAAGATAAGGTGACTGAGTGTGTTTGTAGTTGTGTCTGTATCTTCTAATCTGTTCCATTGATCTTCAGGCCTGTTTTTGTGCCAGTACCATGCAGATTTTATCACAGTAACTTTGTAATATAATTTCAAGTCAGGAATTGTGATGCCTCCTGCCTTTCCTTTGTTTCTCAAGATTGCTTTTGCTATTCTAGGCCTCTTTTTCTTCCAGATGAACTTTAAGAATGTTTTCTCTAGATGTGTGAGGTATACTAATGGTATTTTAATTGCAATTGCATTGAACTGTACAACGATTCTGGGATTATGGCCATTTTCACAATGTTGGTTCTTCCCATCCATGAGCAAGGAATATCTTTCCATTTTCTGATATCTTTTTTGATCTCCTTTTTCAGAGCATTATAATTTTCACTGTATAGATCTTTTACTTCTTTTGTTAGATTGATTCCTACATATTTCACCTTTTTAGATGCTATTATGAAAGTTGTGGTTTCCCTAATTTCTCTTTCAGTCTGCTTGTTGCTTGTGTATAGGAATGCTATTCATTTTTGAGTGTTAACTTTGTTTCCAGTTAGGCTACTGAATTTGATTATTAAATCCATAAGCCTTTTGGTGGAGTTTTTGGGGTCTTCTATGTAGGGTATCATGTCATCTGTGAATAATGATAATTTCACTTCTTCCTTTCCTATCCTTATTCCTTTTATTTCTCTCTCTTGTCTAATTGCTCTAGCTAATATGTCCAGAACTAAATTGAATAGGAGTGATGATGGTGGACATCCTTGTCTTGTTCCTGATTTTAAAGTGAAAGCTTTCAATTTTTGACTATTTAGTATGATGTTAGCTGTTGGTTTATCATAGATGGCTTTGATCAGCTTGAGGTAAAGGCCATCTGTTCCTATTTTCTGTAGGGTTTTTATCATGAATGAGTGTTGGACTTTATTGAAGGCTTTTTCTGCATCGATGGAGATGATTGTGTGATTTTTGTCTTTGGATCTATTGTCATGGTGTATTACATTAACTGATTTGCGTATATTGAATCATCCCTGCATTCCTGGGATGAATACCACTTGGTCATGGTATAAAATCTTCTTGATGATTTGATGTATTCTGATTTTTGTTGTTGTTTTTTTTTCAGGTACTGGGAATTGAACTCACAACCTTAAGCTTGCCAGGCGGTGCTGTGCCACTGAGTTAAATCCCCAGCCCTGTTTGTTGTATTCTGTTTGCTAGTATTTTATTGAGAATTTTTGCATCTATATTCATTAGGGAGATTGACCTGTAGTTCTCTTTTTTGGTTAAGTCTTTCTCTGGTTTTGGTATCAGGATAATACTTGCCTCCAGGAGTGAGTTGGGAAGAATTCCTTCCCTTTCAATTTCATTAAAGAGTTTGGGAAGAATTGATGTTAAATCTTCTCTAAATTTCTTGTAGAATTCAGCTATGAATCCATCAGGACCTGGACTTTTCTTCATTGGCAAATTTTTTAAATTACATTCTTAATTTCACCTGCTGATATTGAGTCATTCAGGATTTTTATATCTTCTTCATTTAGCTTTGGTAATTCATATGTATCCAGAAATATGTCCAGTTCGTCTGTGTTTTCCATCCTATGAGAGTAAAGATTTTCAAAATAGGTACTGATGATCTTCTGAACTTCTAGTAGTGATCTGTAGTGATTTTATCTGTAGTGATTTTCTAGGATCTGTAGTGATTTTATCCCTTTCATTCCTTATTGCATGTATTTCAGCTTTTTCTTTCCTTTTTTTTTTTTTTGATAAGGTTGGCTAGGGGTTTATCTATTTTATTTATGTTTTTAAAGAACCAACTCTTTGACTCATTCTTTGTATTTTTTGCTTAGTCTCCATTGCATTAACTTCTGCCCTGAGATTTATAATTTCCTGTCTTCCTTGGGCTTTAGGTTTGACTTGCTTTTCTTTTTTCTAGGAATTTGAGGTGCAGCATAAGATTGTTTATTTGTGCTAATTCTATTTTCCTGAGGTGGGAATTCACTGCTATAAATTTCCCTCTAAGGACTGCTTTCATTTCATCCCACAGGTTCCTGTAGGTTGCATCTACGTTTTCATTTGATTGAAAATAGTGTTTAATTCCTACTTTAATTTTATCTGTGACCCATTTGTTATTCAGGAGGTTGTTATTTAATTTCTATGTGTTTATGGAGTTTTTGTGTTTTCTTTTGTCATTAATTTCCAATTTCATTGCACTATGGTCCGATAGTATACATGGGATCATTTCAGTTCCTTTGCATTTACTTAAACATGTTGTATGTACTAGCATATGGTCTATTTTAGAGAACGTTCCTTGTGCAGCTGAGAAGAATGTGTATTCTGATGCTGTTGAATGGAACACTCTGTAAAGGTCTACTAAGTCCATATGTCACAAGTTTAGTTAAGTTCTGTTATTTCTTTGCTAATTTTTTGTCTAGTTGATCTATCTCTTTCTGACAATGGTGTGTTAAAATCTCCTGTTATGATTGTGTTGCTGCTTATCTAATTTGTCACGTCTGTTAAAATTTGTCTTATATAGCTGGGTGCTCCTGTATTTGGTGCATAGATTGTTATGGTTGTTATCTCTTCTTCTTGAAGTTTTCCCTCACAAGTATGTGGTGACCTTCATTGTCTCTTTTGATTGGTTTGAAGTTCATGTTGTCCACAAACAGGATAGCTACACCTGTTTTTTCTGGGTTCCTGTCTCATGGAATATTTCTTCCCATCCTTTAATTTTCAGTCTATGAATTTCCTTTTGAGTTAAATGTGTTTCTTGTATACAGCATATAGTTGGATTTTGTTTCCTGATCCACTCTGCTAGTCTGCTTCTTTTGACTGGTGCACTGAGAGTGTTTACATTGGTGGTTATAACTGATATGTACTGGCTTGTCTTTGTCATGTTATTTTCCTGCTGTGGGATCCTCCTTTTTTCCCTCTGCTTAACTGCTTGATCTGCTTGGTGGTTCCTTTCTGTTGTTGTTCTTGAAGTTGTGGTCTGTTTTATCTCTTTCTAGAATATCTTTTGGTACTTTTTGTAGGATTTATTTGGTGCTCATGAATTTCTTCAGTTGTTCTTTATCATGAAAATATTTTACTTCTCCATTCAATTTGAAGGATAGTTTAGCAGGGTACATCAATCTGGGTTGGAAGTTGTTTTCTTTCAGTACCTGAAATACTTCACTCCAAGCTCTTCTTGATGGTTTGTGTTGAGAAATCTGCTATGATTCTGATGGGCTTTCCTTTATAGGTGATCTATTTCTTTCTCTAACAGCTTTTAACATTCTGAACTTCTATTTTGTTTCTGGGATCTTGATCACTGTATGTGTGTGTGTAGATTTATTTTGGTTATGATTAACTAGAGTTCTATATGCTTCACTTATCTGGATGTCCAATTCTTTTTCCATGTGTGGGAAATTTTCAGCTATTATTTCTGCAGAGTCTTTTTATGTCGTGTATGTTGACACCAATACCTATTAATATGACGTTGTTTTTCTTTGCTTCAGCTTGCAGTTGCTGAATTATTATTTCCTGGTCCCTTGTTGTTTTTAAGCAATCCCTCCTTTCACTTTCACTAGTGGCAATGCTATCTTCAAGCTCTGAAATTCTGTCTTCAGCTTCATCCAGGTGGTTTTGCCAGCTTTCAAGGGAATTTTTAATTTCCTGGATATCTGTTTGCATCTGTTTCATACATTCCAGTTCTTTTCTATATTATTCACTCAAGGTTTTCATGAATTGTCTATGCTCTTCTATTTTCTTATCAATGTCATCCTTGGATATGCTGAACACTTGTTTCACTATTGTTGTCATTTTTTTTTAACCTGAGACATTATTTCTGATCTGTGTCTTCTATGGCCTGATGGAGTTGTTTCTTTACTTCAATTGCTATCATTTCAGAAATTTCAGGTATGTGTCATCCAGGCTCTTCTGTGTTGATGTCTCCTGGACTTGTTCTGGGTGGTGTGGAGGTCTGGGATTGCATTTTGCTCCTTCATTTTGTCATGTTTGAAGATCCAGAGTTTCCCTGGAGTGCAGCCTTACTCTCCTGATTGTGTGTGAGTGCCAGGGTGAGTGTCTGAAGATTCCCAGTGCTCAGTGCAGCTCCTGTACTGGTGAGTGGTGGCAAGGTGGAGTCCCAGATGCTCCCAAAACTTTCTTGCATTCATCTGGCTCCCAGGCATGTGTGGGAGGGGAGGGGGAGGCTCACTGGAGTTCCTGTACCTGTCTGGGATTCGGCCCAGCTTCTACAAGAGTAGAAGGATGCAGGTCATGGTTACTGAGGCTTCAGATATTGCCCAAGACAGAGCCTGCTTCCCACACTGGCAGCGGAGGGGTGAGAGTAGACTCCCCGAGGCCACTGACTCTGTCTAGGTTTCAGCTGGTCTCCCAGTGGGGTGCGGGTTGTTCTGGGAATGACCACCAAGGCCCCAGAAGATGTCCAGGGCTTCATGTGCCTCACACACTAGGGAGGCATGGGAATCGCTCACCAGGGTTCCTAAAGATATCCAGAGTTCAGCTCACCACCCACAGACATTATAGTGGTGCAATAAGTGGCCACTGAGGCCCCAGATAGTGCCTGGGGCTCCACCTATCTCTCACACTGTCCAGGGAGTCACAGAAACAGCTCACTGGTGTTCCTGAAGATGTCTTGGTTTCAGCCCAGTACTCGCAGACACATTATGAGTGTGGTGAGTAGCCACTGAGGCCCCAAAGGGTGCCCAGGGCTCTGCCTGCCTCACATGCTGGTCAGGGGGCACAGCGGTAACTCATCAGCGTTCCTGAAGATGTCCGGGATTCAGCCCAGCATCCATCATTTATGTTGATCTTTGTTCATATTTTACCTCACTCAAATAAGAGATACCATATAGTATTTACACTGTGTGTCTGATTTATTTCATTTAACATTCTATTTTCCAGATGCATGCAACAGCACACAGGGTGTAGAACAGAATGAGACTAGATTGAGCCCCCTTCTTCTCCCCATTTGGGTTTAAACTAAGGCTATCTTTGCCCTCATCTACTTGAACACTCAGGTGATGGAACCCTGATAGAAAATCTCCCCTTTCTGGACACAGAGTAGAAGAGGATGGATCTAGGGGTGGGTACAGAAGCATAACCAGCCAAAGAAGTCACTAGACATTAAAGCTGGCACATAAAAAACTAGAATAACACATGCATTGTCTAGAGAAGTGAAGTACCCACAGTCAGAGATAGTGACAGAGGCCTTGGACCAGCAGGCTGTGGGTGGAAGTATACATGGTAGGACAGGGTTGCTTTTAAAAAACATAGGTCTTCTGTACTATTTTTTAAAAAAAATTTTAAGAAGGCATATAATACCACAAAAATCTCAGCTTGCTAACAAAATGACCTTAATTTAGCAGGATGAAATTTAGCAGAAATTAATTAAGTCCATGACCATGTCTTAAAAAAATGCATGAGGACAGTACCAATGAGACAACTTAACTCAGTGGGCTAGCCTCCCCTGCTCACAGCATAGGAAGTGTGTGTACATGTGTGTGTGTATGTGCATGTGAGTGTGTGTGCCAAAAGCTTTACATTCTCCTTGAAGGACTGACCCTGACTCCCCATCCCACCCCATGACCAATTCTTTACCTTCTTTCCATACACCATCAGAGTACATACTGCTGTTTAAGACAGAAGTGACACAGAAGTGAAAGGGAATACCACTTGTTTGAGAAATAAAAGATTGCAATTAGGGCACACTGAATAATTTCTGCAAGGCAAATGCTGGGGGAGAGGCCTTTTTGAAGGGAATTTTGCAGGTCTTGTCATGTGACACCCCATTGCCTAGCAACCCATTTCTTGGATTGTCTCTGCGCTTGGTGTTCCCTGGACTGAAGCAGCTTGTTTACATGGCTTGCCTCAGGTGCTCCTTGTTTTCAGACTTGCCTTGCCTCACCCCTGCATGTGTGATCAATTTCCAGCCTCAGCTGCTCCCTACATCTCACAGTGCCATTGAGCATCCCTATTCACCTGACTCACTACCCAAAGCACCCAGCCTCCCAGTCTTGCTTTATACCACTTAATGGAAGGCTGTTCTCTATTATTTTGAGTCTTTGAGCCCTCTCAATGGTGTTCTTGATTGCACAGTCCTACCATCAAATTTCTCTGTGTAATTAATTAATTAATTTTTGCAGTACTAGGGATTAACACCAGGGCCTTTCACTGAGCCCCATTACCCCCTACCTTTATTTTTTAATTTTTAGAGAGGGTCTAAGTCAGTAAATTGTCCTGGCTAGATTGGAGCTTATGGTCCTCCTGCCTCAGCCTCATAACCTCAGCTGAGATTATAGGCATGTACTACCATGCTAGGCTCTAACTTTTTTTTCTATAACATTTTAAAAAATGTTGATTTCATGTTCTTGCTTCTACAGGATGGTAGCTTTCCCCAAAGATATTGCTTCCTCTTCAGTCCAATCATATAGGTATTCCATATTAATTTATTCACTCATTCATTCATTTATTGTCCTTATTTATTTTTTCTCATAAATTATGAGTGGGACCACTACAGGTGCAGGTGTCCTTTTTGTCTCCTCTTCCATGTAGATAATTTCCCATCTGTTTTCTTGCAAAAGTTCTAGATACTGGAAATTCTCTCCAGTAGATGATAATTCTTACCTCTCTACTTTTCAGTCATTTTCCTTTGTTTCTCAAAGATAGTACATGACTTAGTGTTTTTCTCTCCAGTACAATTTGGTCTTAATTCTTGGTTACTTCAGGAGCCACATAAACAAGACTGAATTTTCAGGCCTTTGGCCTGTTCAGGCCTGCCATCTCCTCCTCCATCCTGATAGACCTCTGATCCAGTGGGCACGCTGTAGTCTGTACAGCTGCCCTTTGTTCAATATGACAAGCATTCCATTCTCTGACCACTGCACCTTATCTTCCCATCACTCTTTCTCTAAACTCATTCTAATCATGCTTCAAGCAAGTTGGAAACTCCAATCTATTGCCCTTCTTTTTTATTGCCTCTGTCACCTCTGTGCCTTAATATTTTATTTAAAATGAGTTTTTTGGAGACAATATAGTTGGTTCTTTTTTAAGTCTACTTTAAGAGTTTCTTTTCATTTGTTTATTTAGACTTTCCATACTCAACATGGTAATTTATATTGTTGGATTCATAGCTACCATATTGGCAACTGTTTTCATTACCTTTGTTCGTTGCTTCTTTTGCCTTTTTCTTTTTTCTCTTTCATTCTTTGTCTCCTCTAGCTACAAATGAACATTTGATAGGATTCTATTTCTCTCTTTGACATCAATTGTACTTGCTTATGTTTTCAAAATTTTGCCCTAATGTTTGCAACAGACATTTACAACTAATTTAAGTCTCTTTTCAAATACAATATTTCTGCATTGGTCATGCAGTTACCTTATAGTGAGATGTTCCCAGTTCCTTCTTCTTTCTCTTATAACATAGCTGCCTTTCATTTTACTTATCTTTAAATTTTTTTTGTACTGGGAATTGAATTCAGGGCCTCACATTTGCCGGGCAGATGCTATGCTGCTGAGTTATAACCCCTGCCTACTTATCCTTAATTTATAATCATCCAACACATTGTTGTTCTTAAATTTTGAACAATCTATTAGATTAATTGAGAATAGAGAAAAAATATTTAATTTTTGTGATATAATGAAAAAATATATATATACATCATTCACATTTGTGGCACACAACTGTTTTGCAAGCTGTTAAATTAATTTTATTTGTATTTAAGGTAACTGATGAAGCTAACAGACAAAATTATATTTTTATGTAACAAAATGTTGTAATTGATAAGTTTACCATCCACATTTTAAAAAATATTTTAGTATAACCAAAGATTTAACACTTGAATTTTGCCCATTTTTGCAATGTAAAATGTACACATCCATACTGTGTGTCTGTTATGATTTATATCTAGATGTCCCCCGAAAGGCTCATGTGCTGATAGGTAGCACTTTTAAGAATGATAGGATCATGGGTGTGTGGTTCTGGATGATGGATATATGATATGGGATTAATCCTTTGATTGATTTAGCATAGTTCTAGGGGTGGATGATGAAATTACTAAAAAGGGAAGACCAACTCTGGCTATTAGTGGCTCTAACCAATAGGCATGAAGCCTAGACGGCATGAAAAGGAAAAGAAGAAAGAAGGAGGGGCTGGGGATTTGGCTCAGTAGCAAAAGCGCCTGCCTTGCAAGTGCAAGATTGTGAGTTCGGATCCCGGTACCGGAGAAAAACAAAAAACAAACAAACAAAAAAAATTTCAAGAAGAAAGAAGGCTCACTGCCTCCTGCCTTCCATGCCATGGACTGTTTCTCCTCTGCCATGCTCCCCTTACTTGGAGCAGTCTGGCTATAGACTCAAACCTCTACAAAATGTGCACTAAAATAAACCTTCCTTCCTTTAATTTGTGGGTGAAGTATTTTGCCCTAGAAATGAGAAAGTAGCTAAGACAATGTTTTACAATTTTAAAATTTTAGGTAAAATATTTGAATCTCTATAAGGAAAAGCAAGAGTTCTACATCTAAGACAAATGGTGGTACACAATTCTTAAAATCTTTTGTGTCTCTGAAGTGATGTGTTTTGTATGCTAATGAGATGATTGATGGCTGGGGTCTACTTATATAGGCTTACAGTGTGTGTTAGTTCCCAATCACATGGTTAGAATGTTAGAACATTCAGTCCCCTACCCTACCCCTGCCCAAACCTCTGGGGAGAGAAACAACTGAGTATGGATGATGTAATCGACCATGACAACATGGTGACATCTTCATAAAACCCCAAAAGAATGGTTTTGGGGAGCTTTGGATTTGCTGAACATATGGAGGTGTTAGAAAAATGACATAGGCACAGAAAGCATGGAATCTCCAGACCCTGTCTCTCACACCTTGCCTTAGGCATAGTTTCCATTTGGCTATTTAATGTAAGAAAATGTTTTCCAGAGTTTTGCGAGACATTCTAATAAAATAAGCCCAAGAACAGGTTGCAAAAACTTCTGATTTGTAGTCAAGTTGGATAGAAATTATGGCCAGCTTGGGACTTACTATTTGTTATTGGTGTCTAAAGGGGATATGGTCTTAGGGGATCGAGCTCTCTGAACAGTGTCAGAATTGAATTAGATGATAGAACAATTTATTGTGGGCTGCATGAAATGGAGAATTACTTGGTGTGGAATAAACTTCCATACATTTGGTCAGAGAAATGCTCTATGTTGAGAGTGATCAAAGGATAAAAAGTTTGTTTATTCGCAATATAACTTTCTTCTATTCATTCTCTAACACTCTGTCAAGTTTCTGACCTGAAAATTTTCCTTCTTTCTGAAGGAATTTTAAAAAAGCATTTCCTCACTGAGATTTCATCTCACCCCAGAAAGAATGGTTGATTAAGAAATCAACCAATGACAAATGCTGGAGGGGCTGTGGGGAAAAAGGAACCCTTCTTCACTGCTGGTGGGAGTGTAGATTGGTGAAACCACTGTGGAAATCAGTTTGGAGATTCCTCACAAAACTAGGATTAGAAGTCCCACTTAACCCAGCTCTTCCCCTTCTGGGTATTTTTCCAGAAGAATTTAAAACATCATACCACAGTGATATATGTGCACCCATGTTTACAGCAGTGCAATTTATCATAGCTAAATCTTGGAAATATGCCCATAAATGAGGAATGGATAAAATGCCCATCAACTGAGGAATGGATAAAAAAGATATCATATTTTTATACAATGGAGTATTACTTTGCTATATAAAAAGATAAAGTGAAGGTTTTTATAGGTAAATGGATGCAGCTAGAGACCATACTCATAAGTGAAATAAATTGGACCTACAGTCATCGCAGCTATTCCCCATATCATTTTGAATGTTTTTGCTTTTTTTTCTTGTTATTGTTCTTTTTCTTTTACTATTCTCTTTAAAAAAAATTTGAAAAAGAATTTCTTGTGAGGCAGGTCTAGTGGAAATATAATCTCTCAGTATTTGTTTATCCAAGAAATAGTTATTGCTCCTTCACTTTTGTAAGGTAATTTAATTGGATCAGAATTCTAGGTTGGTATTTTTGTTTTAGTATCTTACATATTATATTATACTCCCTTCTTACCTGCACGGCTTCTGAAGAAAAGTCTAATCATTTAATTCTTATTTTTCTTCCTGTGTATATAAGACATTTTCCTTATAACTTTTTTTCTGTATCTTCCTTTTGTCTTCTTTTCCCACAGTTTAAATATTACAGGACTTGATGTGTGTGGTGGACTAATTAATGGTCTTTTAAGTGAGATCACCTGGATGAACTGAGTGGGCGTGATTCTGCAATGAAGACCCATCTGAGGATTGTTGCCAGAACAGCATAAAAGGAGAATGGAAGGGGAAGACTGCATGCTGCTGATTTTCCTGCAGAATCTTGTGCTAGTTTTCCTATGAAGGTGGCAACTTCGCTGTTCTCGTTGGAGGAAGAGCTCCTTCCTGTCACCTCCCTGTCACCTAGGATGGGTGTTCTCTTCAGGGGAGCTCTGATCTTTACCTTGAGCACTGCTTCATGGCTCCAGGCAGATCCCTCATCCTGCTAGTACAGATCCTTTACTTGGCCAACCCAGACTTTCTAGCTTCCACCACTAACTTTGGGCCTCCCTGGGGCAAATCTTTGATACAGACTTGCATAAGACATTGTCATAGGCTCTAGGCCTCCAGCTGGACTTGTAGAAGACATTGCCCAGGGATTTAGGCCTTCTGCTGGATTCTCTGGGTCTCTAGCATGAGGACAGATCTTTTGCACTCTTCTGCATTTAACTTATTGGGTGAATATTATAAAATAATCTTATAAATCATGTGCCCTATATTAAATCTATTCCCTTGCAAAATCACTGATTACAGTAGTGTATTTGTGTATATAATATGCCTTGTGTTCTCTGATTTCCCTGAACCTATGATTTCTTGTTTGTCAATAAATTTGAAAATTTTGAAAAGAATTTCTGCTGTTCTTTTCTCAAGAACATTGTATCTCTGAGGTCTAATTTGCAGTTTTCAGTGAGGGAGACTTAAATATCTTGCACTGCCTTTATTCCTAAAGATTTTTTAATTTTTAATGGAATTTTTAAAATCTCTTTTTCTAACTGTTTATTGTAATTATAGAAAATCCAAACTCTGTGCCCTGCAGCCTTGCTAAGTCAGACATTTGAATTAATCATTTTTTTACATTGTTATTTCACAAAGGTTCTTTACATAAACCATTGTTTGTGAACTTGTGCAGATTTATTTACATTGAGTATATTCTCAGTTGTTCCATTATAAAACAAGAGATGGCATCAGTCCATCAATCAGAAGAGCCCCCTTCTCTCTCTGTATGTGGTCCCAAACTCTTTGCCCTGGTGGCCAAGATCATATATATGAAGACGAGGTTGCCTTGTCCCAAGGCGAGCGCAGAGAACACCCAAGGCCACTATGAGCCTCGCTACTGATCACAGAGTAGGTCCTGAAGTTTGCAGTGGTCAGAAGGCTTCACACTCTGCTTTCCTCAATCCATTAAGTTTGTGCTCAGGCTAGTTCCAATGCTAAGATGGATTGAGCACTTCTGAAATGAATGGATAGGATACTCTCCCCTAAACAAGTACTCTTTCGGCGTTTGCCTGGTGTCTGAAATGCCCCTTTCACCTTTCATTCCTTTGGGTTAAGGCACTGTCTCTTCCTAACAAGCAAACCAAATTTAGATTGGACTAATAAATCTTTGTACCTGGAAGAATTTCAGACAAGGGTGGTGACATTTGGTCATTGTTAGTGATTATAACCTCCAGGTGAATTCTTTTCTTTAGATCACCAGAGAGGTTTAGAGTTCAGTGATTTAAAATCAACACAACAATTTGACAGCATCAGAATTTGACAGTAGCTTCTTAACTTTAAATGTTTGCAGGTGTGTATTTGTTAATTCTGCTTTTCTAAGGGCATGTGGTTAGTTACATAGTTTAAGATAATTCTAATAGCAGGTCATCCATACTTCTTTATGTTGGATTCAAGGTACTTCCCTCGTGACTAAAGGCTGAAATGATGACTTACCATGGAGCTGTTGAGTCAGATAGACCTCCTCTTCAATCTTGCTTTCTCAATCATTAATCTTTTGGAAGTAAATTAGTCTCTCTAGGCCTCCATTTCCCCACCTGGGGAATACGGGTAGTAATAGCTAATCTGAATACCAGAGCTCCTCAGTCTTGACAGTAATGACATTTTGGACTAGATAATTCTCTATTGTGGTGGGCGGCTAAGATGTTTAGCAACATCCTTGGTCTCTACCCTCTCAATACCAGAAGGACTCTCCTTTCTTAATTGTGACTGTCTTGGTTACTTTTCTCTCATTGCTGAGACAAAATACCCAATGCCCAAAATGAAGGAAGGAAGGGTTTATTTAGCTTACAGTTTGTGGAGGTTTCAGTCCATACTTGGCTGGCTCCGAGGCAGAAGATAAAGCAACAAGAGGAAAGGGGGGAATGGCAGTGCGAGCAAGCCTCTTTCCATCCCTTATATTGTAAGAAGGCTACCCCCACCCAGGGGCTGGCACTCACATAGTTAACCTTCTAAACTTCTCACACTGACACAATGAACAGCATCCTAGAGCAGGAAGGGCATGTCCTTTGCACCCCAGGATGTAGAACTGCTGAGTCACTTAGCCAAACCTCTAGACTCCCCAAGTTGACACAATGTATCAACCATAACAGTGACAACCAAAATATTTCTGGGCAGTGCCATTTTCCCCAGGAGGCAAAACCATGCAGGTGGAGCTCTACTACCACAGGCACAAACAATTATGTGTTCAGCAACTTCACACAGTGTCTGGCACAGCGAGACCACGTGACTGTTAGCATTACCACTGTACTTCTCTCCCAGCTCTTTTCAGATGCAGGCATTGCCTCTTGAGGATAACCTTTGTCATCACAACTTTGGGAGAAGGGTTGGGAACAAGCAATGGATTTGCTCCTCAATTCTTCTTAGTTATTCAAAGGGGTTTAAATTGGCAGCAACCCCACTGATATTTCAAGGCTGCCTTGCATCCTGCATTTTCCTTTGCATTTTCAGTGGACTCATTTGCAAATTTACAACCTCATGAAAAAATAACATATATTACATTTGATAGCTGTGATTTTCTTAGTGAGATAAGGTGCTGAAATCAAGCCCAAACAGGACCACAGATTGCTGACTATGGCCCACACAGGACCACAGAAAGTAGTCCAGAGTAGAATTTTAGAGATCTTGGTTAGAAAGCAGTCCCCAAGAAATGAGGAAAGTGAATGACAATGTCCACTTATGACCATGGCTCCTGCCCTCCAGTACAGGTAGTGGAAGAAAGACATACCCCAGAAGCAACTGGAGAGTGACTGAATGCAGAGTGCCCTGCAAAAAGAGGAGTATGGAGTGCTGTTATGCTTCTGATGGTGGCTTTCTAGGTCTGAGTTGGCTGGGCCTGCCTGCCTGCAAGTGAGCTCAGGGTCTGTGCTGAGTGACTCACTCTGGCCACCTAGTGGAGGTGTGGCTTGGGCTTCGTCCACCACATTCTCCCTAGCATGAGCAGACCTGGGCTTTGATTTAGAAATCATGACCACTGTGATGTTAAAATACAAGTTATTTTGGAGGAAAAGCCCCATGCAGAGGGGGCTTGGTTCTAATCAGGGACTCTGTTTTTCATAAGCTCTCTTGGGGACTCCCATAGACACTCTTTCTTATAAGCTCCACATGAGTCTCAGACACGTTAGTAACTTGGAAGGTCTGTGTGTTGAGTGGCCACTTGGCGCTGGATTCACCTAGCAGAAACTTTTGATAAAAATGACATCATGCTGTCAGTACACGATTTAGTCCTAAAACACATAGCTAAGTGCAATGCTAGGTGATTCTGTCATTGTGTGAACATTACAGCATGCACTTATACAAAGCTAGGTGGTATAGTTCATCCTTCTATGTGATCTCTTGGGAACTCAAGGATTGGTGAACTCAAGATGAATGAGGCTACTGCCAACATTACACAGGGTGTTTGTTCCATTACAATCAACATTTTTAAATGAGTAGTATACTCTAAAATAATGATAAAAAGTATAGTAAATACATGAACAACCAACATTGTCACTATTTTTGTGTGTTATACATTATCATATGTGCATTTATCTGACAGTCTGAGCAGTAGGTTCATTTACACCAGTATCACACAAACATGTGAGGAATGCTCTGTGCTATAATCTTGCAATGGCTATAGCATCACTAGGGGTAGGGGTTTTCAGCTCTATTATAATCTCATGGGACATCATCATATACGAGGTCCATCATGGCACCAGTGGCATATGGGATACACGCCTCTGCTCATATTAAAGATAAGAAAACTGAGTCTCCAAAAGGCTGATGGTGGTGTCTACACATGGTGGATCCAAGCTCAAGTCCATGTGACTACAAAATCCATGTTTTCTTTTTCATCCTCTATTTTTTCCCCATATCCAAGCAAAGGCTATGTTATGTCTTGTTAAATGAGGAAGCCCAGCTACAAGATTTCAAATGAGGAACAACTCTCCCATGGACTAACAGAGGTGGGACTTAGGCTTGTCCATGCACCCAGTGCTTTTTACCTTTTTCCTCTCGGAGGATCCTTAAGTTTAAATTTCATCTCAAACCTTCCTAGTGAGTCCCGTTTGACCTTCTGTGGGTGGAACCTTGCCCTACTAGCTAACTTACCTCTATAAAACCTGCCTGATCAAAGCAAGGCAGGTAGTCCTTCAATCATGTCTGAGTCTCAGCTAGGCAGGGCCACTTAAAGGCAGTACAGAAATGGAACTTTCCCCTCCAGACCCTCCTTCCCAAGCCCAGGCCTGTTTGGAGGTAGTGTTTTCATCCCAGATGCTGTAGGATCCTCTGGCCACTTCAAGTATGCCCTGAATCCTTCACAGTCAAGTGCTTTGCTATAACCTGGAGATATAAGGCAAAAAGCTCTTCCTAATGTTTGTTCCCGAGAAGTCCACAGACAAAGTGAACAAGCTGAATAACCATCAGAGTTCACTGGCCTCACTTCCAGAATTGGGCCTGAAATTCTGGAGCTGAAGGGCTGCTTGGATAAGACAAGGCTCAGGTAGGGGATTAACTCCACTAAAGTAGTTGAACCTGACGTAGCTGAGTAATAAGTAACCCTCTCCCCGTATTCCATGTTTTCAAGATCCTAGGCACTGTGGAGCCCTTCCAAGGAGGAACTAATCCACGCTTGCTTGCCTGGACATGTGGCCAGACCCCACTTGTTCATTGATGAGCACACCATTGGCCCCCACACCAGCCACACTGCCCTGATGAATTTGCTTGTAAGGAAGTCTGGCGCTTGTCCTCAGAGGTAAAATCGATCCCTTGCTCTATGCTGTTGATCTGGCTGGTTTATACACAGCTTGCAACCTTACAAATCATTGCCTAGCATCGACCTCGGTGCTGTCAAACCTGCTTATCTGACTGGGAAGGCTGGAGGAGCCAGGCCATAAAATTAAATTAAATTACTGCATGAACTAGGGTGGTAGTGACAATGCGCTGGAATTATAACCCAGAGAATGATGAGGGAGGTTTATGGTGCCCAATGAATATCTACAAAGTCATTAGTCAAAAGGCTCCTGTTTTCCCTAGTGTCCAGGCTGAATATCACCCCTTGCTGGGCTTAGCAGCACTGGTATCCTCTTCACACAGTTCTTCTCAGCTTAAAAGAATTGGTGTATTAGACAGTCTTGGGTCCAGCCAGTTGAACCCTTTCGTCTTACAGATGCTCAGAGAGGCGTTGGGCTCCTCACTGTCAGAGTGTGCTGCTGACAAATAAATATTCCAACTTAGGTCCCTTAGCTTAGTCTAGTGTTCCCCTTCCTATGCTATCATTTTGGAACAGTTTCCAAGACATGAAGATGGATTCTCACACCACTGTGAACTGACACTTTAAGGGCAAAAGCAGGTGACAGGAGAGAGTCAGCAGTGAGGAGGTTTTGGTAATTTTCACTGCATTCCATTCTGAGATGCAGAAGTCACTCTGCACAGAACTCCCAGTTTGGTGAGATCCAGATGTTCTACTCTTAACTAGCGACATTCTACACCAGTAAATACATTTCCTGCTGGTCTCAGTCTTTGGCTGGATCTCAGGAACATGCAACAAGCCTGTAAAAATGCCAACCTCAGTGGACCAGAGTTTCCCAGGGAAATGACATGTAAGCACAAGGTCTCCAGAACAGATGAAGTTCATGGAATCCTGGGAAAGGGCATGGAAATGTCAAGAAGACAGAGCAGTTAGTACCTGGGGCAATAGAGAGGACTTCTAGGTGGAGGTATTGCTCGGGCGGGAGAACTTTCTAGGATGTATGAAATGGACTGCTCATCATCTTCTGATATTGCTTCTCTTTCACAGTGTATTGCTTCTCTACTCAATCTGATTGACTTTCTTAAAGAGTGGAATAAAACCTTTCCTTGTACATTTCTGGCTCTTCATCAGTACAGAACTCAAGTCTACATGTACCCATTAGATGGACAAAGTGAATGGATCAATTGGGCTTGGCCAGATACAATGATCACGGGTTTCAGTCGATCTCATCATAGGTTAAGTGGAGGTGATCTTGTTTACCTTGAAGGATCACTGAGTTTTGGGGGGGATATTTTAATTAGAAAAAGCCTCTAGGATAGTTCTTGGTGTATGGGTGGTAACTATTCTGAGTGGCAGGCACTATTACAGGGATTCCAGTGCTCAGAGGTTGTCCATATTCTGTCAGCTTCTGTTCTCACACCCTTGTTTCCTATTAGGGCTACTGAAACATACCTACAAAGTCATTAGTCAAAAGGCTAGTTTTCTTTTTCTTTCAAGAAGTAGCAAGTCACCCCAGCCTCCTGCACTCCCGGGAGCAGCCTGGTGAGACACTGTCTGTGAAGATGTTCTGATGGGTCTCAGCACTAAGGAGGCTGTGGAAGAGCAGCCTCTGTCCTCAGATGTGGTGTCCTGCTTGTGGCCTGGGTGCCATCAATCCCCACCAGGCTTTCTGTCTTTGAGGGGCTAGGGTCAGACTTCTTAAATTTAGCTAGATTTTGCATAAAACACTACATGTGAGATTTAATTCATGATGACTGCAAACAGTTCTGACTGTGTTAATATCTGTGAAAGGAGAAACTGTGGGAAAAGCATGAGTTTTTCAGTTATTTAGGGCTGGGTTCAATCCTAACCCTGTTGCTCAGAAATAGAGAGGTTTTGAAGAGGAAAATAGAGAGTAAATCTTTTAGAGTTAAATTTCCTGCAACTAGCTACTCCCCTGAGTCCTCCTGTCTTCCACCAATGCCAGATACATATTTCCCTTATCTAACTGCCTGTACCCTGAACTCATATGCTATCTGAAGCACTTGCTTCCCACAGCTCTGAGCTTGCCCCCACCCTGAACCTGTATGCTTCCCATAAGTCTGAGCTTGCTCAGAGTTTGAATTTGTCTTAGTATGCAACATATATCATGTAGTTTTCTTTTTGGCCAATCAGTAAAGATAAGGCAAGATATAACCAATCAATAACCCCCAACACTCTGCTTCTTTAACAAACCCTATGTGTCGTAGAGCACCAGTGATCAGGGCCTGATACTTTTGGAATGAATCCCTATCAGAGCCCGTTGACATTAAATACATCTGCCTCCACATCCTGGGTGACATTTCAGTGTTTCTGTTTGCTGCTGTAGTTTTGGGCAGTGCCTTAACCTTAGAGATTTCATCTACAAAGTCACGGTATAAACACTGACTCTGTAAGATCCTTGTGAAGATTATGTATACAAAGTTGTTCCTAGGTATCCGCAGGTGTTGGTTCCAGGACCCCAAAATTGAAATTCTAGGATACAAAAATCTGAGGATGTTTAAGGCCTTCTTGTAAAATGGCATAGTATTTGCATATAACAAAGTTCATTCGCCTATATTCCTTAATTCATCTCTATATTAGTTATAATATGTAATATAAGGTAAGCCACTGCTTCACAATATTGTTCAGGGAATAAAACAAGGAAAAAGTCTGTACTGAACATGTATAGACACCATTTAAAAATGTGTTTGTAGTCCATGCTGTTTGAATTCAGAATACAAAACCTGTAGGTACTGCTGGCTGACTCTACCTAGCTCATAAATACTGAGGGGACCACTTCCTCTGTCCTCCCTGAATGTCCTCAGGGCAAGATGCTGTCCACTGGGTCCCCTTCCATAAACCTTGCTGGAGCTTTGCACAACTGAAAATCACCCACAATCAGTCTGTCCACAGGGTGGCTGATGAGGGTCCACTGGGGGCTGGGTCTTGAGTCAGGCCTCTCTCAGATGTCTCAGAGTTGCTCCTACCCCCACTTGTGGATGAGAACATTGGATGGGGGTCTGGTGGCCTGGCTTTGATGTGACCTGTCCATCTCCTCATGGGCATGGGGCAGCTGGATTCTGCTCCTGGCTTTGGCTACCTTGGCATAAACAAAGTGAGTTTCTGTGGAAGAAGTGGACAGTGATGAGGAAAACTTTGGCAATATCAATTAGTTTTGAAAATTGTTCATTTTTTTGTCTTTTTTTTTGAGACAGGATCTTGCTATGCAGTTCAGGCTGGACTTGAAGTCACTTTGTAGCCCAGGCTGGCCTCAAACTCACAACGATCCTCCTGCTTCAGCCTCCGGAGTGCTAGGATTACAGGTGTTTGCCACCATTCTTGGCTAGCTTTTTTAAAAATAAGGAAATAGGAACAAAATCCACAAAGAAAAAAATAGAAATATTTCAGAAAAGCTCTAAGAGTATCATGTTTTCATCATTGTGGTTATGACTTTGGAAATTTATGTGTGTGTATAGGGAATCATAGCTAGGGGTAGGGTTCTTAAATATATGTCTTGGAGAAGGAATACTGAACTATGTGGATAGCTATACCTGTTCTGCCACTTACCACCTGGGGAAAACTTGATATTTCAAAACTTCTCTGAGCTTCAGACTCCACATATCTGAATGAGAATATTTTTCCCTTGTTTATATATCATAGGGATTTTCCTTTGTCAATATTTATCTACCTTATTCATTTTAATGACTATGTAATATATTCCCAAGTATTGATGTATCATAATTTATTTAACAATTCTCACAGTGAAGGTTGCTTCTCATTTTTTTCCTGTCCAAAACAATGCTGCAAGGAAATAGCTTATCCATAAATCTATGTAGAGTTTGGAGAGCATTTTTCTGGAATAGATTTGAAGTAATTGAACTGCTGATTAAGTGACAAGAACACATATTTTCATAGTTTCTACAAATTGTCTATGAAGAGTGCTGTACTTGATTTACACTTCCTCTACCTATATAGTTCAATTCCTTATAACATTGCAAGTTATATAATATCTTCTCTATTTGGAAGACAAGGAGCTGGAGACATATTAAGTAACTTTCTCAATGTCACACAGGTATCCTATGAGCTAAGGTAGATTTGCCCAAGGCAAGCTTGTTTTCACTCACTCTGTGCCAGACAGCTCCTCTTAGCATCCATCCATCTTATGGTCCAGGAAGTTAGGGTTCATTCATGGAAGCAGGAGGGAAGTCAGCAGGGATTCTGCAGAAAAAACATTAGGATTGGAATAGTAACAGCATGGGCTTCATTGTATAAGTAAGTCCACAGTGTAAAGAAGTCATTTGTTAAATTGTTTTCATCAAATGTTGGTTAGATAACAAATGATATTTGCAGAATATGTGTGCTATAAAATAATGACACAATAAATAATATTGCCCAACATCATTTAAGAAACACATACTACTATCATAATCTTTGCAACTCCTGTGAATATTTGTCCTTGTTTTCATCTTTTCTCCTTCCCTAAGCTTGACCACTATATTGAATTTTTTTGTTTATAATTTGCTTGCATTTTCTATAACTTTGATCATTATGACTGAATCCCTATACATTGTCTCAAGAATATACATTGCACAACTTCGGGAGTCATTTATGTACATGGGGCAGTATGGCTCGAGCACAGCTCTCACTTGTATCTCCCAAAAAAAGAGTATAGTGCTTAGAGTTGCAAATTTGAAACTTTATTTAAGTAGGATCCTACTATATGCATTCATCTGCAATTTGCTTTATATCATTCAGCATACTCTCCTGAGAGAAAGTTACCATATGCTTATGGCTGTAGTTGGTTTGTTTTCACTGCTGTATGGTGTTACACGGTATAAATGAATCAAAATCCTTACAGATTCTCCTGTCACTGGGCAGTTGGCTTGCTTCTGAGGTTTTGCTGTTATAGACAGTGCTGCTATGAACATTTTGTAGAAACTCCCTGGAGCATATCATGTCATCCTGTGAACAAGTGTTCCATGCATTACTAGGAAAGGCATTCCTATCTCTTGGAAAACACATCTTCATTTTTACTAGAGAATGCCAGATTGTTACCCTGCAGCAATAGATGAGTTTTTCCTAGTATCCTTGCCAAAATTTGACATTGTCATAATTGGGAAATGTTGCCAGTCTGTTGGATACAAAATGGTATCTAACAGTGCCTTTAATTCACCTTTTCTAAGGTGAAGAATGGCTAAGAATGAGCAACTTTACACACTTTTATTAACTATTCTTTTTTGTGTGTGAAGTAGTCCATCAAATCTTTTGTGCATTTCTCTTATGGATGATCTTTGCCCTATAAATTTGTTAGTTTATTAAGTATTTTGTATTTTCATTCTTTGCCAATTATGTATGTTGCAAATATATTTTTAATCTGTGATTTATCATCATTAAAAAGTAGCTTATAATAAACTGAAGTTCTCAGTTTAATGTTTCCATTCATTTTTTCTTTGATTTTCCTTTTGTAAATCTTAAGAAATGCATTTTTATCTGAAATTTCAAATACTCTTCAGTATGACTTTCTAAAATGTAGTTGTATGCTACACATTTAAATCTTTAAAGCATTGAAATTAATTTTTATGTATTATCATTGTTTTTTTTTTTTTTTTTTTTTTTTTTTTTTTTTTTTCTCCGGTACTGGGAACCGAACTCACGACCTTGCGCTTGCCAGGCAGGCGCTTTTTGCCACTGAGCTAAATCCCCAGCCCCTATTATCATTGTTTATGAGGTAATATTTCAATTTCTTTACCTCTTCTTCATGTAGAGCGCTGATTTTCCTGAGATAGATTATTGGAGAGCTCATGTTCCCTCTATTGTTGTTATACAGCAAGACTTAGTCAGTCTACTACGTCAATGTATCCCTGCACAAATGCCAAAGTTTATTAATTTTCATACCTTTTAAATAGTCTGATGAGGTAAGAGCCCTTCATCACCACCCACCCCCTTCCCTCTTCATAAGCACTTGGTGAGTGCTGGTATTAAAGCCTTCCTTATACTATTCTCTTCAGAAATTTTCAAGTACTACAAAAATAACTCAATTTGAGGTGGGTTTTCCTTGAATTGCGCAGATATTTGTACATTATCCAAATGTTCAAGCTGTTGAGTCTTCTTATGATCCTTACTTTCTTTGACTCTTCTTATTGTCCTTAAATATAGTTTTATACTTTTTTTAAAAAATAAAAAGCTGAAAATTTTATTTTTTTGAATTTTTTTTAAAGAGAGTAGTACATGAGAAACAAACAAACAAAAAAATAGAACAGTAGCAGCATACCAGTATCACGAATATAAACAAATCAAAGCAAGAACATTCAAAATTATACAGGGTCTCAAGACAAATTAATACAAATCAGCAGTGGTTGTTACATTGCATATCGCTACTCTCAACTGCATTGCTCAGATTATCAGATGTAAGAATGAAAGATTGCTGAAACCATTAAAGAGAATAAGAAAATAATTCTTCGATAAAACATTAGAGATAATACAGAGTTTCACTAGACAAGATGGTAGGAGTTCATCGTTGTAATTCTATTGCATATTGTTACCTTCAAATCAGTTGCTCAGACCACCAGACACAAGCATGCACAGTCAATCAGAACATAAAAAATTGTGAGCATTAACTGTTCATTTCAACACACTATCAGACAACAGCAATACAGTCATCGCAAAAGCTGAAAATTTTATAATTTCAGGGAATTCAAATAGTTATCTTTTGCTTTATTATAGTTTTAAAATGTTTGCTATTACTGTATATAAATGATTTCTAAATCATCCAGCTATATTAAATATATTCATTAATTTAGCACTTAAACGGTCACATTATCTATAACCTCTCCCTCTCTCCCTTCCTCCTTCCCCCTCTTTCTTTCTTCCTCTTTTCTCCTTCTTTTGTTCTGACCCTTATATGTTTCATTTTCTTGCCCTTTATTATTGAGAAACCCTTGACTTTTGCTGTTCCTATAGAAGAGCTATGGCGAACCTTTTAGAGCTTTCAACGACAAGAAACAGGGGGCTGTGGCATGCACATCACAGATTCACCACCATTGATATGGGAGGATGCTTCAGTCTATTAAATATAGTGCTTTTTTTTTGTTTGTTTGTTTTCTGGTACTGGAAATCGAACTCAGGACTTTTGCGCTTGCCAGGCAGGTGCTGTGCCGCTGAGCTAAATCCCCAGCCCCCCTGTTTTAAATTATTTGCATATAAATTTTTACTAGTTTAAGGAAATTCACAACTAGTTTTACTTTTCTAACAATTTATTTTCTAAACATAGAAAAAATTTTCTTTTTAGCCCATAAAATTTTCATGTGTGTTCTCCTTTGAACTTATTCATGTGTGTTCTCCTTTCACGTGTGTTCTCCTTTCAACTCCTTTGAATATAGAACTTATATAAGCCAGTTTCTAATACTCTTAACCCTGCGCCTCTATGGGCATCAATTATTCTTTTTCTGCCTATTTTGGGTTCTGTTTGCTAACATTATTTACATTTTTCTCATTTAAACTCATGAGTGAGATAGGTCTATAATTTTGTTTTGTCCTAAAATGAGTTGTAGAGTATTTACATAGTTTTTTTCTTCTAGAATGTTTGTGTATGATTGGGATTATTTACCACTTAAAAGTTTGGAGCAATAGAGAAAACTGTATGAGACTTGCACTTTCTTTACAGGAATATTTTTAATTGGTGGCTTAATTTGTTGAAAAATTATACTCCAAGAAATTTGTGGAGTTTCATTCTTATAACCAGTTTCTGCCAGATATTGGAGCAGAACTTTTGTGTTTTTCCAGCAGGCAGCTTGGGTGTCATTAATCAGAAGTTTAGTGATATTTTGTGCTGAGAACTAGCAAGGTCAACTAAAAGGGCTTTTCCAAAGAGGGTAAACAAAGTTTTGAAGTGCTGGGAAGGTCAATTGACTTTGGAGTCCCAAACTTGGGTCTTTCCTTTTAAAGGCAAAGAGACACTGGCAAAGGCACAAAAAAGCATTCTTTAGGTCCAGGCAGGTGTTCCAGGAGGCTGTGAAAGGCAGAAGACTGAGGCCATGTATACAAAGGGCAATTGTGGTGGCACTGGCAGCTTAGAGACCTTAAACTGGCTTTACAGTTTAAGAGGTGTATTTTAGCAGTTTGACAGTCTATAGACATTTTGCAGTTTTCAAGGCTCATTTTTATCTTTCTCAAAGGACCATGATGGAGCTGAAAGGGACAGAAAAACAGGCTGTCCTGGAGCCAAATATGTTGCTAGCACCTCCTCAAAAATAGTAGGAGAGTTTCCAAATCCTTCTGGCAATTGAGTAACAGTCCATAAAGTGTTTAAGGGTTGGGCACTGCAGAATGCAAGGTGATAGCTGCATTGTGGATAATACAGAGATCTTGCCCAAGGTGATTAATAGTCTATCAGGCTGATGTGTGGCTGCATGCCTGTTTATGCTTCCCATGACATCTGACAGCAGCAGGGGTCTTGGTGAGGCGACATGGTTGAGGGCCAGGCCTGGAGACAAGTCTTAAGCCCATATGTCCAGGAGGAGAGTTTTCAGAATGTCAGGATTGCAGTTATCTGTCACAGGCTGATGCTTCCTCTTAGGGAAAATTAAATTTGAAAGTGCAGGGTTAAATGAGAAGAAGGCTGTCTGACTTGGTGTAAAGGAGACAGTCACTTCTAACTTGAAGAGGAGGTCTTTTCCCAGAAATGGTACAGGGTCTGACTTATACAGGAATTCATGTTGGGTGAGATGTCCTCCAAGGTTGTAAGTTTGTGTGTGGCAGAAGGGTGAAAGTAAGAATCCCAGTTACTCTGGAGATGGTAACTTTTTGACAGAGGGAAGTTTTAAAGGCAGACAGTTCTGTTTCATTGTCTACCAGTAAAGTCACAGGTTTTCCCCTGACTTTTGCAGTGACCATGGGCTTTCAGGGGCCCAGTTTGATAGAGTTTGGGTTTATCCTATCAATCCAGGTGCAACAGGATGAGGAGAGGTTCAGGTTGAGATGGGCCTGGGGACTCAGCTTTCTTGAAGATGGAGGGGATATTTCTTTCTGTGTTTGTAGCCCTTATAACTCATAGCCAGATGGTATGGCCATCTATCAGTCTGGATTTTCTTATGGAGATCAGATATTTTTCTTTTATCAGGTTTCTGGGTAACAGTGGTTGACAGATTTTTTACCCCCATTTTTGTGGTCTTTGAGAAACACTTGACTGGGTTGTTTCTAGGCAAGGTGACCTTTGGAAAGGCCATGGTAACTCATTCATCAGGGCTGACAGTACAATTTTTCTTCAGTCAAAATGTCAAAATCCTCAAAAGGATTTGCAGACAGTCATCTTGGGTGGGAGCTAGATGATGTCATCTGACCTGGACAGGAAGCAGAAGGCTCTAGAGGGAGGGGGGTCTCAGTGGCCAAATACAGACAATGGCTAGCTGGAACCAGTTCATTTGGCAGGATGGGAGTGGGGAGTGCAGCTGTAGGTGTTCACTGCATCTGTGGCAGCCGACAAAGGTGTCAAGGTGGCGTTCTCAGGAAGAAAAGGCCTCTTTTTTCCTTTTTCTTTCTTTGAGACACGGAGTGGTTTTGTTCCATTTTTAACTCCCTAGCAGTAAAATGGATGGGTAACTTTATGTCTTAAACCTGCAGTTTCCTTAAAGCTAATTTCCTCAAAACTAGAGTTTTCTCATCTCTTTTCTCCCTATCTTCATGTTTTCTATCTTAGCTCAGCCTAGGCTTTAACTCTTGCATGTTAGAACCATAAACTTGTGGCTTTTCCAGGCTGGTGTGGTAGCTGAGGGTCTAGCAGGTGGCCCTGTTGCCATGGATCCACTTGGTATTGCTCTGTAAGTGACTCTCCTGGTGGCCCGGACTCCACAGTTCTGCTGATTGTTGTTCTCACAAGAGTTGTGTATGGCCGTCTTGGACATCTAGGTGGAGGCCGCCATGCACCTTCTTTGCCTGCAGGATCAGCGCCTTGTGGATGTCTTCACCACTCACTGCTGTGCTCCCAGAAGTGGTGAGCCCACTGCAGCCACAGCTCGGGTGGCCTGAGAAGCACTGTGCTGGAGCAGAGAACTCAGACAACCCTGAGCAGC
Source organism: Chinchilla lanigera (assembly GCF_000276665.1). Lineage (NCBI taxonomy): Eukaryota > Metazoa > Chordata > Mammalia > Rodentia > Chinchillidae > Chinchilla > Chinchilla lanigera. Next base: position 3,819,302 of record NW_004955459.1, read on the forward strand.
AAGTCCTAAGTTTCCACAGGCCCTCAGGTCCCTTCCTTTAAAGTATTCTGTCCACGGAGCCGTCATGCTCTTGGCCTGTGATGGGCATGTCAGTCTTGAAGACCGCTGTGTACCTTTGGGGTCATCCTTCTTTTGTCTTCATGAACAGCACCTGGCTTCCTTCTACCCAAACTAATTGCTCTATCAAACAGTCACTTGACCACACCTTTGTTCTTCTCTCCTAAGCATTTTTGAAGTTTCTTTACATGGCCAGGCCCTATGTTTTCCAAATCTCTATCTTCTGTTACCCCGTTGGTAGTGCAAGGGGTTTAAAAATATTTACTTTTGTGAAAAAATTAGCATATGCATTACAGGCAACAGAAACATATAAGACATAAAGAGCAAATTCATTGTCATTCACTGCCATAAGCAGATCAGTCAGTCCTGTTTTAGGTCCTCTGTGTCTACACACTGTATGCCATTTTGTGTGACTGAAGTCGAACTGTGGTCCACATTTTCCCACACATCATGAATATTCACCAATTCAAAATCCCAAAGTTACAAGGCTGTTTTTGATAACCAAGAAAACACTACATGAGCTAACTCTGTCAGGAAAAAATTGTAATCTGGCCTCTCTTGGGGACAAGTTTCACTAAAGATAAAAATGGCAACAGGACTCTAGATGGAAATTTTGGCAGAGTTACAATTAAAATACTGCATTTCCCTAATGCTCAATTTAAAAATGAGAAATAAAGCAACACAGTACATCAGACCCAATGTTTCTGAGAATTACCATATCTCTACTATAGAAATATTAGCAAGAAGGTATGTTCCCACTGAATTACTAATGTATTTCTATAATACATCCAGAAATGAACACACATTCTCAGCTGTCACCAAAATGTAAATTCTGAACACACTGTGTGCTTCCTCCTGTTTGCCCCTCCACTGCCAGCCCAATAACAAGTCCTGAGACAGTGCTTAGAGATGATATAACAATTACCCATCCAACATGTATTTTTTCTACTGAACTTTTAGAAAGATAATTATGAACTGGTGAATTCTCTAGCTCTACCTTTTACCACGCACCATCACCTCAACACATAGATGCAGCTTAGAAGTTGTGCACGGTAAATACAAGTATTTTACCACAAATACACATACAGACGTACGGTTATAATCTAACCCATCTCCCAGATATGGAGATACTAACAGAAAGCCCTTGTCCTCACCCTCTTTTCCCCTCTTACTCCAGTGACCAAGCTTAGGACCATGTCTGGCTCCAAGAGGCTGCTTTAGCAGAGGTGAAACACTGTCTTCCAGAAGACAGCCCTTAGGAGTACTCTTCTGCCGTAAAGAAGGTTAAACTTGAACAACTTGTAGGAAAATAGATACACCTTGAGACCACAGTGTTAAGTGAAATAAATTATACACACAAGTTTAAATAGCACATGGTTGCTCTTATAGGAGAAGCCTAAAATATAAAGAGCAAAATTAAAGATAGATAATAGGAAGTAAGGAGATAGACCTTTCTCGAGTAGGAATGGGGTCAAGAGATGGAGAGAGGAGTAGGAACGGAAGGTGAAGTGGATGAAAACAGAACTAAGGTGTGTTAGGTGGGGGCGCCAGCTCCAAACAGGAATGTAAACATCATGGGCTGCAAACACAGACTAACAAAAATAAAAGCCAAAAAAGGACATTTATATAGGAATTCTTTTGTTATTTCTAACATAATCTGGGTACTAGGGCTTGTCCTTTAATACTCAGCAATATTAAGTGAAGTGCCTACGGAGCAATGGGGAGACAGTCTGAACCAATTTAACAGGCTAAGAACCTTGTCTCTCTGCATACCCCTCTCGCAGCCGGCAGAACAGGTCAGCAGTCTCTTGAAGACAGCCAGGATAACAATTCTGTTCTCAGAAAACAACCACTGCTGGGGAGTAACAAAAGATACTTCTTTTTTGTTTTGTTTTTGGTTTTATTCCTGTACCAGGAATTGAACTCACAATCTTGAGCTTGCCAGGCAGGCGCTGTGCTGCTGAGCTAAACCCCCAGCCCCTAACAAATGATACTTAAAGAGCATTACTTTAGCGCTTGACTTCTACACACATGCACTTTTACTTATCTAGAAAGACTAGAATTTCCAAAAGGGACTTAAATTTCTCATGATAGATGGCAGCACTGAATAAACTGCACACATATTAACAAAGGCTATTGTTTGAAAGTGTCTTTTAAGTAGGGGCATTCTACCCTGAAACACTCCCCCTTCTCAGCTCTATCAATCCAGGGGACAGATAGAGGCATATGTAACACCTAGAGGTGACTTTAACAATTTCACCTCCTACTTGGTTTTAGGAACAGTCTTCCTATGAATTTTAACACAAAACATACTCAACTTGCTCTTTTACTAACTCTACTTTTGTCATACAGTGGCAATCTCGTTAGCATATAAAAAGACTAGGTGCTGTAAATTAGGACTCTTGTCCCTTCTATATAATTTTCCATACAGCGAATAAAACAAAATGCACAGACATAAGGGACAATGATCTATCGTGCTTCACCAAAACCCACACTGATGTAAAGCCCTTTGTACTTCCTCTTCCTCCCTACTCAGCCCAAGTATAAAAAAGTGCACTGCTCAAAGAAGAGCTTTGCTCACTCTACTTCCCACAGACTGCATTTCATTGTGAATTTTAACAAAATGGTATATACAAAGTGTGTCATTTACTACCTCTGCTTTTTCCATACTTTATCAAAGTCTAAACATCTAGAAAGGCTAGATGCTTCAGATAGGAATTCAAGGCTGTTCACATATGCAGGGTGGTGTTGAATAAATTACACACATGTGACAATGGTTACATTTGAAAGTGTCTGGTAAGTAGGAGGACTCTGGCCTAGAATTCTTCCCATTCTTTTCCTCCCGTACCACATGTGATACAGGCCCTGATGTCACTGCAGACAAATGCAATGCATGACACACAAAGACAATGGCTAAGCTGAATTTTCAAGCGCACACTAACAAAACTACTTTTGCAGTTTATTCCCTCCCACCTCCCTCAACCCACTGAGCAGGGCCACGTAGCATATTGTTCACAGAGGCTGCTCAATAATTTCATTTCCAAGCGTAGTATTTCCCATCAGTTTTAAAAAGGTATTTTCAAAAAATGCTATTCTGTTTCTCCTACTTTTAAATATACCAAGCACTTCTAAATATCTCAAACTAGACTTATTATATAAAGGCTTGTTTATGATGGAAGCAACATTGATGAGTAAAATTGCACACATAGCAGTGGTGGTATCTGAGGTATCTTCTAAATGTAACTATTTTGGCCTTGAGCCATTCCCTCCTCACTTTCTTCTCTCTGTCCTCAATCCAGGGACCATGTAATGCTTAGAGCTGGTTGAACAAATCCATGTCAAAATTCATTCACAGAGGACAAGCTTTCTGATGATTTCAACACAGAGTGTGTAAAATGTGTTAACTTTACTACTTTATCTCCTAGGAAATCTCTAACATCTAAGGATGCGATGTAGCAAAATTTGGACTTGTTTGTCATCATATATGCTCTGTATGCACAAAGTATACTAAAAACTGATGGCTGAAAATGTCCCAGTAGAAACACATTAGCATTTTTCTTTTGCAGTTGGGTTCTTTCCACTTACTTCAAACCACTGAACAAGTACTAATGGTGCTAGGTTGCTCACAGAAGCAGTTCAATAATTGAGTTCCCCAAAGACGTTATTTCATATGAATTTCAAGAAAAAGATTTACAGAGTGATATTTTACTAGATCTACACTGAAAATCCATTGGCACTTCTAAACATCTAGAAAAGACTAGATATTTCAAGAAAGGACTCAGTTTGTCCACTGTATACTCAGCCGTCTCCAATAAATTGCACACATGTAACTATGGCTGTAATTTGAAAGTGCATTCAAAATATGAGGAGCATTTGGTCTTAGAATCCTTCTCCTCCAGGTGAGTGGGCTGTGATGTGTAAATTTTCAGAAGACAGTCTCTCCTAGGCATTTTAACACAAAATTTTGACAAAAATGTACAGAATTTATTAGTTTGCTAATTCTACCTTCGTCATACATTGGCAACTCTTTAGGAAGATGAGATACAGTAATTAGGACAACTTTATCCTTTCCATACACCACCCACATGGCAGCATAAAACAAAATTTGTTTTGCACAGACATAAGGGACAGTGGTGATACTGGCCTCCCTGTAAGTGCTGCTCTCTGCATTTCTTCTTCTCTGCACGAAGAGGGCACTATGTTATATGCATTCAAGAAAGGGTTTGGCTATTTCCCCCTCAAAATAATATTTCATATGAGTTTTAATAAAAGACAAATTTAAAAATGCAAATATTATTACTTCTGCCTTCTAACATATATCAGGCACTTAACATGTAGAAAGACCAAGTAGTTTGAAGAATACTTGTCATTGCCAATTATATGTATACTAATGAGGAACCGACAGACACAGAAAGCAAAGGGTGTAATATGAGGAGTTTTCCATATATCTGTTACCGGCCCAGCAGAGGAACTTCTCTTCGTTCTCGGTCTCCAGCTCCATATCCTGTAACACAGGAAAAATTACGGATGAGTGTCCTTCTTGCTGTCACTCCAAGACGGTCTAATAAATTCATTTCAACAAATCACCTCTGAAAATCAATTTTTTTCTGTGACAGTTTTAAACAAATGGGCATTTACAAGACTTGTGATTTTCTAATTACTATATTGTATGTCAGCAAACTCTTTATAATAATCTAGAGTGTCTAGCTGTAGTAAAACTTTTATTTTAAAAGATTGGGGGAAAGGGAGAAGTTGAGAGCAGCATTTTCATGTTATATACGGTGGCCTTCTACAAACAGCCAGTACATCTTTCTAAAGGCTGGTGGGCATTTCTAGTGAGCCACATGTGGTCTGTTACTACACCCATTCTCTAGATGGAAGAGGGAAGACCAATCCTGCTGGTCTGCTAACCATCCACCCGTCCTCAACAGAGCTCACCTTCCAGGACCGGTTAAGACTCTGTTTGAGGTTTTATGGAGGTGAGGTCACCTTCAACTAGGACAGAACAATCATACCAGGACCCAGAGCTGAACGATTCTATGGCCCAAAGTAGTCAAGAGCGTCAGGCCTCGAGGTAATCATGCACAGCTGCATTGGGTAGCGCCATTCTTTTTAACCACATCAGCTGCCACTCAAGAGCCACACCTGCCAGCATGGTGGTGGCTTTGTCTGAGCTGGGCAGGCACAGGCCTGGCTTTGAGAAGGGTCCACTTTACATGGGTTGGGGTGGGATGTTTGGTTTGCCTGTGCTTTAAGACCTGGCAGCCACAGCAAGGGCCCCAGGTCTGTCAAGTGAGGGCTGTGGCGGTTCTGTGGGGTAGAGGCTGGCATGCCCAAGCCTCAAAGCTCACCCAGAGGGCTTGTAGGGCCCAGGAGGAGCAGGGTGTGCTCAGTTTCTCATGGACCTCTTTGCTGGAACTTCTGTTTCCCTTTCAATGATAAATACTTTCTGTCAAGTTGTTTTTCTGTTCTCATATTTCATTAAAAAAGAGTTGAGAGAAGCCACACAGCACCTTGACTACAGTGATATCTACAGATTTCTTCCACCGGGTATACTAGTTCATTACTCTGAAGTTCATCACCTGTCCTAGAGTGTCAAGACAGGGGCACAGCTGACACCAGTACTCTACCACTTTATAACAAGCATGGCCTTTCCTCCAGTTACTAGTATCTTGTTCCTTCTCATTTAGGGCCTCATTGGAGTGGCTTCTACTGTCTATATTTCCACTAACATTTCCATAATCGTATAAGAATACTAAGACTCTTCCTCTGTGCCTTCACCACAACCACCCTTAAAGCTTGATTCAGAGGGAGAAATTAGGGAATCAGCAGCCTTCACAATAGCATACAAAACAATGAAATACTTAGGAGTCAGTCAAACAAATGAAGGAAAAAATCTCGGCATTGAAAACTACAGTACTCTGAAAAAGGAGATGGAAGAGGATATCAGAGAATGGAAAGATATTCCTTGCTCTTGGGTAGGAAGAACTAACAGTGAAAATGGCCCAACCACCAAAAATTACTATACAGATTTAATGCAGTCCCAATCATAACACCATTAACATACATCACAGAATAGAGAAAACAATCCTGAAATTCATTTGGAACCAGAAAAAACCTAGAATAGCAAAAGCAATTCTGGGCAGCAAGGGCAGGGCAAGGGGCATCACAATCCCTGACTTGAAGTTATACTACAAATCTACTGTGATAAAATCAGCATGGTACTGACAAAGAAACAGACCAGAGGATCACTGGAACAGATTAAAAGATTCAGAACCAACTCCAAACACACTCAGCCACCCTATCTTTGAAAAAGGAGCCAAAGATGTTCACTGGAAGAAAGATGGCCTTTTGAATAAATGGTGCTGGAAAAACTGGCTTTCCACATGCCAGAGACTAAAACTAGACCCATGTCTATCACCATGCACTAAATAAAAGTAAAAATGGATCAGAGATCTAAATATTAAAACAGAAACATTAAATCTGTAAGAAGAGAAAATAGGTAGAACTCTTGAATACATAGGTGTAGGCAGAGACTTCATGACAAAAACCTAGATCAAACAGGATATACTGCAAAGAATCAAGAACTGGGATTTCATCTTATTAAAAAAAATTTTTTGCAATTGTTTTTGTTTCTTATAAATAAAAGTGGATTCAAAATGCAATACATTTCAATACAAGTCTGTACATGCTGTACAGCAATTGTTAAAATTAATAGTCTTTTTCATAATACATAAATGTTAACTATTTAAATTAGTGATAGAATTCTCAGACATCAGTTGTAAACAGACTTAGCCAATTTGGTAATGGTTTTTCAAAACTGGCAATAGTAGTGGAGAAGGATTTCTTTTCCCCCACAGCCTCACCAGCATTTGTTATTGCTAGATTTTTTTGATGATAGCCATTCTCTCTGAAATAAAATAGAATCTCAGTGTTGTTCTAATTTGAATCGCTCTAATGGCCAATGATGTTGAACATTTTTTCATATATTTATTTGATATTTGTACTTCTACATCTGAGAAGTGTGTAGTCATCTCAGATGTCCATTTTTTGATTGAGCTTTAAATTTGGGAGGCTCTGAATTTTTTTGTTTTTTGAGTTCTTTATATATTCAAGATAGTGCTTCTTTGTGGAACAAGTGGCAAAATTTCTTCCCACACTCTGGGTTGTCTCTTCACTCTGTTGGTGGTTTCTTTTGCTTTTCAAAAGCTTTTTAATTTGCTGTAACCTCAGTTGTTTATTCTTCATAACATTTCCTATGCTATTGGGGTTTTGTTCACAAAGTCTTTGCCTAAACCTATGTCTTCAAGAGTTTCATCTAGTCTATCTTCCAGAAGATTTAGTGTTTCTGGTTTTATATTGAGATCTTTGATCTACTTTGATTTTAGTTTAATGCATGGTGAGAGATAGGGGTCTAGGTTCAATCTTCAGCATGTGGAATGTCAGGTTTCCCAGGACCATTCATTAAAGAGGCTACCTTTCTTCCAGTGAAAGTGTTTGGGCCCTCTGTCAAAAATTAGGTAGCTAGCTGAGTGTGCTTGGAATTGTTCCTGCATCTTTTATTCTGTTCCATTGATCCTTGGGTCTGGTTTTTTAAAATTTATCTGTTTCTTGTGTTTTTGTGAACACCATGCTGGTTTTTTTTTTATCACTGTAGCTTTGCAATATATAACTTTAAATTGAGGATTGTGATGCTCCTGCCTTACCTTTGTTGCCAGGAATTGCTTTTGCTATTCTAGGTCTCTTATGATTTTATTTAGGATTACTTTCTCTAGTTCTTTAGGGAATGGTCTTAGTATTTTGATTGGGATTACATTAAATCTGTATAATCGTTTTGGACATATGGCCAATTTTCACCATATTGGTTCTGCCTACCAAAGAGCAGGAGATATATTTTCATTTTCAGATATCCTCTTCAATCTCCTTTTTCAGAGTATTGTAGTTTTCAATGTAAAGATCTTTCACTTCCTTCATTAGATTGATTCCTAAGTATTTCATTTTCTTGATGCTATTGCGAAAGGTCTTATTTCCCTAATTTCTCTCTCAGTTTGTTATTTGTGTGCAGGAATGCTATTAAGTTTTGAGCATTAACTTTGTATTCTGCTATGCTAATTCAGTTATTAATTCAGGAATATTTTGGTGGAGACTTTGGGGTCTTCTATGTAGAGTATCATGTCATCTGCAGATAATGATAATTTAACTTCTTCATTTCCTATCCTTATTCCTTTTATTTCTTTCTCTTATCTGATTGCTCTTGCTAATGTTTACAGAACTGTACCAAACAGGAGTAGTGATAGTGGGCATCCTTGTCTTGTTCCTGTTTTTTTAGTGAAAACTTTCATGTTCTGACCAGTTAGCATGATGTTGGTTGCTGGTTTGTCATAGATTTTTTTTATCATATTGAGATAAAGACCTTCTATTCCAAATTTCATTCGGGTTTTTATTATGAATGGGTGTTGTGCTTTGTCAAATGCATTTTCTGTGTCTATTGAGATGATCATGTGGTTTTTGTCCTTGGTTCTGTTAATGTGCTGTGTTACATTTATTGATTTGTATGTGTTGAACAATCCCTGCACCCTTGGGATGAGTCCTACTTGGTCATGATCTATAATTTTTTTGATGATTTGTTGCATTCTGTTTGCCAGTACCTCACTGAGCATTTTTGCATCTACGTTCATTAAGGAGATTGGCCTGAGGTCTCTTTTTTTGTTGAGTATTTCTATGGTTTGGTATCAGGCTAATGCTTGCTTCTAGGCCTGAGTTTGGGAGTACTACTTCCTGTTCAATTTCATTAAAGAGTTTGAGGAGTACTGGTATTAGATGTTCTCTAAAGTTCTTGTAAATTCAATAATGAATCTTCCAGGACCCGAGTTTTTCTTTCTTGGTAGTTTCTTACTGTTTCAATTTCACTTACTGATATTGGATATTTTGAATGTTTTATATCTTCTTGAGTCATCTGAAGTCATCATATTTAATTAATTATTTTTTCATTTCCTTTGGGACAGATATATTCACAGGCAGATAGTTATTTTCTCTTAGAACATTAAAGACATTTTCCCACTGTCTTCTGATTTCCCTTTGCCACTTGTTTCTGTATGGATTGTCTTTTCTCTCCGGAGGTTTTAAAGGTACTCTTTGGCCACTAATGCTATATGGTTTCTCAACCATATTTTTAAGCAGACTTTATTTTTGTTCTACTTGAGATATAGTTGCCTTTGCATTATAAGTATTAAAGTCAGTTATCACTGTAAAGTTTTCTCAGTCACTATCTCTTGAAGTGTCATCTATCCCTCTCTCTCTCCACTCTTCCTGGTCCTCAGTGGATAATACAAAACATCTTCACTCTATCCCCTATGTCTTTCAACCTCCATCTGCTATTCCTGCTTCCCCACAATTATAAACTACATTATAGAGTACACATTCAGATGTAGCTTGCATTTTTATTAGACACCCCTTCTTTGACAATTTTTCTGTTACCATCCATTGGAATTTTTATTTCAATAGTTATATGCTAAAAATTGAGACCTTATTTTATGTCAAATGGTTTGGCATTTTAATAGTCTTTTTTGAAAAAAACAAACAAGAACCCCCCCCCCCCCCAAAAAAAAAAAGGCTGGGGATTTAGCT
>NW_004955459.1:3829085-3880753 GCF_000276665.1 Chinchilla lanigera
AAAAAAAAAAACAAAAAAAGATAGTTTTTGGTTCATTTTATCAGTACCCTGTTTATTTAATTTCATTAAATATACATATTTTATATTTTTGCCAGTATCTTTGAATATGAAATTGGTGGTGACATGTTGCCTCACATTGTAACTAGTTCTTGCTTGTGATACCTGTTTTCTTTATGTGTGTGTGTGTGTGTGTGTGTGTGTTGCTGGGAATTGAACCTAAGGCCTCAGGAATGCTAAGCATGTGATCTACTGCTGAGTTTCACCTTCAGCTCAATATTTTTAAATTATTTTGACCGTGAAATTAGAACTCATGGAAATGCATCTGTGGCTTTCTTTGAAGTTTGTATTGCACATTTACTTTTACTGGTTATCTACCTGGGCTTTATATTTTAAATTGAGTTTGCACCTTTGTTTGTTTCAGATCAGACCTCTCAGGCAGTGTGAATTCATGCTGTAGTTTGAGTGAGAACAAACGATTGGTAATCTACCTCTCAGGGTAGATTATTTTGCCCTTCACTCAGTGCCACAATCCACACAGGTCTATCTCCTTGTCTGCCCACCTCCTGTGCTGATGTGTGTTAGGGTGATCGCATGTGGAATGCAGGTTTTTCTCATTGATTTCACCTGGAAGGTGCAGCATTTTCTGGCTTCTCACATTGGTAAGCCCCAGGCTTTGCATTTTAATCCCTAAAACCCACAGTGTCATAAATGGATGCTCAGTGTCCCAAAGAGAAAGGTTATTTTTGTGTTTGGATTATCCTTCTAGGTTCCAGATTTTATTTTATTTATTTATTTTTTGCATTTGAAGTATTGTTATTTTTGTGGCAAATAAAAAACATAGCCAGTAAAGACTTTTGGTATTTTGTCCGGCATTGCTAGTGTTTATCATGTTCCTTGTTTGGAGAGGTAGCCGGTGCTTCTGTTCTGTTGCAACACCTGAAATGCAAAGTCTTATAATAGGTTTAATTGAGCCTTTCTGTGTGCAAGGCATTATTAAAACCATCACTGAACTCAAAAAATAGCTGATATCCAACCTGAGAAAACAGTGTTGTAGTTAGGGCTTGCAAGGGAAGCAATACAGGATTATATTATAATAGTCACCTAAAGAGTCAAATACAAAGTGCAGGAAATCCATCCACACTAAAGGCCCAAAGTCCAGCTGAGGGCCTGGGTCCCATGGCGATGTCCTGCATGAGTCCAGCTAAACACCTAGAGCCCATGACAATGCCCCCAAGAGTCCAGCTGGAGGTTAAAAGCCCACAACAATGTCTTATGTAAGTCTGTTTCAAGGATCTGTGCTGGGAAGACCCAAAGGTCAGTGGTGGAAGCTAGAAAGTCTGTACCAGTGGGCTGAGGGATCTGCACTGGAGCCGGGAAGCAACTCTCAAAGAACCAGAGTTCCCCCCAAAAGTACCACAGCCATCCTCAGCAACAATGAGGTCCCGAGCTCCTCTGACAATGAGAACAGCCAGGTTCATATAAGCAAAGCGTGAGTAACAATCTCCAGTAGACTGAGCAGTGTACCATCTTCCTCTGCCAAGCCAAGTTGAGGACCAGCGACACCCCCAAAGTGAACCATAGCATTTTCAGTGACAACAAGGTCCCAAGCTTCTTCAGTGATGAGAACATCTGAGCTCATATCAGGAAAGCTAGCCCAACAAGCTCCTACAGGAGAATCAACAGCTCCCTGAAAACCAACAGCTCCCTAACAGTTTCTAAACTTCTTCCTCTCCAGTTCTGCATCTTATGACACTTGCAACAATCCTCAGGTGGGCCCTCCCACACCCAGAACCACACTGATTCAGTTCAGCTGAGTGTTACAAGTTGCTCACCAGTTGTCAATCTACCACACTTAGTGTCCATCTCATAAGCAATATGGGTACATCAGAGGCAGCTACAGAAGGGTGTCAGCAAGTCTCAAGTTAATGTCTGAAGTTGACTGACACAAGTGACTATGGCTACCCTGGGCATCTAGAGGAGAAGCAGGCCCCTAGTTGTCTCCTTCAGAGAAGAAACCTGAGGAAATGAGCTTGAAGCACATAGAGCAGCTATATAGGCAGAAAGGTGAGAGGAGAAGATTCGGATAGAGGAGAAAGTTTGATCTGGAGTCTTCTCTAAAGGCCTATTTGTTGAAAGCTTATTCCCCAGGGTGGAGCTGTCTGGAGGTAGTAGAACCTTAAAGAGTTGGGATCTAGTGGAAAAGAGTTAGGTCACTGGAGGAATGTCCTGCAGGCAGTATGGTAATTATGGCCCCCTTCTCTATCTCTCTCTTGAATCTCAGCCTTGAGGTAAATGCTGCCTTATGCTACCACCATGATATGCAGCCTCACCACAGGCCCAAAAGTAAAGCAACCAGCCCTGAACTGGAACCTCTGAAACTGTGATCCAAAATAAACTTTCTTTCCTTTAAATTGATTAGCTCAGAAATTTTGTTACAGTAACTAACCAGAAAACTAACACAACAGTTCTTCTTTGAGCAGTGCCAAAATCGAAGGCACTTCACCAAAACTTTCAAATAAGGGACAGGTAGTCTGTGGCTTATTTAGTGGTAGATGCTAAAATAAGCAGCTCAATAAAAGTAAGAGGCAGAGTAAGAGGCGGAGCGGGATCAAGAGTCCTGGGTCTCACTGCCTCTGGGGAGATTTAGAATGGAAAAGCAAAGGGCAGGATGGCAGAGCCAACAGCACATCCTGGTGGCTCACTGATGAATTATCCAGCAGGGGCCTTTCAAGGATGGGTTGGCAGATTGAGTAAAGCACTGGATTACTTGTACAATAGCTCCTTTGTGTTCAGGAGCCAGATGCCATCTTCTCATGAGTGGTCAGGCCAAGGTTTGCATATCTGTGGGCAGGGCCTGGCTGGGGACAGCAGTGTCTGTCCCCCTGCATGGGTCAGGCATTCCTCCAGCCACCCCATCCTTATGATCAGGCAAGTGTTAGCTTTTAGGTATTTGCAGGGCTCTTGTTCCTATAATAAATTTGGGATTGTAAGATTTTTTTTTTGTACTTGCATGTCTTTGTTCAAAATGTGTAGATGAAGGGCGGTCAGAGACAGCAAAGTGTTTCAAGAAGAGTGGGAGAGAACATATTTCCTCAACAAAGTGAAGGCTACTGTTATTCACTGCTATACTTGAGTCTACAGATTCTATCTTACAATATGGGTCTAGAACACACCTGTGTAACACATTTACCTATGTCCCTTTGCACTGGCTGCTTCTGGGTGAGAAGGCAGAGGTGGGAACAAAAGGTTTGAATCTCATTGCTATGGTGTTAGACCTACGTGACAATTGCATCTGTCCCTGTAGGCAAGATAGAGGACAGCGGTAAATATGTAAGTGACCATGCCCTGGGGATGAGGGTGCAGCAGACTGAATGTTTGTGGTGGCACTCATTTGTTAAAAGCCCCCAGTGTGAGGATGTAGACAGATGGAACTTTGGGAGGTGATTAGGTGATGAAGGCAGAGTTCTCTTGGAGCAGATTTGTGTCCTTGTAGATGACTGCAGAGAGGCGAGGTCCTTCCACTGCCTGAGGGCGCAGCAGAAAGACAGCTGTCTGAGAACAAGGAAGTGGGTCTTCACCAGGTGCCAAATCTGCCTCAACCCTGTACTTTCAGGCTTCAGAGCTCCAAGAAATAAATGTGTGCTGTTTATACCCACTAGTCCAGTGATGCTGAACCTCTTAGAGACTGGTGCAAAACTGCAACCCAAAACCTACTTATTTTTCACAAAGTGCTAAAAACAAACTCCCAGGGTCAGACCCCTCTACCCTGAAGCTCTTCCCCTTCCCTCTTCACCTTGCCTCCCTCCCAAGGCATCTGCAGACCAAAGTTGTCTTTGGACAATTAAACCTTAATACTGAGCTTTAGTCGGAAAAAAAGCAGCTCGTACATTGACATCTTTTGTCTTAAAAGAAAAGCACAATAACACGCATGCCATAGGTTCACTACCACAGACTTAGTGTATGGTCTATTACAGCTGCCTAAGACCACATGGGGAGGAGATGTGCCCCGTGGGTCTCCACCTGCCAGGCCCGTAACAGTGAGTGCACATGTCTAGGTATGCAGGCCGGAGAGGGGAAAGGTTTGCTGGGCTCCAGGACCTCTCCCTGCCTCACACCACTATAGTTTTCAGGACATTAGGCTAGAGGGTGGTGTGGAAAATCCAGGGAGTTCTGAAAACTACTGTGCAGATGATTCCTGAAAAGGTAAAAGGGTGTGTGTGGTCATGAGTGGTCTAGCTATGGAAGGTGCCATGAGACTTAATAAGGGGCTTGTGTGAGCAGGGAGAGTTGGGGTGAATGGGTTGGCATGTCTTTCACTTTTACAAACTCCCTGTGAGCAATTTGAAATTAAACTTTCACAGAGCTGGTTCCTTTGTCCCAATGAAGAACGGGAGATTCTATGTGATACAGGCCACTTCCTTCCTGTGGAACTGCAGGGTCTCTCAGTGGGAGAGAGGGAGGGAAAGTAAGATCCTTGAGCACCACGGTTCCACTCGATCTGGGCCCACCCCTGGGTGCTGTCACTGCCATCCTCACTGGGCAGATGAGGACCGAGCCAGGGAGAAGTGAGTCTGAGCGCACAGCCTCCCAGGGTCAGGTCCCTCTGGCCCCAAGCTCTTCCCCTCCCACCTCGCCACCTTGCCTCCCTCCCAAGGGCTCTGCAGACCAGACTTGGCTCTGGACAAACTGCTGACTGCTTGCCTTGTCTGTGAGTCTTTGCTTTTAATGTGGAAGGAGTGTCCCAAATGAATAAATAATTGCCCTATCCTGTGTTTTTCAAAAGCAATTATTCTTGGGGCTCTGGGCACACACTGAAATATGGATGTTTGGTGGGTAGAACATTGTCCTTGGAAAGGGGGAAGGAGTCTGAAAAGCTTGAGTAGAAATAAACTGTATTATATACAGAACTAATCACTTTAATTGGCCCTTTTTATTTGGAGATTCCCTTAATTTATGGATGCGTTATGTGGGAGCACAGGAAAAGCTTCCTGACTGGGCTCCTGCAAGCTTAGAAGGCATCTTTCACCAAGAATAAATGTCCTTAATTGTGATGTGAACATTAAGGGATTTGCAATTAGCTGCTTGCAATAGCCACACTCTTTCTTAGTGTGTGCTGACAGGCTTATGCAGACCTGGGAAGTATGCACCACTCCCATATTTGCTTAATTATTTATTTTGTGGAACAAGAAGATGCATCCCAAAGGCAGGTGTCTAGTTTTTTCCAGAGGCTCAGAAGATTAATGAAACTAAAATATGTCTTGTTTGTTTATTTGTTTACCTTTTCTTTTCTCTTTTCATTTTTTGTGGTACTGGGGACTGAACCCAAGATCTCCCTACTGAGCTACATCCCTAGCCATTTTTTATTTTTTATTTTAAAACGGGGCCTGGTAAGTCATTGAATTGTTCAGAATGATCTCAAACTTGTGATCCTGCTGCCTCAGCCTCCCAGAGTGTTGGGACGACAGGTGTGTGTGACTGCACCCAGCTTGTTTTTAGTTTCTAATATCTCACTCTTTCTGAATTCTATACTTTCACTTTCAATTGCAAAGCACAAGCACTTCCACCCAGCCACTCTATTAAGATAGGCTGCTGTACATTCACCAGGGCCAAAGGAGCCCTCAGCCTTTGCTGGCAAAAAGAGGAGAGTTTGCCTTTATCAAGCACTGACAAAAAATAATTAGGTAGAGGGCCATGTTAAGTTGATCTTTTAATCTTCACAGTCTACCTATGAGTGGAGCGTAGTGAGGGATCTCTACTGTGTCTGTGTTTGTATCGCTTTGCTCATGTCCCATGTACCAAAGAAAATCACAAGGCTAACCTAGACTAAAGATACAAAGAGATGGTACAAAGATTATCGATACAGAGAGGCTAACGATATGTTTGCAGACTAGTCCTTGGTTGAATATGTGCACTGTGAATATCTTATAACTTGTGGCTTTACTTTTTACTCTGATGTTTGTTTCTGATGAACAAAAGTCCTGAACTAGATAAAAATCATTCATTAATATACTGTATTACTTTGGCTTTTTATGTAGTGGGCTATATTTTGCTCCTGTTTGATAAAACTTTGCCTAAACTGAATTAGTGAAAATTCTTTCTATGTTTTTCTTTTAGTCATTTTATTTTTATCTTTTATAGGTCTTTAAAAGTTAGAAATATGCTACAACTTAGAACAGCATTTAATACACAGGAATCTCCATTATCCATGGTATTACTTTGCATGGTTTCAGTTACCCATAGTCAACCATAGTCAACCATATTAAATGGAGTAATATAGAAACAAATGTTTTATGAGTTTTAAATTGCATACTAGTTTAGGCAGCACTATGAAATCTCACGCAGTCTTGCTCCATACTGCTCAGAATGTGAATCATCAGTTTTCCAGCTATCCAGATTGTATACTTGTTCATTAGCCACTTAGTAACCGTTTAGGATACCAGATTGGCTGTTACAGTATCACAGTCCTTGTATTCACATAACTTTTACTTTACTTAATGATGACCCCAACCTCAGGAGTAGCGGTGCTGGCAACTCAGATGTGACAAAGAGAAGCCATAAAGTGCTTTCTCTAAGTGGGAAGGTAGATATTCTCAATTAATACAGAAAGAAAAAATAATATGTTGAATTAGGAAGATCTACAATAAGAGTAACATATTATGTATGTCTGTGTACATACGTATATAGAGAGTTTAGTGCTATCTGTGGTTTGGGGCATCTGCTGGGGGTGTTGGGAAATACCGATAAGGAAGGAACTCAGTACAGTACAGTATGAGGTAGAGGTCAGGTTAATGTTTTTCCCTAATGGATGTTACATTGGTCAAGTATTTCCCTCACTTAATTGTAGATTCTTTGTCATAAGTAAAGTGATGGTCTTATGTGTTGGTCTGCTTATTATTATTATTTTGTTTCCTAAATCAGTATTACATACTTGAATGTTGTCTTGACTACTGTAGCTTTAGAAAAACAGATAGTAATAATTTCCTAATTTTGTTCTCATGTGTCAAGGTTGACTTAAACCCTCTAGTGAAATTTTCAATTCAGTAATCATATTTTTCAGCCTTAGAATGTATTATTTTTTATAATTTCTCTTTGTTCATATTTTCATTTTTCCTGTCTTAGATGCTTTTCTTTTTATTGAGACAAAATACCCAATACCAAAGGACAGGTTTATCTCAGCTCACAGTTTGTAGAGGTGTCAGTCCATAGTTGGCTGGCTCAGAGGCAGGGTGGCATGGTGGAGGGGCATCAAGTAGAGGAGAAGCACACACCTCCAATCTAGCTACCTCTGAAAAGCCCCACCTATGACTGCATGAAGTTTAAGGGGACATCAAGATATATACCATAATAGCTCACATAAACTTTTCCTGATTTTTGTACTCTTTTGTGTTTTTCTTTTGCTCTTTTAAAGTCTTTGTCTAGTAATTCTAATCCTTCTTCTGGGACACTGTGTGCCAATTTTTTTTCCTTTGACTGATCTGTGTTTTCTGTTTCTTTGCCTTGCTATGTTTTCTTGGACATTGGGCTTTTGGAAACACACCCAACTCTCCAAGTGCCTGCCATTGGCCGTGTGCTACTGTTATCCTTCCCTGGTTAACTGGGCTTGCTGTGAGCCTAGGGATTGGTCTGAGATGAAAGTGCAGGATCTTTTCAGGCCTGCATGGGGTATGTGTCATGCCGGGGCCTTGATGTGGCATTCCTAATTTCCATTTATCTACAGATGCTTTTGAGTGTTTTTGTTCAGAGTGGCTCACTCCTGCTTTTAGGGTCTTAGGTCCTCTGTTTTATATCGCCATCATATGTCCCCTCCCCCAGGCATCTGTAAGTGTGAATCTGTCCACTGCTGTCATGGACAGATGGCTAGGCTTTTGTATTTCCCTGCTGGGGATAAGAGTTAGACATGACAGAGATAAGTTCTTCCTATAGCGGTCACACAGCCTAGAATATTGCAAGTCAGTTCTGCTTTATTCCCTTCCATTTGTTGGGGGGGAACTGGAAATTGAGCTACTTCTTCCTCCAGACAGAGTATCCTGCCAGTTAGGTAGTGGAGCAAGTGTAACTAGAAATGACAGGATATTTCTGACCATTCTGGAGGTGGCATGTTTACTTGATAGCTATACAACTTTGACTCTTTCCTAAATTCCTATAGAAATTGTTCAGCTGGTGTGGTGGCACATGCCTATAATCCCAGAACTCAGAAGGCTGAGACAGGAGGATCACTGTGAGTTCAAAGCCAGCCTGGCCTACAAAGTGAGCTCAAGTCCAGCCTGAACTGCATAGTAAGACCCTGTCTAAAAAAGACCAAAAAAAGAAAAAAAAGAAAAAAAAAGAAAGTCTATCTAAAAGTTGTTCAGTCATCTAGTTTCTTATTTGTAGCTACCTGTGGAAGAAATGAAGGTTAGGAGTTTCCTAGTACACCTCTTTGCTCACACATTGAAAAAACTGTTATGTTAAAATATTAAGGCTTAGAAAAGTCAATTCTCATCAAATGGCATATAGATAACTTCAATTTTTCTGTAAATGTTTTGGTTATTTCATGCAACTAGAAGAAAATTATAATTTCTGACTCAAATAGGGATTTGGAAAATAGGGCTTGTAAAGAAGCACAACTTGAGTAAAACTAAAAATGTTAGACACATTGCCAGTGTCTAACCAGAGTACCAGCACACATCCATAGTAATAACATGTAGAGATTTACAGTCTAAGAACAGTAGGACATGTTATATAGCCTGGATGTCTTGTAGGCTATAAGACCCTGGTTTGTGCAACTCCATTCTAGGTTTGTACAATAATAAACTCTCTTGGTGCTGCTTCCCCCAGAATGTGTCCCTATTAATTGATATGAATATATTTGTTTTCCTAAAATGCAGCCAAATTATTTTCAAGGTAATTGTACACGTACAAAAATTGTACCAGAAATATTCAACTTCACAAGCATTTAGTGTTTCTGAAATTTAATTTTTACTTTTGCTTGCCATCTTGTGAGCAAATTTTTGTTCATGATGTGGAGAAAATGTCTGGATTAATTTTTAAAATATGGATGTATAGTTGTTCCAGTATTATGCACCTTTCTTGAAAATCCATAGATCCTATGTGTATGCCTTTGTATGTGCACTCTTCTATCACATTCAGGATGTTGGTTATTCTTGCATCAGTACCACACTTTCATGTTATTTTTAACTATACAAGAAAGTTTATATTTAATGAGTATTTCACAAGTTTCCCTTTCTCTTTTTCCAGATTTTCTTCTATCATAATTTACCTTTCCATAAAATTTTATAGTCAGCTTCTCAATTTCTTTAGAAAAGCCTATAAAGATTTTGATTGGAATTTCATTGAATCTACATGAATTTGTAGAGAACTGACATCTTAATAATAGTCAATCTTTTAACTCATGCCCATGTCATACTTCTTTTATTTAGTTCTCTTTTTAATTTCCCTCAGCAATGTTGTGTATTTTTTTTCCTGTAGCTCTTAGAATTCTTTTATTAATTCATTCTTAAGTACTTCATGATTCTGAGCTGAATGTAGATAACATTGTTTGAAGTTCCATTTTCCATCATGTGACGGTCGTGTTTCAGTCAGAGAAGCAGTGATACTATACAGAAAGCAATATAGAGTGAGGGACTGACTAGAGTTACTTGATTTATGCAATTATGGGAAGTTGTTAAGCAGTCTGCATGCCTGTGGCCTTCATCTGATGCACAGCCTCAGGTATGCAAGGCTGGTGGTTAGGAGAAATGGAAACAAAATGTGAGAAACTAAGGACAAATCAGAATGTGTGACGACAGAATGGAATTGTGTTTGCCTTAACACTTCAGCTAATGACTGAATTGTGTCCCCACAGAAATTTATGCATGGTATCCTGTGACAGTTAAGGTGGACTTTCATCTTTATTAGCTTGGGAGTTGCTCAAGGGGTTGGTAGAGAAAAATATTACTGGGTAGATCTGGGTACGTTAGTGAAGTATGACCTTGGCATCTATGTCTGGCCCCTCTTCCTTTCTTTTTGGTGTTTTTCTTCTGCTCTGCATCCTGGCCACCATGAACTAAGCAACTTTGCTCTACCAAGTCCTTCCTCCGTAATGTTCCTGCCTCATAATTAGCCAACCATGGGCTGAATCCCCTGAGACTCTAAGCCAAGTTAAACCTCTCCTCCTTTAACTTATAGGTGCCATGTTCTGTATCTGTGTCAGGAAAGCTAACTAATACAGAGAATTGTTACTGGAGAAATGAGGTTGTAGATATGATTTTACCTAATAGTATTGTTTAGAAATCTTTGAAATTAGTTTGCATGAGGAGTTCAGAAAGGTTTGGGGGATGTGGGCTAGAGAAGCCTTAGAATGCTGTAAGAAGAGTTTGATAGGTAATTCCAGTTGAACTGCAGTGCAACTTGATAGAAGTGTGGGCAGTAAAGGGAAGGCTCAACAGGTGTGAGATGTAACCTACTAGAAATTACACTAGAAGCCATTGTGTTGCATTCTGGAAAAGAACTTGTCTATATCTTGCCCATGTTCTAAGAATTTGTGTGAGAACAAATTTAAAGGGTAGGATTGATCAGTGGAGGAAATTTCAGGACAGCCCAACATCCAGGCTGTGGCATGCACACTGCTGGCTGGTTTCAGCAATATTTACAGGGAAAATCAGGAACAAAAAATGCAGAGGTGTGACACTGAAAAATTTAGAGTTTGGCCAGAAAGTTGGGGCCAAATGTGGTATGATTGCAGTAAAATTTATTGCTAGTAAAAAGAAATGAAGTACTTTATGAGGGAACTAGAAAAAATGATGCTTTGAACATCTCAGAGATCAGCAAGTCCTCATCCAACACAGGCTCAAGAGTGCAAAAGTATAAATCTTTCGTATGGGTTGAGAGGCCCTGCCCCTCCGCTAGAGAAAGGACTCCTAAAGAATTGGTTACAAAAGATGTTCCAGGTCCAGCTGACACTACCTTCAATTAGGTAGGCTGGCAGCCAGATACATAGTGAGTGTAAGATCAAACAGCCTCAGTTCACTCTGGGTGTGAAAGTTGCATACTTTCACTCCCATCTTTACAACATCTACAAAATTCTCGTGTGTCTGTTTTACCAGCCTAACTAGTACAGAACAAAGACAACATGATTCCTCACAAAGGTGGAAATACTATTTAGGCTTTTATATTGGCCATTTATTCTGTGGTTTTTATAAACTGATGTATTTTAGTTTTGTTGATTCTTTTGGATTTTCATTTGCACAGACATCTTGTCTGCTAAAAGATACATCTCACTTCTTTTCAATCAATGTGTCCTCTGTTTATTTTTCTTGCAGCATCTTACAGTGTGGGGCCTCTGGTGCAGTGTCAAATGACAGTGGTAAGGGGTTTGGGGATGTAGCTCAGTGTTACAAGTGCCTGCCTGGCAAGTGCAATGTCCCGAGTTCGATTCCTGGCACCAAAAATAAATGATAGTGGTGAGAACAGACATGCATGTTTGTTTCCAACGTTATACAGACATCTAGACTTTCGCCATCAAATTCAATGTTGGCTTGTATAGATGTCCTTTAACTGATTAAGGAAATTCTTTTCCACTTTACTTTGCTGATGCTTTCATCATGAAAACTTATTTAATTCCATCGAATGATTCTTATTTATGAATGTAATAGTTTTTCTAATTTATTCTGCGAGGGTAAGGAATAACATTAATTAATTTTAGCATGCTAAATAAACTTTTATGATTCTTACATTTATGGGATAATTTAAAAGTAATGGTATTAAATTATCATTTTTATGTACTGTTGGATTTCATCTGTTATTTTGGTACAGATTTTCACATTTATGCATAACACTAATCCACATTTTGTTGATGGTGGAATAATTATTATGCCAACTTTTGTGAGTTCATGCTGGCCTCATAGATGTGAGTATAAAATTCCTTGATCTTTCACTTTCTGAAAGGATCTATATGAACTTGCTGATATTTCTTCCTTATATGCTTGATCTTATTCACCAGTGAAATCATATGAGGCAGGCATGGTTGTGCAAGCCTGTAATCCCTGAATTCCAGGAGGCTGAGGTAAGAGAATAACAATTTCAAGCATGGAGTACAGGTTAGTAACTGAGTAAGACCCTGTAAAAAAGTAAATGTCTGGGTATGTAGTTCAATGTGAAGGCCCTGGGTTCTCTCTTCAATATTCAAAAAAATAAAAATCATCTGGTTGTAGACATTTTGATTATAAATTTAACCCTTAATATATACCTATTTATATCTTAATAAGTTTATAGTATTAATAAGCATTTAAATGTAATAATTTGTCTTGTGGCATATACAATATATTTTTTAAAAATGACAAATTTATTTGAATGGTGTTCACTGTATTACTCCTTTATTATGCTTTTAGTTGTTTTTCTTTTTTTCTTTCTCTCTTTCTTTCTCTCTCTCTTTTTTTGTCTTTTTTGAGACAGGGTCTCACTGTGAAGTTCAGGCTGGACTTGACCTCACTTTGTAGCCCAGGCTGGCTTTGATCTTGCAGTGATCCTCCTGCCTCAGCCTCCCAAGTGCTGGGATTACAGGCATGTGCCACCACACCCAGCTTCCCTGGCTCTTTCTAAACAACTCCAGCATGTGGAAACCACTGCTGTGTCCTCCATTCTACGGTTTTGCCTTTACCCCAATATTATATAAGTAGAATCATACAGTCTATTGCTTTTTCAGTCTGGGTTTGCTCACTTAATGTGATGCATGCTGTTGTACAAATCAGTAGTTTACTCCATTTTATCACTGAGTAGTAATCTATTGTATGGATGTACCACATTTTACTTGTCTCCAAATTAGGAGAAATTTGGGCTTTACTGGTTCTGAGGGATTAATAATGAAGCCTCCATAAACATGAATGTGCAGGTTTTTGTACCAACAGAAGTTTTGCATTTCACTAGGGTTAATATCAAGAAGCAGAATTGCTGGGTTATATGGTAAATCTATGGTTAATATTTTAAGTAAAAGAGACACATTTCTAATAATGTCTACTATTTTGCATTTCCACCAATGAAGTGTAAGTGCTCCATTAATTACACATCTAAGCCATACCTGGCACTGGCAGTTTTTAAATAGTTGTGGTTAGTATTTCATCATGGTTTTAATTTGCTTTTCTCTAACAATTTGCTCTAATAATGCAGTGAACTCCTTTCCATGTAACTATTTTTGCCATTCACACGTTTTTCTTGGTGCAGTGCCTATTAATTTCTTTCTCATTTGAAACATCAGTTATTTATTTTTATACTTGTGAATTTTGGAAGTTATTTATGTATTTTATATGTAAGTCCTTTTCTAGATATGTACTTTGCAAATACTTTCTCACAACCTGTGGCTTCTCTTTCTATTTTACAGGGTGCAGATGAGGCCAACTGATCAATATGGTTGAAGAAAATGTAAATATTTATTATTACACATACATACTTAATTGTTTAGTAATGAGTATAAAAATGACTACCCTTCTTTTATAGAAACTTATCACAATATTATAAAAACTCAACCAAGTGTAGGCCTAATTATGGAGTCTTTATCCTGTTCAACTGACTGTGTGCCTACTCATTTTTTAATTTTCCCTTGTTTTCATTTATATAGTTTTATTATAGGTCTTGCATCAGGTATTAAGAGTTCTGAGAATTGGTTTTATTTGTGCAAATTATTTCAGTTATTTTAGTTCCTTTGCCTTTTTATACATGTTTTAGGTTTACTTTTTCTATTTCTTAAAAATCCTGCTGGTATTTTTATTGGAATTTGGTTGTGTACATTGTTCAGTTTGGGAAGAACTGATATCATAATTAAGTCTTCCAGTCTTCACACAAGACATATCTGACCATTTAATCAGAGTAACTTTGACTTCTTTATATTAACGAAGAAATATAAAGAATATAAATTCTTTATATTAAAAGCGATATTTTATCACTTTTAATATAAAGGGCTACACATTATTGTTAGACTTATACATCTAAATATTCTATATTTTTGGTGGCATTTTAAATTCTATCTAAACCTCTTTTGATGGTATTTAGAAAAATCGCTCCTTTTTAAAATATTGACCTTTTGTCTAGAAAACTAGTCACTTACTATTTTTAGTAGTTGTTTTGGAGAATTCCTTGCCATTTCTCCATGTAGATGATGATTTGCAACTAGAGGAAGTTTTAACTCTTCCTTTATAGATTTATCCTACTTATATATTTTTGTTGCTGTGTTATACTGGATAGGACATTAAATACGATGGTGAACAAGAATGATAACAGTGAATATATATTGTCATTTTGTTCAGGACATTAGTGGGAAAGCCTTCATTCCATCAGGTTTTGCCAACAAGAAAGAGGATGCTCCAACAAGGGAAGAGTACAGTGTCATGGAACATGACCATGTACATTTTGTTATCTTTATAATATTCTGGGGAATGGAAGAAAGTCACGGGTTCAAGGCATACTTAAGAAGGAGAGGATTCCACAAAGGCATGATACTAGGATGAGTGCCTCATGGGGCCATCTAGGAGCCTGTCTGCAGTGCTATTGCAGTGGCTGCTTTGGCATTTACAATTAGCATGTTTTACTTAGCATTGGTTATCTATAAGTACTATTATACTACCTCATGCACAGTGCAAGAAATTTGTCATTTATACTTCTGTATCTCTCTTCTTGATGTTGTGCTTTGTCATATATTTTATTGCTGCATATTTTATAAATCCCATGATACAGTGATGATACATTTGCTTTAAATAATCAGTTATATTTAAAGATAATCTTAAAGCAAGGAAAGTATCTGAAAAGTATCATTTTTTAAATACACATATTTATCATTTCTGGGGCTAACCAATCTTTTACACAGATCAAGTTTTCTACATGGTATAATTTTCCTTCTGCCCCAAGCAGATATGTCTATTTAATACCACAAGCAGACTAATGATGGACTTTTCTGGTTTCTATAGAAATCTTTATTTCACTTTTTTTTGTGGTACTGAGGATTGAACTCAAGGTCTTGCACTGAGTTACACTTTCATTTTCAGCCCCTTTTTAATTTTAATTTTGAGACAGGGTCTTGACAGTTACCCAGAAATCTTCCTGCTTCACACTCCTGAGTAGCTGGAATTCCAGGTTTTCATTACTATGCCTGGATTACTTTAACTTTTGAAAGTTTTCCCTTGAATTTCATATATTAGAGTATATCCTCCTACCCCCTCTCTTGGAAGACTTTAAAGACATACTTTCACTGTCTGCTGATGAGTGCTGACCAATGGGAGACTCCTGCCATTGTTACCTTTGTATGTAGTGTGACTTTTATTGGATGAAAAAATAGATTTTCTTCTATTACTGGTTATATGATTTTGAAATGTGCCATGCTAGTATAGATTTATTTATGTTTCTTGTGATTATAGTTCCTTGAGAGTTTAGGGCCTGTGGATTTTTTTTTTTTTTTGTATCTAATTTAGATATTTTATTAATCACTTTTTCAAATATATTTTTCTGTCTCTTTTCTCTCTTCTCTTCAGGTATGGCAATTACATTAAGACTATTTGACATTTTCCTTTAGCTAACCAGTACCTCTGTTTTTCTTAGCACCTTCTCCTTCTCTATTTTTTACTTAATATGAGTTCTATTTTTATGTTTTCTATATCATTATTTTCTAAAAATCCTGTCACATGCATGTGTGTGTTCTCTTAATATATTTTTATATCTAGATGATTTTTATGTATGTTTCATGTCTCTATAGAACATGCTCACATTTTCTGTTCCTTGCTAAATATATTGGAACCCAGTATAATGAATGACTTCATGTCCTTACCTGTTAATTATATTGTCTCTGTCACTTCCACTTGTATTTCGTTGATGGAATTTTCTTCTCCTATTAATGTCAACCTTGTGACAGGTTGTTCTTTCTAATAGATGTTCCCAGCTACATTGTTACAGGATAATTACACTGTAATGTTATCAATACTCTAATAGAGCAGTGGGAATTCAAGGGACAGGAAGATGAGCCATTCTGAGGGTCAGAGAATATTTCCCAGAGGAGTTTAACACATGAGTTGAGTAAGTATTGCCAAAAGAGAAAAAGAAGACAAGGAAATTCCCAGGGCAAAGAAGAACATATGAAAGAAAAATTTGTTGAGGGGACCTCAGGGGAATCACTATGGCTGGACCAGGGCCGGGAAATAGAGAGGACACTGGCCTAGCTTGTGCGACCAGGCTGTGACAGGAGCTGAGTAACAGGGAAATGTTGGAAGGGTTTTTCTAAATTGTAGTAAACCTCACTAGCATAAAAATATGTCATTTGAAACATGTGCATGTGTACAGTGCAGTGGCATTAAGGGCACTGTTCTACAACCATCAGTATCGTACTTCTCTAGAACACTTTGCTTTTTCCAGCCTAAAAATCCTTTCTTTCCCTATTTCCCTTCTCTTCCCCTCCTTCTTATTCGACTCTCTTCTTTTTCTTTTCTTCATTTTCTTCTCTTTTCTGTTTATCCTGATGATCCTGACGTTTATCCTGATGATCCAATCAAGGTTCCTGACTTTAAATAACATTCACAAAATGAAACATGAATCTGTCAGGACAGCCTGGGTTCTGCAGTGCCAACAAACCATTTCAGCTTTTGTTGGTTTAGATACTGTGGTGGAGTAGCTAATGGGCAACTTGTAACACCCAGCTGAACTGAATCAGCATGGTGCTGGGTGTGGAAGGCCCAGCTGAGGATTGTTGCCAACAGCACAAAGGGAGAACTGGAGAGGAAGGCGGTGTGCTGCTGATTCTCCCGGAGAAACTTGTTGCACTGGTTTTCCTTATATGAACTCAGCTGTTCTCATCCTTAGAGGAGCTCAGGTCCTTACTTTCATTGAGGATGGCTGTGGCTCTTTTCAGGGGAAGTCTGGTCCTTACCTTACGTATCACTTCCTAGATCCAGTGCAGATCCCTCAGCCAGCTGGCACAGATCCTTCATCCTGCTATCGCAGACTTTCTACCTTCCACCACTAAACTTTGGGTCTTCCCAGTGTAGATCCTTGATACAAACTTGCATGAGACATTGTCATGGGCTCTAGGCCTCAAATTGAACTTGTGGAGGACATTGCCACAGGCTCTAGGTCTTCCACTAAACTTCCACAGGCCTCAGCTGGATTCTTTGGGTCTCTAGTGTTTGGACAGATCTCCCACATTCTTCTGCATTTGATTTTTGGGCGAATATTATAAAACAACCCTATAAGTTATGTATCCTGTATTAAATCTATTCTCTTGCAAATCTTGACTACAACAGGTACCTAAGATTATTTCTTACTCATGTTGCATGTCCAACACGAGCAGGTGATTTTCCTCACTGTAGTCATTCAAGCTGGAGGCCTCACCCCGGGTGGAGCTTGCATTTTCATAGCAGCTGTGAATGCTGATGGGAATTGCACACTGACTCCTTCAAAAAGTTCGTCCCTAAAAGTGAACTTGATATTGTTATGATCGCTTTTTCCAGATATGAAGTGGAAGAAACAACAGTCTAGTGTAGGTTTTAGCGCTAGCTATGAATCTTGAATTACTTTACTGTTACCTACTTATCAATGAGTGTAGAAAACTCACTGAGTTGGGGGATTTGCCTAAAGCCATATTGTACCCAAAATAAGACAATGCATGGAACACTAGTCTACCTGGCATGAAAGCCCACATCTCCCATCATGTTTTTTCATCCATCCATGGCAGTACTATTCCTGCTTATGAGAGAATCTGCTGCATGTCAGGTTTATTAGAAGGAGTAACATTAGTAAGAGCTAACATGTACCTCATGTTTTACAAAAATGATCTCATTTATTCTTTGTAAACAAATGAGTACAGAGAACTATAGGGTAGTGTAGATGTTATTCCCATTTTAGAATGGGAAGCTGAGAGCATATGAACTAAGCTCTCAGGTCATACAAGTGGAGATGGAGTTGGGGATTTGCTCCCCCAAATCTCTCTGAATTCATTACACAAGTTGATATAATTCAGCCATATGTGATTCACCAACTTGCTACACATTGGTTCTTGAGACCCATATCCTTGTGTACTTGAGGGTTCGAGCATAAAGTGGATGCATCTCTCAGGTTTGGCAGGCATAAAGATAGAGGCATGTTCCTGGGAAAAGGGCTTGGGCTGAAATCCTTCAATAGCTGTTTTTGACAATCAGAGACCTGCCCCAGGCCAGCACAAGTTTGTAGGTACCACGGCAAGGAAATTACTTTGTGAGAGCCAAAGGCTGTGGCAATACACACACTTTTACCTCCTAAAAGATAAAGATGACTGCTTGGCCCTACAGTCGGCCATGAATTCAGAAACTTCTCTCATTGGAGGAGGGCCTCACGGCTCCCCTCTGCCAACATGATCAGCCTGCCTGAGTAGCTGCCTAGAGTCTTTTCTGCTCTGATAACTCATTCCCTGTGATACCTCCTAAAATATATTTCCAGTGTTTTATACAACCTTCTAGAAACTGTTCTGATTTTCAATTTAATTTTCAGTCTCCACTGTGGTATCCAATTTTTGGTTCTTCTAAAGTAGAAACCTCTTTCCACTCTTTTAAAGAGACAGTTTTTGACACATATGGTAGGTTAACAAATGGAAGAATGATGTTTATTAACCACTGTTTATTAACCAACTTCTACATAGATAATGCACATTTCTACATAAACAGATGTGAAGGTACTGCCTACTTATAATGTTGCATAGTCACATGTGACACCCCCGATGAACAAGCACATGGCCCCTCTTTGTGCACAACCTAACTGTTTCTCATGAGCTCCCTGGTAGTCTGGTAATGGGAAAACTTAATCCTGTCAATTAAAAAATTCCTCCTGATTGTATTAGTGTTCTGGTTCAAAATGCATTTCTTAGAGTCAGTGGTCAGATTCTTAGTATTCCCCTTCCTTCTTCCCTCCCCCAAAGTAGGGCTTTTGTATGGAGCAAGCTGGCTGTGTCTGCTGGTAGCTGAGAGAAAGGCATATGCTTCCTCCAGCTCTCGTGGTGTTCTCTTCGTGCTGTCACTTGGTACTGACCTTATTGTGAATACTTGTTGTTGGGTGGTGAGTTGAAGGAGTCGACACCAGCATTGTTTGGCTGGTAAGGTCATGAAATTTTTCCTCATGTGATACCCACAGTGTGTGGTTTTCTCTGCTTGTTCAAACAGCATTCTTAATGTGGTGGCACCTCTGGGGTGTGTCTAGGAGACCTCTTAGTACTCCTTCACCTCAATAAGCCAACCAATATCATTAAGACCTACCTATATAGATGCCTACATAAATGGTACTTACCACCCTATGGGCCTTCTGGTATGACCAGGGGGAAGGGTATAGAAAATAGGATGCTTTTTAAGGAAATTCTTGTCTTAGGATGGGGCATGCGTTAAAGAGTTTGGGAACTCGGTCTTAGTTTTAAAAAGTTTGCTGAGAAAACCCAGCAAAACCCCTTTTAAACAAAGATGTTCTAAAAAATAATTAAGGCTTTTTTATCCAATAGGGTCATGTAAATTTTTCATTCTTCTCAGAATAAAGCAAGCTCATGCATTCCTAGCTCCTATTAATCTGTCACTCACTTATTATCTGTCAAGAGTGTGGTGCTGAAAAGTGAATTACATAATGAGTGAATGGAAGATATTTTTTCTGCCATAAGTATTCCTTAAATTGTATATTGTTGATCTGGTTTTTAAAATATGGAATTCTACCTTTTTGTGGTTGTCAAATTCGTCTTGAAAAGCCTATAATTTCTCAGTAAGGATCAGGAAAACTTTTTTGCCTAATAAAGTGCAAGCTACTCTTCTGGTTCTCAAAGTACAGCTATTTGGAGATCAGTGATATTTATTTGTGATACATAATAATTATTGCTTGAGAATGGATGATAATAATCATAATGATAATAATACATGTGTCACTCTGGTTCTTTGCTTTAGAGGTATCAAGAAGTACATGGACATTTCATGTGGAAATCTTGTGTCTGGATAGACTGCTGCAACCTATGTGACAAAGAGGGACTCTGAATGTGAGTCCCGAGGCCCAAAGAGACAACTTATGCTTATATAACTGTTATAATTGAGGTCTGAAATTTCTTTTCATGGGATCATGCTGAGAAGGAAATAAGAAAAGGCATACTCCTTCACACAGGGAAATGCAGATGATCATCTGGGATTGCATGCGGCAGTCCTAATGTTTTATCATCCCACCATGGAGTCAGGCTGGGATCAGGCAAGGAGGCTATTACAGTGGTGGGAAATAGTGAGTGAATTCCCAGGTCCAGGGTCAGGTGCACAAGAAGTCACCAAACTGAGTTCATAGTCAGGATTCCTCACTGTTACAGCAACATCCAAGAAAGCTTTACAGCTCCATTCTCACAGTGACGTTTACAGAAGTCAATGAAAGCACACAGCCTCTCCAGATTGAATTTTAAAACACCTTTATGTTCCCTGGTATATTTTAGAAAGAGGTGAGGGCATCTCCCAGTGAGTAAGTGACAGGATTTGGATCTTACCTTGTCCTGGCTGATGCCAAGTAATGCAAACTTCAAAGCTATGGTATCTGTCCTGGGACATCAATAGAAAAAGTTGGAAAAAAGCAGCATTAGTATATACATACTTTATAAATCTAGGCTATAAATTGACTTGTATAATTAATTAATCAGAATAAATATAGCATCTTGACAATCACAGAGATTTGAAATTTTGTTTTTGTTTAATGTGATTACTAATTTTATATCAGCTTCAGAATCCATTTATTTTTCATTTTTATATTATTTGAAAAATCTCAATTTTAAAATTTAATCAGTGGTAAATGATAAATTCTTTTGTAGTTGCTCCATTTTTAGTCTCTGACATTTAAACATATCTTAAAGCTTGGAAATAGGAAGCAGAATAACAGAAACATCTTATTTCACAGTTGACATTTTAATAACATTTCCATCTGACAATATTTCATTTCTCAGATAATCTACTTTTTCCTTACTTATAGGAAACCTAATGCTCAATAGTGCGATTGTATGAAACCTCTGTGTGACTGTTAATCTTGATATATCAACTTCATTGGATTAAGGAATGTCTAGCAGATAATTAAAGCATACTCCTGGGTGTGTCTGGATGGGTCCTATGTGTAGTTTTGATCCCTTATTAACACTGTTCCCTGGCTCTACTTTCCAGCCTCTATGAACTAAGCACAGTTCATTGCTCCACACTGTCCTTCTGCAATAAGGTTACTGGTTGGAGCCCACAAAGCATGGACTGAATCCAAATAAAACTAAAGCCAAGTTAAACTTCTCCTTCTTTAAATTGTGAGTATCAGTGGTGGGAAATCTGACTAACATAAAATTGATACCAGAAGTGGACTTGTTTGTGTGATTATACCTGACCATGTGGTTAGCAGATTTTGGATCAGCTTTGCAACAGGAGTTGGAAAGGACTGACCAAAAAAGCCCTTGAATGCAATAAACCTATGGTTCCCAACTCTTTTGAGATCAGAGACTGGTTTTATGGAACATAATTTTTCATGAACCAGGACATGGGGAAATTGGTTTGGGGATGATTCAAGTACATTACATTTATTGCACACTTGTTTTAGTCACTTTTCTCATTGCTGAGACAAAATACCTGACACCCAAAGTTAAAGGAGGAAAGGTTTATTTAGCTCATAATTTGTAGAGGTTTCAGTCTATAATTAGGTGGCTCCAAGGCAGGCTGGCTTGGCAGAGGGTCATTGCAAAGGACAGCCAGGTCATGGTGGCAGAATACAACACATGCAACAAAGAAGGAAAAAAAACAAGCCTTTTTCTGTCCCTTATATTGTTTCCAGGCTACTGGGATCAGGGCAGTGCCAAACAAATCAGTGGACTAATTTAATAATCACACACCCTTAATTCCAGCATTGTACCATGAATCAGTCACACTAGATCCAGCCACCTCTGTAAAAGCTCCCCCTATGACTAGATGAGGCTTTGCGGGGGACCTCTAAACACAAACCATAACAGCACTGCATTTCTGTTATAACATATAGTGAAATAATTATGTAACTTGTGTAATGCAGAATCAGTGGGAGTACTGACCTTGTTTTCCTGCAACTATATGGTCCCATCTGGAGGTGATGAGATGCAGTGAAATCTAGAGTGAATTGCTTATGTCCAGTGTAATCTATAAACTTGTTTTGGTTACTCTCATTGCAGAAAAGTTCTCCACAAAAATTGGATGTTGAAAATGGAAATGGGTTTTCCAGTGCAGGTGTAGCAACCTCAGGATATTCTGCTTTGAATTTGATTCAGAAAGTACAGAAATTTGAAGCTGTCTTAAATATACTTTTAAGGCCACCATTATTTGTGACTGCATGCAAATGATCCTCTTCTAATAAAGACAGTATCAATTCACTAGCTTACCCACAAATGGATCAGTTATAGATTGATTCTTTCACAGTTCATAGGGTTTTTCTTGTTAGGGAATACTTCTCAAACTATTTTGAAACCTGAGATCAATGAACATGCTCAGGTGGGAGGAAGAAGGCCCTGGTGCAGTATCTTTCAAAAATCTCTACTAATATTTGAAACATGTCAAAACTCCTAGAGTACACTCATCACTTTCATAACTCCAGTTTGGCTTTGAATGCTGCTAATTTATTTCCTGACTTGAACACAATTGTCCTTCTCCACTGAGGTGACAGATTGGGTTTATTAAGCAGGTTGACTATGTCACATTATTAAGAAAATTTTGTGAAAGTTTTGCTTTTTCTTGGTGGAATCAATAGAGTGGCTCTTAAAAACTCTGACCAATGATCTACCTTTATAAAGTTATCACACTTCTGTGAGTAAGATGTGTGTGCTGTATGCCCATCTTACAGAGCTGTATAACACATATATTAAAGGAATATACATTAATGTGATAATATTAATCACAAACATTCTTAGGTTCTGGGGATACTTTTCAGCATTTATCTATGAATGATACAGTGCATAGATCACATTCAGAAGCTATTTCTTTGACTTGAGTAGTGAAGTTAGAGAATGATCCTGTCATGGGTGTTAATTCCATCTGTGCATACACCAACACAAATGATCAGTGCAGCTTTCCTAATATGTAATCATTCAAAGAATTGAATAGTTCAGTAGCTGTGGTCTTGATTGACAAAAAATTGCACGTAACATATCTTCATGCACATGCTTCTGAAACATGTACTGCACAAAAACAAGCACCACTGCCTCACTGTCAATATCAGGTGGGCTTGTCACTGCAGATCACATACCACACTGACTCATTAATCTTCTGTAATTATTATGTCTCAAATCCTGTCATAGTTTGTCAGTTTGTCTAGTTATCTAAAAGAGGAACATGTGCCACCTTCTAAACTGCAACATTTCCAAAAAATTTGAGACAGTTGTCCTTAGTAGTAGGCAGCATCAACTTTTCATTAATAGTAAAGGGCTTCTTAGCTTTAGCAATGCAGTTAGTCACTGCATTGAATTATGCTCTTCATGCAGATGTTTTTGATGAAGTGATGTCCTTCAATAATTTCCATTTTTCATGTTCACTGTGTTTTTTGAAAAATTTGAAAGACTTGCTTTTTAATGCAGGAGGTTGGTCTCTATGGAAAAAATCAGTTTTGAAAGTTTCATGGATTCACTGTATAACCAGCTACCATATATTATACAAAGCAGGCTTGGAGAATCTGAATCACCTCTTGCAGTGAACCTGTAACTTTTTTTCTTTTTGAGACATGGTTTTGCTATGCAGTTCAGACTGTCCTGGAACTCACTTTGTAGTCTGGGCTAGCCTCAGACTCACAGTGATCCTCCTACCTCAGCCTCTCAAGTGCTGGGATTATAGGTGTGTGCTACTACACTCAGCATATAATTTAAGTAGTACTCCTGGTATTTTCTCTTGCAGCTTTCTTTTGTTGATAGTATTAGAGTCTTCTGCTCTCACATCATTAAATCTTTCCCCCTTCCAAAGAAGCTATCCAATGATGTTTATTTTTTACTTAGTTTGGCTAGGTTTAGCTTGTGCTCTTTTTTTTTTTTTTTTTTTTTTTTTTGGTTATTCTCCGGTACCAGGAACCTAACTCACGACCTTGCGCTTTTGCCACTGAGCTAAATCCCCAGCCCCTTTAGCTTGTGTTCTTACTAAATCGTGACTGAGTCAAGTATACAGTACTGGAAAGAGGCACAGAGAGAAGTGGTGAAAAGACAAACTGGGTAGGCCATGTGTAGATGAAAAACTATCTGATTCTAACAAAGCCTGCCACAAAATTCAACTCTACAATTGTATTCAGGAGGCTGAAGCCAGCCTGGGCTACATAGTAAGTTCAAGACCAGTTTGAACTACTGGGGATATAACTCAGTGTGAAATGTGCTGGGCTCAATACCTCATCTCAAAAAAGAAAAAAAGAAAGAAAGAAAATTTGTGTACATTTCATCCACAGCTTTGGACTTTGTTAAAGACTGAGATTAAGGGGTACAGATTAATTAGTCTGGTGAAGGAATTTTTCCTACAATCTAATGTTAAGTCTGTATCCTAGGTACTTGTGGCTGATTTGAACCAGATTTGTGGTGACAATCAGGGGCAAAGGCAGAGCACCAAAAAATGGAAAATCTTAAATTTTGGCCCAGAAGAAACCACGTGTAAGGTTGGGACCAGAGATGGTGTGGCTTCTAAAGAGATCAGCACCATTAAAAATCAAGTTACTTTTACAGAAAAAAGAAGGAAGGTAATTTAAGTACATCTCAGGAATCAGCAAGATCCTGCCCATTTCAGGCTAAAAGGTGCAAAAATGTAAACTTTTTTGTTTGAGAATAGTTCCTGAGACGTCCATTCAAAAAGGGCTTCCTAGGGAATTGGTTCTTTGGGATTTATTTCACTCTGTTCAACTGTCTATGCTTCCAGATCCTCCACAGCCATGTTCCAAGAGGGTTTAACAACTGCTTCTGGTGGCAGCAGACCTGCATGTTGGTCACATGATGCTTTGTTTGCTTGTTTGTTTGTTTGTTTTTGCATGCAGAATGCAAGAATTGTGGGATCAGGGAAACTGCCACCCATATTTCAAAAGAAGGTCTGCGTGGCCAGGCAAGGAATTCCTGAGAGAGTAGTGCATGAAACTGTGGAAGTGAGTCCTAGGTACAGTGAAGTCCCCAAGATGTTGGAGACAGTAGGAATATGGAATGTCTGTCAAGGAAAGCTGTGGACCACAAGTAGAGCCAGTCCAAAAGAGAAGCCCTATTGGCTACAATTGATGAGACCATAAGGCGGGTCCTCCCAAGTCCTTTGGAACTCATAATTTACAACTATGTGCCCTAAATGTCAGATATAGAGATATAGGAATTAATATTTGTCTTGTTGTGTTTTGGTCTTGCTTTGGTCTGATTTTTTTGTATTCATTAGTTCTTCCCTTTGAAAATGAGATTGTTTATTCTGTGTCATTGTACCTTGGGATTATGTAAATTGTTTTGATTTTATCAGAAGTTTACAGCTAAGAGTTTGCCTTGATTCTCAGAAGAGACTTGCACTTAGACTTTTGAAAAGTGCTAAAACTATTGATACCTGAGGAGGGGATTATTGCATTAATGATTGTATGCATTATAGTTGTACTATATAGGTGGAATTATAAACTTGCTATTGGCTTTATTGGGAGATTACATATTATTTAAGAGTTGTGTTTGCTAGGGATAATATATTTTCCTTTTACTCCATATTTTTGATGAATGTTATAATTTCAACAGAAGTACTATTTTTACTTCTTCCTACTCTTCCATTCTCTTCCTTCCATCCTTAGAGTTTCCATTCTTCTCAAGTTGGTCTGCCATCCTATCTGTATGCTTTTAATTTTTTCCACCTACTTATGTACATATCCATCAAGGAAACACCTATGCTGCCTTTGTCACATTGATAAGAACTTCCACCTTTTTATGCATCTTAAATGAATGAGTTGAAATGTATTTTTTTAAAGATTTTCTTCTGATAACTTACTATGCCATGTTCTACTATGGACTTGTTGCACAGCTAGAATCTTTTATTGGACTTTTGGGTTAGGTTCATGGTTATTTTATCTTATATTTTCCTTCATTTGATTTTTGTTTCCTCTTGTAGGAGGGATAAATTTTGTGAGACTCTCTACATGTAAAATACCTTTATTTTTCCTATTTGATCAATAATTTGGTTCATGGCTTGGGATCCACTTTAGGATTGAAATAATTTCCCTTAGAATTTGACACTATCTTGTCATTGTATTTTATATATGTGTAGCTAAAGGAAAATATGCTATCAGTCTGCTTGCCAAGAGTTTTAAAGAAACTTGTTTTTCTTCCTTTCAAAACTTTTCAATCTTCTATTACTCTTGATATTCTGGAATTTCATAAATGTGCATTGATGCAGGAGTTATTTTCAGCTTATTGCACTCAGTTTCTAATAACTGACTCTCAGTTTGATGACTGTTGTCTCTCTTGAGCTTTAGGTAGTCATTTTTCCATCATTATCTTAATTTTATATTCCAGTTTTCATGGAGCAGTTGCATGGAACTCTATGTCTCTTTTTATTTCATCTTCTTTAATTTCACACACACACATATACATATACACACACACACATACACACACACACACATATATATAATTTCCACATTACTTTCTAAGTATTCTAACTGAGCATTTTTTTGCTTTTCTCTTCTTTTCCTGTCTGTTTTTATCCTTCTTATTCTTTTTCTTATTTTCAAAAATAGTACCCAATTATTTTAAAAATTTACATCTCCTATTTATTTAAATTTTGAAATTTGGGGGTTGTTGTCCATTGAAGATAGCAAAGCCTGTTTCCCCACTGAGTTAGGGTCAAGGTCAGTGGAGACTACTACTCATTGCATTCTTTGCTCTACTCCAGCACTTACAGAGTTGCTGGAATGAGATGGATTTCACCTGTGACTCCAACAGCTGCTCTAGAGCCCTAGCCCATTTCAGTTGTGTGTTCACTGTTTTTATTTCTAGTATTAAATGCAACTCTCAATACTGTTAAATGCAATTCTCAATGGTCCCTTTCATCCCTCTGCTTTTGGTCTCAATTCTGTTTTCCAACTCTGGTAACCTTGAGCCTTCTCCTTCTCTAAGAATTCTGTACAGTAGCTCCCATCACTCTGAAATAGTGTTAATAAACTTTCATTCATCTTCTATTGTCCTCCAGAAATTTATTGGGTGTTATTTGACCACTGATGGATGCTTTCTAATATTTCTATTATATGGTGTAGATTCATTCCTTTTGTGGTTCTGTTGTCATTCTGTGGCATTAGAAGAGAACACAAGACCAATATGTATACTCAGTTAGTCAGCTTCAGTACAACTTCTCATCCTAAAATAGATTGCTGTCTGTGTTGTAAAAGTATAAGTGAGATGGAGGTCAGTGAATGGGAAGGAGAAGGTGGAAAATGAGTTGAAAGCTAGAACTTGAAAGCTGATTGGCGTTATGAAGGCAAGGACAGGTGGAGATGGGGGTCATTTGGGGTCTTTTAGGGATTCACGAATAATAGAGGAGCACCAGCACAAGCTTGTTAGAATGGGGGAGGGGAAAAACAGCAATGATCTTGTTTTCCACACATTATTCCCTCTTTTATGTATCGTGCCTTTGTATTGTTGAGGTATTCATTCTAGGACCCGCAAGGATAGCCAAATCTGCAGCCTTATATAAAATTCATCATATTTCCATGTAAGCTATGCACCCCACATGATTGACATTATCTCTAGATTATCATAATTTCGAAGATAATGTAGGTTTTATATAAATAGTTGTTATTCTATCGTTGTGGGAATAATGATAACAGAAGTCTGCACATGTTCAGTACTGATGCAGTTTTTTTGTATTTTCAACTCACAGTTGATTAAATCCACAGATGTGGAACTTACAGATAAAGAAGGAGAAGTCTACATTTCTTACTTATTTCTCCCTCAGAGGAGGCACAGTCCCAAGTCCTAGAGCAGAATTTTGGGTGGTGGAACCCCAGTGTGATCTGCTGCTTGGATCTTCCCTTGAACTACAGCTCCTCCACCTTGCAAATTCATTGGCAGCAGAAATGATAAGCCATGCTCCAAAGAAAGTGAGGGAATTGAACAATAACTGCAGCAACAATTTGATGTCATCTGTAGCTCTCCATCTGCTTGGAAACATGTTCACAAATGTGTACAAGTCTTGTCATAGGATGCCTTGTGCAGAAGGAACAAAGATTTGCTTCTCTGGAAATGCTGCCCTTTAGTAACAACTATTATTGATTACCTAAAACTTTCGGATATTTTATGACTGGTATTACCACAACGCTGTGGTAGATATTATTATTACTCTTTTAATGTACCAGGTGCCTGAGTCCAAAAAACGAACTAAAACACAAGATCATGCACCAGAAATGGGCAGAGACAAGATTTAAATTAATACTGGGCTTCTCTTCAAATGTCTTCTGTGATGCTCTGTACCACCATTCACATTAAGCATTTTGTTTTGTTTTGTTTTCTGTATAACCAATCAGGGGTTCTGACACTAAGAAGCCATGGAAAGCCACTAGCATAAAGCCTAGCAGACTCATTTCATTTGATGCCAGCCAGGGGTAGCTGATCCAGAAGAAGCTCAATCTGCAAATAGTGTCCCCTAAAGAGCTGTAGAGGGACCACAAGATAACATCTCCTGGGGACGTGCTTTTGAAATAAGTTCCTGTGTGCTCCACTATGGCCTGCAGCCTCCTCTCTGGTCCTTTACTACAAAGAAGAGAGCTGCTGAGCAGACTGCCATGGGGAGTGAAAGAGAAAAAGGAACAGTACATGAAAATACTGGGGACACATATAACACTGACTGGGCTCATCCCCTGTACTTCAGAGAAAATGGTACCCACTTTCTCTGTGTACGCATCTCCATTATATTGTGTGTCCTACAATAAGTGGCAGTTAATTCATTAGTTTAATGTTTGTTAAAAGACTAAAAAGAGTTTATGCTAAGGTATAATGAAGAAAGAGAAATGCTAAAAGAGAAAACATAAATTTTAATCTATATTTTTAAAAAGATTTATATACAAAATAGCAATTTTGACCAATTTATTTCATACTAAAGCATGTATAAAAGTGGATAGTATGAGTTTAGCACCTTGTAAATGAATGGTGTAAATGAATAGTCCTGTGTGCAGCCTGATCAAGACATGGGGTGATAATGCCTCAGGGTCTCCAAAATTTCAGCATGTGTATAATCATTTGGAGCATATCCCCACTTTGCGCCAGTTTGTAAATTCACCATAGTATACCGAGGTCTTCTATAAATTTATGACATGATAAATGATGTACTGGAATAGTGTGCACATATTTTTTTTTGTATTTTTGAGACAGGGTTTCACTATGCAGCTCAGGCTGGTCTTGAACTCACTTTATAGCCCAGGCTGGCCTCAAACTCACAGTAATCCTCCTGCCTCAGCCTCCTGAGTGCTAGGATTGTAGGCATGCACCACCACACCTGGCTTAGTGTCCACATATAACAAATAAACAATTTAAAGAGTTTTCAGAGAGAACATCATGGCTGAGAAATGGTCTGGAAACATGCTCAATGCCACTAATAATGAGATAAATGCAAATAAAAGCACTTCTTTTGCTGTTTCTTCTGACAAGGAATATCACTCAGTGCTGGCAGTGTTGGAAGAATTGGCACTCTTAGAATTTCCTGGTGGGAATGTGAGTTTAATATTTCTGGAAAACAATATGATATGATGAGCTAGAATTACAACTACACCAGCTATGTCTAAATGTCCTCCAAGTGACTCATGTGCCGGTAGGTGGGGCTTTAGCGAGGGGATTGGACCATGGCGGTGCTATACTCAGCAGTGAATTAGTTCTTCCTTATCACAGAGACACATGACTGACACCCACATTTTAAAGGGAAGGTTTATTGGGGCTCACATTTCGGTCCATAGTTGGCTGGCTCCAAGGCAGCATGGCATAGCACAGGGCTATCGCAGGGGAATAGCTGCTCACATCATGGTGTCCAAGAAGAGGAGGAAGTGTGGAGACAAGTTAGGGAGGAAGAACTACCTTCCTGGGAAAGGCCTCCAGTGACCTCCAGCCCCACTTCCTCACTGTACAGACAATCTGTACGCCCTCATTTTTACTGGGAGAGGACTGGAGAGAATCTAAATGCCCACTGAGTAAGGATCAGTGAAGAACACACCACATACCGGAATCCTGTGCAGTTGTGGAAAATTGTATCCTTTTGACACTGGAAGGAAGGAGTACCAAGAGAAAAAGGTAAAGTGGGGAGCCTGGAGTGTCCAACTTCCAAATGTTGTACACATGCATGAGGGTGTTTGCTTGCTGCTGGGCCTCAGAAGGACCCCACAAAGCTGAGGAAGGTGGTCTCTCTATATCTCCTCATCTTGCAAGCTATGTTAAGGCAGAACCTGTCCTTGATGAATGTCTGTGGGGTTGGACTCACCCTCTGTGAAGAAGGGTCCTGGAAGTTAAATTCAAAGCAGAGCTAATTCTGTTTTGAAAATAAATGGTCTGAATTAGACGCTTGTCACAGCCACATAAATATGTTTACAGGTGAAAATCATAAGCTTAGTCTCCACCCAGAGCAGATGGAAGAGAGGCTGCCCTGCTGCCATGCAAGTTAGGCCTCTCTCTACACTTTCCCCTGACTCCAAAAGCAGGCCCAGCTGCAAAGGGGCAGCTCACCAGACCTACACCACACTGGGTCTGTCCTAGTGTTGTAGGCAACTGAGTTAGACTGAAATATTATAGACAGCCAGACAGGGCCAGGCCCTCAGAAGGAGCCAGTGCACAAGATGTACACCTTACAACTGTGGGGAGAGAGACACCTCCAGCTGTGGGCCAGACCTCAAGACAAAGGATAAAATACATGCACCCACATACCTTCCTAAGGATAAACATCAGGGAGTGATATTCTAAATAGGTGTTGGGACTGGGGATTTAGTTCAGTGGCACAGCACCTGCCTGGCAAGCACAAGGTTGTGAGTTCAATTCTTGGTACCAGACAAACAACAACAACAACAACAAAAAAGGTCTCTATCACCTTGAGGAGGCCAGGAAGAGTCGCTAACTCAATCCCCTACAGGAAAAGCCCCTGTTCTGTATTCTTGCCTGCTTGCTACTTGACTCACTTCCCAATTTGATCCTGATATAATCAATTTTACCTGAGCAACTATGCTTGTAATCTCATTGGCTGACCATAGTTTTGTCCCACTTCATGCCCACCTTGCTATTTCCCATTTTTCTTCCCCACCTTGAACCCACTTTGCCTCGTGGTTTTGCTCTATAAAATCTGTAGGAAAGGAAGGGTCCTTGGTAACCCACTCGGGTCCCCTTTTGTCCCTTTCTTGGACAGAAGCTTTCTTTCCCTCAATAAATAGATTTTGTTATATTTGTAGGTTTTCTTTCCCTCAATAAATATATTTCTTTTCTTCAATAAATATAAATATATTTTGCTCTGTTGTTCCTAAAATTCATTTTTTGATTTTAGAGAACATGAACTCATCCGCAGTACCTTTCAGGTTGGGAGTTTCTTTCCCCTGTATCATTAGCAGCTTGACCAGGCTTGTGCCATGTGTGCAAGGAGATTTTCAGTCTCCTTTTCCTTTGTGTTCTTTTCTATTCAATTAATAGAAACCTTTGTAGCCTGTTTGTAAATATAACATGTTGTACATAATTTTGTGGTATCACAAACTCTTCATAAATAAAATAGACTATCACTAGGGGATAGTTCACATTGTTCACATTGTCTCTCTTTACAACAAAAAAGCTGTGATGAACATCTTTAAATAAAAGAATGTTCATATTTGACAGACTTTCCTATTATAAAAGACAGTTAGTGCAATACAGCAAGGCTCATTTTAGTTCTGGTCTACTTGCTTTTGACTAACATGCTGGAGACTGGAAGCCATGCTCAAAAGCAGCACCTTGCAAGTTTTGAAAAGTTAAATTCAAAGGGTGCTGCTTCCTTGGTCCACTCTAGAGAAAAGTACATGGAAGCAGAAGCATTAAGAGGGCAACCAGGTCCACCATACAGGACGGCATTGACCTCTGGGCTTACAGATGCTCAGTGGCCTTGGGGACAGCACTTTGCTGTAGTCCAAGAGGAAAAGGAAGAGGAAGAGAAGGATGGAAAGTAGAAACAGTGAGCTGTTGAGAGGTCTAAGATTAGAGCTGAGACTCGAATGGCTGTGATGTTCAGGGGAGCAAAAAGAAGAATCAGTGAGAGAGAGGAAGAAGGAAGAAGATAGTGACCAGACAGAGAGCCCAAGGAGCTAGAGAAAGTCATCCCTAGCTCAGAGTTCAGGAATCGTTAGAGGCTTCTTTGGCCCGTGCTTCTCTGAGGGCAGAGAGCCGGAGGTTCTCTCACTTCCACAACCATGCAGAAGAAAGTGTGTGATTTGTAAGTCTGCATAATAGGCACAGAGTGAAACTCTTAAAGACCTCAAGCTGTACAGATGAGTTATATCGTGAATCCAACTTAACTGTGCTCTTCCTCCTAGTAGCACTAGCACGATCCTCCTCTTGGTCTCTTCTGCATATTAAGCACTAAACCTTCCCAAGGGCCTTCAGTGCCTCAGTCAGGTGAGCATGCAGACACGGCCTCTGGCCTCAGAGGTATCTAGTGAGGAAAGCAGACTTCATAGTGGAACCACAGTGGCCCTGCCTGGTGGGAGGCTGCTGGGCAGTGTGCACCCATTCTTTCAACAAGCATGGATACTGAAGCCCAGCGTCTGAGAGTCACTGCCCTCAGCGAAGGCTCTATGGAGCCTCTGGTCCATAGCAGGCCTTGTCAGAGAGTTAAAGGTACAGGAAAAGAGTCATTTCAAACTTTACCCCTTTCCCCCGCTTAGCTCAGTCAAGACGGGGAGACACAGATAAATACTTTATGAGACTGGGCATCTTGAAAGAAATTCAGAATGCTGAATCTCATGTTTGCTTGGGTGGCTGGACTGGGGTGTCAGTATAATGAGAAGTGGGAAGAAAAGATGTACACAATTGATTGTGGGAGTGTAATGAGAGCTCGAATTTAGTGCTTGACATTTGAAGAATGAACCCATCCAAGGTGCCTGGCAGAAGGCACATGCAGAAGGGAGGAGCTGGTACACTTATGAAGCTCATGTGCTAGGAATCAGGTGAGACTGAACATGAAACTTGGAGCTTTTGTGTTTACTTATGTTTTTCTTTCAAAAGAGGAATGCTAGACACATTGACCTACTTTCTTTCACTCTGGTTTGGATTGAACAGGCTGCTTGGAGTCCAGGAATATTTTTCCAAACATGTTTTTGACCCTCGAGGTAAAGACCTCCCCATCCCCACATTTTCACATATAATACAATCTATTAAAGCTTTTCCTAATAGAGTACTTTAATATTTTTGGTGGTTCATACATAGTAAATTAATTTTCCTAAAAGTAGAAAATTGGACATTCTTTTAAGTGTCGCATTTATCCTTATGTTGGACAGTCACAAAGCACTTTGCACATAAGTTATCCTCTTTGGTTCTCACCTGTGAACTTTTCCCTTCCTGGGAGAAATACAAAAATTGCAAATGGGTCAGAAAAAAAAACTTCCCAGTAATAATTGGACAACCAATTTGGTAGCTATTTAAGATACCTCTTTAATCTTTGATCAACTAGAATAAGAACTGATAGGGAAATGTTTATTATCCCAAGGATGCAGATGTGATCATTTGTGACACATTCTATAACTATCTGCATGGATTCCAAAGGAAACTGATCTTTTAATTTGCTGGGAGAGAACTATATGGATAACCAGGGGTCATGTATGGATTTAGTTGGCTAGTGTTTTATTGAGGATATTTATAAGAGATGCTATTCTGTAAATTTCTTTTATTATATTTTTCTAGTTTTATGATAGGATAATACAAGCCTCCAAAATAAAATGAGAAGGAAGACTTTGTTAGAATTGATATTCTTTACATTTTAATAGAATGAAAATTTCATTCTATTAAATTTCATCTGTGAAATATACAAGGCTTGGGATTTCTTTTGTGGGATTTTTGTATATTGCTAATTTGACCTGTTTTGTATCTAAATTGCTTTATGTTTTCTGTAACTTCTTGTCCAATTCAGTAGTTTTCAGATCTGCAGGAGTTTTCCCATTTTATCTGTTATCTAAACTGTGGGTGTTTTGTTTTCTGATTTTCCAGATAACAAACACAAGATCTGATAAACTTAGCTTTTAGGCTTAACACTTACGCATGGTTCAGAGTGGTGAACTGGGGTGTCAGTGTAATGAGAAGTGGGAGGAAAAGATGCATACAATTGATTGTGGATGTGTAGTGGAAGCTCGAATTTAGTGTCTGAAACTTGAAGAAGGAACTCATCCAAAGCACCCAGCAGAGGGCACATCCAGAAGGGAGGGTGTGGTGCACTTACGAAGCCCATGTGCTAGGAATCAGGTGAGACACAGTCTGCAGTGGGACAGAACTGGGGCAAGGCTCATCTCTGCTCTTTGCCAGTTCTTAGCAGTAAATTTAAAACCCTGGACCTCACAGTTGCCACTGAGCCTCAGTACATGTCAGGGCCCATGCAAAGTTCTTCCCTCACATTATTTGATTTCAAGAAGAATGTCATCATTTGAAATTAGTTGAAAGCTCAAAGGGTTGGCTGGGAACAGTATGGCCTTCGGGTGGTGGAACCAGGGTGTGATCTCAGATATGTGAAGTCCCAAACTACACTTTTACCTGAGGGTTTTCCATACCCAGATCTACATTTGTTGGTTTAATAAGTTTTCCATATCCAAATCTCCAGCATTTGAACATTCATCAGGTGTGCTATATGTTTCTGAATCATCTTACTTTACACTACTTTTCACGCATTGGAAGGTCCTAAAACCCGGCTCTTTATTGTTCTTCTGAAACTCTTTTTGCTTTGATATGCTAGAAGAAAAGTAAATGTGGCTAAATTTAGTGAGCC
Source organism: Chinchilla lanigera (assembly GCF_000276665.1). Taxonomy (NCBI): domain Eukaryota; kingdom Metazoa; phylum Chordata; class Mammalia; order Rodentia; family Chinchillidae; genus Chinchilla; species Chinchilla lanigera. Next base: position 3,863,987 of record NW_004955459.1, read on the forward strand.
TTGCCTGAAAATATCTGAGTAAGGTACTATTTCCATTATATTGATAGGGAGACAGAATCTGAGAATTACTGTCTTTTCTCTAAGTCACATAGCTTCATGAGTTTTGTGCGTACCTCGCAGAACTTTCAGACTTCTTGTCACCTCATTACTTCCCCTTTGGATATTTCAAGAGCCTTCTGAGAATCTCTCAATCTACTTTCTTATAGAGGTCTCCTCCTCCCCCGTCTCCTAACAATGCTTCTCAGGCTGTTTGAAAAGAAAAGCTAACCACATCATCCATCTGCTGTGCATCCTTCAGGGGTCCTCCAGCTTCTGGAAGGTCATTCAAGCTTCCTTCCAGCTGTAAACTCTTCCTTCACTGAGCCCGGTTGACCTGGATTCTTTTCACTCCTGGAAGTACAATTTTCTCCTGCCTTATGGAACTATGTATACTCTCCCCAATATTACACTGTTTAAATCTGTGTAACTTTATGTATACTATGACCTCTATCTGAAATTTTACTTCTCATTTCTTTGTTTTATTAAACACTGATGACTTTTAAATTCTTTATCTTCCTTGAAAGCTCATCTGATGCCCCATCTTACCAGACGCATTTGAAGGGCCCTGCTGGTGCTCTTACAATCCCTGCTAATGTTCCTGTCTTCTCATTTGTCATCGTTCTAGTGCTGCTGGTGGGTCTGCCTTTTTCTCTGGGTTAATAGCTCTTAAAAGTCACAGAGAAGTGGGTCCCAGGACCTAACATGGTGTGCATTTCAGTGCAGAGGCTTAATAAGTATTTTTACTCTATATGGTATAAATGCTTACAGTACACCTGGCAGAAAGATCATCTTCCCCCTTGCCTGGGAGTACTTTCAGGCAAATCCCTACAAATTGCTTTTATATGTTACGGTCTTAGTCAGATACTTAGCTGAAATCCATTGACACTTCTCAGCCATTTAATATAATTATATGCTTGTTAGAATAGCCAGATGTTAAGTGTAGTGAAAAGCAGATGTCATTTCATCCAATAGAAATGTTATAAACCTATTTATTCTGCCATCTACCACAAGTATTTAAATGATGAACGAGGCAGAAAGGATTTTCTGCTGTTAAATCCAGGTATGAGCTCCTTCTAGAAGGGCATTGGGTAACTGCAGTGGGGATGGATCTTAGACTTCTGAGGAAGAGTAGTGATTGGGCTCTTATGGTATCATATGCTTGAGGTTCTTGAGGTAATGTGTGAATGTTATTCCAGGAAAGCTACCCCAGTATTCCAGCTGTTTCAGGGACTTCGATAGCAAATGTTTTGAGTGAGATTCCCTTCCAATTGCAGATGGTGTGCCAGTGTCCACTCAAGCTCCCAGGCTGGACACTTCAATGTTAGCACTGATGTTAGCACTTCAATGTTAGCAATGTTATTTCTTTCAGTTTCTGCTTCAACCAGTTACCTAGGCTTTCCTATTTTATCTTCTAAATATGTCTTAAATATTCTCTTTATGTCCAGTACTATTATCACTGCTGTGGTCTATGCATCCTTATCAGCTATTGATGGGCATCTGTTCACAAGCCTTCCTCACTGTTGGTCTCTACTTGCATGCATGGTCCTCTCCACCCACCTTCCATTCAGTGCCTAGCATGATGCCCATGTAACTTATACTTAACATAGGCCTCTTGAGCCCTCCCTGTGGCCTGATAGATCAAGTCCTCATTCCTTAACATAGTACCTCCGCCATTGTCCTCCACCTGCCTCTGCAGTCTCTTTTCTTATCAGTACATATTTGCATTACATAATGTTTATACTATGGTGTGGAGTTGGTATATGTATAGAACACATCCCAGTTCCTTTCTTCATTCCCTTTTCCTCACCTACTTCCCCCTACCTCTGACTCTTAATTCCCTTTATTTGACACATTTGATAAAGATCTGTCTCTCTACTTCCTGCTACCTTTTATTTGGTTTTTAGTTATAATTTGGGGTTCTCATGAAAGGATGTCATTCAGCTTGTGTGTCTGATTTATTTCACTTAACATTCATGTTGCAAGGTACATCCATTTTCTTAAAAATGACTCGTTTATCTTTCATTATGTTGGAGTAGTACTAAATGTAAATGTCAATACATTTTCTTCATCTGTTGATGGACATAAAGACTGCTGTCAAGATTTAGTTATTATGACTCGTGCTGCTATAAACATGGATATGCAGGTATCATTGTATTATGTTGTCTTTAACTCCTTAGGGGAGATAACTAGAAGCAGAAGACTTGGGTCAAATAGAATTCCTAGTTTTACTTTCCAAAGAAATCTCCACACTGATTTCCATAGTGGTTGTACTAGTTACATTCCCACCAACAAAACAGGATTCTTCCCCCACTACATTTGTTATTGTTTGATTTCTTGATGAGGGCCATTATTTCTTGGGAAGATAGAATTTCAGTGTTGTTTAAATTTTCATTTCTCTAGTTACCAGTGATGTTGAACATTCCCTCATGTATTTGCTGACCATTGGTAGTTCTTCCAAATGTCTATTAATTTCAGTTGCCCCTTTTTGATTGGGTCTTTTATTGGGGTGGCTAATTTTTCATATTCTTTGTATATTATAGGTATTAGTTGTTTGTCTGAGGAATAGCTGGAAAAAAATTTCTCTATTATGTAGCTTGTCTTTTCATTCTTCTGGTTGTTTCTTTTCCTGTGAAGAAGCTTTTTAATTTGCTATGACCATGACCAAGATAACCAATAAGTATCAGTTATAGCTATCAATGTAAATGGCCTCAATTCACCAGTCAAAAGAAATAGACTAGCAGAGAGGATCAAGAAATGGGATCCAACAATATGCTGTATACTAGAAACACATTTAACACAAAAAGAAATTCATCAACTGAAAATCAAAGGATGGAAAACAATCTTCCATGAAACAGGAACCCAGAAAAAGGCAGTAGTAGCTATTCTGTTAGCAGACAATGTCAGCTTCAAACCAAGAATGATCAAGAGGGATAAAGAAGATCCCTACATACTTGTTAGGGGAAACTTCAAGAGGAAGATATAATTTGATATAATTTAATATGATCTACTTTGTTGATTCTCAATATTATTTCCTGTGCAGCAAGTGTTCTGTTCAGAAAATACAGTACTTGCCTATACCTATGACTTCAAGAGTTTTATCTTCCAGCACATTAAATCTCTCCATTTTAAAACTGAGTTCTTTGACCTGTCTTGATTTTGGTTTAGTACATAGTGAGAGATACAGGTCTAAATTCAGTCTTCGGCATGTGTATAGCCAGTTTTCTCAACACTGTTTACTGAAGTGTATTTTTCGTGCAGTATGTGGTTTTGATCCTTTCGTCAAAGATCAAACAGTTGAATGTGCTTGTTTCTGCATTCTGTATTCTGTTCCACTGATCCTAGTATCTTTTGTGAAGTAATGTGTTGTTTTTAATGATTGTAGCTTTGTAATATAACTTCAAGTCCAGGATTTTTCCTAATTTCTTTCTCAGCAGGTTCATTATTAGTATACAGGAATGCTATTGATTTCTGTGTGTTGATTTTATTTCTTCCTACATTTCTGAATTTGAATTTTAATGTTGAGTCTTTTTGTGGATTATTGGGGACTTCTATGTAGAAGATCATATCATCTGCAAATAATAATTTAACTACTTTCTTTCCTATATACATCCCTTTTTCTTCTTTTTCTTGCCTAATTGCTCTTGATAATAGCTTGAGTATTGTAATGACAGGAGGAGTTATAATGGACATCTTTATCTTGATTCTAATTTTACAGAGAAAACTTTCAGATTTTCCCTCACTTAATATGATGTTGGCTGCAGGTTTATCATAAAAGGTTTTTGTCAGGTTGAGATAAGGACTTCTATAGCTATTTTTTCAGTTTTTTTAATCATGAAATTATAGTGGATTTAGTCAAAGGGTTTTTCTTTGTCTATTGAGATGGTCATGTGATTTTTGTCCTTGTGTCTATTTCTGTGATGTATTACTTTTATGTATTTTTGTATGCTGAACCATCCTTGCATCCTGGGATAAATCTTACTTTGCTACGATGTGAGATCTATTTGATAATGCATTACATTGTATTTCCCAATATCTTATTGAGGAATTTTACATTTATATCCATCAAGGATTTTGATCTATAACTCTTTTTAGGTTTAAATATTGTTTTCTATTCTTTTATCTTTAGTCTATGAGTGTCTTTTGTGTTAAATATATTTCTTGTATGTAGCATACCACTGTATTTTGCCAGTCTGTATCTTTTGATTGGGGAATTGAGACCATTCATGTTGGGAAGTATTACTGATAGTTATTGATAATCCAATGATTGCTTTATTTTTCTGTTGCTAATTCCTTATCTTTTCTGACTTCTTAACTGCTCATCTTGTTTATATTCATTCTATTAAAACTTTGGTTATTGTTAGCTCCATCGTCTCCATGATATCCTTGAGAAGTTTTTGGAGTACTAGTTTGGTGGTCATGAATTTTTTTAGGTGCTCTTTATCATGAAAATGTCTTATTTCTTTATCAGTTTTGCAAGTTAGTTTTGCAAGATATATGGGTATAAATTGTTTTCTTTTAGGACTTGAATCACTTCACACCAAACTCACCTGGCCTTTAAAGTTTCTGTATGAACAATCCTACAACTCTAATGGGTTTACCTTTATAAGTGATTCTGTGCATTTCCCTAATGCATTTAAGATTTTCTTCTTGTGTTGGACTTCTGGGATTTTAACTATGATGCATTATGGAGAGGTTCTTATCTTATTGAGGGTCTTTGGGGTCCTATATGCCTTACTTATCTGTATGTTAAATTCATTTCAATCACATGAAAAGTTTTCTGCTACTATTTTAGTAAACACTTTTAAAAATGACATTTGTACTTTTTTGATTTTTCATTAATTGTAAGTAATCTTACATTAGTGTTGTTTGCATCACCTAAGAAATGTTGGATAAATTTTCATATTCTTTTGTAGTTTTTAAGGTATCTCTCATTAGTTGCTCACCAACAACAATTCTGTCTTCTATTTCTGAGTCTTTGACCTCATATTGGTCTGTACTGCTCATGCTTTGAGTGTAATTTTTAATCTCCTGAATTTCTATTTGGAGCTTTTTTAAGAACTCTAATTCTTTTATGTGCTGTCATTCATGCTTTATAATATTTTGTTTAGCTGTGTAGCTTTTTATTAGTGTCTTCTGTAGACTCACTGGTTATTTTGTTATTTGGCCCAGTATCTGTTGACTTATATCTTCTGTGACCTTGCCAAATGCCTTATTCATCTGTTTTGTTACCTCCTTTGGCATCATTTTGGATAATTCAGGTGTATGGCTTTTGGTTTCCTCCTGTTCAATGCAACACAAATCATCTTTAAGTGAGTTGAGAGTTTACGAAAGAATTTTTTTTGTCTTGTCTTCTCATGTGTTTATTATGTTGTTGTTTGACCAATTTTTTATACTTTGAGGCTTTTAAGTTGATTGTAATAAGGTGCTTTGTTGCTAGTATGGAAACTTCTTTAGTTAATGTGTAATATTTAATGATGTCCTCTGACTGTAGCAAGCAAGTAGCTTTTGCTGATACCCCAGGAGCCAACCACCTCAATTTACTTGGAATGGAAGGTGGCAGCATATTTGGCCCAGTACTCAGGGCTTCAAGAATAAGCCATAATATTTGTAATGACCTAAGGCAATACGAACACTGGCATCCCAAGGAAATCAATTAATAGCAACAGCTATGTCATCTTGGGTATACTAATAAAATCAGCATCAGTTATAGCTTTAAATGCAAACTGAATATCAACGAACTCTAAGGAACAATAATATACCACTGTCTTAGTTACTTTCTCATTGCTGGGACAAAATACATTACACCCACAAGTTAAAGAAGGAAAGATTTATTTCAAGTCACAGTTCTTAGAGGTTTCAGTCTACCATCAGTTGACTCCAAGGCAGGTCAGTATACCAGAGGGGTATGTCAGAGGAGAAATAGTCCATGGCAGGGCAGGGTGGAGGAAGCATCAAGCATCAAGCAGCATCAGCGAGCCTTCTTTTCCCTTTTATTCTATCCAGACTACAAGTCTTTTGGGCGGTGCCAGCCACACCCAGGGTGGGCCTCCCCGTTATGCACACCCAACATATGTTAAAGCAATCAGCAGTAGCATAAAGTTAGGTAGCTAGATTATCTAGGGATTCATAATTCTTAGTAGTTATCCTAGTAAGGTAATGAGTGTGGGGAACCAGAGCATTAAAAAATTTGAGAAATTAGTCAATCAGATATGAGAAGAAAGAGAGAACAGTGAGACAAGAAGTCCTACTGAGGAGAAGAAAATTAATACTGTTACAGAACAGTCACAGGAAAGAATGAATAAGAAAAAGAAAGAAGATAAATGGAGAGAAAAATGTGGATGATAAAAGAATGGATAGAAGAGAAAAAAAGTTTAAAGGAGGAATGAGAAAGGAGAAAAAAACCCCAAAAGATTGGGAAAAAATGGTAGAAGAAAACTCAAACCACAAAAACCTGATAAAGAGAAGATAAAAATTCTAAATAATAGAAAAATCAAACAAAGATTGAGTGAGCAAAAAGATTACTATGTTTTTGAATTAGTGATTTCTTTCCAAGATCTACATTCTTTGGCTCCTGCCAGTCAGGAATCTCTGCCTAGCTTTAGGGCCTTTGAGTTTCTGAGGTGCCCTCCCTACACCAGAGGACCCCTGTCCATTTACCCTCACTGATTATTGTCCAAGCTGTGTCCTTGCCCCTGTTGGCAGTTGGGAAACACCACCAGCCCTCTGGTCTCTGCTGGATGTAGGTTGCTCAGTAGGGGTTCAAGTGGACTGTTGGTTTTAAGGTCTTAACATCAATAGACATAGGGTCTGGCTACTCTGGTCTCACTCTGTGCATTGTCCTCATCCAGGACCAGGGAATTGGTTAGTTCTCCACTTTGCTGCCCTGTTCTGAGGGGAAGCAAAATGTAGAGGTGGCTTGGAGATGGTTGATGATTGTGCGCTGTGTTTGGTGGGATGGGGTGGGAGATGATGCCATCCTGTACAGCCTGCTCTTAGGTGTGAGTGAGTGGGGCACTATGTCTCATATGAATCTGTTTGCTCACTTCTCCAATCTCTTGAACCTCTCCTTCTGGCCTGAAATGTTACATCTTCTTATACTGAATTGTTCGCAGATTTCTGTTTCTAAATTTTATTATTGTGTTGGTCCCATCCCCTATTCCATCTTTTTCCTCCTGGGATGGTCCTATTTACTTAAAAATATATTTTTATTTTTCATGAGATAATATTAATCACTTGAAAATGAACAATTTGGTAAAATTTAAAATATTCATATTGTCCAATCACATATATTTAGTTCCAAAATACTTTCTGCATTATGGATTTATTTATTTTGGAAATTTCATGTAAATGAAATAATAAGGTATGTGACTTTTGGTGTCCAGTTTCCTTTATTTAGCATAATCTGTCTTTAAATAAGTTATTTCTTTATTTACTTTTAAAATTTTTAAAATTTTAAACTGATATGTAAAAATTGTACACATTTATGGGATACCATATGATGTTTTGATATACATATACATCATAAAATTTTCAAATAAGGGTAAACATTGATTTCCTCAAATATTTATCATTTCAATGAAAATATTAAAAAACTTTCCCTATAACATTTAATAATAGACAGTAAGTCATTATCTATACTCACTGTACTGCACATTTCAACATCAAATCTTTCTTCAGTTAATTATAATTTAGTATCCATTAATTAAGATTTCTCTATCATTTCTTCCCTTGCCCTCCCACTTTCTTTAATCTCTGGTAACCATCCCCTACTCTTGATTTCTTTTCTGCCCTGTTTTTTATTTTAAAGAGAATAAAAATTATTAAAAAGCATTAGAGATAATATAGAATTTCAAAAAGCAACATGATAGAATTCAACAATGGTTGCTATCTTTATATGTTCTAGATAGAAATCCTTTGTCTCAATTCATGGGTTTTCTTTCTACTCTGTTGGTCACATGATTCTCTACATGGTTGCTATATTGCATATTGTTGTCTTCAAAGTAGTTCAGATTACCAGATATAAGCGTGTAAAATTGGTACAAAAAAAATAAACATTACTATTCCTTTCAATAAACCAATAGAAATTAGTAGTACAATTATCTTAGCTATCTTGTGTGTGTGTGCATGCATATATATATATGTATTTTCCCCTTCCTTCTTTCTTTCTCCTTTCCCTCATCCCAGTTGTTCTTTCCTTTTGAGCAGTTTCTTTCCCTTTCACAATATCTATTATACCTTTCAGATTTTATTTACTCTTTCAAGTTCTCACCTAGGGAGACAATATGATGTTTACACATGTAGGTCTGGTTTATTTCACTTCTGAGTATGGTCTCTAGTTGCATTCATTTACCTATAAAAGACTCAAGTTTATCTTTCTTTATAGATGAATAATACTCTATTGTATAAAAATACCACATCCTTTTTATCCATTCCTCAGTTGATGTGCATTTAGATTGTTTCCAAGACTTAGCTATGACAATTTGTGCTGCTATAAACATGGGTGCACTATATAGCTGTGCTATGATGTTTTAGGTTCTTCTGGGAAAACACCCAGAAGGGGAATAGCTGGGTCGAACAGGATCTCTAATCCTAGTTTTCTGAGGAATCTCCACACTGATTTACACAGTGGTTGTACCAGTCAATATGCCCATTAACAGTGGAGAAAATTTCCTTTTTTCCTACAGCCCTTCCAGCATTTGTTATTGGTTGATTTCTTCATGATACCCATTCTTTCTGAGGTGAGATGGAATGTCAGTGTTGTCTTAATTTGCGTTTCTTGAATGACCAATGATGCTGAACATTTTGTCATATATTTATCTGTCATTTGCATTTCTTCATGTGAAAAGTGTGTATTCACCTCAGATGCCCATTTTTTGGATTGGGCCTTTGAATTTTGGGGGCTTGATTTTTAAAAATTCTTTATATGTTCTAGATAGAAATCCTTTGTCTCAATTCATGGGTTTTCTTTCTACTCTGTTGGTCACATGATTCTCTACATGGAAGACCCAAAGACTCCACCAAAAAACTAGAATTGATCAACAAATTCAGTAGCATAGCTGGATGCAAAGTCAACACTCAAAAATCAATAGTATTACTGTACACAAACAGCAAACACACTGAGAGAGAATTAGGGAAACCATACCTTTCACAATAGCATCTAAAAAAATGAAACACTTAGGAATCAATCTAACAAAAGAAGTAAAAGATCTCTAGAGTGAAAAATTACAGTACTCTGAAAAAAGAGATCAAAGAGGATTTTAGAAAATGAAAAGATATTCCTTTCTCATGGATATGAAGAACCAACATTGAGAAAATGGGCATAATCCTAAAATTGCTATACAGATTCAATGCAATCCTGATCAAAGTGCCATTAGTATACCTCACAGATCTAGAGAAAACATTCCTAAAAATTCATCTGAAACCAGAAGAGACACAGAATAGTAAAAGCAATCCTGGGCAACAAAGGCAAGGCAGGAGGCATCACAATCCCTGACTTGAAATTATACTACAAAGCTACTGTGATACTCTTGATTTCTGTGAGATCATTTAAAATTTTTATCTGCAAGTAAGTGAAATAGTATAGTACTTGTCTTTCTGTGACTAGATTATTTTCTTTAACATAATGACCTCAAGTGTCATACATACTCTGGTGAATGAAGTGATACCATTCTTTAAAATGCCTAAATAGTGTTCCACTGTGTATATCTACCATGTTTTGTCTCTCCCTTCATCTGATAGACATTTGGGTTGCATCCTTTTTTGGCTATTGTGAATAGTACTGCAATAAACATGCAAGTTCAGGTAACACATACTGATCTCATTTCCTTTAGCTCTATACACCACAGTGGGAATGATGTACTATACAGTACTCTGTTTTTAACTTTTCAGCAACCTCCTTACTTTTTTACACAATGGTTGTACTAATGTACATTCCTATCAATAGTGTTCCCTTTCCTCCACCTGTTCATGAGATTTTTGAAAAATACTTTGTCTTTTATAATATCCATTCAAAATGCAGTAAGGTACTAATTCACTGTGATTTTGATTTACATTTTCATGATGATCAGTGATGGTGAAGAAGTATGTGTCTTCTTTTGCAAACTATTTAGGATTATTGCTGAATTTTAAAATTTGACTTTTTTCCTATTAATTTGTTTTAGTTCCTTCTATATTTGATATTAATCCCTTGTCAGATGTTTAATTTTCAAATATGTTCATAATTTTGTGGGGGTGTTTCTTCACTCTGTTGACTATCCTTTGTTGTGCAGAAGTTTTCTAGTTTGATGAAATTCCGATTGTCTATCTTATGTTTGTTTCCTATGCTTTGGGGATCTTATCCAAAAAATCCTTGACAAATATCCAATCTAATGTCCAAAGGAATTTCCACTATACTTTTTGTGGTAATTTCATAGTTTAAGATATCAGATTGAAAATTTTAATCCGTTTATTTTTTGCATATGGTGAGAGATAAGGGTCTAGTTTCTTTGTTCTCTGTGGATATCCAATTTTCCCAGCACCAATTTTCCCAGTACCATGTTTCCCACCAACACTTTTTCTTTCTTCCATGTGTATTCTTAGCACTTTTACTGGCAATATTAGCTGTAGTTCCATCAATTTATTTCTTTTTTCTCTATTTTGTTTCATCAATTTATGTGTCTGTTGTTATGCTAATGCCATATTCTTTTGAGCACTATAGTTTTGTGGTATATTCTGAAGCCAGATACTGTAATTACTATTATTTTACTGTTTTTTGTTATTTGAGACCAAGTCTTACCATGTAGTGCAGGCTAATCTTGAACTCTCTATTTAGCCCTGGCTGACCTTGAACTTGAAATCTTCCTTCATCAGCCTCCTGAGTACTGGCCTTACAGGCACATGCTACCACATGTGGCATCTTACTTTGTTCTTTTTCTTCAAAACTGATCTGAGTTTTCAGGTTTATTTTGTATGCTTTTTAAGAATTTTTTTCTAGTTTTGTGAAGAATATCACTGGTATTTTGATAGGGACAGTATTGGATCTGTCAATTGCTCTGGGTAGTATGAATGTTCTATCAATATTCATTCTTCTCACTCAAGAACATGAAATGTCTTTCTCCTTTTTTGTGAACTCTTCAATTTCTTTCACTAAGATCTTATAGCTTTCATTGTAGAGGTCTTGCACCACTTTGGTTAAAGTCATTCCTAAGTGTTTTTTTGAGTAGCTATTTGAAATGGATAGCTTTTTCACTTTTGTTCTAGATAATTCAATATTAGCATATGTCAATGCTCCTGATTTTTGTATGTTGATCTTATATCCTGCAACTTCACTAACTTTATATACTTGTTCAAGTACTTTATTTTTGATTTAGTTGGAGGATTTTGTGCATATAAGATCATGTCACCTGCAAACAGTGACAATTTAACTTCAGGTTTTCAATTTGGATGCGTCTTATTTCTTTTTCTAACTTGATTGCTCAAGCTAGGAGTGGCAGTACAATGCTATATAAAAGTAGTGAAGGTATGTGTCCCTGTCTTGTTCTACATGTTGGAGAGAAAGCTTTCAGCTTTTCCTCGTTTAGTATATCAGCTGTTGGCTTATTATAAATGTCCTTTATATATTGAGACATGTTCTTTATATACTATCTAATTTGTTCAGAGTTTTTACAATGCAGTGATATTGAACTTCATCTAATGCTTTTTCCATATTTACTGTGATTATCATATATTTTTTGTCCTTCATTCTGTTGACAGACAAGGTGTATCATCACAGCCATAACCTAATGTATGTAAAGTAGAATATTTAACTGTGGTATTGATTTGTATTTACCTACATTACCTGCATTAAAGATGTTGAACATTGTTCTTTTGCTATTTTGTAAAAGGTTGTCTGTCAAAAACAAAGTGTTGAATATCTTTGGGCATTTATTGGCTGCTTGTATGTGTTTCACGGAGAAATATCTATTCCTTGCTTTCCATATTTTAAATTGTTTTATTGTTTTGAATGATTTTTTAACATATTTTGGATAGCACACATTTATCATATGTATCATTTTTCAAATATCATCTCCCCTTTTTAGTTGTCCTTTTCAGTTTTTTGATAGTATCCTTTGGGGTAAATATTTTTATTGGATTAGTAATATCACTTAGTTATTGCAGGCTGATCAGGCTGGCAATCTCCCAAAGGAGTGAATGTGAAGGTTAAATAAAGATGTAAATGCAATGATTTCAGGGCTCCAGGAAGATCAAAGCCCTCTCACAAAATTTGAGATGGGTGGCCCATATTTATTTAGTTATCAGAAGATGGGAGAGGGGTACTCAAAAGGGTAGAACCATTCAAGGACTTCTCCAAGCAAGGTATTAAGTTAATCCACCCAAGAGTGAGATGCCTGATGCTACAGTCTTTATCTAGTTGAAGTTGGATCCAGGTGTCCTTGGCTGTGATCTTGTCTTATCCTTTGATACTTTTCAGCTTCATCTGCCGTACAGGCCTTAGTAGAGATTAGTGACTCACAGAGGTTCACTCACTATGAGTCTGACACCCACTTCCAACAAGTGGCCTAGGCTTTGGACAGATTCATAAATAAACGTGAAAAGCCTACTGGTTAATTTAAGTCCTGCTCAGGGCGGCAATTTGATGAAGCCCATTAATGTAGTTTTTCTTTTGTTGTTTATTGTTTTCATATCATATCAAAGAATCCAGTGAAAAATCAAATGGTGTAAAGATTTACTGATACACTTACCTTTATAAATTTTAAACTTTTAGCTCTTATGTTTAGGAATTTGACCCATTTTGAGTTTAACAATGCCTGTATTGGGAGCTATTTGACCATAGTTGTATGGTTTCATTTCAGAATCTTCAGTTCTATCATGTCACTCTAAATGTCTATGCTTATGCCAGTCCCAAACTGTTTTGATTATTGAACCTTGCAGTAAGTTTTGAAATAAGGACATGTGAGTCGGCAAATTTTGTTCTTCTTTTTGACTATTTTGGCTATTCAGGACCCTTGCTTTCACTCAGCTTTCTTTCACTGATTGTAATATTAACTGAAGAGTTTTCATAAATTCTTTTGGCATACAGAGAAAGTTTTGTTCACTCTCAGTTTTGGGGGTGCTTTTGCATGAATCATTGCTGGATTTTGTCAAATTCTTATTCTTTTATGCATTCATTGTTGATTCTGTGGTTGCACTACTTTCTATTAATGTACTATGACATGGGAAACCATCTTAATTAACAGGATAAATCTCACTCTGTAATTGTATATAGTGATTTTCATATGTGTTTGGATTCAGTTTGATAATACTTTGTGAGAGACTTTTGCATCTATATCCACAGGAGATGTTAACTAGGTTTCAGGATTCTAAAACAGTTTATTTTCTTAGCTCTAGCCAACTAGACAGCTGTCTTGGGAGAGGGACCACTTTGTGAGGCACCCTAGTCTACTGTACCTGTGATCTCACGCCCCGCTTGTGTGTAACTCCTATCAGGTAGACTTTTTTCTCTAGAAATCCTCCTCCAGCACTCTTGATGGGCACTTCTTTTGCCATCTATGTCACTCATATCTGTTAATAGGGTTTTATTACTGCACTGGTCAAATTGTGCTTGTTGCATTGCAGTTCATTTGTTGCAGCACATCTTCATTCTCAGAGGGTGAACTTCTTTAGGAGCACACGTGATATTTGGGAGGAACACTTGGTACACATTTCTGGAGCAGTGCATACCTCATCATGGTTGCTCAAAACATGCCTGCTTAATTGAAGTTACACCAATTTTCCAGTTCGCATACTGGCATAAAAACGAAGAGGTGTTAGAATAAAGTCATTAAACACAAAAGCACAAGAGTGTTCAAGAGCACATTGAGAAAATTAGGCTACTTTGTTCATTTGATGAAAGTAACTTTTTTACTCATAGCTATTTCGGTCTCTTTTGTGTTATAAAGTACCCTAAGAGGGGATACATTTTATCTCCACATAAAATGACTGGTGGAGTAAAAGCACTAAAAACCAGAATAGCACATAGGGAACTTGTTCTGTCCCTTGTGGTAACGGCAGAAAAGCAGTTACCTGTGGTAGATCTTTTTTCTTCTGCTCTTCCTCTCTCTGGTCATCCTCCTTTCCTTTTTCTTACAAACTTTAGTCATGATAATTTTCTAGGTCTGCTAAAAGGTTTTCATTTTTCACCCCTAATTTTCTTAGGGGTATGATGGTCACAGAGTCTCTGCTGGCTCTTCCAAGCCTGATCCTGTCTCTGCAGCAGGGGCCCATCAGAGATGCTGGCTAATGAGTTGGTGGGCTGGAACTTCAGTTCCTTTCCAAGAAAAAGTCACCTCTGCTTCCTTTGTGTGAAATCATTGAAAATACTCAGTCTTTTCATTTGACTAAAGGCTTCCCCAAACCCATGACTATGTCTCATTGATCTTCTATGTCATATTTTTAACATTCATAATAAACATTTAGATCTATGTCATCTGTAATGACACAGAGCTACAATGTCCTACAATGGACGGTGATCGGGTCATGAGGGTGCTGTACTAATCGGTGGATTCATACACTGATAAGTTCAGCAGTTAAATGTGCTGTTAGAAGCTGCACTGTGGTGGTTGGAGTTGAGTCACTGTGGGTGACTCCCACAGCTCCTCACCCGTCTCTGTTTCCTGCGATGGGTTGAGCAACTTTTCCTCCACCCGGTCCCTCTGCTGAACTGAAGCAGCTGACCGTGGATTGAAACAGTGAACCAAAACAGAACCGTCCTCTTTTAAATTGTAGATGTTGACTAATTTGTCCCAGCAACAGAAAGTTACTAAGATACCATCTTTAGGGACAAAACAATTTACCCAGGAAATATTTACATATGAATGAATGAAAGAATGAACACACACTCACCCATCTTTACTACAAGGTGTTAGTTCTGTGACCCTTGTGGATACCAAAATATGTGTATGTTGAAATTTCTGACAAAAATCCCATATTTGCATATATCCTACACACATCCTCCCTTATATTTTAAATTACTTCCAGGTTACCTATAATACCCAATTTAACACAAATATTGTGTAAATCATTGTTATGTGCTGTTTAGGGAATAATGACAAAAATATCTGTTCATATTCATATGAAAATTTTGTTGTACTATTTTCCATCTGAGGTTGGTTGAATCTCTGTTCTCAAAGTCAGGTAGAGGAATCTGGATTGACTGAAACTGGAAATAATTTTCTGAAAAGGAGGAGAACGTAATTTTACTCTGTAGCAAAAGTTACATGCATAATCCACTTATACATAGTGAGGTCAGAGTACAACTCAGCAAGATGTTAAAAATACGTCTTGAGCAAAACCGCAGGATTTTACCAAAGAAATCTGTGAGCTTCAGTGTAAGTGGGAATTCAGTTTTGTAATTTGGTTAAATTGTTTTTCTTCTCAAAAAAGTTCTGATAGCAGGATATAGTGGTATATGTTTATGATCCTAGCCCTCTAGAAAGTTGAAGCCTGAGAATACAAGTTCACACCCAGCCCAGGCAACTTAGCAACTTAGTGAGACTCTGGCTCCAAAAAATAAAGTAAAGTAAAATAACGGCTGGGGATACAACTCAGTGTGATGGCTTTGGGTTGATTCCAGCACAACAAAAACGGAAACAAGCAAAAACATGTGAGCCTACCCTAACGGGAGAAGTGCATGGCAACGGCTGGCATGCTGCCTACAAATCAGATTCCAGTTACAGTAAGGTAGTCACTCATTGCTAATTAAACAGTGCATTAGTTGTACTAAGCAGATGTGAGACCTTCATCTAATCCTTGTGACATTTATTTGCAAACAATTTGAACAGTGAATGTTGCAATTATATTAGTCATCATGAGCTAATTATAAGAATGTATAAATATTCTTCTCCACACTTGAAATCATTACTCAGGCTGGCTAAGTCATTTCTCTCAAGACTTCACAGAGATGTATTGCTGGCCTCCCAGGTATTTTGAATTCTGAGTAGAAACCTCCCCGACCCCACTGTCAATGGTGGAATTTACTGCCACTCTGTATTCCTTTAATTTCTTAGCACATCTCCTTTTCATTTTCATTTATTTCACACATCACATTATAAAATTATTGCTCTATTTAAAGATCCTTTGAGGATAAAATATTTCTTTTCTTCTTAAAGTCTGGAGGGAAATAATATTTGATTTCAGTACCCTTCCTGCTTCTCACAATCACCTCACATATTTTGCCAATGAGCTTCATGATATTTGATCTTTCAGCTCTACTGAGATATAATTGACACATGGCAAAGCACACATATTAAAAGTATGAAATATGATGAGGGTTCATGCAAGTGTATATTTGTAAGTAAATAAGATACCAATCCCAGAATGCCTTGATTATTGTCTCATTAGGGCAGTTCTTGAGTAGTATCCATCCTGCTTTGTTCTCCAAAAGGCTATGCTGGCTCTTTTGCTGTTTCATATAAACTTTAATATTAAGTTGTTAATATACACAAAATAGTTTTCTGGGTTTTTGATTGTGAGTGTATCAAATCAATATATCAGGTTGGAAGAAACTAACATCTAGCATTACTGAGTCATGCTAAATATGATCATGAAATATGTCTGAACTTACTGAGGTTTTTAATTTATCAAAGTTTTTCACAAATGGACTTGAATATACTTTCTTAGATTTTTTTTTTTTTTTTTTTTTTTTTTTTGGTTTTTCTCCGGTACCGGGAACCGAACTCATGACCTTGCGCTTGCCAGGCAGGCGCTTTGCCA
>NW_004955459.1:3880853-4150384 GCF_000276665.1 Chinchilla lanigera
TTTTTTGGTTTTTCTCCGGTACCGGGAACCGAACTCATGACCTTGCGCTTGCCAGGCAGGCGCTTTGCCACTGAGCTAAATCCCCAGCCCCTATACTTTCTTAGATTGATACCTAAATGTTTTATATTTTTATGCTCAGGTAAAGTGAGATGGAGGAAGTGCCTGACTTGTTCCCTTTTTGGCCAAAAGCTGTCCTGTCCCTCTTAAACACTTGCCTTCTCTCTCCTAGGGTCCCCTGAGGAGGGACTGTGATGGCATCCCTCCGCATCCTCCCTCACCAGGGCTCCCTTTGGACTG
The DNA here is from genome assembly GCF_000276665.1 of Chinchilla lanigera. NCBI lineage: Eukaryota > Metazoa > Chordata > Mammalia > Rodentia > Chinchillidae > Chinchilla > Chinchilla lanigera. The sequence goes on from NW_004955459.1 coordinate 3,881,151, forward strand.
CTTCCTGGGACATTCCAACTGGAGGTGCAGCTCAGCTGTCAGCCGCAGTGCCCTCTACAACTCTCGCAGCTCCAGACACTTGCACTCCTTTGGACGAGAAGTAGGAAGCCCCCACACCCAACAGGGCAGAGATCAAGGATGTGTCTGGCCCATTATTAACATCTCCAATCTCCTCTACCCTCAGTAAGCTGTGGTTAGCATGGCTAGACCTCTTGAAGGTTTTTATTGCTTCTCATTAATTCTTGGAGATTCATTTCCTTCTTCCTTCTCGCTGAAGAGCTTCCTTTAACATTTCTCAGATGTAAGTCTGTGGTGATAAGTGCCCTCAGATTTTGTATAGAAAGCCTTTAATTTTGAAATATATTTTTCCTGGGTATAGACTCAGGTTGGCTTTTTTTTTTTTGAGTACTTCAAAATGTTGCACCACTATTTTCCAGCATGCACTGTATCAGATGAGAGTTCTGTCATCATTCTGCTAGTTCCTTTTTCATAATACATTTTTTTCTTCATTTTCCTTCATTTATAGAGGCTTCAGTTATGCATTTTGTGTTATTCAAAGTTGCTCCACAGTGCATTTTTCTCAGTTCATTTTTTCTTAATCTTTTTCTTTCGGTATTTTACTTTGGATACATTTAATGCAGCACAATTTTTTGCTGTTGTTCTGAAGTGTCTTTACAGACTTCATTCTATCTAGTACATTTTTCATTTTAGACATTACTGGAACTTTGATTTGATTTGTTTTAATATTTGCACGTCAAATCATCCTTCTGCCTTCTTGAGCATGTAGGATATGGTTATTTAACTTTTTTGATGTCCTTATTTGCTAATTGTAACATCTGAGTCATTTCCAACTTTGATTTTAGTGGCTGAGTTTTCTCCTCACTCAAGGTGATGATGTTTGCCGCTCTGCACGCCTCATAGTTTGAAGGAAAGATTGTCAATTTTGCCTCAGCAGTACTGGATATTCTGTGTAACTACAATTGAGATTCGTTCTGAGGTGCAGTTGAATGATTTGGAAGGAAGTCAGTCCTTTTAAGACTAATTTTTGACCTCTGTGAGGCATAATCTTGGGATGTGTGTGTGTGTGTGTGTGTGTGTGTGTGTGTGTGTGTGTGTTGCAGTGTGTGTTCGGACTCAACTAATTAGAAAGTTTGAGTTGAACTTCTGCACTTGAGTGAGTTTAATGACACAAGTCCAGGAACCCAAAGTGAAGGAATTATTGACAATGCTACTGTTCACCTTCTTCTATTTACTCACTCTAACTTCAAGAAACTTTCAAAACACTATCTGTAAAGTGGAGATGATAATTTTTATTTCTTAAGGTTGTTATAAGAGGAATGTGTGAAAAAAGTATCCATAAATTTTATTGTAGTTTGTCTGGAACTTATGAAATGCCTAATAAATTGTAGACATTATACCTAATATTCCCAAAACTCTGCCTAATTTTCATCACACTTATTATTTTCTTTTTCAGACCTGAGGCCATTGATTATTGACCTTTCTCGTAATGGTAGCAACAATTCAGATTTATCTCTCTACTGGACTAGTATTGTGTTTTATGCCTATTGAGGAAAACAAACATTTTTTTAAACTCAGGTTTTACTGATTGTCCTGATGTTTGGCTAAATATGTTCTCAAAGTTACAGTACCATTAGATGCACCTTAGAAAAATGTTTTCATATTCAGTGAGAGTAGAAAATGTTGTACGATATATATACTTTTCTGGAGATACACAGTATATGTAAATAGATTAAAGATGAATCTTTGTTCAGTTCAAAAGTTTTAAAATAATTTTAAATTTAGGACTAAATAAATACTCCCCAGAACACATTGAGTAACATTTCAAGAAAGTATTGTTCCAAAGGTCACATTTTGGGTAATGCTTCTCTAATCAAAGCCGGAGTCCTGCCACTGTGCTAACAGGCAGCATGCGAGCGAAAGCACATTGCGGTGCTCTTGGGCAGTGGCCACCACAAGTCAGTACTTTCAACGCTGCAGGAGGGCTTGTCACTCCTGATCTATGGTCGCTTTTATATCTTACCCTTCAAGAAGATTGATGCGTAAAGTGACTTCGCATTACCCTGCATTAGGGAAGATTTGTTCTGACATTCCACCTGGGAGTCAATCAGAAATCCAATTTGAAGTTAAGTCAATAAACTCTTGTTCCCCTTCTCCTTCTTACTTATTCATAGAATTGATGGGATCGAAAGGCCTTTCTGGTTCATTTCAGTTCCTGCCAATATAGTTTTATATTTTATATATAAAAATCCCATTATTTTCTAGGTATGTTGCATTAGATCTACTATTCACACAGTTATATGAGAGCATCCAATTTAACAAAGAAACAGAGGCTAAGAGAGTTTAAAAGTTGGTTTATGGCCAAATAACAAGTAGGTCTAGGCTTCTAATAAGTGATTTCTGATTCAAACACAATGTATTTTGTTCCATACTGGTCATCTGCTCATCATTGTTGGCCAACTACAAATATACTATGCAGCAAAGAACTCTCAAACTAGTTAATCAACACAGACACTTGTCTCTGTGGATTAATTTGAGGATTGGCCAATTGGGGTGGAAATCTGTTCTACGTCTATTTTCTTTTTCTGGACACTAGCAGGCTAGCTACAACAAGTTCTTTTCATGGTGACGCCAGAGGCCTAGGAGAGTAAGATGACCAACTAGTTGCTATTCAGGCTTTTGACCAAATCACACATAAAGATTCCCTTGGTTGAAGAAAGTTACAGAGCTAATCCAAAAGTCAAGAGATGGAAATAGACTTTGCTTCTGTAGCTGAGAGAAGTTTAAAGTTATATGCCATTTAGAGTATAAAATATTCATGGTTAGCATGGCCAGGCCTCTTGAAGGTTTCTATTGTTTCTCATTGTTTCTTGGAGATTCATTTTTTTTTCCTTCTGTTTGAAGGCCTTTCTTTAACATTTCTCAGATATAAGTCTGGTGGTGATAAATGCCTTTAAGTTTTGTATAGAAAATCTTTAATTTTGAAATATATTTTTCCTGGATAGCTCTCTTTCTTTCTTGATATAGATATATAGATATAGATTATATAGATATAGATATACATAGATATAGATATAGATACAGATAGATATCCAGGTGATTAGTATGAGACAACTGTGAGAGACATTATTCTGCTGTAGTATTGTCATATGGAGGGGTTGGCCTTGTGATCAATTTTTAGTACATTTTCGTAGTAAGTTTAATTTGCATTTCCCTTATAATTAATTATGTTGACCCTTTTTGCATGTGTAACTTGTTCTACTTGCAATCTGTATATTTTCTTTGGTGAAGTATTTCTTCAAAACTTTTGTCTATTACTTATATTGAGATTGTTATTTGATTATAATTGAGTTGTAAATTTTTATATATATAGTTTGGATACAGGCCCTTTATGAGATGCATGAACTAAAACTACTTTTCTAATATATGTCTGGTTGTTTTCTAATATATGTCTGGTTATTTAAAGGTACTTTTAAAAATCAGGTGTTTAATTCTAATTAAATGACATTTATAATTTTTTACTTTCTTATGGTACCTTATGTAACAACCCTTTGTCTAAATCAAGATCCTGTGCTTTAGAAGTTTGAATTTTAGATTTTTACATTTAGGTCTGTGGTCTTGTGTGAGATTGTTTTTGCAGTAGAGTGTAAGATATGGTTCAAGAATTTCTTCTTTTTAAAAAATTTTTGGTATAGATATCCAGTCCTTTCAACATTTATTTGAAGCGTTATCCTTTCTTCATTAAATCGTCTTTCCACCTTTGTTGAAGTCAGTTCATAATAGCTGTGTGGATCTACTCCTGTGTTCTTTATTCTATTTTATCTTTTTCACAATAACAGGGACTTACCACTCTAATGTTATATCATCAGATGTTTTGAATACATTAACTTTGCTTTCTTTCCTGACTAGCTTCTGGCAATTCTATATAAATTCTAAATTCTGTCTGTCAACTATATATGGAAGTCATATGTAAGATATTGGCAAATTAACATTGTCTAAGAGTTTGGTGAATTGATTTATTCTAGAATTTATTTTGTTCTGTTCAATCTGTTCGTATGCACAGAAATAGTTTTACTTCTTCGACATTGTATGCTGTTATTTCTTTCTCTTGCTTTTCTACTCTGACCAGGATCTTTGGTTATAAAATGGTGAATAAAAGATGGCAGAAACAGCCTGGACTGGTGATGCATGCCTGTAATCTCAGCCCTTGGGAGGTGGAGGCAGGAGGATCATTGCAAGTTTGAGGTCAGCCTGGGATACAAAGGGAGTTCAGTGCTGGCCTGAACTCCACAGTGAGACTCTGCCTCAAAAGGACAAAAAAAAAAAAAAAAAAAAAGACAGGAACAGATATTTTGGGTTGCTCTCATTTTCAAAGAGAAGTATTCAATCCTTAACCAATGTACATAATACAAGTGTAGGTTATTTTGTAAATGCCCTTTAACAAATATAAAGGATTCTTTCTATTCCCAGTTTGCTGAGGTGTTTTTTTTTTTTTTACCAGAAAAGAATACTGAATGCTGTGATGTTTTCATTTGTTTAATGAAAAGCTCACATGATTGTATTTATTTTGCCCATTTAAAGGATGAATATACTGACTGAATTTTGCCTCCTGAGCCAACTCACACTTGATAATGAAGCATTCTCCTTTTATCCTCTTATGGGTTATTGGAATTGACTTCACACTATATTTATGAGGATTTTTCTGTCTATATTCCCACGGAATGTTGTTATTTAGTTTTCCTTTACTATAATGCCATTATCTTTTTTTGTCATGATAACAATGAACTACTTAAGGGAACTGAGAATGAGCCTAATTTCTATATATTGAAAATAATAGAATTGAATTTATATAAGTTTTCTTTATAAATATTTATTAGAATTGAACAATGAAACTATACTGATTTTTTTTGTGTAGAATGCATTTACCACACATTTAATTTCTTTTGTTTTTTGTTTTTTTTTTTGGCTTTTCTCCGGTACCGGGAACCAAACTCACGACCTTGCGCTTGCCAGGCAGGTGCTTTGCCGCTGAGCTAAATCCCCAGCCCCCACACCTTTAATTTCTTTAACAGATATTTTACCATCTGAGTTGCATGTGAAATTTAGGGGCAGAAAGTTGATAGTGTTCTATTATGATTTTCAGGGTCTATAGAATCTGTAGTGCTGCCTTATTTCATTTTGAAAATTGAAAGTGATGTTTACTGTTAATACTTTTGGTTAGTCTGGCTAGAGGGTTATTAATTTTATCGATATTTTCCAAAGATTCACCCTTTGCTTTGATGATTATTTCTGGTTTTAGGGATAGACTCAGAATTCTCAGTTTCATTGATTTCTGTTACATCATTATTATTTATTCTTATTTTGTATTTAATTTGATTTTTATTTAGTTTCTTAAGGTATTCTAATCATTGATTTGAGATTTTTCTTCATCTACTAAAGAGAATTAATATTATATACTTTCCTCTAAATATTGTTTTAGCTCATTCTGCATAGCAAAAGTTTTCATATGTTATACTTTTGGTTGTATTCATTTCAAACTATTTTCTAATATCCTTTGGGAATTCTTCTTTGATTTACTGGCTGAAAATGAGTTTAGTTTCCAAGTATTCTCAAATGTATTGATTTTTCCTTTAGTTTTAATGAATATATATTGTCCCATTTAAAATTTTAAGCATTTGTTGTTAACGGTTGCTTTTTCTTTGGCTTAAATTATGATGGTACGTGATGAATGTTTCATTCATATTTGTAATGAATGTATATGTTGTTCTTTGGGAACAGAGTGTTGTATAAATGTGACTGTATTCAAGTTGATTTAGAATGCTGTTCAGGTCATTTTCATTCTTACTGCTTTCCTGTTTACTTTATAAACTTCTGAGAGATATGTGTCAGAGTCTCCATACATATTTATGGAGTCTCCATACATATTGATTCTCTTTTCAGGTCTATTTCTGCTTAGTCTATACTGAAAATTCCTACATAGGTATAAACTTTTAGATTTATGTGTTTTTTTGAAAGTTGACATCACTAACATGATGTAATGTTCTTTATTCTTATTAATATCCTCTTTTCTACTGTATACTTTAAAAAATACTAATATAGACTAACTGAAATTCTCCTAATTGCTGTTGGTATGGTATCTATTTTTCCATATTTTAAACTATTTTTATATTTCAAATATATTTCTTGCAGTTTTTCTCAATTAATTCTGTCTTTCAGTGAAATGCTTAGGCTATATTTAGCAAAGTTATCAATAACATTGAATTAAAATGTTTTATCCTGCTAGATCTTAATAAGACATACTGTAAGTCAACATTTTATTACCTTTTCTTCTGTTTTTTCATTGTACTTACTTTGGTTCCCCTTTCTCTGCTTTCATTTAGATTGTGATCAATTTTTTGCTTCTTTTTTTCTTATTACTAGCTGAAGTTTTATATCCTATTAAAATAGTTTTAGTGGTTCGTTGGAGACCACTACAAAGTGACTCTGAGCAGGATTTAATATTAACCAATTAGCTTTCCATGTTTACTTGTGAGTTGTCTGAAGTTTAGGCACCTTGTCTGAAGATGGGCAGTGGACTCATAGTAAGTAAACCTCAATGAGTCACTGGTCACCACTGAGACCTGTATTGACCTCTGAAACTATAATGCCTTAAAGGACAAGATAAGACCACAGCTGAGGACATCTGGCTCCAGCCCCATTTAACTTAGAGGAGACTGTAGCTGCAGGCATCTCACTCCTATGGTGAAGCTCTTCCTGAAGATAACATAGTTCTCCTAAATTAACATAAGGTATTACTTCAAATAAGGTATTGAGTCCTTAAAGGGATTTCCAAGTCCTCCCCCAGATTCCTGCATTTTCTTCAGTATCCCCCTCCTTTGTAAACTAAACAAATACTGGCTGCCCAGAGAAGTCTTGGTCTAAAACCAGAGAATATCGAAGCTGTAAGAGAGTTAAACCTTCCTGGAGCCCTGAAATCATTTCAGTTGTCGCATTTATTTAAGCCTTTGCTGTCCACTCACTTGGGAGGTTGTGGGCCTGATCAGCCTGCAATAACTAAGGATTATTTAACCTGATAGTGGTTTCTCTAAGATTTAATAGTTAATTAATTAGACTTTAGATGCACAGCTTACTTGCTGTGTATCTAAGAATAATATACTCCCAATTCATAAACTTTCTTCTTTGTGTGATTTTTGTCATAAGTTTTGTTTTTAATGATGTTATCATACAATACTTTACTGGTATTCTGGCATATGACAGTTATTTGTTAAAAGTGGTTAAAATAAAGAAATGAATTTTATATTTACTTTTGTTCATTTTATTTACATAGCATGCATTACTATTTGTAGACCTAAATTTTCTGTGGTATCATATACGTCAATAGAAACTCTTCCTTGCATATATCTTACAAAATAAGTCCTAGAGCAATGAGTTACTTTATTCTTGTTTGATTGAGACATTTAAAATTTTTCCTCTTAAAAAAATATTTATGTTTGCTGGATACGGAATTCCGCACTTACACAGTTTGATCGGTTAAAGAAAAGCTGAATACTTTCAGGTTCTCTAACTCCCCTCTTTATTTTTTGGTAACAGTGAAGTTGGTGACTTTTCCAGTTTCCTAAGCGGAAGCCAGCGACCCATTGAAGAGTCTGGAGGAGGCCCTCAATCTCATCTCTTGCTCTGTGTTCACCTCTTCACAGTCTATTTTTAATAAGCTGCCGGTAATTATTAGTTAAAGTTAGTTTCCTTGGTTCCTTCAGGACCTCCTCACACCACGCCAACACACCTAGACTTCTTCCGGGAAGCCACGTACCGTGCAGGCAAGCTCACCAGGCTCACTTCTTCCTAAATTTATTTGTGTCGCCTTTGCTTTCATTATGTAACTATGTTTACAGTTGCAATTTGTTATTGAAATAACCTAATCTGATAATCTGTCTTTTAAATTCTATGATGAACGGTTAACATTCCATTAACACTGACTGTTAATTTCACCAACATCTTTCTAGTGGTTTTGTTCGTTTGTTCTTTCTTTTCCATTTTTGCCTTATTAGGGTTTATTTGAACAATTGAAAAACATTTTGTCCACTGTTGGCTTACACCTCTTTTCAAAAATTCCACGTGTATTTTAAAAGTAATTCGCTCTTGTGAATTCATAACAGTTACTCTGAGCCATGTACTGTGCTGAATTACACAAATTACCAAATGTAGTCATTATGCAATCTTGTGAAGCAGGAACCATTGTTTCGCCATGCCTGCCTAGATTTGGATCATTTTGTATATTGTCTTTTCATTTTCTCCTGCCATTATCGGTCCAGTTCTCTGAAGATAAGGGTTATGATCATCTTGTTGCTCTTCTAGGGCCAGCTCTTAGTGAATGTTTAGCATGTAATGTAGGGTGAATAAGTGCTTGTTGAATGCATTAGGGCAACACAGCCCTCAAGCACATCTATGATGATCATTACATCTTTTCCTTATTCCTTCATGCCGCCACTGGGAGACTGGGATAAGACTGGCTGTCTGTGTTCATAAATGCATCCTATTCTTTCTTGGATGTGATAGGGTGGTGGGAAAACATTCACAGAGCATGCAGTTTGGATGCAGTCCTGGCTGTTCCTCTCATCCTAACAGTTCTACTTTAGGGAATTTGCTCCTCTCTCAGAGATGTGGCCTTGATGCCTGTCCTGCATGATCAGACATCTTCAGAGCTGTTTGCTGAGCCTCACTAACCGCTGATTTCCTCCACTGCCTGCCTCCAATGCATATAGTTTCATTGCAGAATCAAAAAATGAAGCAAATTTACATATCTGTCACCTTACATACTGACTACTTTTTTGTAGTGAGAACATGTAAAATGTATTCTCCTAGCAATTTTTAAATTCACAATACATTGCTTTTAACTACAGTTGCTGTGCTATGCAATATATCTGAAAATCTTACTCTTCCTGTCTTCCCTGTGTCTCTTGTTCTTCCTTTCTCATGTGCTTGAATTTCCCATTTGCTTTATTTCTCTCTCCCTTCTGTCCCGCTCCACCCTACCATCCACAGACCTATCACATCAGTTCTTGCTTTCATTTCCCACCTTTAGCTCACTTTCCACAGTATTCTGAAACCAATCCTGGTATGTGCACCTGCTCAGGAAATTAAAATGTCTAATCTTTTTGGCTGCTGTAGCACTGTGAGGCTAAGCTGACAATCTGCTAACCTTAGTCCCAGAGCTAAATAACAGAATGTTTTGCAATCAGGGCTAAAATCACAGGTGGCAGATTCTTTTTAGCTGTCCGATGCCAACAAAGCAAAAGCAAATATTCCCCACCTCCCCACAGCTTTTCCACTTCCCACCTGTCTTTCCCGCGATGGAGTCCTCGGGAGCGCTTCTCAGCCGAGCACAATCCAAGCCTCTGCTTGTCCTTTAGAAATGAAGCAGGGATGTGGTAGTGCATCTCTTTGCCTCCTTTCCCACATTCTTTCCATCATCCTTCTCACATTTGCTTCTTGAGAATAATTTTACCCCTTATTGGGTGTGGGTCTTGGTGTCACATGAGTCAGAAAGCATATAATGCAACTGTGATAACCAGACACCTGCAAGTCCTGAGGATAGGGCCATATGCAGCTGATGGTCTTTGGGCTTATCGATATATCACCTTTTGGAGAGAAGTCTTGTCTCTCTGAAAGAGGCAGATGCTCCACTTCCAGAAGGGATCTTTTTACACAAGTGGGAAAAATTTGGAACATATCTCTCAAAGAAGGGTGTCCAATTCAGCCTCAGGACTCAGAATGGAAAGGTCCAGGATGTCATGTGGTAGACTAGAAGGAAAAGGGAAAGCTCCAAACTACCATTGCTCGTCCTGTAACTTGCCAGACACATTTCAATCCCAGGGTTTTCACCTGCGAACATTCCTCTCCCAGAGCTGTCCCTTAGGTCACGCACTCTCCTCATTGGATATCTGCTCTAATACCCTTGCTGACCCACCTGTGTAGACATGCATAGATTACATTTTACATTTTTATAGCACTTTCTACAATTTGCCTCTACAATAGCCCCCATTAGCCATTGTTTAATTTTCTATGTTTTTAGTTACCCATGGGCAACTTTAGTCCAAAAACTTTAAGCCGAAAACTCCAGAAGTAAATAGTTCATAAGGTTTGAGTTGTATGTGGCCTGCCTCTGTCTTGCCTGGGATGTGAACTGTATCTTGGTCCGGTCACCATCTGCCTATCCACAACCATCTCAATGATCGGGCTGACTGCTGAGGCATCATGGTGCTTATGCTTAAGTAGCCACTGATTCACTTAACAATGGCACAAAGGGCAGGAGTAAGGGTGCTGCACCTTGGATGTACCAAAGAGGAGCCCCGTGAAGTGCCTCCTTGATGTGTGGCGGTGAAAGCTCTCAGTTCTTAATAAGGAAAGGAAAAAGATCAGTATGCTGAGACTGCTAAGATTCACTGCATGAACAAATCTTCTCTCTCAAATTGTGAAGAAGGAACAGAACTTTATACTAATTTTGCTGTCTCATCTTGTACTGCAGAAGTTAGTGTGTGAGAAGTGCTTGAAGACAGGGAAGGCATTAAAATCATGTGTATCTGGAATTCAGTGTTTATGTGGGTTCAAGCATCCATTGGGCATCTAGAATATATCCTGTGCAGATGAGGGGGACTAATGTAACTTATAAATGTGTTTAACTACTGTTGTTATTCTCTTCCAACAATGAGTTTCAAAAAGGTAAGTGTTTGTCTTGTTCATTTCTTTACCTGTGATACTCAAAATGTGTAGAAACTAAAACTCTCTTCTCCATAGAAACCCATAAACACTAGAGATATTACTCTGAACTCCCCTGTCTTTTCCATAGGAGCTGCCCATGATGAAATTCTCTCCTACCTTATCTAAAGTTAGGATATCAGGTCCTCATTCCAGAGGGGTCCTGCTGTATTCCTGGGAGAAAGGAATGCAACTTGGACAGGCCAAGAAGACTCTGGACAGGACTTGCCCACTCTCCCCACCCCCAGTCTGTGCATTAGAGCATAACATTTTGACTAATCAGTCTATATGGTTGCCCAGCCCCTTAAAGAACATGGGCATAAGAGCAGACAGTTTTTTTCTGGGTCTGGATTCCTCATTTCTGAATATTTCTATGCCACAGTAAACTTTCATTAATTAAAATTGTATGCTTTTTCTTGTTTCTCTGTCTATGTCAGTTTTATGTAGCTGCAAACTCTAGGAAGTCTGAACATTCCTCCTGGACACTATCTTTTTGGAAAGAAGTCTGATCATTGAACTTTCTTCCCCAAATCCTTAAGTAACTTCCTACTTTTTCAGATCAATTCCAAAATTGATGGCTTGGCTTCTAAGGACTTGCATAGATGGCTCCTGATTGAGTGCTTCAGACTCTGGGCTCACTGCAGCCTCTAGGTCACCTCGTCTCAGTCCCACTGGCTGTCTATGAATATCTTGGTTATGTTAAATTCTTTCCTGCCCCAGGGCCTTTGACTGTGCTGTGCCTCTAAACATCCCTCTCTTTCTTCTCCAGGAAAATTTACCCATTTCCCTTCTGCAAACTAGTTCATCACTCTCTCCCTGTTTTATGTTTCTAGAGGCATAAATATTTTCTTTTCAAGCGATCTTGTAGGTGTAATTGCTGTATATGGGATAAAGCAGCTGCCTATTCACTGGTCTTCTTTGGTCAGAAGAGAATCTAGAGTTAAAATAGTTGTTGCTGGTGCATCTGAGCTTATGCCACTGAAGACTTTGGGCAGGAACCTAACCTCTCAAAGCATCAAATAACAATGAGGGGGTTCTCTTCTTAAAAGAGTGGGCCACTGCTGCTAATAGGAGAATTGTCTTTTGTTCCGTAGCAGACTCTCCTGTGGTATCTATAAGGTAAAACTACTGCTCGTACCTTGGAATTATATCACAAATTACACTTTAAAGGAAATCAACCTATCCAGATTGTTTTCTTAAATCAGGGTCTAATAGCAAACCACTGAAGTCTGAAGTGAATCTCTGTGCTCTTTATTGTTCACGGACACAGAGCCTTTCTTCCCAAAGTATGTGAGACTGAGCAGAAGAATGTCAACAAATACACGTCAAATTCCGCCCAGTTCTCAGTGTACAGGATGTGTAACGAGTGATCACAGTGTAAGGAAGGCAGAGTGATTTGAGGAGTGAGATGGATTTGCAGTCTACGATCTCTGAAGAAGGGGCTGCCTACAGAAAGGAAGGCCATGTGGAGTCCAGAGAATACCGTGCAGTTAATATTGGGGATAAATTATTACTGGAACATTTATGGGGAATTTCAAGCTGACCAATTTTGCTATTATGTTTGGCTGGTCCTTTGGCCCGAATGGTAAAAATCCTCAGTTTGATCGTAGTCCAAGACTTAGTAAGAACAAGTTTCTTGAAGTGGAGCACTGTTTTGGCCTAGTCCCAAGACTAGGTGAGGCACTCTTACTCATCTTTGTAATCACAATACACAACTTGATAAATAGTAGACCCATTTTTTAAAGGAACAATCATCTGAATATTTTTCCTATTGAGCATAAAGGAAGAACCGCTAAGACGGAAGAATCAAGAAGTCTTGATGTGGGTGGGAAGGGATGAAGTGTATCACTGTGTGTGAGAAGGGTTAGATGGAGAGAGGGAAGGACTCTCTCTTGATGAGGCAAGGAAGGTAGAATAAGAAGGACTTCTTGGAGGAGAAATAGCACAGAGCAGGAGGGCAGTTAGGGGGTTGGATGACAGGGATAATGACAGTCGGCTTAACTTCCAGACCCCAACTTCAGGATATAAGGACCAAACATCATGGCATAAGGGATCCTTGGACCGTGTGGCTCTTTCACTTTCCTATATCATTTTGGACAAGGTGCTTCTCACTTTCTTCTTGTCTAAAAGAAGAATGACTTAGTTTACTGACTTAATTTGATAATTTACTTAGCTATCTACATTTTTCTTTTCACTCTTCTTAATCTAGTAGATTATAAAAAGATTCTAATCATAGGCACAGTGATTTTAGTGAGTTCTGTGAGCTACTGTCATGAATTATAAAGACAGAAAGGGGTGTGCATCCACTGAATTTATAGCTGGTCATTCAGGAGCCTGGTAGTTCCCTGAGACTTGCAGCTGAAGAGAGATCAGTCTTCCCAAGGCCGGCACCAGTGAGGTCTGTGCTAGCTCAGGATGGTTAGTATCAGAAGTGAATCACAGCCTGACCAGATGGGATGCAAACAGAATATTTTGAAATTCATGGTGGCTGTCTGGGTAGAGGTAGGGGTGGTTAAGGGGCATCCATACTTAAACTGGTATCTGGAATGAAGGCAGTCGCTGGATGCAAAAGTCTACACTCCCTCTGGGTAGTTAGTGTTAGAACTGAATTGAATCTCAGGACACGCAGTTGACATCAGAGAATTGGAACAATAAAAGAAATCCATGGGAATTCTCACGCTTCACTGGGTGCCGCTCTCCCTGATAAACTCATTTTAAAAGAAGCACTAATAATTAATAAGGCTAAAATTGTCAACACTACAATTACCACATATAAATTATCCTTTCAAATCCATGTTTTTCTCTGTGCTATGTCAGACACCTGTCTGCTGACAAATTGTAATTTAAAGAAAGAAGCTCTTGCTAGGACCAGTAAACTTGGTCTGTGTAGGCACCGAGGAGAGAACAGGGCCTCTGAGTCGGAGCACCTAAGCCAGTGCTCTGAATTCCCCCTTAGGCTATGAACAAGTCAGTACTTTAATTTTTCTGGGCTTGCATTTCCCCAATCAAATACACAGATGATGTGAAAATTGTAACAAATTCCTCATGTAATCAGTTTCAAGGAACTCGGCCAGCTTTGCACATCCACCCTCTCCTTTCCAAGACCTTGTGGTTCGATCTGCTATATGGCTCAGGTATGACAACCACAAAGGTACGTGGAAGCACTCAATGAACTCAACATTAACTGTGCTGGGCCCAGTGATGCCAGAATCTCCCCCTTCCTGCAAGAGGGTTTCTGAGTTGGGGCAGACGGGGTGGGCATCAGTGCATGGGTTTCTTAAACTGCTCTGTTGTCAGAAGGGAACTTCCTGTGCACAAGCTCGGTGCTCATGGGTACCAAACACACATTTGCTTTTCTCAGTAATTAGAATTCATTTTCATTTCTGTGCACTGTAGTCGTTTCTCCCTTTCCTCCCTCAAGTGCTCCATTCACTCCCTGCTTCCCTGAACAGCTGCAGTGTTTATTCCGTGCTCTCCAGGCGCCTTTACTCTGCACTTACTCCCTGAAGTCTTCCCCAAGGCGCTTCACACGCCTCATGCCCTTGAGGTTTCTGCTTCATTTTATTTTTATATAGACAGCAAACATGGGATTCTCTTAGCTGTTTTGCAGAGCACTTCAGGATGGAATAAAAAAAACATGAAATGCAGCTTATTCAGGGAATTTGATAAATACTAATTTGTGTTCTATCTCCACCCACACAGAAGCGGTTACATGTGTCCCTCTGGTACAGCTAGCAACTTAGTTTAGGTAAGGAAGTCAGACAGCTGCCAGCCTCCCTGCCTGGGGTGTGGTGTGTGTTCTCACCATCCCGACATATCTCAGAGTGAGTTTCCTTAACCTCTGAGTGTGCTCTGAGGTTTTCAGGTCTGGTATCTGCTGGGAATGTGAACTTGGGGATGTTTCTCCCTGTGAAGGCTTCCAGATTGATTCCAACTATTTCCCTCTATGCCTTCTGGGAGAGAAGGAAGGGGGACCCTCATTTAGAGATAAGGCACCCAGAAAATCACCCATTTTCAGACAGATAAAAGCACCTGCCTCTCCCATTGTTCTGCACTGGCTGGAGGAGGGGCTCTGATTTGGTCTGCAGCTGTCATGACCCTCCCTCTCCCGCCCAGGGGACTAGGACAACTTGCTTCAGTGTCCTCCCTGGCTACCTAGCAGCCACTCTCCTCCACACCATTCCAACATGGGCACAGATGGACTATGGGCATGGAGTCCCTCCTGCTCTGCCACTTCAGGATCTACTGTTAGCTCTTTGAAGAAGGAACTGGGGCCCATTGTTCACATTCCAACTTTCACAGCTAGCCTTCTCGAAGATTCCCTGATTTCAGTCCTGCCCCTTGACTGGATCTCTACCATGACATCTGAGGCTGTCCTGGAGCTCGGCACCAATCACTGGCCAGTACTCGGACCAATCACAGGCCATATAGCTGCTGTGTAAGCGACACTCCCCACCCACTTCTGGGGTTGGTCTAGGAGAGCTTCCTCCAGTGTACTGACCCTCTGTGCTGCAGTGCAGGTCCTGTGAAAGACTGGCTTTGGTGGTTCTGTAAATCCGCTTGTGATTTATTTCTTGGATAGCTCAAAAAAATCCTACAAATCTCCTCGGATTCTTATCCTGAGCAGTGTGGACAGAGCAATTGTTTCAAGAGAAAGAACAGTAAATATTAAGGTCTGTTAGCTCGGAAGGCTGCGGAGACCAGCAACCAATGAAGATAAGTAGCAGAGCTCAGTACCTGGAGAGCTGACCTATGATGTCTGGCTCAAACTGGCAGTGGACAGCAGTGGCCAGGAGCCGCGGAAGCCAGCAGGTGGCTGGGTCAACTGTTGGCTTCCGGCATTACCTGTTTGATATCAGGACTGGTAACAGAGCTGCACCTTCTTATTTTAAAGAGAATAAAAAACAATTCAAAAAGCCATTAGAAATGATACAGAATTTCACTAAACAAGATGATAGGAATTCAGCAATGGTTGTTATATGGCATAGTGTTGTCTTCAAATTTTTTGTTTAGATTCCCAGATATAAGCATGCAAAATTGGGCAAAAAAATTAAAAAGAAGAAAAAAATTTTAAGCATTAACTATTCCTTTGAATAGACCAGTAGAAATCATAAGTGCAATTATCCCAGCTATCCTGTGTATATACATACATATTTTTTCCCTTGCTTCTTTTTTTCTTTTCTCCTTTCCCTCATACCGCTTGTTCTGTCCCTTTGAGCAGTTTCTTTCTCTTTCACAGTATCTATTGTACCTTTTGGATTTTATTTACTTTTTCAGGCTCTTATACTAGGGAGACAAATGGCTATCATCAAGAAGTCTACCAATCACAAATGCTGAAGGGGTTGTGGGGAAAAAGGAATCCTTTTCCACCATTGGTGGTAGTGTAGACTGGTACAACCACTATGGAAATCAGTGCAGAGACTCCTCAATACACTAGGATTAGAGGTCCTATTCAAACCAGCTATTTCTCTTCTGGGTATTTTTTCCAGAACAAGTAAAAACATCATGTCACAGTGATATATGTGCACCCATGTATATAAAAGTGCAATTTGTCATAGCTAAATCTTGGAAACAACCCAAATGTCCATCAACCAAGGAATGGATAAAAAATATGTGGTATTTTTATACAGTGGAGTATTAGCCAGCTATAAAAAAAGAGCTCTACTTTTTTGATTTGTGATTGCAACAATTTCATGAATGTGGGGCACGTTTGTAATCTGTTCCTCTAATGAACCCTAGGTAATAAAAGTGCTTTGTGAGGGATTATAAATACCCCAAAGCTATGCATCTCTTCCATATTTTCCAGCAATAGATCTGTAGAACCTGATTTGTTGGTACTCCCAATTCTATACACATGAGAAGATTTTTTTTAAAATAATGACAGGTAGGGGCTGGGGATTTAGCTGAAATAACCTGTTATCTATTAATTCATTAATCATGAATTCACCAACACTCAAGGACAGTCTTAATTACCCCCTAAATGTCCCACCTGATTATTCTCCTACAGAATAGCTCATAACGGGGCTGAAATTTCAACATAGGTTTTGGAGGTGGCAAACCATATTCATTCTCTAGCATGTGACTGTCTAGAGCACTATAGCTTACTGTGGATGAAGACTGTGCAGGAGGGGGAACTGCCTTACATGGCTGTAGGGAACAGGCATGTGCTATGTCCTGCTGGTTTATCTGGAGGCATGCTACCTTCACATACTACCGGAGCAGGGACATCTGGTTGTCCTAGCCTAAATTGTGGAACAAGTTGGGCACATTTTACACCATCCTCTTCTCGCTGGGTATCCTCCTATACGGCCCGTAGTATTCCTGGTCTAAGCAGTCACAGGCAGGGGAAAATCTATGATCAGTCTACTCATGGGAGGGTCTTCTCATGAAAGCATTGCTCAGAGAACTTAGTACTCCATGAACTTAGTACTCCATGGGTTCAGCAAAACTCCTTTCTCTGGGCCAGTTACTGAGAATCCAACGAACAATAAAAATAGGCATAATTCAAAAGACATATTCCTACAATACAAGGTTGTGGACATCTCTACTCTAGGCCCAAAAGCTGTTGATTCCAAGTATGACAGTGCTTGTGGGAGACAGGTTAGTTTCCCCTTTGAGATCTCCAAACTGCGTTTGTGGAGAGGCATCCACCTCCATACAAATCTCATCTTACTATAGACCAGAGGTTTTCTCTGCTCAGTTATATGATTTTTGTAAGTGTAACAAACCAAGAGTGCACAGGTCAGATTTAGTATACCAGTGGCAACGGATTTCTAAAATCTAGAAATTCACTTTAAATTTACATTAAAATCCTGATTTGTGTCTTTCCTTAAAGTATCAGTCACATCTTGAAATCAGCCCTGGTATGAAATCTCATACTGTGTTTCCTCAGTGCCCCAATCAGCCAGGGCCAGGCGTGGCCACCTCTGTGGAGAACTCATGGTTGGTGAGCAGACCCCAGTCTGTTCTTGCCTCACACACAACCCTTCTCGTTCACTCACACTGGCTTACTCCTATCTCAACTTAGTCTCCAATTCATTGAATCAAAAAGTACATTGGAAGCTGAGTCTGGCGGCTTCATTCATTTCTTTTGAGACTATCAAGCCATTTATTCATTTATTCAACTTATCAAGAAGTGCTTATGTATATAGAAATACCCTAGAGATATGGTGAATTTACACGTGGGTATTAAACACGGTCAATCCTAGCTCCAAGATTTGGAAAGACAGAAAAACTGACAAGACAAGATGTGATACCTGATCAAATGGAAGGGACTGTAAGTTGTTATGTGCATTCAGAGGATAGGTGAGTACACATGGGTGAACGGAAGGAAAGGAGCAGGTGCCAGCCTACCCCAAAGAGCAGCCTCATGCTTAGTCTGAGGGACAGTTAGGAATGAGCCTGAGATAAAACAAAGATGCTCTAAGCTGGCAGATCAGTCTTAAAAGCACAAGGGCCTGGAGCACATGCTGAGAAAAGCGACAGCCGGCATGGATGATGGGGAGCAAGGAGCTAAGCAAGAGTTCAGCAGCATCAGCGATACAAGGCGGCTTATGAAGCAGGGGAGGGAGGACCCATGGGCTTCCTGTCAGGACCAGGTGGGGTGGGGGGTGCCCAGGTACGTGGTGCAGAGAAGCACAGAGCTGAGAAGACCTCACATACTGTCCTTACAGGGCACCACAGAGCAGAGCCGTGTGGTCAGTGAGCCAGAGACCAGGCCTCTCCTCACACTCAGCAATGAGTCAGGATGGCTTCTGACAGCTCTAACTCAGCCTGCAGTGGACAGAAGAAAGCAGGAGTGGGGAAGCTAGCCATGCCCCTCCCCATTCACATTCCTAGAGCCAGACCCCAGGTTCAATGAGGGAAGGGAAAAATGTCCCATTTGTTGCTAAAAAAAGAAGTCCAAACTCTGTCAACTAGCAATTACATGGAATAAATAAAATGGTTCCATGTTTGGATTCCAATCTCTGGAGTTGGTTTAATAAGCTGGATCCAGAGGGCTGAACAAGATTCAGCTCAATCTGAAGGACGTTTCTGAGCAGCTGATTCTGTGCCCCAGAGTTAGGCAGACATGATTCTGGGAGGGGAAGGGGTCAGGGACAAACACGGTAGGTATAGCGCATATCAACCCAGCAAGAGGCCAGTGCCATGCCACTTGTCCATGAGGGGGTCGCAGGCAGGTGAGCTCACAGCTCAGGTTGGAGACAGGGCAGTGAGCCCTCCTGGGACAGAAGGAAAGATGTCAGAGAACATCTGTTCGAGGCAGGCAGTCCTGGCATCCAGGAAGGGGCCAGGTACATGGGCTGTGTTCACCTCCTGGTGGGAGCTCACAGTGACAAATGCCCGCACGGGTGCATATTCTTCTAAAAGTAGGCAGGCCACCTTCTCATGTCACGGGCACCTTGGGGGCACCAGGATCAGCGTGTCCGTTATGCTTCCTCTTATTTTCAATGACTGTAACTGAATTTCTGCAGAATCACCAGGAACTGGGAAGATTTATAACAGATTAACTTTCATTTAGTTTAACGAAATTGTCTCAATGCATAAATCCAAGGCTGCCTCACACTCATGAATTTTTATAGCTGGTGCTTAGTAGACAATCCTTTTTTCTCCATTTCTTTCCTCTCCCACCCCTGTCACTTCCTTGTCTACTGTACACTGCCTTCTAAGTCTGCCTGGGCTTGGCACCCCGTCAGACTCCTTAGAGCCAGGAGATGAAAGCTTCCAGAGAGCTGTGTAAAATATATTTATGACGTTTCTCTGCAAATACTCCTGTTTAGTCATAAATGAGTCTAAATGAAGCATGACAGCGATTTGCTGCAGGGAAGCAGTATTAATGACTTGACATATTCATACTGCCTTGTGCGATCGGTTTTTTCTTGGCCAGTGACATATTATGGTCCAAAATGCCTTATATTAAGAATAACCCCTTTCTGCATGTTAAGAGGAAAGCATTTCCAATTCCTATACAATTCTCATGGGCCCTTGAAGATCATTTATTTTTGGTCAGTGGGAGCTTTATTGTGGGAAATAGGGAAGGACAGGTGATGAGTTTTCGGTTAACCAAATCAACACAATTTTATAGTCCAACTGCTTCTGTTGGATGGTGGTGCAGCTGAGGGGCCATGACTGAGATGGCCTCATACCAAGCTCATAGTCTTATGGGGTGTTTGGGAGAGCCAGGTTCAGGGTGAAGCCACTCAGCTTTCAATCCAATGGTACTTTCCTGTGAGATTGCTGTGGAAGCTTCCAGAACACCTCTGGAAGGTAGCTCTGAGGACCATATGCCAGGATTAGGCAGAACACCTCTCTGGGGAATTAGAATACTGCTCTGGTTTAGGTCTAAAAGGTCCTCTAAAAGTCTCATGAATTCAGCTATGGGGTTTTCAAGTGATTGGATCATAATGTAACTGGCACTGAAAAATAGAACTTTAAAAAGTTATGATTCTTTTAGAGATAAGCAGCTTCTCCAAACTTCTTTCCCCTGAACACACAGCCAACACTTCCTGTTCTCAACCTAAAATCAGTGAGACAATATTTAGCTACCAGCCCCAGGAGGCCAAAGCCCAGTTTGCCTTCCACAAGGAAGAGGAGGATGAGTTGAGGATGGCTGGCAGCAACAAAGTGAGTGCAGAGCACTGTCTCCCTGTGCTCCCCTCCTCTCTGCTCCTTACAAACCTGTACACAGTGAGGTGGTGACTTGAGGCAAATGGGCTTCTCAGAGCTAGCTTTAAATGAATCCTTTTTCCTTTTCACCAAACAAATCACCTCCTTTGATTGAGTCAGTGGCTAGCATATAAACGTGAGTGAACAAATCTAAGTGGTCAGTGACAATAAGGGCTGAAACTTCATCAATAAATTCACCCATTGGTGAGACAGTAATGTGATGACCTTACTGGGAGGTGATGGAGCTTAGGAAGGGGGCATTGGTGAGGCAAGTAGGTAATGGGGACATGACCTTGGGGATGGTATCTCGACCCTGACCCTTCACCTTGGCTCCTTCCCACAGTCTCTGCTTCCTGGCTGTGGTGGAGTGAGCGGCCTTCCCTCACAATGTCCTGGCACCACGAAGCTGCCTTGGTACAGGTCTAGAAGCAAGACTGTGTGCTTCAACCTCTGAAGCCTTGTGGCAAAATAAGTCTGTCCTACTTTTGGTTGTTTTGCTCAGGTTTTTGTTCACAGTGACAAAAAATATACAAATATTAATGCTTCTTTCTATGACTTCCCTTCTGCAGCACTTTTCCCCAGAAGGGCGCTGTCTAAGGCTTGGTTTATAAAGAAGCCAAAACTCCTGTGTTATTATTTTAGGAGATAAAGGTCAAGATGCTAAAGCGTATGATAGAACGGCTGTGAAAGGCAATTCGCGCTACATGTCCACCTCTGTGGAGACCAGGGACACTCTAAATTGGGAAGAGGGGAAGAAGGGAGGGATTTGACCTCTGTATAGAGCCAGGGAAGGCCTTGACCGACGTCACTTTGGAGTTGTGAGTGGACAGCTGCTCAGTGGCACTGAGAACGAGGAAAGGTGGAGCCCTGCAACAGTTCTGTGTGCCACGTAGGGTAAGCGCTGAGGAGAAGGTGGGCGCAGGGAAGCCACCCACATCCTGTTCCCCCAGCATTGCTCCCTCTTCTGTCCTCAGGGCAGTTTTAGGCTTTGGAAGGGAATACAGATTCCCAACTTAAAATGGGGCAACTTTTTGACTTTACAAGCCTGAAAAGTGATATGCATTCAGTAGAAACCATACTTAGAATTTCTTATTTTTATGTGAATTGGTGAAACTGTATGTGGCTAAATCTTTCCTCGTGATGTGTCACAGCGAACAGCACTCACATGCCTGTTGCTTATGCTTCAGTTATCTCAGGGCTGAGCCACAGAGGGGAGCAAAGCCCTTCATGCTCAGACAGGCCACAATTTTAGTTCCTCGAAGGAGGTGGGTTTTGCACAGTTTTGACTATTATGACATGAATATGGTGGCAAAGAAAAGCTGGGATCTTTCTATAGGCAGACATTGATATAGGAAATGATATCAGGACCTCTAAATATGATATAAGGGAAGTATTATAACTCCCAACCTGCTAAATATCCAATATACCGAGTTTGTGTTCCCCCAAATCAAGAATGAATTCTAAGGAGCAATGCAGGTTAAGAGTAGAAAATATTTATTGAAGAGGAGAGATACAAGTCATGAGAGGGAGGAGGGGATCCAAAAGTGGCTTGCTGGGGACCCCATTTCTCAGAGGAAGTTTTATAGGGCACAACCACATGGGTATAGCATGAGTTAAAGCTGTGATCAACCAACAAGATTGTAAGTATATTCACTTATGTAATACCTCCATGGGTGACCAAGTCCCTCAGACTCCATCCCTTCCTGAAAAGTTCTTTGTTCTTTCCATGTGCACTTTCTATATGACCTTCTTCCCCACTGGATCAATATTACTTCATTAGACCAGGTGTTACCACTTGTCTCAGGCCTGGTCATTCCATCTTTATATTGAGGCCTGGCCTCCAACAGATGTGCCTCCAGCCACAGTTGTGATGAGTTTTCATCTTTTCCCTGATTCCTTTGAGGGCTCAGCCCTCTCTGACTGCCTACCTCAGATGTCTATGATAACATGGCATGAATAAGAGGAGAAGAGCTTTTGCGTTCTGGCAGATTATACTTACAACATGACCCTAGGAAAATAACTGAGGCATACTCAGTCTGTCAGCAGAACCGTCAGTGGCTGGCTGTCACCACGAACAGCAATCCCTAGCCTTGTGGCCAAGTGCTGTGGCTGAGAACTCTCAGTGATTGTATGTACACTCACATGTCTCTCTGGCAGTATGAACTTTTAAGGGTTTTTGGGTCTTATCCCAAATTAGGTTTTGATAAAATTATTGTTCTGTTTGCAATTACTTGTTAAAGTTTTATTCACAAATTGGATTGTAAAGTGATAGAGGGCCATGGCTTATTCATCCACACTCTCCACACGTACACAATCCTAACATCTGACAGCATTTGGGAGCATCCAGACTCTGATGGTGCAGTTCAGAACACAGATGTGAAAGTCTGCATGTGGTGCTGACCCATTCTGGCAGAGCCACCTTGTACAGAAGACTGCACCCTTCTGAATCTCAGTTATTTTTATCTAAAAGTGGGGACGCCAAATAGCCATAAAAGGGTATATTTTTTGTTTTGTTTTTTTTCCGGTACCAGGAATCAAACTCATGACCTTGCCCTTGCCAGGCACTGTACCCCTGAGCTAAATCCCCAGCCTCCATAAAAGGGTATTATATTCACTACTTCTCTGCTGCTGAGACACAGTACCTGACACCTGCAATTTAAAGGAGGAGAAGTAGATTTGACTTACAGTTTCAGTGGGTTCAGTCCAAAGTCATCTGGCTCTATGGAAGACACAGCATGGCAGAGGAAAACTCCTCACCATATGGCAGCCAGAAAGCAAATGAAGTGTCATGTTCCTGACTGTGGTGTGCTGCAAAGGATGATTACTTAAAGTCCATGTCCAGTTTACCCTTGAAGAAGCCCAGATGGGCTGCCTTTTACTCAAGCACCCTAAGCACAGGTCTCAGAAAAACAGCCCTGAGCTGAAGCTTGTGTGGCTTTTTATTGATAGAAGCAGGAAGAAAGGATAAAGGACAAAAGGAGGACACCTGCACAGGAACACATGTAGGGGACAAGGGAGGGACAGGTGAAGGGCTGTGTGATCTGCTACCTGACTGGCCTTAGGGCCAATCTAAATAATAAATCGGAACCTGGGGAGGACAGGGCCGGAGCATGCATTTCTTAAAGCACTGAAAAATGCATGATTTCACTAATGAGTAAGGAGGCTTCATGATCCAGTCACTTCCAGACACATAAGACTTTAGCAGGACACTTCAACAGTCTTTATTGTTAGGGTTCAATGGCCTGACAAGAAGTGAGCAAGTTAAAACAGCATTTCTCCCATCACAGAGGATACATTTCAAAATGTCTAGAGGATGCCTGAAACTGGCTAGAACCCAATTCTCTTTATTATGTTTTCCCTATAAATGCACACCTAGAATAAAGTTTAATTTATAAATTAGGTACAATGAAGAATTAACAGCAATAACTTGCCAAATAAAAGAATTATAGCAACACATTTTAACAACAGTTATATGAATGTGTTCTTTCAAAATAGCTCATGTTTTCACATTCTGTTTAAAGGAAATAGTTTGTGGCCTTTGTTTGGCATATCTGAATTGCCAGCATCACTGTTCTTATACTTTGAGGCTATTAGTAAGTAAAATAAAACTTGCCTGAATCCAAGCACAGTGACATAGTGATAGCCAATCCAATAATTGAGGTTGCTAAGTGACTAACACATCAGTAGCATACAGAGTGTGGACTTCCTAGACAAAGTGGTGAGTTGTGTCTCAGACAGGACAGAGGAGGACAGTGTGACATTTCATCATGCTACTCAAAATGTGCACCTTTAGAAGCTATGATTATTTCTAGAATCTTCCATCTGATGTTTTAAGACTATGGATGATTGCCAGTAACTGAAACTGCTGAAGGCACAACTACATCTAAAGAGGATTACTGTATTTGGAGCTTAACAATTGATCTGAGAGCAGAAAACCATGTTATATCTAAAGTCATAACTTCCTAAAATAGCAGGAATGAAGTGACATGGTTTGAGGATGGTAAACCAGACAGGAAATGGAGGTTTGACAAGCACACAGGCCAGTGTCCTAGTTTGAATCTATCACTTTCTATTGCAAGCTCCTCAGAATCCTGATTTCTTCACACGTGTCCCACAGTATCATGCACTCAGTAGATGGTAAGCTGAGAAACGCTCCTGTTAAAGAAGAGAGCACATAGGCCACTACTCTCTGGCCCTATGCTGGTTTTTCTTCTACTCTGTGGTAAAATTTTTACCTCTACTCTGAGGTAAAAATCCTCAGAAATCTAGGTCTGCTTTTCAGTTTTTATCCAGATAAAAATCACGTAAATATTCTTAGTGCTATTGTGTATTATATTAGAATGTGAACTCTTTTTTGTTTCTTTGTTTGTTATTGTTTGTTTTTTTGTTTTTTTTTTTTCCGGTACTGGGAATCAAACTCATGACCTTGCGCTTGCCAGACAGGCGCCGTGCCGCTGAGCTAAATCCACAGCCCCCTAATGTGAGCTCTTTGTACATTGCAATTTTTGCCGGATTGATTTACATCTATGTCCCCACAATCTAGAATAATATTTGGCTTACATTATATAGTCTATAAATATGAATGAATGATTGACTGACTGAATAAATGAGTGAGATCCCTCACAGTTTTTTTTTTTGGTTTTTCTCCGGTACCGGGAACTGAACTCACGACCTTGCGCTTGCCAGGCAGGCGCTTTTGCCGCTGAGCTAAATCCCCAGCCCCTTCCCTCACAGTTTTTAACCAATCACAGCAGTTCCTCTGGAGCGCAAGCAGCTTGGGTTGGGTGCTGGCAAAATGAATGAGGCTCATTTGTCCAGTGTGACTACCTCTTGAAACAGAGTTAATTCAATACCTGAGGCATCTTCTGAAGATTGCTTCAAAGCAGTTAGCTTCCCAGGCAGACAGGCAGGATTCAAAAATTTGCTCAATGCATTCTCTCTGTCTCTAACAAGAAAAAAATCATTTAGAGGTAAAATGTCCTGAAGGTGCCTTTAATAATATGCATCACAGGAATAAAGAGGGACAGTCACTTCGAGACTCAGGGCCATGTTTCATTGCTAGTTAATGTCAAACATCATCTCATTTGTCAACAGTGCACTAGGGGGCGGGGATAGAAGGCAACCACTGTGGAGCAGGCTCTTCTTTCAACCTCTGATGGAAGATCTGGTTGCTAGACATGTTCTGTTCATGGAGATTCAATAGGACACCAGCTCAGATGCTGCCTGAAATAACAGCAGAAGGCTGACAACTCGTTAATATGCTCTTTCCAGTGGTAGTAAACAGTCACACTTCAATTATTTTTAAACAACTACCAGAACAAGCACAGGGAATGTGCAGTTTCAAAGAAATCTTACACCCGTGTCTCACATATAACTGAAACGCAAAACAAAATTGAACAATGCTGGGAAATTTACCTATTTAACTGACCTGATTATATAATGGGTTTAATTCGGGTCAGACAGGATAAATTCAGTACTTATAGGATAAATACGTGTTTCTCAAGAAGGGGAAACAGGAAGAGGGCATGAGTTTTATTTCTACTGTTAGGCAGGGCAAATTGGTCTACCTTTTTTTCTTATTAAAATGTTTCGTGTCATTCTCAAGCATGTACTTCTGCTTTGTGAGAATTTTGGCAACAGATTGTCCAGTTACATGGAAAGCTTCATTTTTGATTAGTCCTAGATTTAATTTAAAGATTATTTGGATACTATTGGCCCGGGGATATAGCTCAGTTGCACAAGCGCCTGAATGCCAAGCGCAAGGCCCTGAGTTCAATCCCCAGTACCAAAAAAAAAAAAGTGGGCCTATTTGGATACTATCATTTAAGAAATATTTTTATCTTTTATTCTAGAATTTTAAAGTTTTTTTAAAAATATAATTTGATCTTTATGGAGATAATTTTGATATAAAGAACACATCTGCATTACTTACCAGATGGGTTAGTCATTTTTCCAAGCACCATTTATTGGTCAATTCAGCTTTTCCAAACTTGGTTAGTTTAGTTTAACATTATATTTTATACCAAATTTTTACTTTTTTCAACTATCTTTTCTATTTTGTTAATGTCTTTCATGTATAAGAATTACTGTATTTACTATATCTTATCATCTTCAAAATCATCTTCTCTAGAATTATTTTGCACATTTACTTTTCTATATAAATTGTTGATGTCTATTTTTTACTATTCCATCTTTTAAAACATTATTATAATATAAGTATATATTTTTAGATTTATAATAGGATTTTGACAGTTTCGTAGATTTATATGGACTTTACTGGTTTAAAGAGTTTTGATAGCTTTATCATACTGACAGCTCACCTCAAAAGTAGAATATGTCTCTCCATTCATTAAAACATGTACAGACTTTACCATTCCCACTAGCATGTTCACATGTTCTTAATAAAGCACTAGCACATTTTTGTTAATGTTTGTATATTTATTCTTTGTTGCTATCATTATATTCTTTTACTCATTATTTTCTAAGTGGTTGATTTTTACTACAGTACACAGCTACAGAATTCTGTATGTTGATTTTGTAATCACCCAGTTTACTGGGTTCTCCTTGTGTTCAGTGAAGTCTCTTGAGCTTTCTAGATACACTTTTTCATTTTTGTCAGTATGTTAAAAGAATGAGAGCAGAACTTCCCGATATGATACAAGGGAAATATAACTCTCAATGTGTTAGATGTCTGATTCACCAAGTTAATGTTCTCTAAAGTCAAAGAATGAATTCTAGGAGTAACGGAGGTTGAGAGTAGGAAATTGTTATGGTTTGTGTCTAGATGTCTGCCCAAAGCCTCATGCAGTCATGAGAGGGGGATTTCTGGAATTTATGATTGATTATTGGTCCAATGCTGGGATTATGGTTGTGAGTGCTCCACCCGCCCTTGGGTGGGTAGCTTGCATATAATATAAGGGAGGGAAAGAGATTTGCTTGCTGCCACTATACCTGACCATGTGGTTGAAGAGCCTTTGGAAATGGCTTGTGGGAAGAATTTGGAAAGGTTCAGAGATGTCATCTGAAAGAGAAGTGCTGGAATATCTTTGGTTGTTCTGTATAGGAGATTCTGGTCAGAGCTCGGAAGACCAGAAGGCTGATAGAAATCCTGCTGGTAAAGACTGGGTTTGGGAGGTTTCTACTGGGAAGCAGGATGCATTGGGTGCTAGACTCCAGAAGATATATGTTACGGCTTGGCAGAAAGTTTGTCTGCATTTTGCTTAACTCTGCCTGATGCTAAGATTAAGGGTGGTGGACTAATTAATCTGGCAGAAGAAATTTCAAGGCAGTCGAAAGTTGAGGCAGTGGCATGGCTATTGCCGGGGACTTTTAGCCACATTTATATTGAGAATCAAGAGCAAAGAGCCCAGCAGGATGATTTAAAATGTGAGTTTGGCCAGAAAGGAAGCTTCAGTAAAGTTGTGCACTGAAGATAGAGCTGAGGAGATCTCCATTGCTGAGAAGGGACAGAAGAATAGAAAAGATGGCCTGTCTATAATAAGACAAAGTCTATATCCCTGTTTTCTATCATGTATCTTTGATTTTGCTCTTTAAAGTACTTATATTTTGGGTTTTTCACGTAGGAGAATCGATGTGATATCTAACCTTCTGTGTCTGATTTTTTCATTTAGAATTACAGTTTCAAGGTGCATCCATGATTCATATTTGTCCCTCTTTATTGCTGAGTAGTACTCATAATTTCTAGCTCATCAGTGATAGAGATTTTCTACTCAATATCATTATTTATATTCACTAATTGACAAGATATAGTTTTTATATTTTTCTTTTAACTTTTATTCAAAATTTCTTATAGATTTTTCAATATATAAGAATTATCTCTTTTGTTTAATTGGTATATGTTTGAGATATGTAATAATTAGATTCATTTTAAGAAATTAGTTTATATATGTTGTATTTTGATCATTTTTAATACCATTTCACCCTTTACATTTCCTCCTTTCTCTCTTCTTTCCATATTCCATTCTTCACTTCCAGGAAATCTATCTCCTTTCCTACTATATCTCCCTTTGTGTTTGTTTTATAAGTGAAACAATGTAGTACTTAAACTTTTGTGTCTGACTTATTTCACTTAACATGGTTTTAAATTCTATCCATTTTCCAACAAATGACTTCAATTCACCTTTTTTATGTCTAATACTCCTTTATATGAACATACTACACTTTATTCATTCACCGATTATTGGTCATCTATAAGGGGAGATCAAAAGATATGGTAAATGTTCAGATTTTAAAATTTTATTACATTAATGGACACATTGCAAACAGTGATGGGATATATGTGTTCAAAGTAAAGAAAAGTATTTCAAATATTTTGAGTAGTTTAAAGAGGATGAACGGTAATGCATCTTTTACTGTAATACTTTTTTTTTACAATGTAAGTATTCATTGTATTTTGTGATTATCCATGTTGCCCAAATGTTTATGGAAATTTCTGCTAAATGAAAATGTTATATTAAGGTGTTTCCTAGTCCATCTGTATGCCAGGTCTAGGACCATGAGCTTGCTGGCTCTTTCCCAAAGCTATGAAGCTATCATGGAAAATAAATGTTTTAAATTGACTCAGGAGTTTAGACAGCTGCATGGTACAGGTAAAGACACTCATGAGAGAGGACTTCCAGAACTGCTTCAGAAAGTGGAAACAATGATGGGATAACTGTAGTCCAAACTGCCAATGGGGGTGTGTGTTTCAAGCGAGATTAATGGCAATGTGTCTTTTACTATAAGAATTACTTTTTAAATTTAAATACGTCTTAGAGAAAGCCCTTCTGGACCTTGTTGCAGGTCAGAAAAATCCACACTTGTAATCCCATGGAGAAGTAATTGGAATTCTAGTAAATTAATTCCAATCTACCACTTCCAGTGCAACACATAGTGAGAATAAAGACACTAAGGCATATTTGTAGTTGTGGGGAGCCAAGGGGATCCTAGGTCCAGCTAGATTGATGGCTAACTGGAACAAAGGCCTCAACCAAGGACCAAACTTGGATTTTATTAATTCATGAAGAGCAGAGTGGCTCAGGGATGAGTGACTTTGAGAGTAGAGGGAAGTATGTAAATGCTTTGAGCTTGGCTAGGTAGAAGGCGTGAAATCACCTTTGCAATATGCAGGGAAAAAGATATTCAGAAAGAGTAATGTGCATATTACAGACTGGGGAAGTATCTAGTGTTTTGGGGTTGGTGCTTCAGTTTTGATATGTAACTTTTAAGCCCTCAGAAGTCATAGCCTCTTTTCCTGAGGCTCATTCTTATCTGACAGTGTGGCATCACTTGGCCTAGCTCACACATATTACCTGGGAACTACAAGCAGGGTTTCACTGACCTGTCCCATTACTTTAATGACTACACAGGAGCACCTTAGCTAGACCCATTTGCATTGCTTAAAGCCAGTTGAGGGGATAAAGACAAAATTTAGCCAGCTCTGTGCATATCAATACAGGGAAATAGGGCCAGGTTTAGCTAAAATGGCAACAATTTTTTTCTGTCCAAGAGAGTCACCTAGGTGGCTCTCCATACACCTCACAGGTTGCTTTCATAATTTGGTGCTTAGGAATTGCACTGCTTATGAACATAGGTATGTATGTGTCTCTAGAGTATGATGTCTTCAACTCTGTTGGGAAAACACGTGGAAGTGTGGAATTTTTCTTTCCAGTTTTGTGAAGAATATCCACATTGTTTTCTAGACTGGTTGTACTGGTTAATGTTCCCACAAACCACATAGCAAATTCCTTTTCCTCACATCATTGTCAGCAGTTGCTTATTATTGTTCTTCATGACAGCCATTCTTACTGCAATAAGATGGAATCGTTGTGTTATTTTCAGTACCCTAATGTCTAAAGATGTCGAACATTTTTTCGTGTTCTTATTGACCATTGATGTTTCTTATTTTGAGACATGTCTAACTAATTCCATTTGCCAATTTTTGACTGGATAATTTGCTTTTGAGGATACACTTTTTTATTTCTTTGCATATTCTAGATATTAAACCTCTACCAGGATATCGTAGACAGCTAAGTTTGGAAGAAATACTGTAGCCCGTCAGACAGGACAAGCCCTTGAGGTAGTAAATGCAGAAGATGAGAACACAGCAACTGTGACTACAGCTGGATCTGTCAAAGTCCAGGCCAGATGAAGAAGGAACCAGTAGGCCTATATGGGTTCCCAAGGGATAAGCAATAAGGTAAAGACTATACTATAATTGATATCACCTGATCCAATAAAGTCTAGATAGTTATCAGTCACACAGGTGGGTGACCAGCACCTCCTGATCAGCTCCTTCCTAAAATGGTCTTTGTTCTTTCCAGGTACACTTGCTATGTGACCTGCTTCTCACTGGATCAAAATATTACATAAGTGGCTCTATTTGTAATTTTATTGGTTGATCACTTTTGACCCACATTGTGCCCACCTTGTGATTTTGCGCTATAAAATTTCCTTTGAGAAGTGGGCTCATTGACAATTCACCTTTTGGTTCCCTCCTGTCTCTCAGGAGCTGTCTCTCTCAATAAATTTTTCCTGCTCTTAACCTCTATTGTTCCTTAGAATTCATTCTTTGATTTTGGGGAACACAAACTTGGTGTATCTGGCATCTCACAGGTTGGGAGTTACATTGGTTGGGAGTTATATTGTTTTTCCTATCTCAAGAACAGTAGCTAACAAAATTTTTCCCATATTCTAAAGGTTGTCTCTTCATTCACGGATTGTTTCCTTTGTTGTGCAAAAGCCTTTTAATTTAAGACAATCCTATTGTTGATTCTCTGTATTATTTCTTGTGCTATTGGGGTTTTCTGTTCAGCAAGTCCTTACCTACTCCTATGACTTCAAACATTTTCCCTATTTTATCCTCTCATAGTTTCAACATTTCTGTTTTTATATCAGGTCTTTGGTACATTTTTATATGATTTTTAGTGCAGAGTGAGAGATATCAGTCTAGTTTCATTTTTCTGCATGTGAATAGCCAATTTTCCTAACACCGTTTATTAAAGAGGCTACTCTTTTGCCAGCATGTGCTTTTAGGCCCTTTGTCAAAAGATCAGGTGACAAAAGATACATGAAGTTGTTTCTGTGTCTTTTATTCCACAGGAGTACGTGTCTAATTTTGTGTCAGTACCATGCTGTTTTTGCTTATTTTACCTCAGTATAACTTAAAATCTGGGATTTTAATGTCCCCTCTTTATTTTATTTTTTTGCTCAGAATTGATTTGCCTATTCTGTGTCTCATCTAGTTTCATATATACTGTAGTCAAAGGATATGTTAAATGACTGTAATGTATATGTGTGTGTGTGTGTGTATATATATATATATACTTAGGATTTTTTTCTACTTCTGTGGAGAATTCTATTGGCATTTTAATATAATTGCATTTAATTTGTAGATTGATTTTACTAATATGGGCATTTTAGTGATATAAATCTCCCCGTCCAGGAACAGGGCAAGGCTTTCCATTTTCTAATGTCCTCTTCAATATCTTTCTTCAGAGTACTATAATTTTCACTATAGTGATTTTTCAACTTGGTTAGGTTGACTCCTAGGTATTTAAGGATTTTGAAACCACTGCAAATGGGTACATTTTCTTGATCTCTTTCTCAGTGAATTCTTTATTGATGTACAGAAACTGTATTGATTTTTGTGTGTTGATTTTGTATTGTTCCTCTTTGCTGAATTTAATTAGCTCTCAGAGTCTTCTGGTAGAGTTTCATGGTTCTTTTATGCAAAGGATCATAACATCTGCATGTAGACATACTTTGACTTCTTCTTTTCTGAACTGCATCCTTTCTATCTCTTGCCTGATTGTTCCGGTTAACATCTGAATACTATACCGAAGAGGAGTGTTGAGAACAGACAGCCTTGTCTCATTACTGATTTTAGAGGAAATGCTTTCAGTATTTCCCCATGTATTATGATATTGGCAGTGGGTTTGTCAAAAGTAACTTTTTATCAGTTTGATATCTTTTATATCTATTTTCATCAAGAACTTTTTCTATTAGGAAATAATATTGGATTTTGTCAAAGACTTTTTCTGCACCTATTAAGATAACTATGTGGGGGCTGGGGATTTAGCTCAGCGGCAAGAGCGCAAGGTCGTGAGTTCGGTTCCTGGTACCGGAGAAAAACCAAAAAAAAAAAAAAAAAAAAAAAAAGATAACTATGTGATTCTTACCCTCGATTCTACTCATATAGTAAATTACATTTATTCATTTTCCTATAATATAGCATCCTTCTATCTTTGAGATGAAGACAACTTATTCATACTCTATGACTTTTTTGGTGTTTGTTGGATTCTATTTGCAAGTATCTTATTGAGGATTTTTACATCTATATTTACCAAAGATATTGGCTGTAGTTTTCATTCTTGTGGAATCCTTGCCTGGTTTTGATGTTAGGATAATGCTGCCTTCATGGAGTAAGTTTGACAGTGTCCCTCCCTTCTCAGTGTCATCAAAGAGTTTGAGAAATATTGGCATTGGTTCTCTGAAGTTCTGGCAAAATTCAGTGGTAAGCCCACTGTGTCCTGGTCTTTTCTTAGTTGGAAGATATTGTATTACTGCTCCAATTTCTTTGCCATTCATTGGTCTGTCTGGGTTTTCTATATCTTTTTAGTTCAATTTCAGTAGTTTACATGTGTCTAGAATTCTATGTATTTCTTGAGATTTTCCATTTTGTTGGAAAATAACTTTTTTATATAGTTTCTTAAAAATCCTATGAATTTCAGTGGTATCTATTGTAATTTGACCTTTTTCTCATTTCTAATTGCAATGATGTGAGTCTTTCTTTCTTTCTTTCTTTCTTTCTTTCTTTCTTTCTTTCTTCCTTCCTTCCTTCCTTCCTTCCTTCCTTCCCTCCCTTCTTTCTTCCTTCCTTCCTTCCTTCCTTCCTTCCTTCCTTCCTTCCTTCCTTCCTTCCTTCTTTCCTTCTTTCTTTCTTCTTTCTTCTTTCTTTCAGTTTGGCTAAAGATCTACCAATCTTATTTATCCTTTCAAAAAACTTAACACTTTGATTCATTGATCCTTTGTATTTTTTTTTCATCTCAATTTCATTGATTTCCACTGTGATCTCTGTCATTTCTTTCTTTCTACAAATTTTGGATTTGCGTTGCTCCTGTTTTCCTAGGACCTTGTGATACACCATTAAGCTACTGATTTGATAATACTATATTTTTCTAATATGGATACTTACAGCTACCACCTTCACTCTGAGAATTGCTTTCATTTTATTCCATACATTTTCATATGTTGTATTGCCATTGTTATTTGAATCTAGGAATTTTAAAGTTTGTTCCCTGAGTTCTTCTAGGACTCATTGATTATTCAAAAACTATTATATAATCTCCATGTGTTTGCATATTTTCTATGTTTTTTTTTGAGACAAGGTCTCACTGTATAGTTTAGGCTGGCTTTGAACTTGTTGTGATTCTCCTGCTTCAGCCTCCTGAGTGCTGGGATTATAGATGTGCACCATTATGGCCAGCTGTGTTTGTGTATTTCTGTGGTTATTTTTGCTGTTGATTTCTATTTTCATTTTATTATGATCTGATAATATTCAAGAAATTATTTCATTTCTTTTGTATTCATTTAAATATTCTTTATGGCTAAAAATATAGCCTATTTTAGAGGAAGGTCCATATGCTGCTGAAAACAATAGGAGTTCTATAGTTGTTGGATGAGACACTCTGCAGATATCTGTTAAATCTATTTGTTTAATGGTTTGGTTCAACTCTGACATCTCATTTCTGATTTGTTGGGGAGTCTGGTTGACCTATTTTTGTAAGCAAAGTATTGATGTCCTCCATCAAAATTGTATTGATGTCTATTTATTTTTTAAAGTCAAGTATTTTGTGTTTTATGGAATTAGGTATGCTGACATTTTGTTTATATATATTTGTAATTGTTATCATTTTCTGGTGAATTATTCTATTTACCAATATGTAGTAACATTTTCTGTTTGACATCCTTTGTCTCTTCTGGAAAGTTCAGTTTTAAGTTCACTTTGTCAGAAATTTCCTTCTTCTGCTTGCTTTTGGGCTCAGGTGTCATGAGTTATCATTTTGTGTCCTTTCATTTTTAGTTCGTGTGTGTGTGTGTGTGTGTGTGTGTGATGTGTGTCTTGTAATGAACATATAGTAGGACTTTGTTGACCAATCTGTGTCTCTTGATTAGGGAGTTAAGACTATTTATATTAAGTATTATTATTATTGAAGGTTATTTATTGAATATTGTTCTTGTATTTTTTAAAGATCATTTTCATTAATAGTGCATTTATAGTACATAATGTTTATATTCCTTGTGGAGACTTGGTACACTCCAAGCTCTTCTGGTTCTTATGATTTTTGTTGAGAAATCTGCTGTTATTCTCATAGACTTGCCTTTACAAATTACATGATATTTTTCTGTAACCTTTTAGTATTCTCTCTGATGAGTTTCTTGGATTTTGAATATCATGTGTCATAGAGAGGTTCTTTTCTGATCATCTAGCTAGAGATTTAGGTGCTTCATTTACCTGGAGAATCATTTCTTTCCCTAGATTTGGAAAGTTTTTCTCTATGGTTCTGGTGAATAGATTTTTTTAAAGTTAGTGTCACCTTCTAACATTTCCTCAATCTTACAATTCTTAGGTTTGATTTTTTGAGTCATTTAGCAGTTGGATCTAGCTTTTGTGGTGTCTTATTGTTTTAGGGTACCCTGAGTATATGATCTATTGTATCACTTTGTCTTCAGTTCCTGGCAATCTATCCTCAGATTGTACATGTTGCCCATACTTTCAATTGAATTTTTTATATCCAAGATTTCTGCTTAATTCTTTTTCATAATTTTAATTCTTTACTAAACTGGTCACCTTTATCTTACATAGCCTTCCTTCAGCTTTTTGTATCTTTTGTTTTTTGTATCTTCTTTTAATTCATTGGTCAGTTTATTAATTTTATTACTTATCTGTTTATTTCCACCTTCTTTGAGCTCATTGAATATTTTGTTAATGGTTTTCCACATTTGTTTATTATCTCCACTTTGATCTGTTCAATTATTTTAACTATTTGTTTTTTATAGTTCTAATCTAGAAATTCTTCTATATTCTTGCTTATGAGCTCAACTTCTGGGGAAGTGTAAGTTTTTGGAGACATCTTGTTTTATGATATCCTTGTATTTTTGTGTTGAACATTGCAGAGCAATTGTGGTAGAAAGCTCTCTTGCTATAGTGCCAATTTTCAATACACAGGCTTACCAATCCTTAAAAACCAATATTAGGGTTATCAACATTATAATACATTAGAGCCGTATTAGGAGAAAAATAGTATAATTATAGTTCTCTTTTCTGTAGCTGATCACAGGGTCTTAGCTGGTATTTAGAACTACCTTTTTGTACTACTTATTATATATTCCCTTGACCTTCAGCAAGCACCTCAGCAAGTCTTGGTTCTTTCCATAGTGGAGTTAACCCATACCTTCATCCCTGATGATTCTGGACCGTTTATCATTCTACCTGGATTAGGTTGTTGGTTTCCTGTTGACTTTAATAACATGACATGATAATATTAGAATGTGTCCTTAGGAATCTCCTATACTCCAAGTATATTCTTCCTTTCTTCCACTGTGGAGAAGTAGTCCAATTTCCTCTTGATAGTCTGGGTCAATCACCCCTGACAACTCTATGACTCCTTTTTTACTTGTTTCCTCAAAGGTATGAGGAGACTAAAATGACCAGAGGGAAGTCTTAGCTTCCGGTTCAATGGTATCATTGTTATGCTTCCTGCTATAAGTCTTCCCGCCTCTGGAACTAAAATGTCTAAGCCAGGAGAACATGAGGTCTTGGGAACAGGCAGCAAAAATTTTGCTAGTAGATCACTGAGGGTAATGATGAGTGGTACCATTCCCACTTAGACTCTTTGATTCCTGGACCCATTAATCCTGGCTATGGGAGATGTGCTACCATATAGTGGACACATTCAAAGCATATACAGCCTTTTGAAGTACCTTGTCCCAGTCTTGCAAGCTATTGACACCTTGCTGGATAAATCAAGCAGCTTCTGGATGGTGAGGAACATGGTGAGTGAATTCCATGAGCATGAGCCCATTGCCTCACTTCTTTGGCTGCAAAATGTTTTCCTTTGTCAGAGGTAATGCTATGTGGAATACCATGAGGGTGGATAAGGCATTCTGTGAGTCCATGGATGTTAATTTGGTCAGAAGCATTACATGCAGAGAAGGTAAATCCATATCCAGAATACGTGTCTATGCCAATGAGGACAAAGTGCGGTCCCTTTCATGAGAGAAGTGATCCAATATAGTCAACCTGCCACCAGGTCACAAGTTGATCACCCTGGGGAATGATGCCATATCAGGGACTCAGTGTTGGTCTCTGCTACTGGCATATTGAGTATTAAGCAGTGGCTGTAGCCAGATCAGCTTTGTTGAGTGGAAGTCCACGTTGCTGAGCCCATGCATAACCTCCATCCCTGCCACCATGGCCACTGTACTCATGGAACATTTTGGCAGTGACAGGAATGTGGCTGAAGAAGGAGGATGGCCAGTATCCACAGAACAAATCATTTTGTCCACTCAGTTGTTAAAGTCCTCTTCTGCTGAGGTCACCTTTTGGTGAGCATTTACATGGGAAACCAATATTTTTTCATCCTTTGCCCATATGGAGAGGTCTACCCACATACCCCTTCCCAAATATCTTTGTTACCAATTTTCCAGTTATGTTCCTTCCAAGTTTCTGACCATCCTGCCAAACTATTGGCTGTAGCCCATGTATCAGTATACAGTCACTCATCTGGCCATTTCTCCTTCCAGGAAAAATGTACTGTCGAGTGCACTGCCCAAAGTCCTGCTTCCTGTGATGATTTCCCTTCACTACTGTCCTTCAGGATGCCCTAGAAAGGGGCTGTAACACTGCAGCATTCCACTGTGAGTGATGGGTGCATAATGTGCAGGGCCATCTATAAATCAGGCTCTAGCCTTCTCTTCCTCCAGCAGCTATCATATGGTACACCCCACAAGGCCATAGGTGCTTGCTGGGAAACAGAAGGCAATATAGCAGGTACAAGAGCCATAGACATCTGGGCAATTTCCTCATACCATTTACTTGTACCCTCCGGGCCTGCCCTAGCTCCATCAAAAATATACCATTTCCATTTGATGATCGACTGTTGCTGTGCACATCCAACTTTATGACTTGGGGGATCAGATAATACCCAGATCATGCTAGGTAACTCAGGTCACATGGTGATCTGGTGTCCCACGGTCAAGCATTCAGTTTCCATTAAGGCCTAGTCACAGTCCAAGAGCTGTTTTTCAAGGGGAGAGTAGTTGTCTGCAGATGATGACAAAGTCTTGCTCCAAAAGCCTAAAGACTTCTGCTACGATTCACCTATGGGGGCCTGCCAGAGACTCCAAACAGCATCTCTATCTACCACTGACACTTCAAGTACCATTGCATCTGCTGGATCTTATGGCGTCAGTGGCAGAGCAGCCTGCACAGACATCTCTACAACCTGTTTTATCTGTGCTCTGACTAACCTTGGAATATAACATGGAGCTATCTGTAAATACTGCTTCTTCTATGCCATCATGATGGCAACCATTCTATTCATAATTTCTTTGTCAGTTGAACATATTAGCAATAACTACTTTGAGATCTTTGTCTACTAAATTAAAAAGTTGGTCCCTCTCATTAAAGGGCAATCTTTCCCCATCTGTTAGATGTGTTGAGTTTGTGTCTCATGACTCCAAAGAAAGGACAAAGAAGGTTAAGAGCAGGGAAAGTTTATTAAGAGAAAGCTCCAAAGAGGCAGGAAGGGTCTCAAAAGTGGGCTGCCACTGAGGCTCTAGTCTAGGGGCTTTTATACAGTAAAATCATATCACAAATTACCTTGGGTCAAACTATAACCAACCTATAGGATTACAAGTACAGTTACTTAGCTAACATTGATCAAATAGAAAAAGGTATGTAGCAAGGGCACATAGCACAGAGAAGAACAAAGGCATTTCTGGAGGGGGTAGGAGGAGGGTCAGAGTACTCTGTTCATCTAAATGTTTGTTACATTGTTTCTACACCTATATCACGTTGTTCAGGCTTATTGGACCAGATGATGGTCCATTACAGCACAGCTTTGAGCTGTTGCTTTGCTTTGGGGAAGCTGCAGGCCTAGCTACGGTGCCTCCATCTTGGGGCCCAGTTTGTACCACCTCAGCCCTCACCAACAGGCCTGATTCCCCTCATCTCTGTTCTGCTTTTTTTCTTGGGTTTGGTCCCTTTCTAAATGCCCATTTCTACCAAACTTAGCTATATACTGCAATCTACTGCATGACATTTCTCTTTTAAAAATAATTTTAAACTTAAAAATTAATTGGCACATAATGACTGTACATGTTTATGGGGTAGAGTATGAAATTTGAAAAATGTATATAATGCATAATGCTTAAATGAAGGTAATTTACATTTCCTGCTTCTTAAACATTTATCATTTCTTTGCATCAAGAAACTTTAAACCTCTCTTTTAGTCCTTTATAAAATATACAATGAATTATTGTAAATTATAGTCACTGGAGTGTACTATAGAATACTGAAACTTATTCTTCCTTCTTGATTCTATTTTGGTATCCATTATTCGATCTTCCTACATCTCTTTTTTCTGCTGTCACTGGGTTGGGTCTAAGAGGGTCTGAAGTGGAAATAAGGAACTTATCTCACCTTTCTGGGGAGTAAATTTGCAGATTTGCTGATGCTCATCACAGAAAAGGAACTTTCAGAATGCATCCTTCTGAGATATGAGAAGGTTTTATTAGGCAGAAATTTGGGATTCACTCAAGAGTAAAGTGTAGGTGCTCAGAGAAATGAGATGCAATACTTCCTGGAATAGGGAACATGTATCCTCCTCTTGGAAGGGTGGAAACCTTGGGAAAAACTGCTCCCCTCCCAAGAACAGTACCAGTGTTGCAGTTGACTGGGCCATAATAGTCCATGTTCCTGTGTACAGGAGGGAAAGAATTGCCAAGCATACAACTCGTAGCAAGTAGTAAGCAACTATATTTATTGAAGATTAAGGGATGGTAGAAGGGCAGTAGCAACAGGCATAAGGAAGAAGAACTCTCAGGGAGTCCTTGCTGACTACTAATATAACTAAGGCTTCCAGTATTTACAGGGTCAGACACCTCTAACCTCAGGTGCCTCCCGCTGTGGTCAGATGCCTCTGACTCCAAGTACCTCCATTTTGTCTCCCACTGGTATCAGAACTATGATCTGCCACCTCAGGCATCACAACCCCCTAAACTTGAACATGAATAATCATCAGAGGGCTGCCATGTCCATAGCTGAATGAAAGTAAAGGAGTAGCTCACTGTTTTCCTGTTTCTGAACTGTGTCACTAGCCTATTCTGTAGGTGTTATAGCAGTTGAGTTAGATGGAAATATTATAGGCAGTCAGACAGGGCTGCACCCTTGAGGAAGTCAGTGCAAAAGATGAGAGCACATCACAACTGTGGCTAGAGGCACATCAGTTGGAGGCTGGGCATCAGGATAAAGAACGACCAAGCCTACGTACCTCCCCAGGGGATAAGATAATCAGTAGCCCCTGGTCCAATGAAGTCAAAACAGACATCAGTCACCTCAGTGGGTGACCAAGACCTCCTGGCCTGTCTTTCTAAAAATGTCTTTATTCTTTCCATTGGATCAATATTACCTAACCAGCTATACTTCTAATTTTATTGGTTAGTACAGGTTGTACCCACCTCATGATTTTGTTCTGTAAAATTTCATTTGAGAAGTGGGCTCATTGCAACCCACTTTTGGGTCCCCTCAGGCCTCTCAGGAGCTTTCTCTTTCAATAAAGTTTTCTACCCTTAACCTCTGTTATTCCTTAGAATCTATTGTTCAATTTTGGGGATCACAAACTTGGCATATCTGACATCTACCAAGTTGGAAGTTATATTTATTTCCCCTATATTATAGTTATGGGTGCAATTTTTTTTGAATAGGTGGTTTAAACATTCTTTGGATTTTCTCAACTTGCTCCGTTATCTTAGGATCAGATTCCTGCTCTTTACTCCTTAATTAAGTCAACCTGTGGACTTTTGGTTTTCTTGAGGATTTTGGGTGTAATAGATCTGGTAGGGAAGGAGCCTTAGTTTAACCAAAGGAATGCTGACACGGATTGCCTTGGGTAACTTCAGCTGTGTCCTAGAAGTTGCAGTGTTGTTAAAAGTACAGTTTTTAGTTATGACTTTCTTATGTCTTTTCTACCTGTCTTTCATTTCTTCTATCCTACCTCACTACTTTTACAGCCTCTAGTTAAAGCTATGCTGTTCTATTCTCTATTTCTAGGAAATCAGCCTCTTTTAAAGCTTCAGAATACATATGGGAAGAATTCAAAAGTAAAGACCACTCCAGTTTTTCACTTGTAGTACCTTGAACAAAATGGTTACTCTGAGATTTTTTTTCACTAAATAAGATTGGGAGAGAAGGACTCAAATTTTCTGCCTTCTCTATTCTTTGATGTGAGTGGGAAGTGTGTAGTTGGTGGCTGGCTTTCTTTTCTTTCTGTCTTCAGGACGGTAAGAGACTTTCCTGCTGCACTTCTGCCAGTCAGTTTTGTGTTAGGTCTGCACAGCCATCCACAGGGCCACCCAGTAGGTGAGCACACTCAGGTGAGCTGCACCAGTCCTTCCTTGATGCATGTGACTGAGGAGACAGAAAGTCCTATTAGGTGTTACTGCTTTTGCTCAGACTTTGAAAAAAAAGTGTATATATATAAATCACCTCTGTCCTTGAGAAAATCTTGAATGAATACAGAATTTATCCTATTGTAATCCAGTTGTGTAGACGCACACTGTTTGAAGAGAATAAGCAAAAAGGCTGTGTATATATAAGGTTTTGGTACTGTGTACCGCCTCTGTTATTCTTCTAAAGCTGAAGTATTCATGTACTTAAACCATATTCTATTTAATTGTGTTTGATTTTAAAGATATGTATATAAATTATAAAAAAGCTTCCATATATGAATGAAAATATTCAGTATTTGATATTCAAAGCCTGGTTTATTTCATTTAAACTAATGTCCTCAAGTTCCATCTGTATCACTGAAAATGACAAGATTTCATTTTTTAAATGGTTGAATAACATTTACTATTATTGAAATATATATATATTTATCCATCATCCACTGATAAACAGGAAGGTTGATACCAT
Source organism: Chinchilla lanigera (assembly GCF_000276665.1). NCBI lineage: Eukaryota > Metazoa > Chordata > Mammalia > Rodentia > Chinchillidae > Chinchilla > Chinchilla lanigera. The sequence goes on from NW_004955459.1 coordinate 3,922,789, forward strand.
ATCTTGGCTATTGTGAACAGTGCTGCAATAAACATTGTTGTGCAGATGTCTCCTTGACATACTGCTTTCATTTCCTTTGGATATTTAACATTGGGAGTTCTAGATCATGTGGTAGTGCTATTTCTAGATTTTGAGAAACTTCCATAAAGTTTTCTGTAATGGCTGTACTAAATTAAATTCCCACCAACAGTGTGCAAGAATACTTTCTCCTTATCCCTATCATTACTGGTTTTGTTTGCTTTGTTTTACTTTTCTTGGTAATAGCCATTCTGAGGTGAGAGGATATTGATATAGGAGAACCATAACTCTCAGTATGCTAGGTTTCAGATGTAGTTTATACAGCAAAAGCACAATGTGGGTACAATGTAGGTCAAAGTATAATCAACCCATAGGATTTACAAGTATAGCTGCTTGGCTAGTGTTAATCCAATCGGAAAGCATGGTCATGTAGCAAGGGTACATGGAAAGAACAAAGGCATTTTTAGGAGGGGTTGGTCCTGATCCTCTGCTTACCCACTTGGGCAACTAATGCCTAACTGGACTTCCTGGACCAGGTGATGCTAATTATAGTATGATTCCAAGTTACTGCTGATCCTTCAGGGAGGCAGGGAGGCCTGGCCATGGCCGTTATCTTGAGGCCTGATGAGATGTGTGCCTCCAGCCACAATTCGGATGTCTTTATTTTTCATGCCAATTTTCTTGAGAGCCCAGTCCTTTTCTGACTGCACATTTATTTCTAACTTAGCTGCCTATTATAGCTCTTTGTTATTTTTATCATCAGATAGGGTCTAAAAGATCCTACAGTTCTGATGGGGAACTTTGACTCAACTCCACCCAAAGACAGGTTTCAGGGTACATCATAGAAAAATAATTTTCAGGATGCATCAGCAACAGGCTTTAGAAGTTTTACTGGGGGGCCAGGGATATACATCAGGGGTGGGGAGACTGCCTGGCAAGCTCGAGGTCCTGAGTTTCATTCCTGGTACCAAAAAAAGAACTTCATTGGGCAGTTTTAAAAAGTACACACTAAAAGATACAGTGTGTGAGCACTTAAGAGGGACAGAGAAGACTTGTGGCCTCTGAGAGTGTCCCTAGGATGGGTTATCTAAGATATGTATTCTAATGTCCATGGAGCTTTGCCTACGTAGTGGGCTGTATTACAATGCAAACCATTAACACATGTTTGAAGCTGAGGTCTGCTCTCTTCTTAAGAGTAAAATTCTGAAGATGGAGTTGATAGGAGAAAGAATAATTTACAGGTGAAAGGCCCAGGCCCAGAGCTTTGTTCAGAGAGTTATTGCCATTAAAGCTCTTAGAAATGTTTTCTGGGAGGAAAAAAATAACTTTTGTGTGCTGATGCTACAATTTTTCTTAAAAACTACAACTTTAATATTACAATTTTCCTTTTCTCCTTTCTATTTTTTTAATCCTACTGTGATTTTTATTTGACTTTACTTGGGACATTTTCTGTTAAGTACTTTTCCCCATCTGTGTACATGGCATAGTATTACAGTAAGTTAGATAGAAATTAATATACATTCAGAAAGGGATCTGGTCCTCAAGGATGTCAGCACAAAAAATAAAGGTATCAGAATTGTGGCTGTGGACAAATCTAAAGAGTGCCAGGCCTCAGTATGGAAAAGCGATAGCAAGGCCTGCATGGCTTTCTGGAGATCAGCAGCAATTTGAGTGCAACTAGCACCACTTGGTGAACATCTACACCTACACTGTCTCCCCTTTCCAGGAATGCCTTTGTTCTTCCAAGTACCCTTGCTACTTGTCTCGTTTTGCTATTGGATCAATATTAGCTAAGCAGCTATAGTTGGAATCCTATAGATTGATTATGGTTTGACACACATTGTACCCACATTGTGACTTTGCTGTATAAATTACCCCTGACAAAGAACCTTGCTGCCTCCAATGCAGCTCTCAAAGTTCCCAGGGGAAAGACAGGTCAGAGGATGGAGAAATAAAGATAAGAGTGAAAACACAAAAAGCTGAGGTCAGGTGGACCCGCTGTCCTGATGGGAGGGAAAGGAACTGCTCAGCCACTGCAATGCGCAGAGCGTTTATCTATACATTTGGCAGGGGAGCATCACGTGGCACCTCTCTGCCTAGCAGCCTGCCTGCTTGCTAACCTAAAGGCCGGTGTTCTCCAGACTGGAGCAGCTTATTCATGTGCCTTGCCTTGGGTGCGCTCTATTCTCAGGACCAACCTTGTTCCAGTCCTGCATATGTGACCAATTTCCAGCTTCAGCCACTCCCCACAGAATCTCAGTCCTTTCAGGACCTTTCTTATTCCTCAGAAACTATCTGTTAATAAAGTTTTCCAACTCTTAACCTCTGTTATCCCTTGGAATTCATTTATTCTTCAATATTTGAGGGACACAAACTAGGTGTATTTGACATCTGACAGGTAGAGGATTATTAGATTTCTCTGGTATTACTATAGACAGCTAAGGTAGGCAGAAATATAGGCAGTCAGACAGGGCTAGACCCTGAAAAGGAGTCAGTACGAATACATTACAGCTGTCATTAGAGGGGCGTTTGTTAAAGGCTAAACCTCAAGACAAAAGATGGAATGACTATACCTATAAACTTCCACTAAAGATAAACAGCAGAAATTGATATTCTAAATAGGTATCTATCACCTTGGGTGGGTAGCAAAACCTCCCTTTTGTTTAAGTTCCTGTATGTGCCATGTACACTTGCTACATGACTTGATTCCCCATTGAACGCCACTTAATCAATATCACCTAATGATTACACTCATTATCTTATTAGTTGACAATAGCTTTTCCCTCCTCATACTCATCTTGTGATTTCCTATTGGAAATCACTGTTACCTAAGTGATCATACTTATAATCTTATTAGTTTATTACAGTTTTGACCCACATCATGCCCACTTTGTAATTTCCCATTGGATCAATGTTACCTAAGTGAATGGACTTGTAATCTTATTAGTTGATTATAGTTTCTCTCACCTAAGACCCACCTCACATTACAGTTTGACTAAAAAACTCTTGAGAAGTGGGGCCCTCAGCAACACACTTGGGACCCTTCTGTCTTTCTTAGAAGTTTTCTTTCTCCAATAAACATAGCTTTCATTCCCCCAATAACTATTTTCTGCCCTTAAACTCCATTGTTCTAGATTTCATTCTTTGATTTTAGAGAATATGAACTTGTATCAGACATCTAGCAGGCTAGCATGTTGGGCATTTCCTTTATATTTCCTTTATGTTACTTGCATTAGTTGGAGGTCCTATATCATCCCTATATTAATATCAATATTTTCCTATTTCTTTTATTTCTGTTTTTTCTTTTAAACTGGGTATTTTAGATAATATAGCATAATAACTCTGAGCAAATCCCCTTTATCTTTCTGGTTTATACTCCTGTTAGGTTTTTACTTTTATATTGTTTTTATTTTTCTTTTGCTGTTAACTTGCTTAACAATTGCATATTTCTGGAGATCTGACTAATTCTGTAGATCTCTGTCCTCTGCAGATTGAAGTCATTGAGTTTTCTGCAACTGAAAAAATTGTTTTAATGTTTATGCTTAATTTCCTAGGGCTCATTCTGTCACCAGACAGAGACCTAGGAGGTCCCCAAAAAGACAATGAGAAGCCCTAACTCACCCTACTGTAGCATAAATTATAGGTTTACTGACTTTTTTTTAATCACAGAAAAAGTTTCATGATTAGTCAATGTAAGGATAGGGGACTCTATATATAGGGAAAAAATAGAATAAAGGCAAGGCTTCACTGAGCTCTATTAACATCAATATGAAAACTTACTAAAAGCAGTTTCTTCCTTCACAGGTAGACTCTGCAGTTAGGCAATTAAAAAGACATGGAAGGGATAGAGAAGCTAGACCTGAGAATCAGGAAACATAATTACCATAAGAATTCAACAAGAAGTGTTAACACTGAGGAAATCAAAAAATAAAAGACCAGGAAATCCAGCACCCCCTAACCACCTGACAGAATGCAAGGGCTGGGAGAGAGAGGCACCTAAGGACTCTTACTTAATCTGGAAGACACACAAGAATACACATCTCCACATACATATGTATGTATAGTCTCACTAATATCGCACCAGATGTACACATGTACATATGTCCACATGTCCCTTTTACTAAATTATTAAATAAATTCCCTCCCTATAAGCCCTCCCACCTTCACTTATTCATTACAAAGGGATGGAAAGGAACCAAATGGCCAGAAGGCCTAGATTAGAATCAAAGACAGTCAAGCAACTGATCAGATAGTGACAAGTGCCCAGGTAGGGGATAGGAAAGACACTAGTCCCCAATAAATGAAATCAGGGATAAGAGCTCCTGGGCTTTCAACTCTGAAGCCCCTACCTCCTCAGTGTAGCTGTCTGTTTTCTTTCTTTTCCATCTTTTTAACCCTAAAGAAACCATCTTTTGTTATATTAAACTTTGCCTTTGTTTTTAGTCCTTTACTGGCTTGCTACATTTAGGGTGACTGGGAGCTACATTTTCAGCAGAGCAGTGGCATGGCCTGGCATGGTGTGGCATGGTGTGGCATGGTGTGGCAAGCTGTCTACTCCTGGATGCAACAGTCAGTAAAATGCATAAAGAATTGTATTGGGAAGAAATTTAAAAGTATACACTTGAAAAATAGAGTAAAGACCTTCAAGAGAGAGAGGACATCGTAGTCTGGGTTGGATATATTCATGGAGACTTCAGGGTAGAAATGCGGAAGCTGTGGATCTATGGAAAAAGGAGATGAAAGGCAGGTAGTCTTCTTCTGCAGAGGCAGAGTGATGGCCTCTTTGTAGTTGAAAACCACTGTCTGTGCTGAGGTCCACTTGTGGGTAAAAAAGGTTTGATCTGGATTTGTTGTTCTTAGGGCCTTAGGAATTTTTTTTCACAGGATTGTACTCTGAACCTGCAATTGTTATTAAAAGCACAATTTTAAATTTATGATTTTCCTTTATTTCTTTTGATCACTTAGCAGTTTAGCCCAAGCATCACTCCAGCAGCACATTTGTTTACATATGGATTATCTGGTATTGAATGAATTTGATAAAATTTTTGTTTGTATATTATCTTACAAAAATTAATGAAAAAATATGCATTTTTTGGGTCACCCTGTATTTAAAAAATTGGACTGTGAGTAGTTAACTTATCTTTATTTCTTCCATCCTAGCTCATTCCCAGGCCTCAAATATTCATTGGATGCTTCACCTGTTTGCTTTCCTCCCTTGGCAGAAGGGATGTACATGGAAACTGTAGCTTCAGAGTCCACACAATGCTGTCTAGTAGATGGCACTAGCTTTCCTTTCTTGGTTGTATTATAGGCAGCTAAATTAGGTAGACATATTACAGGTCGGGTCAGGCATGGTGGTGCATGCTTGTAGTATTAACACTCAGAAAGCTGAGGCAGGAGGACTGCCATGATTTTGAGGTCAGCCTGGGCTACACAGTGAGCCAAGACCAATCTGAACTACATAGAGAGATCTTGTCTCAAAAAAAAGAAAAGAAAAAAAAAAAAAAGAAATATTATAGGCAGATAGACAAGGCTGGACCCTGGAAAGGAATCAGTGAAGAAGATACATCACAACTGTGGAGGTGTGTTTGTTAAAGGTCAGACCTCAAGATAAAGGGTGGAATGAGTACACCTACATACTTCCCTGAGAGATAAACACTAAGAATGATATTCTGAGTAGGCATCAATCCTTGCGTAAGAGGCCAGGGAGAGTCCCTTACCCATCCCTTCCAGGAAAAGCCCTTGTTCATTCTGTGTATATTTGCTACAAGACTTGCTTCCCCATTTGATCGGTATTACCTAAGTGACTATTCTTGCAGTCTTATTGGTTGACTATAGCTTTGTCCAACCTTATGCCTGCCTTGTGATCTTGCTCTATAAAACTTCTTCGAGAAATAGCATCCTTAGTTACCCACTCAGGACCTCTTCTGTCTGTCTTTGAAGCTTTCTTTCCCCCAGTAAATGTATCTTTTCTTTCCTATAACAAATGTTTCCTACTCTTAACCTCTGTTGTTCCTTAGAATTCATTCTTCAATTTGGGTAACATGAACTTGGCATATCAGACATGTAGCAGGTGGGTGTTAGATAATGGTAGTGTGGGAAAACACCCAGAGGCTGAGGCTATTATTTGGGAAACGATTAGAATTTATTCCACCTACATACAGGCAGGCTGACATCAAAGTGATAAAGAAGAAGAAATTGGTCTATTTTAAAGGGTGATCCTCTGGATCCTCTGTCTTTGGGGAATGCAGCAGTCTCTGCCCCCCTCCCCCACATCACCTTTCCTGGCTCCTTCCTCCAGCCAGGCCACACTTTGATACGCTAATAGGGGGGTTTCCGCAGTTCTCCACAGCTGCTCCTTCTCCCCCATCCCCTTCCCACACTACTCCCTAATTTGTGGCACTTGCCTTCACCCCCTTCATCTTAGGTTAGATTCACTACCTGAGTGAGGTGGGCTGGGCGGCTAGAGTTAGAAATCTGTCACTTTTTAATAACTGCCTTTGTTTGAGCTGATTTTTTCCCACCACAAATTTAATAAAAACCTTTGTGACACTATCTTCAGGGCCCAGAAGTTACAAAGCATGAGCTTCTCTGAGCCAGGTTAGCCAAATAATAAATGTTTGTCCATCTTTCCGGAGTGCACTCTTGGTTCCTTAGTGTGAAAAAGTCCGTTATCCTGTTTTCCACAACAATAATAGCAGCTATCTGGAGGGGAGGTTGAGTATATATAGATTTTTAGGGTGCAGTTTCAAAGAATCGGATGAAATGTTTGAAGTCAAAGCTGCACAGACAGTCAGAACAGGTGTATAGGGAGAACTGGCAGCAGGAAGACTTCAGGTCCAGTCCTTAAGTCCTTTATGGCCCTTACTTCCTGTTTGCAGAGGACAGGCTGTTATACTTAGTTCAGTGACAGCATGAAGTTCTCGGGTCACTCTCAAGCCAGGCCTGACAGTTGGGAGTTGTAATATCTCTCTTACATTATTTAGATTATTTTGGAAGTCCTATTTCATCCCTATATCATTTGTACAAGGCTTCATAATTAGGAAGAGATGTGTCTTATCTTTCACAAGATCTTTCTTGGGTCCATAAACAGCTTTGTGCCTGAGCACAAACTTTAAGTTTCCCCAGGAGTGTGTCAGAGCTTTTAAGATCCCCATGGTTGTTTTGTTCCCCACCACTGTCCTTTGTATTCCTGACTGGGCTCTTGTTCGCCACAAGCAAAGCAAGTTACAGCCTCAGGAAGCTGTAGTGTTTTCAAGAAATTGCTATTGTTTTGGAAATATCCTAAGGGTAAGGCTTTCTTTTTCTTTCCTGAGGAGCTGAGCTCTGAGTTAGATTTAGTTAGCAACAAAACCAGAAGTAAGAGGTGTTGTTTCTTTTTCCCCAGAAACTGGAAATTTGGACATGATAGTGACAATACTGTGTATGAATATGACAGGCAAAAGCAGCTCCCAAAGTGTTAGATGTCAGACATGCCAAGTTCATGGTCTGACAACATCAAGGAACAAGGTCATGAAACAAACGAGGAGGTTAGGAGAGTTTTATTAGAAATATAAAGAAGGAAAGCAGTTCCTTGGTTTCCAGGAGGAATCCTGAGTGGGTAGCCACTGAGGTCTTTGTCAGAGGTATTTTGTATAGGAAGATAACAACATGGACATAATGTATGTCAAACTACTATCAATCTGCAGTGTTAGAAATATAGTCATTTAGCTAATATTGATCCAACAGGATGTGAGACATATAGCAAGAGTACATGGCAAGTATCACTCATCATTACCTTTAGTTTATCTATAACTTCTAAATATAGAAAGCACAAAGGCATTCCTGGAAAGGGACATTATTATAGGTATCTAAGTGAGATAGAAATTAATATACAGAAAAGGACTGGCCTCTGAAGCAAGGAAGTGAAAAATAAAAACATCAGAATTATGGCTGGAGGCCCATCTGAAGAAGGTCAGGCCTCAAGACAGAGATGCAATGACCAGGCAGGCCTACATGCCTTGCTAAGGAATAAGTAATGACTTGGAATTGTTCTGTAATGAGCACCAACTGATTCAAGAAGTCCAGGCAGGCATCAGTTGCCCAGGTGGGTAGCCAGAGCATCTGTAGCCATCCCTTCCCAAAAATGCCTTTGTTCTTCTAACATACCCTTGCTATGTTACCTGCTTCCTTATTGCATTAATATTAGCTAAGCAGCTATACTTGTAAACCTATGGGTTGATTATAGTTTGAACCACATTATACTTATTATGCTTTTGTTATATAAATTGCCCCTGACAAAAGGTCACCTTGGCAGCCAACTTTTGGGACCTATCCTGTCTCTCAGGTGCAATCTCTCAATAAATCTTTCCTGCTCTTCCTTGGAATTTAAGATTAAGGGCAATGTAGCATTTTAGCATAACAATTATGCTGACATTATTATACTAGACTGTTGAGTGACATAGGGTTGGATAGTATTTAGGTGTCTCTGTAACTGCCTTAACAATAATTTACAAAACAATCACACCAGCATAAGCCTGAAAAAGTATCTACACCATCTGGTTGTCTTTCTTATGTTGAATTGGCATGCACATTTCATCATAATTAGTTGGGACCCAAGTCAGGAAAAGCCAGTTGTTTGAGCCTGAAAAAGTTTACCACCATAAAAACTTTTAGCCTAAAAGTCACTAATATAAGATATTTCTTAGTTTTGTATCTTTGAAGGCCTGTATACTTGAGAAACAGAAACACATTTAATATACCATTAGGTTTACAATAATTAGCATACAGCTATACAGAAATCTTTGTATACATTTACTTAGTTTTAACTCTCAAGGCAAAATTGAGACTCTTTTAACAAGTTTTACAGGGTGTAACTACACTGACAAGAATTATGGACATCATTAAGTCTTTTACAAGTTTTGAAACAGTGTTACTGATCACAAATATATTTACTGCCCAAAATGCAATTGTCTCTCACTTATTTATGCAATTATATAATGTTTAATCAAAGTCAATAGATGTCTATCAAGTTTTAAATGGCAGGACCAGATTGAAAGGGCTGACGAACTTTGATCATTTTATATGCCTAAAGTCTGGATACACATTGTTGAAGAGAGCTCCTATTAGTTATTTTGTATACATTAAGCTTATGTACTCTTACCTCTATAAACTTAACTTTAAAGTTTCGACTCACAGCATAGCTTGTTTTAGAGATATCTCTAGTCTCAGATATATAAGTTGTTAGTTATAAGATAATTGTTAACTAATCAAAAACTGATAATCATAAGATAATGTAAGATAATCATAAACTGCTGAAAACATTGTACAAGTCAGTACTTAAATATTCTTTAATTTTTAAAGGTCAGTTTTACCAAAAATCTAATAGTGGAAAATACAAGAAGCTGTCTTAGTAAAATATAGAACGTATAGTTTTACAGGTTTAACCAAGAACATTTTAATATTTTACGAAAATCTTGTTGCTTTGAACATATAAAGTTTGAGCTTTTATTATGCCCAACTTAAATACTTCATAATAATTTATTTAATAATATCTGTTGGGGTATGCCACCATAATGCTCGGAAAACACTTGAGAAGTTGCCCATCGGTGGAAAAAAATGAAAAATTGGTTCAGGCTGCTGCTGTTTCAGCTACAGAAAGGGATTTTGTCTGCTTTCCCCAATCCTAAGAGATCCCCATTTATTTATCTTGACAATTACCTTAGATGCGAATCAAATCATGGAAATTAACATTTTAAAGCTATGCATATTTTCTTTGACCAAGGAAGAAGAACTCTTACACAGACAATAGACATTACATTTATAAAACCAATACTGGTCGCTGAAGAGTCCTGGAATCTAGCAACCTGGAATCCAGGGAAGAAATTGACCAGGGAGACCGATTCACCCTGGACAAGGTGCTGCTGCCAACCGCAGTGTTTCAAGGGAAGCACAGCAGAGAAGGGATAGAAGTAGGTCTGTCAGAATGGTAACTCCATGCAAGGCAGAGGAACTTTATCTAGGGGGTTTGGGGCTTGGGGCTCACTATTTTCCAAAACCTTACTACCCCGAAGGCAGAAAGAAAATTAGGAGAGAAAGCTTTCTTAGGGTGGGTTTCTGGTTCTTAGTACAGGAAAACACGGTTCCTAGAAATGAGAAAGAAAAGAAAAGGCAGCAGGAGAAATTTGGAGTTAAGAGGCCTTAGCCGTGAAAGAGATTTTCCTCATCACACTTACAGCAAGTTAATGAAAACGTTTACTGAAGAGCCCTCGATCTGGGGAGACTGAGTGAGAGCATCAAGAGCTAGAGCCCTGCCTCACCACTGGGGGCTCAAACCAGCAAAGAAACAGAGGAGAACTTAAGAGCAGGAGGCAGGTCAGGCCAGACCGCTCCAGCGGAAACTGTTCCCTAAGATTTTAGAATAGTTGCCACACTAGTTGCCTTTGCCTGGCCAAGGAAATCCTGCGTTTTGATATGAGAAATATTGTTCCCCGAGTCTACTCTCTCACTAAAGAAATGACAGAAGAGCCAGAAGGCTGCAAGGCTATCGACTGAAAACAGAGAGCACAAATCTCTATTTCCTAAATGGAATCCATGGTTTACTAAGAACATATTACAAGAAGAAAAAAAGAAGACTCTCTATTGGAGGCTTAATCCATGTTCACCTCATATCTCAGTGGGACCTCATTCTGTGACAGAAAAAACAACGCCCAACAGTTAGATGTCAAATGTGCTGAGTTCATGGTCTCACAACGTCAAGGAATGAAACTGTGAACCACAGGAGGAGGTAAGAAGAGGTTAACTGGAACTATTAAGAAGAAGAATGCCTGGGTTTCCAGGGGAGATCCCCAGTGCATGGCCACCTCCCCAAAGTCTTGCAGGTATTTTATACAGCAAAATCACAATATGGGTATAACATAGGTCAACCTTAATCAAATTATAGGATTAAAATTATAGTCTTTTAGCTACTATCAACCCCATAGCAAAGTGAGGCATTAGGACAAGCATCAGTGACCATTACCTTTAGCTTATCTATAACTTCTGATCATAGAAAGAACAAAGTGATTCCTGAAAAGGGATGTGGGTATGGGTCCAACTGTTCTGGGTACTCACCTGTGTGTCTGATGCCTCTCTGGGCCCACTGGCCAGGTGGTGCTAGTTACAGTGCAATCGCTAGCTGCTTTTATCTCTAGAGAGGCTTGCAGGTCCAGCTATTCTGTTTTGATCTTGAGGCCCGGCTCTCTTCAGATTCACTTCCGGATACTTCCTGGTATGTCTCATCTTTTGCACTGACTTCCTTGAGGGCTGGATCCCTCTTTGACTGTCTATTAATTTCTATCTAATTTGGCTGTCTGTGATACTATGAGGACTGTACTTTTCTTTCTTTCTTTTTTTTTTTTCTTCTGGGAATTGGACCTGGGACCTGGAGTATGCTAGGTAAATACTTTACCATTGAACAATATCCCTGCCCCCTCCAAGTTTTACCCTTCTTAGTTGACTTACTTTTAGTGAACACTTGTTAATTTAAGAGTTTGGACAAAAAAAAAAAGACTTTGCCTGTTTTCCTGGCCATAATAAATTTTGACTTTTGTTTACCTGTGGACCTGCTGGTGGTTTTTCCTATTCTTCCATAGGCAGGTCTGTAGGGTATCTGCTTGCCAAGTTTTGTATGTCTTTGTGTGTTCTTAGGTTATTCTACTTGCTTTCTGCTTCTATTGTAAAGAATTCAAGAAGATTAAAAAAACTAACTTGCCATTCCCCTCTTGCCACTAATAAAGATAGCACAAATGGAGGCCACTCTCCTTTTATCGTGGAACTACTGCCTCCATTTACTCAAACCTGGGCGACGCCCCCAGGACAATCCTGAACCCCACCCCAGGAGTTACAATGTGGTGGTCCAGATAAGGGAAATGAGGACCCCAAGCTGTGAGCAAACTTCAAAAATTCCAAACCAACTTGCAGGTTCACTAGGTCTCTCTGCGTGCCCTAGAGTAACTTTTGTTTCTCTGGATCTCTGCATCTCATATATGCAATTTTAATAGCCTGGAGTTTGGAAAATTACTTGTGCAATTGATGTAGCAGACATGATTCAGCACCCTGTCAACCATGCTGCTAATCATGCTCACAAAGACTCAATGGGAGATGTCCTTTTTTTATTTTAAAGATAAAAGAATGAAAACATATTAACAAACACACGGACATAAAACAATACAAAAACAATAACAGCAATAGAGAAATTTAGACAAGGTGATAGGAAATTAACAATGGTTGTTGTATTACATATTGTTATCTTCAAATTGGTTACTCAGTTAAACAAATAATAGCTATGTAAGACTGATCAAATAATTAAACATTAACTGCTCCTTTCCATAAAGCAATAGAAATTAGTGGTACAATGATCTTAGCTATCTTGTCTGTGCATATATACATATTTTCCCCTTCTTTCTTTTCCCTTTTCCATCCTCCCAGTTGTTTTTTCCTTTTGAAGAGTTTCTTTCCTTTTCACAATATCTATTTTAACTTTTATATTTTATTTAGTCTTTCAGGTTCTTACACTAGTGAGATAGTATGGTGGGGAGATATCTTAAAGCAGGAAGGACGTTTAACCACCACACACTATCCCCTGGGTACTCAAGCCATTTTCTTTTCACCAAAAGGAGGCTGTTCTCTCTGAGCATACTTTCACTTTAATAAACTTTGCCAAATGTTTCCTTGCCATTGTGTGTTACCTCCAATCCTGACTTTATTCTGTAGTTTCTTTCATTGCCATGGATATAAAATCACACATACCATACTCTTTTCTGTCACTGCTAGGAACGTTAATCCTACAGCTTCCATGCAGCTGTTCTTTTATTAATCCAATCAATGTCTATTGAGTCTTTACAATGTGCAAAGCACTGTTCAAAGTCAGAGACAGAAAATCTTTATTCATGAACTTTCCTTCTAGTGAGAAATGAAGCCAATGCAAATTAGCTTGTATGACTTCCATAGCTCTCCGTGGTGACGATTTCCTAACCTGCTCACTTTCACTACTTCATACATTTTACTATTTTCTCTTTGACCTTTACTCATGTGAGGTTTTGATTTAATATGATGTTAAGTTTCATGATTAATTTTAACTTGTTATTAATGCTAAACATTATATAATGTTGCTTTCAGAAAAAGATGGTGTTCAAACTTAGAGGTTAGTAACACAATCTTAGCTTGAATCAAAATATATATTTAAAAGTATTTGTACTGAATGGAGGGCTTCTAAAAAAGAAACACATACAAAAAATGATGCAGGTTGTGTATACAGGCTTCTTAGCATTTAACACAAAAGGGCATTTTATAAGCTGGTTAAGGTACATTTTGTATCAATAGAAATACTGAGTGTTCCCCAAATCAACTGGATGTGAGGGTGCTCTGGCTGGGACAACTGTCAGCCCATTGATACAGCAGGGTTGGTTTGGCTGATATGGCTGGCTGGGCGGGTGTCCCCTTCCTCCATCACCACTCCATGTGCGTCCTCTCAAAGCTGCATGCTGGGTCAGAGAGGAGAACCACTCCCAAGAGAGGAGGACCATTCCCGGTCAAGGGTATACAAATAGCTGTGCTCCTCTGCTATGACCTCCCAACAGGCTCCCAAATCAACCATCCATCAATATGTCCAAATATTTCCACCAAAGAGTTTGCAGTGAATTTACCTTTCCTTTTGTTCAAATTGCTTATACTGAATCAATGAAAGCCAATTACTCTTTATCAGAATTACAAGATACCAAACACCTGAGTTATAGGTGTCTTTAGTCAACTTGTTAATTATTCACATATTGGCTGTTTTTAATTTTAAATTTTATCTGAAGCAAAATCTTGCTCTGTGCTTTTCTTCAGTGGTGTGCCCTGGCCTCATGTGTTCCAGAAAGTAAATCAAGCCAATTATAATTAGTGCTCTTTTGAGCCCAGAAATCATTAGAGATAGAAAGATGGAAACTTTCATCAGTCAATCCTGAGCTCCTATCTGTTCAGTCCACATGCTCTGTGTGCCTGTTTTTATAATAGGCTCATTATCCAAGCTGGTAAATAGACATTTAGCGTCAATTAATCCCTGTTGTTCACTCTACAGTGTTTATCTTGTAAACTCCAGAGCTGAGCTGATTAAAAATTAGCTTAGGTGGACATAACATGATTTTCCTACCAACTTGCTTTTCTGCCATGACCTCAGTGGCTCCTGGCATCCAATGTCGTTAGCTTATGGTTAAAGAAGACATTATAGCAGGGACACTAATCTGGTGTGGAGACCAGATGAAGTGGTCTCAGTCTGTATCCAACATCAGACATATGCCTTTGATTAGGGACCCTGAAAAACAGATGTCATGAGAAGGGGCATGTAAAGGGGTTTTTGGAGTATGATCACAGAAGATAAACCTGTAAAGCGATGACTGGCCAGAATTATATGGAGGTAAAGCAGACCTGCAAAGAGGTCTCTACCAATTCCTCTACTATTCACCTGTGTTTGAAAACATCTACATAGGGGACATGCATGCCCTTAATTCTCTGTATCAGTTTCCAAGGTAGTAATTGGTTATTCTTCCACAGGAAAATCCCTGTGGCTGAGGAAAATGCTCGATAGCAGATGTAGCTGTGGATGTGGACTCTCAGCATACAGTGGTTCCAGGAGCTGGAATACGTGCATTTGGCATGCAGAGAGGATCTATTTGGAACTCCAGAGAATCCATTACAATCATTAGGTTGTGCAGGCTTAGGGTTAGGAAGTGTACAGTTGTGTGTGATTTTTCCTCTAAAAGTTCAATGACTGAATAGCATTGCTAGGCTTTTACAGCTATGGAGGAAGCCTTAATAGTGTAATGGCATGTATGTTTCTTTAAAATGAGTGGAAAATTGTTAGTCCAAGTAGGCAATGGATCTTCCTGTAATAAAGTATGACTTACAGTTCTGTATGTTCATAGGGGAGTGGTGGTAAAAGAAGGCAAAGTAATGATCATATGGGCAAGTTGACAATGAGACAATAAAATGGGGGGATAGAGAGAGAAAAATTTTGTCATTCCTGGATGTTAAAAAGAAAGCAACTGAATTTTCAAGAAGAATTTCTAGGGAGTGTGACTATTATGAAAATATTGATCATAAAAGCTAGAGCTTCACAATGACCTTTGAATTTTCCATCTCTGGTAAGAGCAGAATGCTTGTTATAGACCAGTGCTCTCACTGAAACAAAGCACAAAGCCAGAACTTTTGGAAGGTATTAAGCACAAGCAAAACATAAACAGTAGCAAATGGTAGCAAAACACAAAACAAAATCTTCTGGAAGTTATTAGAGGACTACTCAGCCAGGCAGAACTTAAATGGCCAGAATATGAGAAGCAAAGCAAATGTATTGAGATGGGTCAAACACTCCACAGGGAGCTGGAATAAGCAGGACTTGAAAGAGCACATTAGCAATGCTTTTACAATAATTGAAAAATACTGATAAAAATTAGACACTTGAAGATGTAGTGATAAACTGACAAAGAAATAAACATGAACAAAGAACTTAGTATGTATAAGGCTGTTTGGAGTATACTTCTTCCTTGCTCAAAAAAGAGGTGCATATAGGCTTATTCTGTGAATTTACTCTTCATCATTTTCAATTAATTTTTCTCTTCACAAAAGACTGAAGAGAGTTCTTTAGTACAGGGATATTTGATAACATCTCTCCCTCTGGGTTTGCAGTAAGGGTGCCTGTGTGTGAAGGACCACCTAGCTGACTCTCCTTGAAAGAGGAGCAATTGCCTCCATTTTGGCTGAGCTGGACCCTATTTCCATGTATTGATATGTACAAAGCTGGCTAAGACCCTTTCCTTATCTCTTCATTTGGCTTTAAGCAATGCATATCGGTCTAGCCCAGGTGCTGATGGTAGTCTTTGAAGATGGCAGGCCTGTTTCCCTGGACGGTCGTTGTTCCCATGAGTGAGCCGAGATGAGATGGGATGAGTGACTGCATGCTGTCAGCTAGGATCAAGCCTCAAGATAAAGGCTATGACTTCCTGGGGCTTGAAAGATTACACATCAGAGCTGAAGCACCCACCCCAAAACATTAGATACTACCTCAATTATGTTACGCAGATTACTCTTTCTGCATATCCCTCTCTCTGCATATGGCAGAGGTGATTTCAGGCCTCCTACCTAGCCCAGCTCACAGCATTCACAAACTTCCTGCCACTGTCACAGTCACTCATCCTCAAGCCACTCCCTTCTTCACAAATGAACAAAATTTGGGTTGGGTCCTGGCTATAGGCCTTTGTTTTGGATGGCCATCATCATGGCTGGACTTAAGATCACTTGGCTCCCCATAACTACAAATATGATTTAGTGTCTTTATTCCTGCCATGGGTTGCACTAGAAGTGGTAGATTGGAATTAACTTGCTAGAATTCCAATAATTTTTCATGGGATTACATATACTAACTTCCTGGGCCACAACAAGGACTGGGAAGGGCTTTCTATACCGTGCTCAGAGTAGAAAGAGCAAAGCTATATTCATATGTAACAAACCTGAATTAAATATGAATATTGCTGGCTAGTTCCGAAACTGCAGCGCAGATTTATACTTTATTTATCATAAACAAAGCTGATCTTTAGCAAACATGGCCAAGACTAAGAGTCCTTTCACCCTACCTTTTTTCTCAGGTTTACCTGGATGAGGAAGTGATCGTAGATGGTTCAGTTGGGCATGAGTAAGCTAATTCTTCCTTCTTAAGTGGTGGTCATCCCAGAATTTGAAGTCATATCAGATGACATAGAAAGGTGCAGCTTGTGATAAGATCTGCTGGACTCCCTCTAGAACAGTCCTGGGAAGGATGCTGGGATGTCAGCAGCATCCTTAAGATGGTTTCCAGGCTGGAGCAGTTCTTATAAACATGCTGGGCAGAGAAAAAGAAAACACCACATGTGATCCCACCAGTCCCTAGGTCCTAGTGTGCAATGAACAAAGAACTGAGTATGGCACATGAGGGTAGGTAAAAGCACTAACGTTTATTAAGAGGATAGTATGCTCAGAGGGAGCGGGCTAGCACCTGTGAAAGGAAAATGGTGCCACCACTGGGAGCATAAGGTGTAGGGGTTTAAAATTCTGTGAGGTGCTGGGGACCTCTGGGTGGGGTCTTCCACAGCACGACTGACCACATGATTGATAGGGTCCTGAGTCATGTGAGCAGTGTCTACTGCACATGTCTTTTTCTGTAATTCATTGTTAGCACTGGATGTATGAGATTCCTATTAGCATTGAACGTATGAGACTCAGTCCAGATATATGAATCTTCAATGAGCTCTAGGTGAAGAAAGGTCACTGTGGGTCATGCAGGAGAATTTGGTGCTTGTGTCCCAGTTTGGGATTTTTGAATTGTCCAGAGCAGACCTGGATGTCTTTGCTTTTCTTACCTCTGGCTCCACGTAGTTAGCCTTGGCAGGGAGTGGGTGGCCCTGGGATGTTGCTTACCTTGGGGTGAGTGAAGGGGTGTGGTTTAGCAGTGAGTAGAGGGGAGCATCCCACAGCCCTGCTGTAGTATCTTCTAGTATTAATACTAGTTTCATTTGACTCTTTCTCCATTCAGCTGACATTTTGTTGCTGTAAGCCTTCCACCATCGTTCAGCATTTGGACGAAGGTAACTGGAAGGTTTCTGCTGGTTTTGCAATTTTTCTGTAATGTCACAGTGTTCTGCCATTTTGTTACCATCACTCATCTTTTTATGAACTATAAAAAAAAAAATTGTAGTAATTCTACATTGGGGCTGGGGATATAGTTCAGCGGCACAAGTGCCTGCCTGGCAAGCACAAGGTCCTGAGTTCGATTCCCAGTATCAAAAAAAAAAAAATTTCTACATTGATTTTGTTTTACATATAGATCAATTTGCAATCTTATAAAGATGATATTTTCATTTACATAACTAAAAACCAGAATATAAGGGCTATATGTCATACTGTGTTTACTTCACACATTACCTCTGAGTATCTTGCAGTACTGGCAAGAGTTTCTAATGAAATGTGTACAGAGTGATGGAATATAAGCATTTGCTCTATATACCACAAAGGATGACATTCATATGCTTCATTTGCTGAAAGTTATTTTATCTTTTTTATTTTACCTCATTTTATTATTGCTTCTGCTGTGCTGTGGATCACCCCCTCAAAAGAAGTTACTTGGTTTTAATGATTAATTCATTTTAAATTTTATCTAATACATCTTAATGTTTATTCAACACATGACATTCTTTCTTTTCCAATGTTAAATATGCCAATATATTTTCTAGTGTTAAATCACCTTTAAATCTTTTGATGAATCCATGATCATTTTCTAAAACAATTTTCTGAATCATGGTTTGCTGATATTTTTGCACATCATTTTCCTCTCTTACTTTTAAAAATTTACTGTTTTCATTTCTTTAGATATTTTACACATACTCATTTTATGCTTTGTTTGGATGATTTATCTGAAATTTTGGGCAGGTGTTTCTGCTGGTGCACATCTATCACAAGTTACACACACACACACACACACACACACACACACCAGATTACATACATTTGTTGGAAATTCAGTGCAGACTGACTTTCTCCTGGAAGGAGTAATTGTGTGACAGTTACCCTGGACTGCTTCTGAGCAAGGATAAGTTTAATTTAAGCTCTTTTCCTTTATGGTGGCATTGCATCAGTGGTGTAGAAATATGCAGTTGCACCTCTTACCCAAGTCTGTGGCTTACAATGCTCAGAAGAGATTTTCTCAACCACCCTCAGTTCAGTTTCAGTCAGATTAGTCTGTGTTTGTTTCATTCTACTTGAAGGGATGGAATTTCTGTAGCCCACTCTTCGCTGCAGTTAAATGCATTTGAATGGCCTGTATTGATGCTACAGTATGGTCGCCACTCATAACCTTCTCTTG
This sequence comes from Chinchilla lanigera, assembly GCF_000276665.1. NCBI lineage: Eukaryota > Metazoa > Chordata > Mammalia > Rodentia > Chinchillidae > Chinchilla > Chinchilla lanigera. The sequence continues at coordinate 3,941,696 of NW_004955459.1, forward strand.
GGTGCCCTTTCAAATCCAGTCTCTAGAACACAGGCAATACCTGAGCTGAAAGCAGCCTTCAGTGGCCTTGTAGCCCCCTGCGTCGTTTTTAACTCCGGTGTTTTCCATTCATTTTTGCAAGATTATGTGACATTTTGACTGTTTCTTTAAAGTTATATTCAGTAGGAAAGCTTTTCTGGTTTTCTGCTTATTGTTAGATATGGTGTTCTCAATGACCATTTTTTTCACTACCGATTTTTTTCTATTCAGTCCTTTCCAATCTTCTGTACACTGGCCTTAAGACTTCTGGTGTATTTTCACTTCTGTTATGTTGCCTTCTGCACTTTTCATATTTCTGGTGTTTGTGCTATGTTCAAGGAATATTCCTCAGGCATCCAGTTCATTATTTGCTTTCAGCTGTGTTTATTCTGCTCTTCATCCTAGTCATTATTTTTGTTTAGTAAACATAATTTAAATTTTAATAATTTTTCTGGTAGTCTTTTTGGTTATGATTATTTCTCCATTAGTTCTGAGGATTTTCCTGTTCAATTTTCTCTATTTGCTTACGTGGATTAAATTCTTTGCTTGTTGATTTTGCTTTTATTTATCCTAATTTTCTACTTCCTATAAATGCTAGATAATTCCTGCCATTGGGCTCCTCTCTGGGGTTGGGATTCCCACTGTCAGTCTCCTACATCTGTACAGCTTGTATAAGGGAAAGGGCGAGAGGAGATGTGGTATGCTGCTGGGATATGTAGTAATAAAAGTGGGGACATTCAGAACAAGCTATGGCCAGGTGAACTGCCTTCGGTTCCTTAGGTACTCAAATTCTCCTAGTTACTCCGGTAATGGGGGCCTCAGCTCTATCTGATTCAGTTCTGAAACCCAGGGATCTTAGCTGGCAGTAGACATCTCCACTGAAGCCTAGTACTTACAGTGGTTAGCACGGATATTAGAAAATGCATTTTTGATACATTCAAATGTAATATTTGGCCGGGAGTGGTGGCTCACACCTGTACTCCCAGCACTTGGGAGGCTGAGGCAGGAGGATCATTGTGAGTTTGAAGCCAGCCTGGACTACAAAGTGCGCTCAAGGCCAGCCTGAACTGCATAGTGAGACCCTGTCTCAAAAAGACAAAAAAAAAATGTACTTCTAACCCACTTTCTTGCTAATTGAACAATCTTAGAACACTTTAACTCCAGTCACACTCCTTTACTCTTTGTGTCACTGTTTAAACATATTTTAATGTTCTTTATATTTTCATCATTGTTATTACCTGACACTCTCATTATTTATTTAGATTTGCTTATTTATTTAGATTTGCTATCATTTACTGTTCTTTATCCTTCCTGAATATCTGGGTTTCAGAGTTTTCACTTAACCTGAAGAACTCCATGTAGTGTTTCCTTTAGTGCTTGTCTGCTTCTGATCCATTCTCTATTCGATGTTTGGTAAAATGTCTTTATTTCACTTTTTTCAAGGGTCATCCCTCACTGCCTTCCTGTGCTGCCACCTGTCTACATCAGACTGAGGACATGAAGGTGTAGCAGCACTTCCCACTTTTCCCATCACACAGCTGCTTTCCTCTTTCCTCTGCGGTTTTACTGCCACTGGCACTTTCTCTCTTCATGCAGTTAGCCTTGTGGACAGAGCACTCCTGAAAAAAGACTCATTTCTGTCTCAGTCCATTTTCTGTTGCTCTAATTGAATAACTGAGACTGAGGAATTTATAAAAAAATGTTATTTCTTACACTGCTGAAAGATGGGAAGCCCAAGAACACGCACTGGAATCTTGGTGTAAGAAAACATGCTGGAGAATGTTTTCTGGCAGGACGGAGCCCCCGTGCTGGCTTGAGCTTCTCTTCCTCTTCTTACCCACCAACAATGCCCAATCGTCCTCTCTCATTTAGTCCCAATTACCTCAGTCCAAACCACCGTGTTTGGGTTAAGGGTTAAATTTCTAGCACATGCATTTTTTCCAAGGTCCTGGAATTGAACTCAGGACCTTGCACTTACCACTGAGCTATCTCCCCCATTCTAGCGTATGCAGTTTTAAAGCTAGTGGCTGGGTGCTATAGTTGCATGCATCCCCAAAAGTTTTTCTATTGGAAACTTAATCCACAAACTCAAATATTGATGAGTTTTGAAGGTGGGGCCTTCGGGAAGTAGAGTGAAATGAGGTCCTGAAGTAGGGCCCCCATAAGGGGAGTAGTGGATATATAAGAAGAAAAGACTTCCAAGCTGATAGCACGCTGTGACTTGCCATGGAACAACCTCCACCATGTTTTCATGCAGCGAGACCCTGATGTCATGCTCTTGCACTGCTCAGATTTCAGAGCTAGAAAAACTACAGCTATTTTCTTTATAAATTATTCAATCTGTGATATTTCCTTATAACAACAGAAAACAAATTAAGACAGACTTCCACAGAATTTATAAAAGAATTATATAATTACTATATTCTGTGAAACTTTTTATGTTCCAGTGAACGGGATGGTCAGATTCTTTTAATACTTTCACACTTGTTGAGAAAGAACAAGAAAGAAAGAAGGAAAAGAAAGAAAGAAAGGTGAGAGGGGGAGGGAGGAAGAAAGGGAGGGAGGGGAGGGAGGTGGGGAGGGAGAGGGAAAAGTGGGGGGAGAGTGAGAGGGAGAGAGGGAGAAGGGGAGAGGGGAGCAAGTAAACAATTTGCTCCAATTACAACCATACCCATTGATAAGGGAAGTTCTTTGCTTAACAGATTTAGAAAGGAGAGTTGAGAAAAATCTGGAGAAATATATCATTTGGATATTCTGCTAAATTCGATTGACAACATTGTTTTTATCCCACTTTTAGGTTGTTAAGCTCTCCTGGCAGTATAGAAAAGAGGCCTTGCTCTTTTGCATTCACACTGAACAGCAAGCTTTGAGCATTGTTAATCATTTATTAGAAAATGCTTTTCCCTTCAGATGCATGTATATCAAAAAGTTGTTTGTATGCACAGATGTGTTCTGCAGACCAAAAAGCTTCCCAGAAGAACATATCACTGAATGTGTGGTCAGAATTTGCAATCAGAGAATGTACCAAAAAAGTATAAAAATAGTGTCACATGCAGATCATTTTTCTGCATATTTGTCTATCTTTTTACCTGTTTTAGACTCTACCTTTACCTACAATATATGGTGAAATCTGACTGAATGGGATGTGTTGCCCCCAAAAAGGGTGGCATAATATTCATGGTCATTAGGTGTCCCTGTAATTCCACTTTAGCCCATATTCTAGCAAGTTATTTGGCTGGTGCTTATAGAAAATGTTCTTAAAGACACCAGGAACCCAGTGACCATTCAAAACAAATGCATCTTCCCCAGGAGTTTTCCTTGCATCATCCCAGGAAAGCACTCTGTGACTCTGGTGTCTGTACCCTTTTTCCATGTGACCTTGGAAATGCCAGCTAGGCAGAAGAGCTGCCAGGGAGGGAGCAGGAGCATCACTCAAGTGCCAGTCCTGGGGAAAACAGTTCCCTGCCTCAGCTGCAGCAGTTGAAGTATATCTGTCAGAACAGCTGACTGTCAAATGGGTAGAGGTTACTCATCAATCAAATATGTATTACTACAGCACTTGGAGCTTCCTCTGACTAGGAGGATGAGGATGGGCCAAGGCAGGTCTCACCTGTCAGGGACTTACAGACACCTTACACCTTGTGTGAAGAAACGGAGGCCAGGGGTACCTGTCCCACACCTTACACTGGTCATTAGAAGACAGTGCTCTAGGACAGAGTCCTGTTTCCCTTTCTACTTTGGTTTTGAGAAGCTGGTAGCCAAGTTGGTCAAAGAAATACACCGGCATGTCACATTTTATAATCTTTCTTCTCTGCTGGTTTCCCCCTACCATCTGTACCCCTTTATCTATTCTATTCATCCTATTCATTCATTTATTCACTCACTCGTGGCTAATCTGTTTTAGACATTTATGCGTGACACCGACAATGCTCAGTCTTTTACAACTTATATTGCATAGTCATTTAGATTTTATCATCACAAACCATCTTCCTTTAATGAGGTGAGATGAAAATGGAAGGGAAAAAAATCTAAAAATAGCTAAATTAAGACCTACTGGTGTTTTAATTACCCTACTTTTCATTAAAATAATTTTTATGAATTTATCCTTTTATTTACATTTGAAAGACTGGAAACAGCAGCTTTTCTGGCTCACTGGAGCCTTTCCCTGGGTGGGTGCCTAGGGTACCTGCTTGCTTCTCATTCCTCGACAAGACAGATTTCCTCCTCCGTGGCTGCCTGTGAGTGACCGATTTGGCTTCATCTTTTCTTTGCAAATGCTTCACCTTGTTGCTGGATGGATCCCGTATTTGAGGAGTGCACCCAAACCTCTCCTTTTGTTGCTCAATTAAATCCTTCTCACTGCGTCCTGGAAAGATTGTTCAGTGGAAAGTGCATTTATGAGTAGCAGTTCCTTGTGCGCCAGAAGAACACTAAGAAGTCCTTTCCTAAAAATAGGATGTTGTTAATACCAGAAGTAAAGTGAGGTTTTAGAAAAATATCCACTGTCAAAAGACAAAGGAAGGTGAAAGAACAAATAGCAAGTTTTGGTCCACATAACTTATCATAGCTGGAGAAGGGGGGCGTTTTCCTAAAGCAATTGATCACAGCGAGTCACTGAAAATAATAGAAACCTATAACATTGCTGAAGCCAGAAGAAAGGTAGTGTATGAAAGGCATGAGGGCTTGGTATGAATGTTCTGTGCAAGCAGACAGCAAGCCAGAGAAGCATGCCTGGTGTGGTGCAATGAGCTTGGTATCTGGAATCCCAGATAGCTGGGCTTATGTGTGTCTCAGTTCTGTCACCAGTCATATGGCTGTGGACAAGACACATAATCTCTAGGGGGCTTGGAGGCCCCTGAATAATGGCAGGGAAAGTATTTCAAATTGAGAAAGGTTTAAATAAGATAGTGTTTTTTAATAGTGCTGAATGGAGTACAGAGGACAGTAACCAAATGGCACCTCCCCAGGCTCTCTCTCCCTGGCTGGCATATTTGGACTAGAGAACATCTGGGACACAGAATCAGGACATGAGGCACTTGATACTGGTAACAGGTTACAGGGATCTCCCTACAGATTTCTAGTGGGTGGAGAGCTCATCCCTTGGGCACAGAAGATATGCTGTTTGGAGTCTAATGATTTTATTATATAGCATAGAGCATGTGGCCCTTCACTGGAAGATCAGCAAGGTATGAGGGGCTTAGAAGGTGAGAGAGAAGCAGGTTGACCTTGAGTAGACCTGTGGGGTGACCAAGGCATGCTCTTCTGACCCCCTTCCTGGCCACGTCCTGCATTCCTGTGCCCTGTGTCCACCAAAATTGCTATGGCAAGGTTGTTTTGCACTGATGGACAAGAATGTAAAACACAGATTTCCTTCCAAAGAGGACGTGTATATCAACAGTGATTTAGGAATTATAGAACAGAAGGGAGAAGTAATTCTGAGTGTGTTTTGTTTATTCCTTCAGATAACTCTGAAAGGCAAAGACATCCTTAGGTCCTTCAGTTGATTGAAAGTACTATGATAGTATTACCAAGTAAGGCAGGAGAGGGGCAGAAGTACTGATTTCTCACTCAGATTGATTACTGAAGAGTTAAGTACCCATACTGGATTTGGGAGAGTGAAGGATTTTCCAAGTAGAAAGAATAAGAGAGCGGGGAGTACAGGGCTCAAAGGCAAGATAGACAGGAGCAGAGATGAGGTGTCTGAGGCCTTGTACTGGTCCAAGCTAACAGATGTGTGCACAGAGAGAACAGTGAGTAACCGGGTACAGATAAGAAGAACAGTGGCATGTGCATGTGATTCCAGCATCCTGGGAGGCTGAGGCAAAAGGCTTGAAAGTTCAGGCCTAACTTGGGCAATTTAGTGACTTAGATTCTATCTCAAAAGAGGATGCATGAAGGTGGACATGTAGCTCAAGGCAAAGGGATTAGATTCAGTCTCCAGTACTGGGGAGGAGAGGAACAGCAAAAGCATAAATGCATATCCCAAAATTATCCCATTGGGTTTGACTTTCTTGACAATACTAATCTCAGAAGGACAGGATAGTGTTTTTTAGAAGGATGTTTTATGGTATAGTTTGAGGATGAAGCAGAGGAGTCGGGCCTGGAGGCATGCAAGCAGTTGAGGGATGGTACAAGATTCTGAGTGTGACACACAGAGAGATCAGGACTGAGCATATATAAGTGCTGCTTGGGAGGCAAAATTGCCTCAACACAGTGAACAGATTTTTGTGCAGCTGAATAAGATGGAAGAGCTCAAGCTAGCTTTCAGATATGTGACTTAGTAGATGGTAGTGCTGTACTCTTTCTGGAAAAACTCCTGGGGAAACAAAGCAGGAGCTTGAGGGAAGCAATGAGTCCATGTTTGGGAGTTGGGTGTGATACCTTCAGGAGGAAGAAATGGAGAGAGTGACCCAGGCTGAGGATCAGAGTGGTGACTGGCAAGGGGGAGGGGTCATGCTCACCAAGGACTGTGCTTACTGAGAAGAGAGAGTGAAAGGAAACAGATCAGAGAATATGAGAGATCAGGAACATTGAGGCAGGCTGCTGCTGGCACAGATCAGGTGAGATTGTCTATTGTGAGGAGAGGGAGACCAAGCTCTGTTCCTGTGACTAGGTCACTAAATGAATTTGTCAGTAAACAAGGAATTGTGTACAATATGTACATTGCAATATTCAGGACAATGAAATGACCAAAGGAAACTCCAACTTAGTGACTTTGCTTTTATTTGCATACCTCTTACATGCAATACTGTAATGGATGACAGCATAAAACTACAGGACAGTACTGTAGAAAAATTATAATATAATATAGAAACAAAGTGTACTATACAAAAAAGAGACATTGAGGCTCTGTAAACAAGATGTACAGAAGTGTACAAAAAGGCATCTTAGTCACAAAATCTTCTAAAATCATTGTCAGCGTCATTGAAATTATGATCAGGAGATGTAGAAGGCCTAGGTAAGGCAGACAATGAAGTAGAAATGGACGATTTAGTAGTTGGGATACTGGACATAGTTTTTGAGAAGAATCCTGTTGTGTGGTCTGTTCCATCATTTTCTTTCTTGCTTCATAAACCCCATGATAGCATCATAAAAATTAACTTATTTGCTGTTCACTTTTGGCAACCGTTCACCATTTGGATCCATATCCTCTAGTTCTAACATAGTTACATTTACTTTTGAGAACACATTGTAGAACATATACTCACTGAGAAATCTGTGGAGTTTTTGCCCATAGAATCAAATACAGACGTAAGGATGTGAGGCCATGCTGCCACTTATGTTCCCACATTTTAAGTCTAGTGTGGGTCGTAAGTCAGAGTGGGTCTAGTGTGGGTCGTAAGTAAGTCTAGTGTGGGTTGTAAGTCATCAAACATCCAGTTGTTAACCAGATAGGTCATTAAGTGAGGAACATCTGTATAATTATATCCCAGGCAAGATTCATTGCTTATCTGAAATTCAAACCTTACTAGGCATTTTGTATTTTAACTGGCAATTTTAAGCATATCAGAAATGAACCCAAGAAATCTTTATCCAAGCCACACTTCTCATGTCCCATGTGGATCATGAGGTGCTGCTATGGGTGTATAAGGTTTGACAAGGGCTTGTGTGTTGGAAGCTCGGTCTCCAGTGTGGTGATGTTGAGAAGCGATGGTTCCTTTAGGAGGCGGAGCCTAGCAGGAGGTGTTTAGGTCTTGGACTGCGGCACTGAGAAGGGATTAAAATAGTGTCCAGGAGACCCTGGTTTGTTCTTGGCAAGAATTATAAAACAGCAGACTAGCCCTCCCAGTCACTTCCTGTCTCATTCTGTGCTCTCCCTCTCACTTCCTGTCTCATTCTGTGCTCTCCCTCTCAGATATGCTTCCACTGCAGAGCCTCCTGGCATGTGACAGAGGCCTGGGGTCCCTCATCAAAGCTGATCAGATGCCAACACCATACTCCTGAACCTCCAAAACCTTGAGCCAAACAAACCCTTTTACAAACTACTCAGCTTTAGATATTTTGTCATAGCAAAATGGAAAAGTCACAGATGCCTTGTGAATTCTGAAATTTTTCATTCAAAGACTTTTCGAAGAGCTTTATCTGGCCAACACCAGTCTCATTCCCATTCTCAGGCACACCACCATTCTCACTTGCACCTCATACACTGTGTGCTCACTTGTACACAACACCCTCATTAATGCAGGAGGAATCCTCTGGTGTTTCATGAATGAGCAGTTATAAAGAAAGTGCAGGTGCAAGACTGCCCATTGCCTTTTCCCAGTTTGAAGCTTTCTTTCAACAGAGAAAGAAAATGGGATTCACAAATTAGAGAATGGAGAAAAAAATTGTTCTCATCTGAGCAGATTGTTTTCAAGCCCTTAGAACAGAAAAGCAAGCATTTCTTCACTGAAGAAAGATGAGTTAGTGACATTTTCTCAATTTGCTGCATGTGATATTCACACCAACTCCAATTATGTGCAGTGCAGGTTCCAAGAGTTCAGCTTTAAAGGGCCACAGGTTTCCTTCTCAATCAAATGGAGGAATTTTAAATCATTCCCACCTATGCCAGCCAAAATCATTGCTTTTTTATAGCCAACTTTCTGCTTTCTTTCCCTAAGCACAGCACAAAAGGTGAGAGGTTACTTTAAAGAAAGGCGTTTATTTTTAACAATAACCAAGATCTGTTGAGAAGGTAGAATTAGACATCAAGTTTGCTCCTGCGAAATGGGGGAAAGCAGATCTTTTATTCCAAAAAAGAGAAAAGATTTTACAGAAAAATGAAGAGTTGTTGGCTTTAGAAATATAAAATATACAAAATAAAACAGAACATTTTATTTTGCTGAGGTCACATTGTGTCTTTAGGCTTTTAGCATTTTCTTCAGTATTAAGAACATGCTTATCTCAGCAAGATAAGCATGTACTTTGTACTCAGTAAGCTGTACTTTGATGAATACAGGTTCTGTTCTCTCCCTTTTTATGATACGTGCAGCATTCTTATTTTCAGAAGGCTCCCGTGCTGTACTACATAAGGTAATGGATATCTTGTGGGAACTTCAAGGTAACTCATTTTATAGTGGTGGGGGATAATGTTTTGAGTGAAGTATTTCATGAAGCCCATTACCTGAGAAAATATTAAGGAGAAGGGTGTAAGGATGAAACGAGAGTACTTTTGTGTGCATGTGGTGGGGGAAAAAGAGCTATTCTGGGATAGAATTTCAAGAATACAATGAATGCATATAAGGTATGCATAGAAATGTCACAATGAAACTCATCAATTTGCAGTTAATATGTGCTAATAATTATATTTTTAAAAAGAAATAAGGATATAAAATATGTCTTCACCCCAACATATAAATTCATCCTGGTTGTGCACAATTTGTCCTGTGAGTACTGAAAATTTGTATAAAATGTGTAACAGAAAGATCATAGTATTTGACACACAGGTACTCTGAGATGCAGTTATTTCCTGGTCCAGAGCCAAGTAAACAGGTGACTTGATTGAGGGGGTTGGTAGGACAGTGGCTTTCTAAAGGCATCCATGTTCTTATCCCAGAAACCTGGGACTACTTATCATGCATAGCAAAAGTAGCTTTGCAGGTATGATCAAGTTGAGGATCATGGGATGGCATTAGCCAAGTGAGCTTCATGCAACACAAGGACCTTGAAAGAGGGAGGTAGGGAGGTCAGAGTGAGGGAGAGAGGTATGATAGCAGAAGCATAGTTCAAGTTTAGAGGGAGACTTGAAGATGCTATGCTGCTGATTTTCAGGAAGAAGAAGGGACCAGGAGAAAAGTGATGCGAGAAGTTTCTAGAAGAGGAAACACATTATTCCCCAGAGCCTCCTGAAGGAATGCAGCTCTGCCAGTATCTTAGTTCAGTAAGATAAATTTTGAGCTTTCAACTTCTAGAAATATATGTGAATACTTTGGTGTTGTTTTAGGACCATGGATTTGTGACAATTTGTTACAGCAGGAATAGCAAATTGGTGCAGGATATTTTAATTCTTCTTCTAGGGTAGAGCATTAGGGAATCCCCTGATGGACTGAGTAGGTCAGTACTCAGTAGGTCAGATGAAGGCTATACATTTATCAAGTCACCTCCTTTGGGGTAATCCACAGAGAAACCACCAAGATTTAGACTTGGCTGCTGCTTCAGGGCCCTCTGAAGTAGATTCATGGGTCTTTGGCATGACCGCTCGGGGGAACATTCTAGTAGCAGCTCCTGAATCCAGGCTCAGGGCATGCCAGCTGATGGACCGGAACGCTGGTGCTGATGACCAGTAACCACTAGCATTGTGCTGGAAATGCCCTTCCTCACCGCATCTGCCCCCTTCCTCTCTCTGGCTCCTGTTTTCCCATTTTTTCAGACAACTAGTTAATAAACCTTGTTTTTGACCAATTCCATTTTAATAGCATAGTGCTGCATATATCTATGTTGGCATATCTGTACTCCTATCTACCAGGTCTCATATCTATCTATCTATCTATCTATCTATATCTATATCTATCTATATATATATATATTCACATCAGACAGACAATATGTGGGAAACATGGAGTGTACATAGTTTCTATAAGACAGGGATCCCAACAAAATCTATAGCTGTGGCCACACACTCACATCTGTGGGTGAGCACTATAAATCCTCACCCACTAGCTCCTCTTTTCCAGGTCTAGATGGGTTTGCTCAGTACACAAAATTATTCCTCCACTCAGCGGAGTAAAACACAGAAATGCTTGATAGGAAGCCCTAAAGAAGAAGATATTGGATGCTGAAAACCAGAGCACTTCCATGCTCACTGAAAGCAACTATGACAATGATAACCCATTTGAGAGAGCACCGTGCTACTGGCCTGTAGTACACTGTGGGCCTCTTTCCACTCCTGCGTGATAGCTGAGGCCCCTGGGTGATTCGTGATGTCCAATGGGTGAAGCCAAAGTTGTCCTGGCTGGAACAATATGTGGTTATATAAGAAGAATAAGTTTTAAGTTAAAAAAAAGAGAAGGTGCAAGAGAACTGAAGTTGTGGAGCCGGCAACATATGGAGAGATATCGAGCTGTTGGAAGCTACACACGGTGGGGCACACCCCAGGGCAGATTCAGAGCTGCGGTAAATAATCACAACTTAATGACAGTCATAGGTCTCTGTTGTTGAGAACTTCCAGGTCTCAGCACTTTGCATGTATCGACTCTCAAGTCTCCCAGCAACCTCAGTAGGGGAAATTGGTAGGCATCATTATCAGCTACGTTGAAAGGCTGGAACAGTAAGGGAGGGTATTTCTACTGGGACTGGTTTTTTTTTTGTTGAGTCATGACCCTGGCCTCTGCTTCCCTGGGCTGGTGCCCTGTGTGAGCTCTGTGGGCAGTCCCGCTTGGTTTTCCCCTGTGGGTGCTGCTCTCTGCCTTCTTCTGCTCTTGGGACCCATTCTCCCCTGGTTAGGGTAAACCATGCTCCAGCCTCAGTCCCAGGGAACCATTCTTGACCTCCTTGCTTGGCTGGTCATTGTTACAGTTGTCCTGACTCATGGCTTAGGGGATGGCAGAAAATATTGAGACAGGGACACCAACAATGGACCTGAAGGAGGGTCTGAAAAGGGACCCCAACCCAGGAAGGAGACAGGCTATATTTTAGAAGCTGTTCCTCATGGCACCAGAGAAGTTGCCTGGGTAGGAGGTGAGCATGTGTTTTAGCAGAGTCAGATGCTGAGCAGGACTGATGAAGCACAGACTTTAGATAGTTTCCAGAGCACAGATTTCAGTGTGAGCTGGATGGACAATCAATCCCTGAGTGTTGCAATTCTGTGAGAAGCCAGGCCGTGAGGGACGAGGCACAGAACCAGAGGGCAGGTGCTCAGGGCGCCTCATTCTCTAAAGACCGCTTCCAGTGGAGATGAAATGACAGCTGTTTTTCTTCATCTAATCAACTTAGTAACTAACTGACCACAATATCGATTGTTTTGAGCAAATTATAACCAGTGTAAGTCTCTTTTTTCTCTACTAGTACAGTGGGTAGTTAGTTAGAACTAGAACATTAATTAGTTATTAGAATTTAGAATATTTTGAAAATAAAAATATACCACAGAGTTCTAGGATGGCTTGTTATGCAGCAATGTATAACAGAACAATGGTAGAACAGGATGAGTGATGAATGTACCTAAAAGTTCAAGGGTAATGGCCTCAGGAAGGTGGCCTAAGGGGCAAAACAAGACAGAATTCTGTTTTATCATCAAGAGTTGTTTTCTTCACCTTTCCTCCTGGTCAGTCAGATTTTCTGTAAAGGCAACAAAAATGTTCATCAATAGTTATCCTTACATCTTGCCAATTTAGAAGCCTCTATGGAAAGAGAGTTTCTTTCATAACAATGGCAGAAAAGTCCTTGCCTTTTGCTCCCCTTGAGAAAGAATTGGGTAATGTGCCCAGCAACTGATCACTGTGAACCAGAGAGACTATTTCTATCTCTCATTTCCGCTCTGATGTCTGAGCGATAGTTTAACCACACCCAATCACAAGAAAAGCCTGATTCCCTCCCAGAAAATTGAGGTGCTGTTACTGGGAAATCAGACACAAATGTTGGACAAGCAAATTACTGGATGCCAACTCTATGATTATTACTCAGGGTCAGGCGCTGGCTTGGATTTGAGCTGTTGAGTCACACAGAGCCTTTGACACCAAAGGATGCACAGTTACGCAGAGGGGATTCACAGAGGACAAGTGGTGTCATCTGGTCTTGCAGGAGCTGTAGTTCATGTGTGTGAAAAGGGAGGCAGCAGTGGCCTGGGTCGGGGGTGCGGTGGGGTGGGGGGCGCCACTCCATAATCGTGCTCTAATTTATGGGAGGACACCAAGGATACTGTGTCTCTGCCTAGCCCACACTCTGGTTACTGTTCCTTCCATCTGGGTCCTGGATGGTACACTGCATGGTGTAACTTCCACAGCAAAGGAAATCAGCATGACCACATTGAGAAGGATGGCAGACTCTGAGAATCACCTATGAGCAAGGGGAAAATGAATCGTCCTTTTATAAATTCCCCTAATAATAAAATAAATCAGCTGGATTGTTCAGTGATGAACAGCTTTGCTCTCTGGCCAGAGGGGGCTCCAAAAGTTATTACTGGCTAACAATAGCGTGTTAAAGTGGTTGGGCTCAGAAAAATCAAACTGTACAGGTCCTGGGAGAATCTGGTCATATAAAAGAGAGCATCCATTCCAAGTGTGAGCTATTAGTTCTGCTCTGAATATCACCGTTATTAACTGGAGGGTTTTCATGAAATCTCCAACCTGCAGGAATCTCAGTCCTCATCAACTGACTGCCCAGGAAGATGACTCGGACAGGTGCTAATTGGTGATTATACGAAAGAATATCTTTGGGCTGGAAGAAGCGCTCCAGGTGCCAACTAGTAATAACTGCTCTCCTCTGGGAGGGAGATGCTCTTAAGGTGAGTGATGGATTCACCTTTTGTAGCAATTGGCCCTATTCTTCCTTCTTCTTGATTGGTCTCTCTCTTTTTTTTTTTTTTTTCAGATCCAAGTTGAAATGGTATTTGAATCGACCTCAGAGAGTGATTTCCATGAAAATACAGACATGAAATGCCAGCACAGCACTGGGAACACAGTTCCTAGTAATTCTAGTTCCCATTTCTCTCTTTTCTTTCTTGTCCCAGTAGTCATTTCCTGGCTGGATTATGAATTGCAAAATGCAGCACAAAAATGTGATATCATTATGATATTATTTATTATCATTCCTTCATTGTACAGTGCAGCACCTGGTTCATTACAGATAGTCATTAAATACTTAATACTTGCCTTCCAGGGACTGCTCACTTTTCTCCTCTGGAAAGCCCTCACAAATCACTATACTAATTCAGTGTCTTGTCCTTCCTTGGGTGAAATCTTTATCTACTCACTGTTTGATCAGCACCATGTATACGCAGTCATATGTCTTCCCGGGCTGCCCTGAATTGCTCTCCCTCTACACTTTCTTGGCTTGTCCCTCGACGGTGACCTAATGGCTGCTATCTGTCTACTATAGTTTTGGCAATCCTTGTGAATTCTTTCGGCTTTAACATCTCACACTTGAAGGCTGCTTCTTGATGAAGCTGTTCGAGATTGTGGTGACGGAGATACCTCTAGGGGAGAGTAAGGTTTTGGATGAGGGGGATCTGTTCATAGAAGCATAGAATACAGCCCCAAGCTTTCCTAAGCCTAGAAAAATCTTAGTCTGCGGCTGCTGATATTTTATATGACATAGGACATTCATAATATAAGCTTGCAGTTATTCATTCAACTTAGAAGACTGTATTTGAAATTTAGAAAAGTCATATTTATAGGCCATTTTAATATAGATTTTTCTTTTAAATAAAGGAATTATCCATGCCAGGGAAGGTTATAGAAACTAAAGTCACAACCGCAGCAGGTCATGGTTGGACTTACCTATCTCTGACTAGTTCTTCTAGGTTCAGTCTTTGTAGGTTGCATGTGTCTAGAAATTAATCACTTTCTTTAAGGCCATCTAATGTAATTATTCATAGCAGCTTGTAACTTACTGACAATGCATTCTCTATCAAAATTTCAATGGCATTTTTTTCCAGAAATCAGAAAAACAATCCTAAAATTCATATGGAACCACAAAAGACCCTGGATGTCCATCCTTAAGCAAAAAGAACAAAGCTGGAAGCATCAAAATTCTCATATTAAAATATATTACAGAGATAAAGTAATCATAACAGTATGTTCTGGTATAAAACTAGCATGTCTAACAATGGAGTAGAATAGAAAGCTCAGAAATAAATTCACAGATCCGTGGTTGACTACTCCTCAACAAGGGTGACAAGAACACACAGTGTGAAATGGACGGTTCTCTTAAATAAATGGCATTAGGGATATTGGATATCCATACACAGAAGAATGAAATTGGTTCCTTATTCACACTATGTACAGAAATTTCTTTCAGATGACTTAAATGTTTAAGCATGGACCTTGAAATTGTGAAACTGTTGAAAGACGTAAGCATAATCCTTGAAACTATAAAATTACTGATAGAAAACATAAGATAAAGGTTTTTAATTTTGCTTTGGTTAACAATTGTTTGGATATGACCCTTACAACCCAGAGAATAAAAGCAAAAATAAAAAAATAGGATTGAATTAAAATAAAAGGCTTCTACACATCAAAAAGAACAGTTAATAGAGGTGAGAGATAAAGTGGAAGAGACTATTAGAAAAATGTCTAAAATATGTAAAAGGCTCCCAAAAACTTAATAGTAAAAGAACTTGACTAAAAATATGAAAGAAGAGCTCAATAGACATTTCTCTAAAGAAGACATACAAATAAACAACAAGTACGTGGAAAAACTGCTCAACATCAATAAGCACCAGGAAAATGCAAATAAAAATCACAAGGAGCTATGATTTCACATCTATTATATTTTATATTGTGAAAAACATCAAGATAACAAGTGTTGGAAAAGATGTGGGAGAAAAAAACCCTTGCACACTGTTGGTAAGATAAAAAGGAAAAGCTCTTTGGATTAAAAAAATTGTAAAGGATAGGAGTCTTTTAAGTAATTTCCATTCCTCTTTATTCAATCCAGGGCCCTTTTGCTATTATAGTTACCTTAAATTTTTTGTGTGGATTTTCTACTTATCAGATTATATTCTAAAGCACTTCATAAAAACCACACTTCAAATTGTTTGAAAAATACTCCTTTTTTAAACTTTTAACTTATTTTGAGCTTAGGTTTCTACAACAAAGTATTTAAGGTTTTGAAGGACCTTCTGTAATTATTATTTTTAGCTGAATGATATAGTAGGTACTATATTTAATCTTTTAGAAGTTTCCAAAATCTGCAGATCCTTCTACATATCCTTCAACTTCTCTATGTAAAGACTAAACAGTTCTTTCCTTAGCTTATCTTTGTTGAATATTTTCTCATATAGCTGCACCAAACAGACCCAAGAATATTCTGGTTTGAGATTATTTCTGCTACATCAAAAAGTTTGAAGTTACAAAGTAAATTAAAGTCATTAATTTAGTTTAAGCTATAACTTTGCAAGCTGCTTGTTACACAAACTGTCTCCATCCTCCAGCTGCTGTAACGTTTTCTCATCAGGTTGCCAGCCACAGTTTCCTATGGATACCACCCCGAGGACACGTTCCACATGCTAGCCCTTTGCCCATGGCTTTTGCAGCCTCCATCCACTGTCCAGGTGCAAAGTCAATCTCAGTGTTGGAGAGCTTGTTTTTAACAGTAGCACTCCACATCTAGGTAAGCTGTTCTCTATCAGTTCCTATTGCTGTGTTAGTAACCCAAAACTCAGTGGATCAAAACAAAACCATGTATTTAGCTCCTTCATTGTGTTGGTTATTTGGGCAGTTCTTTTGATTTCCTTAGGTGTCTGTGGTCAGCTGGTAGACTGACCAGTGACAAGATGGTCCAGGATGGCCTCACAGTCTGGCAATGGGCTGAAACAATGATGGTGACAGATCAGCACATCTGTCATGCTGCAGAAGGCTTCCCTGTGCTTCTTCACTTAGTGGAAGTGAAATAAATCTCCAAACTGTAAGAAGACAAATACTACTGAGCAATTACTTTTCAAGTCCCTGCCTTCATCATGATGGCTGATGCTCCTTTGGCCAAGGAAAGTCATGCAGTCAACCTAGATCCAAAGGGTGGAGAACTGCATCCAGCCCCTAACAGGATGAGACAAATGTGACCAGTGTGCAATGTACTACAAAGTCATTCAACTCAACAGTCCAGCATTTAAGCATTTTGCCACATGGCTTCAAGTTAAACATTGTACCAAAACCCACATAAGCGATGAATAGTTTTTGGGAGAAGAGTATATTAAATTTCAAATACTAAATATTTATAGCCAATTAAAGTAAGATGTAATTCTGTGTTAGCTTATTATAATTGCAGAACGATAAGGGCAATGAGATATTTTGGACAGCATTAGAAGTACATTTACTCATTACTGTAGGGTTAACCTTTCATTTTCTTCTCTAAAGCAGATATCAAGTAGAAAATAAGAGAATTAGTATAATAAGTAAAACAATCAGTTTGATGGGTAAAAATTAAAAACTGCATGTATTGTTCACCTCTAGGCACATGGACACAGCTTTTCATGTTTTATAGGAATCAAAAGGCTCAGAAATTGGGAAAAGGGTAACAAGATGTCTCCTTTTATTCCATCTCAATTTAGTAAGAATAGCATTTCCTGCCTTACCCACACTTGAAGGTTTACTCAGCCTTTTACTTCCATTATCTCACTTAACTTTCCCAGGGGCACCTTGACGTGTGCTTTTTGTCTTCATTCCAAATATTACGGAGATTTGCCTGGCTACCCAGAAACTCAGTGTTAGCACAGGGAGGTGAGAGAGAGAAGGGCTTGGAAAAGGGTGTGGTGATTACAAATGTCTAGAACTATGAGTACAAGGAAGGCCTTTGGAGATCAGGGAGTTACTGCTTTTTGAGAAACTGGTTTCCTTGGGGGAACAAAGCAAGAGACAAAGCCAGAAGCGAGCATCAGAAGGGGAAGGAGGACCTGTGACCCATGTGCTGTGGTCATGGGGTCTTGCTCAGGTTTCCCCACTGGAACAAGTCTTTTCATAACCCAGAACTTGGAATTGTTTTAAAAGAGAATGTTATTGCTCAGAAAGCTGGCTTTCTGGATGCATTAGAATAATTAATCAAGTAAGTTTCAAATATACACATGAAATGTTTACAACTGTACTGCAAAGAGCTCAGGTATATATAAGCAGAAACATGTATAAGATTGAAGAGAGAAAATGGGAACAAGATTCTGCATCAGACATTAAGTGCAACAAATAATTTAGGTATAAGCACTCATTTACGTTGTTAGTATTTTATCCATTCAACAATCATTTACTGAATGCCCGTATGACAGAAAATTTGTAAGCATTAAGAAAAAACAGATGATCTCCATACTCCAGTGGCAGTGTGATCCCATGCAAATATAATGTAAGGTACTATTATATGTATTCCTAGGAACTTTCTAGTCACTCAAAGTGCATCTCTATGGTAACCAGCTTCATTTCAAGTACTTATTAGCCCTTATGTGGTCAGTGGCCACCATATTGGGCCATACGGGTCTAGAGGGAAAGAGGGAAGGAATCATTTACCATAAAATATAGAAACTTCTTTGACACAAATTTGACAAGGAAAGGTAAATAGAGACATGGGCTTAGGATGTAGATGTCTACCCAAGTCTCAATGTGTGTGTGTGCGTGTGTGTGTGTGTATGTGTGTGCATGTGTGTTTGGGGTATTGAACATGGGGTCTTGTACATGCTAAACAAGTGTTCTATTACTGAGCTGTACCCCAGGCAAGGTTTAAACTCTTAAATAAACTGTTAAAGCCAGTTTCTTCATATTTATCCTATTTATATCTGGCTAAAAAATAAGTGATTCAGTCATCTAATAGACTTAAATGCTCCATGGTACACTTTCTCTTTGAAATTGAGGTTGCACATTAACATACATTCTAACCTTTGCCCTGTGCTCATTGAACTGTCACCAAACCGTTTTCAAACTTCTCTGTGCCTAGGCATTGTGTCAGTCTTTTCATTTTTTTTCTATCTCTCCAGCCTTCGTGTACTAGATTGCAGCATCGTTTTCTTCCTCCTTCCTGTCTTCTTTTTTTATTTCCTTCCTGTCATATTGCAAATGTTATGGGAAGTCATGTCAGAGGTCTTTGGAATAAGTGGAGCTTACACAGTAAATGGTCTTTCTTTTATCTATTTTTGCATACAGTAGACCTGTCTTAGGGACTAGTCTCTGACAGCAATGTTAAGTATATTCAGATTAAAAATATCAGGAGATAAACACATCCAATTACTTTTCTGTTTCACATGCCTGACTTCCTCACAGAGCAGGGGTAAAGGCTTTGGATCCTGGCCTTTGTTTAATAAAAGCCACGCATCATTGCTTCAGGGATGCATCATAAAGTCATACCCTTTGGACTGCAATGTTATGGAAATGAGAATTGTTTAATTTACAGCCTTTCCTACACAGGCCTTGTAGATCTGAAAAATTAATTAACCAAATGTCATATTTTACTCCCCACAAAACTGGGTAGGAAAAGAAAGCGAAGTTCAGCAAACAAGAGCCAGCAGCACCTTCCACACCTTTGTGCCTCAGAGTCCACGCTGTGGCTTCACTCAGCTATTCAGCTCACTGCCTTCTCTCAGCTGGGGCATGGAACACCTGGGTCCCACAGATCTTTGGCGTCCAGCATGCCTGCTGGTGTGGTATTCTGCCTCTTCTTTCCCCGGCTGCATGTCATGTGGAAGTCCTGACCTCATCGAGGCTCAGTCTGCTCAGCTGCAGCATACGTGGGTATTACTGCCCACACCACAAGGCTCCTGTAGGAATTAACTGAGGATGTCTGTACATAAACCCCTACCCAGAGGGAAATCCTGGCAGGTGTTCAGCAACCCTTTCCAAGTCCCTTCCACTATACTTATTTTGACCCAGGACCACTGCTGATCCCATGGTCTTTCTGCACTCCCAGCTCCTTTACTCCACTGTCCCTCTATTCAACATGATGCTGAGGACCAAGAGAACCCTGGTATCCCAACTCAGGCCGACCCATCGTCCATGCATCTTTCCTGAACTTTGATTATTGGAGTCATTTCATTTGTGTTGTTTAGAGCTTCTGTCCTTTCTGGGTATGTGCACACTAACACGCTCATATGTGCACATGCATGTACACTTATGTACACTCAGGCACAAGCACAGATGCAGAGGAAGAGTCTGGATTTCATTTTGGAGCTCGATGATAGTTTAAACATAACTATCTATCCCTCTCCCTGTACAAATATGGAGAATGCGGGACAGAGAGGAGATGGCAGCTGCCTAGGGGTATTCAGGTAAGAAGTTAGTCACTGAATTTCTCTGTGTGGTTCTCAGAGCATAGACTTTGTATTCAGAAAGTTCAAGTTTCTTAAAATAGTTCTGCCTTTTGCTGTGTGATGCTCACCAAGCTGCTTGGCATTCCTAGGTCTGTTCTCTCATCTGTAAAACTGGCTTAACACCCACGGGCTTGTGTACAAGTGACATCAAGTATTTTGCAATATTAAAATAATTCAGGGCTGTCCCACTTCAGCCTATTATGAGAATATAGTTCTCTGCCATTCTCACCCTTCATATTGGGTCTCCTTTTCTGCGAAGGTATCCAGGAGAGTTTAGTCAGATGTGGAAGTCAGCTCTGGTTGTATCCCCTTGGAGGGAGGGAGTGTGGTCAGGATGCCATGCACACCTCTTTTGTCTACTGTGCTGACCGCATGACACCAGGGCTGTCACCCAGGTGTTCTGGTTGCTCAGGCCATCTGTTTTGTCCCTGCTGGATCACCCTGGAAGTGTGTGGCCCTGGCGCCATGTGCTAGCCTCAGCCTCTCCTGATGGACCTTGAGGCTTTGAAGACTGCCACTGAAGCTGCATGTGGAGTCTGGAGGAGGCTCTCTTTCTCAGTGTTAAGGTATCTTCCCAGGGCTGTTTCATTACAAACCTTGGCTCCTAATGTCAGAGCTCTGTCATGGCTCACGTTTACTTCGTTTTGCTCCCTGCACAACTCTTTCCCTAAGGTGTGACTGGAAGACTCCAATCTTACCCCACTCTCTCAGCCCCAGCCTGCTTGCAGCAGAAGCACTGTTCTCAGCAGGGAACTCTGCTCAGCGCTGAAGCTGTCACAGCAAGCACAGGATGTCCTACAGAAGATAAGGTAGGACAAGGAATTTTGCCAGTCCTGGGCCATCTGGAGACATCTGGGGGCCTCTGGAGTCACCTGAAAATTTACACTGGACCTTCAAGGATTTGCCTGTGAGGTTCAAGACTGCCAGAGATCTTTCACCACAGATGGTTATTAAAATCTTCCTGTCTCATGTCCCTTGCCTTTTTTCCATCCCTATAAAAGGGACACACTTCTCTTTGTTCCCTACAGAAGGTCTTTTCATTTTCTGTCTGCATCCAGGCAAAATAAATTCCGTGCCATATTCCTTTTACACAAGCCTGACGGTCTCAGATGATCCCCCCTTGTTCCATGTGTGACAGTGACCCTTGTTAGAGAGAGTGACTCTGGAAAATTCCTAGTCTCAGAGTCATTTTGTGCCCTGAGCTAGGGCTGCCTGCTGACCTCCAACCCTAGATGCTGAAGACTTACCAAGTTCAATATCTTTTGCTCCAGGAAAGCTGGTGTCTTATTTGGCAAAGATCCCATTGCTCCCAGCAGAGACCATGGCTTCCTTTGGGACGGTGTGATGGTTGAATGACGCCTGGACCTGAAGGATGTGGTCACTCATCTTCCATCTCCGCTTCTCAGGAGGGAAGAAGACTTAGATACTGGGCTTTATTTAGAAGACACATTGGGGAATAAATAATGAGAATGAACTAAAAGTAAAACTGGGGGGCTGGGGATTTAGCTCAGCGGCAAAGCACCTGCCTGGCAAGTGCAAGGTCATGAGTTCGGTTCCCAGAACCGGAGAAAAACCAAAACAAAACAAAAAAGTAAAACTGAAAGGAAACTTAAAAAAAGAATATATTTCAATAAATATCCCAAACACATTGAAAAGAAAAAGAAAAAAAGCAAAAAATGAACTAATTCCTAATCCAAGTGATTAAGGATCACAGTATTTGACTGTGAAGCCTTAATCAGGGGTAGGGTGGGCCTGAGTGTGTGTTGTGAGGGTAATACATAAACATTTCGAATTTTTAAGTGGTTTATGTTAGTTTAATGCTGTTTTATACTGTTCTTATTTCATGTTTCTTAAATAACTTTGAGATTCCTTCTAGTGAGAATAGAAATAATGTTTTTTCCTTGGGTTGAAAGAGATGTGTGAGGGGAAAGCAAATAAAATTTCTGGATTGCAAAGACCTCCTGGTGAAGGGGAATCGTGACAATAGCCCCAGGGATGTGGGAAGACAGGGCCACTTCCAGTTTGTCCTCTGTGCACCAGGCCATGCCTCTCTCTCTTGTGGAAACACCACGCAAAATAAGAAGCCACATTTTCTAGCTCTGGGCACTACTGCAATTACACAATAAATATCAGAGTAATCTCATGTGTAATAAATTAAATCTATTCTAGTATGTAACTATCTCTTCTGTTCTTACAAGTCATCTATGCCTCAGGGGACAGTAACCCTAAAAACAACTGGCCATAGAGAGGTGCTAGACAAAGTAGGAACCTCATGAGTTGGGGAGAGTGTGGCCTTGGAGGAAGAGGGGCGAGGTGCACATGCTGCCTTTCCAGTGAGTGAGTGCCTCACACTCAGGCTGGGTCTTGTCTTTGCAGCTACTGTCTTTCATACCATAGAAGGTTCTCCATCTTGAAGACCCCAGGCAAAGTAGAAGGTCACATTATGAAAAGCAAACTGCAAGCTCTATCACTTCATGTGTTTTCCTCCTCCTCCCCTTTTTCCTCTCCTCCTTCTCTCTCTCTTTCTACCTCCCTCTCCCACACAGATCCATACATAAGACATATATAATACACTAATGGATATGTGTGGTGTGTAAAGTTGACATTTTCTTAGAAACAGGCAGGGTCAACACTTGCTTGGCAAAGGGAGGTCTGTAAAACTACTATGGAGGAGAATTTTATATAAACTTGGCACAAGGGGACCTCTGCTTGAGCAACCCTACAATGGCATATTGTGTTTCTGATAATATTGTGTGCCATAGACATCTCCATTAAGAGATCTGGGGAGGAGGAGCACAGAGAGTTTAAACTAATAGTTGATTATTTAATATTCAGTAATTCAAGGTGATATTAGACTCTGCAGTGGTGATAGAGGGCCGGCCACCATCCAAACCTCCCTGTCTTCTGTTGGGTTATCTCCGGTGCTCTTTATCAATGGAAAAGCTAAACCTCTCTCATCTGAGAGTTTGAGTGAAGCAGAGCATTGCTTCCAACAGATTCAACATATGCTTAAAGTGACCTTGGTTTTTTTTCTTGAAGTCAGGAATACACATGTTAGTTATACCATGAGATGAGGAAGGAATGAGGGTTCATTTCAAAAAGCCAGCTTTCCAAAACCTTAACCAATCAAGAATAAGGATGATTTTTGACTTTACAAATAGATTCCACTTTTATCAGTTAAAGCTTTTGAAGGAAGACCCAGTGTAAAGCCAAGGGGTTTTACCTTAACAATGATTATATCCTCAGAAACTCTAAATTCCGAGGGGTACTTGCTTGTATTCGAAAGGGTTGAAGTCTGCCGCGCACTCACCTAATCATAATCAGGTGTGTGCTTGTGATGTCCGGTATGATAAGTGACCTACAACCCAGTGGGCATTATCTACCTATCAGTTGTAAACCAAACTGAATGGCAGATGATAGGAAATAATGTACACTTGTGGCAAGGGGATCAGAATGTGAGCTAGTATCCTTGAGGCTCTGTGTGCAAAAGAACTCCTGATTCATGGACACCCATGGAAAGAGCCACATGAGAGGGAAGGGCGGGAGAGTCTGGCAGCGGAGGACAGGGCTACGCTGCGGGTAGCTGGGGGAGGGACTGGGACAGGCGGCAGAGGCTGAGTGCAATGGCTCAGACCCTAAATTGTGTTAATCATTGCTTTCATTCTCTGTATTTCTTTTTTATTTTAAAAGGAATTAAAAAAACAATAAAAATGATACACAATTTGAAAACACAATGGTAGGAAATTAACAATGGTTGTTAGATTGCATGTGGTTATCTTCAAAGTAGTTGTCAGATTATAAGATATAGGCATGCAAAATTGATCAAGCAATTAAGCATTAACTGTTCCTTTCAGTAAACCAACAGAAATCAGAAGTACAATTATCTTAACTACCTTGTGTATATATATATATATATATATATATATTTTTCCCCTTCTTTCTTTTCTCCTTTTCCCCATCACAGTTGTCCTTTCCATTTGAGCAGTATCTTTCCCTTTCTCAATCTTTCTGTGTTTCTGTCTGTGATACTTTGAGGCTTTGCTGCTCCTCTCAGGGTTAGCAAAGTCTTAGGGACAGTAAACACTTGCCTGAGAGCCTGCCTTTGACTTACAGACTAATTAATCCTGAATCCTTCCTTCTACCCTCCTCCTCTTATCAGATCAGATAGTCCAGAACATTATATCATTTTCCCAAGCCCCAGGGCCAGGTTCTAGACAACTAGGGACCTCATAGCCCAGGAATCACAATTATCCAAACTACCTAATCCTGAAACACCTGATAGGACCTTGTCTCACCCATTCCTTCCCAGGAAACTATACTTTCCCCTTGTTTCTTCTGCCTTCTGGCCCTCTCTGGTGCTCACCCATGGGGCTGTGGGCCTCTTTCTACGAACTAGAAACAATGAAAGTTGTTTCCTGATCTGTTGGCCTCACCCTACCTGAATAAAAATAAAACTCCAAGTGCATTTCTTTTTTTTTTTTTTTGGTTTTTCTCCGGTACCGGGAACCGAACTCACGACCTTGCGCTTGCCAGGCAGGCACTTTTGCCGCTGAGCTAAATCCCCAGCCCCTCCAAGTGCATTTCAAAATAGTGTCCTAAGGGCAGAATTTGAGAATGGAGGCATTAGAGTAAGCGTAGGCTAGGATTTTGCAAGAAGGCAACTCTAATAATGCTGCAGAAGTCTACTAGAGTGAAGGACGACTCAGGTTGAATAAGCGAGGAGTTGGCTGCCGCCATCAAAGAGAAAATAAGGAGGTTACAGGGAGTGGTAGCATGGCTGGAAAAGCCATGAATATAATCTGAGTATAATCACTATCAGTGCTATGAATTTTGCATTCATGCATATCTTATTTTCATACATACTGTTTTATTTTTGTGTCTGCTGTCTTTCCTTGGTATTAGAGGGCAAAACTTATAAGAGAATTGTGACCTCTTCTGATTTTCCATTTCTGGTTGAGAATGGGTCAGGTGGCAGATACTGAAGTTTAGTAGAAGAGTATAAAAGAAAAGTAAATGAGCTGTGTAAATGAAAGCCTGTGTAACCGAAATGTATGAATGAATGTGTATGGGAGCTTTAGGGTCCTTTTAATATCTTCAGAGATTTATTTTGGAACTAAATTGAAGGTCCCAATGTGCAAAACATTTCAGAGAAATATTCCCTGGTTACTTGAAAGGCTGACAAAAGTGGAAAATACAGAAATATTGTACCAGGCAGACTTGTCAGGATTTCTTTATTTCTGACCACAGAACAAGTTGCCAACTTCAGGTTTTGCTCTATTCTATCAACTTCTCACTTCTGATGAACCACATGGATTGATCCTCCAGGTGTGATGTGAGACCTAAATGAAAAACCTTCCAACAGAAGCCCAGACATAATGACAAATATCAACTCTGGACAGAAATAGTAACCTACTTGTGCTTCCAAAGGCATGCTAGTCCAGCAGAGAACAGGAGGATATGGGGAGCTGGAAAATCCACAAATTGTGTCTCTGAGAGGCTGCTGTCCTTACAGAATGCAAATTTGATGTCTCAGCTCATAGATCTCTACCTACATACCTATACTTCAATTTCTGTGGCTAAGTTTGTAATTGGAAGACATTTTATGTGATGCCAGAGTAACTTAGGGGTACTCAGGGACTTGAGGTTCATTGCAGTGTGGATCAGTGTCCCCAAGGACACTGAGGACAGAAGGGCCCTGCGGTGGGTTGTGTGGACTGAACACAACTGGGTGGAAAAAGGGAGGTTGGGTCTCATCAGTGCAAGCCGGCTGCTCATATGGAGATGCCACACTGTGCCCTGCTGGTGTGTAAAACTAATACATATGAATAAAAGAGACTAGCAGGTTTCCAGCTCTCTCCCAGTATATGCAATAATATAATCATTATGCAGTACTTGCCTCCATCTTGGAGAATTGGTTCATATACATGTTTCATTTTGGTCACTTTTACTCCCCCTATTCCAACCCCTCCCTTTCTCCTTCCTCAGACCCCTTTTCTTTCTTTATAGTGTGTCTCTCAGCATTTCCTACCATCTTTCTTCTTTTGCTCCTTAAATTATGTGTATCTTGGGTTTCTCAGAGAAATCTGATGGTAGCTAATCTTCTATGTATTATTTGTTTTGTTTAGTATGATGGTCTCAAGAGCCATACATTTTCCTACCAATTACTCAAATTTATCCTTCTTGATGGCTCAGTAGTACTCCATTGTGTATATATACCATATTTTCTGCATTCATTTATCTGTTGATGGGCATATAGGTCACTTCCATGATTTTGAAGTTGTTCTAATTATTGTAAGTTGTTTTGCTATAAATATAGGTATGCATGTATCATTATAATTTAATGACTTTAACCATTTGGGGAAGATACTCAGAAGAGATACCTGGGTCAAATGGAATTTTTATCTTTAGTTGTTTGAGGAATCTCCACACTGATTTCCATAGTGGTTGTACTAGTTTATATTCCCACCAACAATGCAGGAGGGTTCCTTTTCCCCACAGCCTCTTCAGAACTTGCCTTTGTTCTCACTTCTTTATATTAGCCATCCCCCCCCCAAAACCTTAGGCCATCTAATTTTTGACATTATCAATTATATACTTGGGCACAGAGATAGCCTCTTTGGTGTTGGAAAGACAGGTTGTCTATGTACAGAAAAATGATTGTAGATCCATATCACTCACACTGTACTAAAATACAATAAGGGCACAGTGACACATTGCCTGCCTGGCAAGTACTAGGTCCTGAGTTTAATTCCCAGTACCAAAAAAATAATTAAATAAAGGAGCATCTGAAGATTATAGTCACAGTGGCTAGTTTTACATACCTCCCTAAGGGATAAACAGAGACTTGGGATGATTGCTATCAACCTTTTCAAATTTCCCATTACCTTATTAGGGGTGAGTCATCCTTTCCTACCTACTAAGGCTAAGTCTAAGACTCCTAAGATTAAAGACGAGGCAAAAACTATAGATTTCCCACCAAGGTTAATGATGTCACTCATCTACCCTTGCTACTATTGGATCGATATTACTTAAGTGACTATTCTTGCAGTCTTATTGGTTGATCATAATTTTGACCCACATTGTATCTGCCTCATGATTTTGCTCTATAAAATTTTCTTTGAGAGGTGGGTTCATTGACAATCCATTAGGGACCCCTCCTGTCTCACAGAAGATATTCCTATTCCCCTTTCTTATTCTCCAATAAATTTTCCTACTCTTAACCACAAAAAAAAAAAAAAATGGGTCAAAGACCTCTATAAAAAAAACCAGAAACACTTAATCTTCTGGAAGAAAAAATTGATAAAACTCTTGAAGACACAGGCATAGGCAAGCACTTCTTGAACAGAGTCCTAGCGGCACAAGACATGATACCAAAAATCAACAAATGTGACTACATAAAATTAAAAACATTTTGGATAGCAAAGGTAACAACCAGCAGTGAAGACACAACCTACAGCCTGGGCAAAAATTTTGCCAGCTATTTCTCAGATAAAGGACTAATACCTAGAATATATAAAAACCTCAAAAATATTGGACCCCTCAATATAAAAGACCCAAATAGGCAATAGAAATAGACACTTCTCAGAAGAAGTACAAATGGCCATTGAGTACCTGAGAAAATACTCAGCATCTTTTGTCATTGGAGAAATGCAAATAAAAATACCATGCAGCAATCTATGTTTTGACAAGCATCTGGGTGATTCTGATGCAGATCAAAGTCCGGAAACACTGACTTGGCTGGTTCTGTTCCAAGATCATCATGACATTGGACTATTTGACCCCATCATGACATTGGACTATTTGGCCGTTACGGGGTGTTGCTGATTAGCTCGTGCTTTTGTTAGTTGCTACAGTCCCTGCCACTTTAAATGTTGAATATTTACATTTCTGCCCTCTATGCCAGTTATATTTGACTGTCTCGTAGGTGCAGATAAAGAGCTGGACGAATTGGGCCAGGTAGGTGGTCCTGGCTGTTTGGGAGCTGCGCTGGTGTTCCTTCCCCTCCAGCTGGCCGTGGTACTTCAGCAGGCACTGGGGCACAAGGATTGCTAGAACTCACTGGAGGATGTGTGGACAGATGCAGGCCGGGCAGCACTCTGTGACAGACTCCACATTGCTTAGCTACTCCAAACGTGAGTGTTGCCATGGTAAGCATGGAACCCAAAGAGTTCTTCATTTAGGTGGCCACAATATCTCTGAGCTACGCCTGCAGCCTAAGTTCTTTATTTTATTCATTTGAAGTTCCCGGCTCATCTGATTCTACCCCTTGTGCCAGAGCATGCATGTTGGTTTGGGTTGGAATCCTTCCGATCTTGCTACCCAGATGATCTCTCTTTTCTCACTTTTGGCTTTTCCTCATACAGTCAAACATGCAAAGAGAAGAAAGTTTCTTGTTTTCTCATCAGCATTTTAAAGTTCACGTTAGAAGTATATATGCGAGGGCTGGGAGTATAGCTCAGTGAGAAAACACTTGCGTAATATGTGTGAGGCCCTTGGTTCAATCCCTAGCACCACAAAAGAAGAAATATATATGGAAAGTGAGGCAAAATACACCCAGATGCTAGACAATTAATTTTGATTTCTATAGAAAAATTGCATTTCCATCTTCTCACCATATGGATTTGATACACAGTATTGTCTCTCCAGTTGAGGTATGGTTTGGTTTTCTCATAAATGGTTTATCTAACTAAGCTGCCTTTTGATACCTTGGGTTTATTCTCCTGCTTCTTTATAACCTTCAAGACTCAGGACCTCCCACCATCTTCACCCCGGTCCCATGTATATCTTGACACTATCCACAAAATTAGGGTAGAGGAAATTAGCTAGGCTGAACCTAGTCAACCTAATGTGAACTTTGCAGTACCCTGTGTCCTGCAGACTCTGCATCTGGTGATGTGCTTAGTTCTTTCTACTGTTAACCTCCAGGAAAAGTCCCCACCCTGTGGTGGCATCAATTTGTAATTTGATGAAGCTGGTAGAGAATGAACAAATCCTTGCTTTGCGCTGGAGCTCCTTTTGACATTTCCTCTCTTGAGGATATCTTGGTTTGTGAAAAGTGGCAAGGCTGGTGGTGTAAGATTAGCAAGGCTCACGGCAGGGAGTAAAGAGAATTTTCAAACCTTCTAAGCAGGAATGTCAGCCAGCAGCAAATCCCCTTGAGAAAGGACTTCATCTTCATCTCCAATCCATATCTAATTACCTCTTTGTCATCTTCTGATTAAAACCAGCAGCAGCTGGACTATCTAGGTGCTTTGTATATGATGAGGTTCAGGTTCTGGCTAGCAAGAACAGTGTGATTTTCCAAAGGCTAATAAGGTTGAACGTGGCGTCATCTATCAGTAAATCTGTGGTTTTATCCTTGGCTCCTGTTTCATGTTCTGCCACATTTAATTTACTGCTCTCTTGCTCCAGGTGACACCGCAGATGGGGAAAGTCAGTGCTCAGTGGGGCTGGGGAGAGCTGTGGTTAATAAAGGTAGTTCTAGTGGTCTGCTGTGTATCTGACCTTTACCTTTCAAATAACCTGTGTAAATCTAGACTAGTCAATAAATCCAGACAGATGGCTATGGTAGGGGAGACAATGAAATTAGGTGAGCAAATTTCAACAAAAGAGGTGAATGGGGTGGCCCCATCCACACCAGCGGGTTCTGCAGTTTGTCTTCCATGGCTCCTGTGGGTGATGCTGACAGCAGGACCCATTGCTAATGAGAATGGATGGTCCAGCTTCTGATGGGCCAGGATGATGTGTGTTTGATCTCAGATGCTGTTTCCAGAGGAAAGGAGGTGGTGTTGTGATCCAGCACAGCAGGCATGTTGCAGGTATCTTCTCTCTCAGATGGGACACGGGAACAACCCTCCCCATGCATCATGTCTCAGATGGCTCATAAAGAATATTTAAGATGCTGATACCTTTATTTTATTCAAAGCAATTGTGTAATTCACTCCTTTCACATTCACTCTTTTCCTTGTTGCTATCTGTTTCTCCTTGGGCTTCTTCAAAATTTGAAACTATGTCTTTCAGCAGAGTTTTTGGTGTAAGTCTTTATTCAGTTTCAGCATGTTCTGTGCAGTGAATTAAGATTCCAGGAGCTTCACCCAGTAAAGAGACCATTCTGCTTGAGCCAGTCTTCCTCCTCAGCTGGATCAACTCAGACCAGGCAGAGGGGAGGTGGAGAACAGCGTTCCTTGTGGGTTTATCTGTCTTTAGCCCTGTGTGCTTAATTGCATCTGTTCTCAGTCTATTAAAACTTGTCCAACATTATTATTTTATAGTTATAAATTTCTATTAATTAAAGTAGGACCTGCTGCTGTGAAATACTCATATCTAAATCTCAGCAAGTTAATACCCTTCATATAAATACAAATGTGGTGATCGAAGAGAGAAGCTGCGTACAGCTTCCACATTACAGAAGCTCTGTTATTTGAATATGTGGCTTTTGAGATCATCTTGGAGTTTCATAGATGTCAGGAGCACATGGGCAAAGAAAGCAAGCACATATGAGGGAGTTTTATAGAGAGACTTAAGGCAGATGAAGTTACCTGACTTTACCCAAGGAAGGGGTTTTGGTGAAATGTGTGGCAAAGAGGAATGGGAAGCCATTCAGCAAGCAGGTAGCCAGGTATGGGCATATCCTATTGCCAAGAAAAATAACTCTGAACTGGAAGGCAGGAGGATCGAGTTCAACCCAGTCTGGTTCTGCCATTAACTTAACACATGTCTTTATTGTATTAGCTTCACCTGATACTGATTTTCATGCTGAAAATAAACTGCAAAGTTTGGACTCTAAGAAAACTTCCTGTACACATAAGCTAGAAGATGTATTAACAGTAAAAGAAAATCAAAGATAGACAAAGAAGTAGAAGTAAGCCATTGAGTTTTTGGTTGTTGTTCTTATATTTTCACGTTGATCCTGGCTGATACTTCACACCTTCTCAAAGCATTTCCGATCCCCTACTAGAATGTGCATATTTACAGCATTTGAGTCTGCAGAGGTTCAATGTGGGTTTAGATTATCTCAATTTATTTGTCTGTTTATGTCCCACTGTGGATACTCTAGAGATAGTACATGCACTAAAAATTGGGAATGACTTTCGGAATTTACAGATTCTCTATCTGAAAGCAAAAGATAGATATTAATCTGAATAATTTACAGTAGTACAGGATATATTTTCCTCCAAACTGCCTTACCTTTCATCATCATACGTTATTATCTTCTTACAAAATTTAAGTCCAAAACATAACCACTATTTCCTCACTTTTAGTTACTCTCTAAAACTTACAGTGTATTAGAGTGTGCCTGTCACTAGGCTACACTTGCATTCATTTCTCCTCCTCTACCATGAAGTGTCTGGTCAACGAAAATAATTTCCTGAACATGTATATTCTCCTGACTTGCTCGTAGATGGTTATATAACTAATTGCTTAATGATTGTTTTCAGGTGGGTATCTCACACAAGTTTCATGTTCAGTATACTAACCACAAAACTGATATTAATTCATGATCCTCATATATTTTTCCATCTTGGGTTATGAAGTAGTAATCAGTATCACACTTACCCTTCTGCCATTAAAAACCTAGAGAACTGCAAATGACGTGACTATGACCCCTGGAAGTAGGACAACCAGTGGAATCAGTCCAAATATCACTCCCCCTTTACACTGTAAGGCATAGCTTGGTTTGCAACCCCCAGAAGAGGAAACTCAAATGGATCCTGAAAGAGTCTGGCTGAGTGGGGTGGACAGAGAACAAAGTCCAGGGAAGCGTAAGTGGATGACATTTGCCACTCAATAACAAAGGGGAAAGCATATACAGAAAAGGTTTCAGAGATTTTTAAGGGCAGTATTTCTGGATATTTGGTTCTTCAGCAGTCTATACATTATAGGTAGAAATTTCATGAAGCCAAATAAAGAACAGTTTCTGTAGAGATGCTAAGTAAATGATCCTCAGAATTCACCTAGAGTCAGGAAGATGCTGACCAATAAATAGAGATCCCCAAAGCATCACTTATTGCTATTAAAGGTAAATGGGCCCTAGATTAATAGCTACTATAGATTTATCAGAATGAAGATTAAAAGCAGGTCCAGAGTAGATCAACCTATCTAAAAATTATTTAGTTTCTTGGTAAAATAAACTTTGTCATGCTTAAAGCAATGTAACTAAATTCTGAACACTCAACTGTGCTCAGCATATAATAGAAATGCCTTAAGCCTACAAAAAGGCAGAATTGTGAACCACAGCTAGGAGAAAGCTCATTTGTTAGAAACAAACACAGAAATGGCAGGGCTTGTGAGCTTAACAGATGAGGAGCTTAACAGGTCTCTTATAAATATTCTGAATGCATTTGTATATCTAAAAGCAATGATGAATGTAATGTGAAGAAAAAGACAACTGAAAAACACTGTTTTTCTGACCTCCAAAGTATATCTGATGAAGTAAATAGGATAGATATTTCAAATACAAATGAAATACAATATATACAGTACACTTTATGAAAAAAGAAATACAGAATTTTAATACAAAACTAAAAGAAACCCTCTGAAGCCTATGGGATAACATAAAAAAATCTACAATATATATTCAGATGTATTTTAAAAAAGGATATATCAGCAAAATTGTCCCCATATCTTTCGTATTGTGAATCAAAACTACAGCGGACTTGGGAAAGGAGATAGCTCTTCAGGGTGCTACTTTTATTTCCTTTGGTTCGACACAGCATACTGCTGGAACTTGTGGTAGTTTCGTTCTAATATTTTGGGGAACTTCCATTCTCCTTTCTGTAATAGCTATTTCAACTGAAGAGAGACTTCAAAATAACTACTTTAAAATATTAAGTTAATGAAAATGGCTAAATTGAATAAAAAATTAGTACATAAACAAAATGAGGATATCAATAAAAGAAATAGCAATTTAAAATCAAATAGAAATTCTTCAATAAAAATGATAAACTTAAAAATTACTATGGAGGTTAATGGTTGACTTGAACAGACTAAGGAAAGAATCAGCATATTTGAAGATAACTCATTTGAGATGATTAAGTCTGAGGTGTGAAATAAATGAGTTAAAAAAAGGACTAGTGCCTAAGGGTTCCGTGGACTACGAATAGAACCAACGTATGCCTGTTGAGAGTCTCATAAAAAGAAAGTGGCATAAAGAATATAAGAAGACTTTGCATATTTGATTAAAAACATAAATTACACATCAGAGTATTCAATGAAATTTACATATAATGAACTCAAAGATATTCCTACCAAAACATATTACAATCAAACTGTTAAAAGCCAAGCACAGGGGCTGGGGATTTAGCTCAGTGGCAAAAGTGCCTGCCTGGCAAGCGCAAGGTTGTGAGTTCGGTTCCCGGTACCGGAGAAAAACCAAAAAAAAAAAAAAAAAAAAAAAGCCAAGCCCAAAGAGAATCTTGAAACATAGCAACAAGAAGTAACATATGAGGAATCTTCAAGAAGATTAAACAAGAGATTCTCACCAAAAACCCAGGATATCAGAAGACAATGGGGTTGAATAAACACATTTTTATTGCTGAAAGAAGAAAACAGTCAAGCAAGACTTTTATATCTGGACAAAATATACACTTCTTATTGTCTATTTTTTGCTTTGTTCTTGATTACAGTCATCCTAATGGTTGGTTGTGTGGTAATGTTTCATTTTGCTTATATTTCTCTAACAACTAATGCTGTTAAGCACCTCTCCATGTGCTTCTTGGGTATATGTGTATTTTCAGTGCAAAAATATTGACTGAAGTCTTTGCTCATTACATTTCTGGCAGAGAAGCAAAACTGTGGATCCACTCTGGAAATATGCGGGCATTTTCTAAAAAACTGAACATTATTACCTTAGAACCCAGCTGCTACACTCTTGGGAATTTATTCCAAGGAAATAAAAACTCATATTCACATGGAAGTAAATTCAATAGATGGGTGCCAGAGATTAAAAATGTAGGTGGGATGGGAGTAGTATGATAGGGGTGGTTATCAAATGGTATATGCTGGATCTTTGTGTTTTTGGAACCAATATCTTGTTGGTGATAGTGGAAAAACAGATCACACAGGTGAATAAACTGTACCGAAGTTAAGACATACACAAATAACCATAGATAAAACCAGGGAAATATGAATAAATCAGTAGGTTGTATTAATGTAAATATGCTGATTTTGATATATTATAGTTTTGCAAAATATTATCATCGAGGAAGTTTGGGCATAGTGTGTAGGAAATCTCTGTATCATTTTAACCGTATACACAAGTAAAATAATTACTTTTAATTAAAATTTTTTTCTTTACTACATGTTCACATTACATAATGCATACATTCCTCATGCAAGTCTTTGTACATGTATGCAATACATCTCAATTCTTTTTTTTAAAATCCCTTTCCCCTCCCTTCCTACCATTCTCCCCCTCCTCATTTATAAATACTCTATTTCCATTTTTTCTTTAATTATTTTTTTCTTTAAATCCATTTCCTCTTCCTTCTCTACTCATTCCCATAATTTTTGTTTCCCTTCCCATTTGAATAAGTTCTTCATATTTTCTAACATGTGTTTGTTATTTTGCTCCTTATTTATACTTTGGGTTTCTCACACAAGAGAATTAATGTGATACTTAAACTTGTGTGTTTGATTTATTTCACTTAGGATTATAGTCTCGAGGTGCATCCATTTACCTAAAAATGCCTTGTTTATCTTTTTCATGGTGGAGTTGTATTCCATTTATATAAATATTACATTTTCCTTATCAGTTCATCTGTTGATGGGAATATGGATTGTTTCCAATATTTAGCTATTTAAATTGTGCTGCTATAAACAAGGGCATGCATGTCATTATGGTGGTATGATGGCTAACATTTTTGAGAAGATACACAAAATGGGAATAGCTGGATCAAATGGAACCTCTAGTTTTAGTTTCTTGAGGAATCCTCATATTGATTTCCACAGTGGTTGTACCAATTTGAACTCTTGCTAACAATGGAGAAGGGTTCTTTTTTCCCCATAGCTCCACAAGGACCTGCTTTTGGTCAATTTCTTTATGGTAACCATACTTTCTGGAGTGAGGTGGAATTTCAGTATTGTCTTAATTTGCATTTCTTGAATGATTAGTGATGTAGAGCATGTATTTATTTGCTGTTTGTACTTCTTCATCTAAGAAGCATCCATTTATTTCAGATGCCAATTCAAAGATTAAATCTTTAAATCTAGGGGTGGGGACCAGTTAAAGAGAATTAGGCCTAGTTGGCCTCTTCTGTGAGCATAAATGAAAAAGACAACACCCAGAGTGACAGGATGTTGCAGGTTCTAGAGAAAAGTCAACACAGCTGAGATTGTTTACCTGAGCATGTATTAATGGATATTGGAAGGCAGATGAATCTTGTGCTACTTTCATTGCTTATACCCATGTGTGGGTACAAAGCTACAGTGATGAAAGCAGCATGGTATTAACAAAAAACAGACCTGCTCATCAAAGAAACAGAATAGAAGATGCAGAAACAACTCCAAGCACATTAACCTGCCTTATGTTTGACAAAGGGGCTGATGTGAGCTAGAGACTCAGGATGATCCAGAGACTCAGGGCTCCTCTGCCCGCTAGAGGCGAGAGCCCCTGGCTGCAACTAACTGGGGGTCTATTTTATTTTTCATCCTCATTTGCCCCTGGGCCAAGGGAGCAATCTAGTAGCAGGACTGGGTCTCTACAAGTGGCACCTTGGGTGGGGAAAGCTTGGAGGAGTGGGCTGCTTCACCATGGGTGGCATCTGGGCAGAGACCTGGCACCAGGGTAGGCCCAGTTCACTGCTATGGGGGTACATCTAAATTTTTGAGTTTTTTGTATATTCTATATATTTTATATATTAGTCCTCTGAGGAAAGGTTGGCAACAATTTTTTCCCACTCTGTAGGTTGTCTTTTTATGCTGTTGATGATTTCCTTTGCTATGCAGAAGCTTTTTAATTTGATGTAATCCCTTTTGTTGATTCTTTGTAATATTTCCTTGCAGTTAAGGCTTTGTTCATAAAGTCTTTGTCTATACCTATATCTTCAAGTGTTTTATCAATTCTATCTTTTAGTAGATTGTTTCTGTTTCAACATTTAGACATTTGATTCATTTTTATTTTGCTTTAACACATAATGAGAGATATCTTTGGCACATGGAAAGCCAGTGTTCTCAGTACCATTTGTTAAAGAGGTTACCTTGTACCATTTGTTAAAGAGGTTACCTTTTCTCCATTGAAAAGATTTGGCTCCTTTTCCCCAGTGAAGATAAGGTAGGTGAATGTGCTTGGAGTTGTTTCTGCATCTTCTGTTCTGTTTCTTTGATGTGCAGGTGTATTTTTTTTTGTTGTTAATACCATGCTGCTTTCATCACTGTGGCTTTGTAGTATAACTGGAAGTCTGAGATTCATATAACTAAAATTAGTGCAAAATAAATATTATAAATAGGTAAATATATAAATAAGCACATGTTCTTCTAAAAATACAATTAACAAGATGATAAGAAAGGCATATTATTATGGAAAATATTATCAACTGAATATCTGACAAAAGATTTGAACTGGAATATATGAAGTCTTTTTACAACTTAGTAGTAGAAAGGCAACTATCATAAGTTATGGTTTGTGTCTAGATATCCTCCCAAAGCCTCTTGTGGTCATAGGGTTTTTTTTTTTTTTAGAGGTGAGTGAATTTAGAGTGTGATGATTGATTTGTTGTGCAATGCTTGGATGAAGGGTTCTGGGATTAAGGGTGTGTGATTACTAAATCAGTCCACTAATTGGATTGGCACCGCCATAATCCTATTAGATTGGGTACAATATAAGGGATAGAAAGAGGCTTGTCTCACTCTCTCCCTTACTGGCTTTTGCTGTCTTCTGCCACCATGAACTATTTTTCCTCTGTGATGCCCCCTGCCAAGCTACCAGTTGGAGCCAGTTAATTATGGACTGAAACCTCTACAAACTCTGAGCTAAATAAATTTTTCCTCCTTTAGCTTGGGTGTTGGGAATTTTGTCTCAGCAATGAGAGAAAAATAACTAAGACATCCTACTAAAATCATCACAATACCTGAAAGATATTACATAAAATATGGGTGAATGATCAACAAGAAGATGAAAAGTTTGTCACTATGACTAGTCATCTGACAAGTGCAAATAAAACCACAGTAAGATACCACTCTATATCCTCTGTGATGGCTAAAGCTAAAAAGATGGACTTTAGTAAATGTTACAACATGATAGAGCAAATAGAACACTCATAAATTTCCAGTGGATAGTAAAAGCAGTCTAGCCACTTTGTGAAAGTAATTGTATGGATGATCTTATTTTTAAGTATATAATTGCTATATTACCTAGGAAGTGCTTGCCTATAAAAGTGATAAAAAGTACATGCATGTAACAAAGAATTTAATATTTTTAATAGTAGAGAAAAACTGGACTCAGTCCAATCAACTATCAATAAGTAAATGGATAAACAAATCATGATATATTCATACAACAGAAAACTACTTAAAAATAGTAAGAAATGAACAACTCAGTATACTCAACAACATGGATAAATCTCATAGACATGCTGAGTGAAAAAAATCCAGATACAAAGGAGCATGCATTAAATGACTGCACTCCTGTGGTCCAACAAAAGCCACATCTGAATGATAACAATGGAGTACAGTTTTGGATTTCTTGCGGTAGGAGGAAGCAGGATGGATGAGGAGAGGGCCAAGGGTATCAATAAAACAAAAGTCAGGGCTATCTAGCGTGATCCAGATTTATGAGGACCTCCATGCGTCACACGTATAAGTTCTTAGCAGGGATAACATCTATGAATAGTTCAAAGAAAGGCTTAGGAGAGATTTCATGATAAACTTGTGTCTGTGCAGGAAGGCAGCAGTGAGTAGCTTAAGCAATATGTAGCTTGGTAATAAAAAATGATTTATGCATGGTTTTGGTGTTATTTACACACTTGTGTCAAAACCATCAAACTGTACTCTTATGATAGATGCATTTTATTTTACATAACATGTGCCTTGTACAGTGGTCTGCATCTGCAGGCTCCTCATCTGGGGACTGAGCATATAGTTAGGTCTATGGTGATTGTGGCTATGATGAACATATGTGAACATTTTCTTCTTTTCAGTAGGCCCTATGTATCTTGTGAACATTTTTCTTAGCACTTTACTCAGATTGCTACTGTGCATTTATTGGGGTATTAATTTCCTTATTTCTCAGCCCCTCCTCGGAGTGTGTTTGCCCTGCTTTCTACTCTGGTCCTGGCACCCCTCTACCCAGCCAAAAGCAGGTGCACATTGTTTCTCCTCTGGAGGTTTTTTTCTTTTCTTTTTTTTTTTTTTTTGGTTTTTCTCCGGTACCAGGAACTGAACTCACGACCTTGCGCTTGCCAGGCAGGCGCTTTGCCGGTGAGCTAAATCCCCAGCCCCTCCTCTGGAGGTTTGAGTGGGGTTCCAGGAGCAGAGAGAAGAGAACTGGCATTCTTCCTGTCTCTAGGGAACATCCTTTTCCAACCTCTCTCAGTCTTACTGTGGGCAAAAGACATCTTCCCTTAGGAAGGAACTTGGGCATTCATAAGTAAACTGTAATATTAGGTGAAATAAATCAGACACACAAACTTAAACACTGTGTGATTTTTCTTATATGATAAACCCAAAATATAAATAAAAAGTAAAATAAAAGATAGATTTATAGGAAGTAGGGAATGGGAAGGGGAATAAGGAACAGATGAGGGGAGAAAGGGGAGAGAAAGTACTTGGGAAAAGAAAAAAAGTAAAGGAAAAAAGAAACCGAGATAGAGCTTTAGCAAATGGAAAGGAGACCAAGACCTGGAAGTAGTGGGGAAGGAAAGGAACAGTAGGAGATGAAAAAAAAAGATTGAGATGTGTTATGTACGTGTACCAACTCCCCACAATCAATGTAATCATTATATACTAATAAATGAAATTTAAAAATTTTAATAAGAATGGTATTTAGGGTTTTGGGGAGCATAAGCACTGTGGATTTCTGGGTCCTTAATGAGCACTGTCTTGTAGTCTGGAGTCTACACTGAGTGTCCAGAAGATCTTTGATGTGCAGGGCAAGTGGAGCTGCTGGCACAGAGGGGACAGGCCGAGTGTGCTGCTTTTGCATCTCAATTTTAGATGCTGAGCTCATTCTTTTGCTTCAAATTGCTTCAACTATTCACTGCTGCCTTTCTGCACAGACACGTTTATCATGAAATCTCTCCTAAGCCTTTCTCTGAACTGTTCATAAACGTTATCCCTGCTAAGAATTTATAAATGTGACATGTGGAGGTACTTACAAATTTGGATCACTCTGGATAACCCTGACTTTTTTTTTATTGATGGTGAAACTATCTGGGGGAGGTTGCACATTTTGTCTCACATTATACAACTAAATAGGGAAAAGCCAGTGCAAGGTCCCTGAACCTACAGTGCACCTTCAAAAGATATGGGAAGCATTTTTTTTTGGTTCTGAATCATCACACCATCCTTTTAGTTCAAAACTGTGGAGGCTGTATGCACAAGGTAGGCCCACTTTTATCTCCTGGTATTAATACTGTATACGGTGTATATCGTATTAGATGTTACATGTTCATGTAAACTTTCTAAATATTGACGATTATATACAAGAATGATGGCCCCCTTTTGCTCATATTGGCAAATACACTTTGGGAACTCTTGATTTGTTTTTGAAGTTTTGCCATCGACAAAAGCATCTTTTATTACTCTGATGAATAAAATCTTGTTTTAAAAAGTCCTTAATTAGCATTTATTTAAATTTTACTTTTCCCTTTGCCAAATTGAACACACATCGATGTGTGCCGTAATTATTACTTTACCTTGCCATGAATTCATGATCCTCACCTATGTAGCAACCTTGGCTCTGACAGGAGCCCACATGATTGTAGGCAATTAGCTTTCATTATGCATGGACCAAACACAACAGGTTTGAAAGGGTAATGAAAGTCTGTGGAAAGCAGAACTGTGTATTTTTCTCTGCCCTTTGGGGATTATACAATAAAATGGATTTTTGTTTTGCACAATAGGTTGGAATTGGCAGCCAGCAGCCTCTGTCACCATGATCCCCTCAGCCTGGTGTTCAAGGCGTCTCTCTCCTAAGAAACCAATAATTAAGATTTTCAGGAAGGTAGATGCAACCGGGAGAGACAGAGAATTAGGGAGTTTGTAATTTAGGAAACTATCAAAATAAATGGTGATTTTATTTAAATGTGCCAAATTTCCCTAACAAGCTGTTTTTCAATTTCAGCAGTACTTGAAATTTTATCTTCTTAACTCCACCCGAGGTACTGCATTCTGCCACTGAAATGAATTATTAGCAATAGAAGCACCATTCTAGTTAGTCTCCATTCAACCCCAAACTTTAATAGAAATAACCTGTCGGCTTTGATATCTCTATGGGAGCCTTGAATTTAAACTGGGGGATAAAGAAAATTGCATAGTGTGTGAAGCCAGTTTGACTAAAATGGAAATTTTACTTCAGTCCCATCTGGCTGTCAAAAGGCCACTTCTAATACTTTCACAAAGCAATTTACCTGCACAGCAAAAAAATAAAAAACAGAAACTGAAAATGCAAAAACAAAAAAGAAAAGAAAAAAAGGAACCAAACTAAACTAAATCAAATAAAGCCTGAATCTCTTTTGGAGTTTGAACTCCTTTCTGCAGTGTTTCTTAAGGAGCTCAGAGCAAGTACAATTTACCAAACTTTCCTGACAGCCTCAGTTCCCTGTTTTTGTTAAACATTCTGTTTTCTTGGATTTTAAATCTTTTAAGAAAAGATTAAAGCATTCCTGAATAGTAACTTTTGCATTGTCTGTCAGGTATCTGAATTCAAAAGCATCCCACACTTTCCTCAAACTTGGAGAGAAGGGATTTTGGCATTTGTCACGGGCCTTCAGCCAAAAGAACAAGGGTCTTGAGTCTCTGGAGCCTCTGGAATCACGTCCCTCATCTGCTGGTGATTTCTAGGTCCATTTCATGTTCAGGGCTGGACATTTTACCATATATTTCTTGAGAGGAAATTTGCTAAATTGATTCTGCAGAGCCTAAAGGGAAATACCATTTTGATGACCACGATACAAATGTACAAAGTAATTTTTGCGTTGTGATATGTGTGTCCATTGAGACATGTAGTGCAATGGGAGGGACAAACTCTTGTGATTGTACTTAGAAGGATTTTTAAAAAGATATTTCTGTTGTCTGACTGGATACTCTCTGATACTCTGTCTTAATGTTCACTAAAAATCCATGCAGAGTTGTTTTAATTTGCATTTCTCAGATGACTAATGATGTTGGACATTTTTTTTCGTATATTTATTTTACATTTGTATTTCTTCATCTGAGAAGTGTGTATTCATCTTAGATGCCCATTTCTGGATTGGGTCTTTGAATTTTGGAGGGCTGATTTTTAAAAATTCTTTATATGTTGTACGTAGAAGTCCTTTGTCTGAGGGACCGTTGGCTAAAAATTTTTTCCAATTCGTGGGATTTCTTTTTACTCTGCTGGTGATCCCTTTTGATATGCAAAAACTTTTCAATAAGATGAGATCACAGTTGTTGATTCTTTGAAGTATTTCCTGCGCAGTTTGGTTTCTGTTCATGGACTCTCGGCCTACCCCTTTGTCTTCAAGATTTCTACCTACCATCCCTTCTAGTAGATTTAGTGTTTCTGTTTTATTATTTAGATCTTTGATCCATTTTGACTTTAGTTTAGTGCATGGTAATAGACATGGGTCTAGTTTTAGTCTTCAGCATGTGGAAAGCCAGTTATCCTAGCACCATTTCTTAAAGAGGCTGTCTTTCTTCTAGCGAACATGTTTGGCCCCTTTGTCAAAGACAGAGTGGCTGAGTGTGTTTGTAGTTGTGTCTGCATCTTCTAATCTGTTCCATTGACCATCAGATCTGTTTTTTGCCAATACTATGCTGATTTTGTCACATAGTATAATTTGTAATATAATCTCAAAGCAGGAATTGTGATGCCTCCTGCCTTTCCTTTGTT
The DNA here is from genome assembly GCF_000276665.1 of Chinchilla lanigera. NCBI lineage: Eukaryota > Metazoa > Chordata > Mammalia > Rodentia > Chinchillidae > Chinchilla > Chinchilla lanigera. The sequence continues at coordinate 3,983,653 of NW_004955459.1, forward strand.
GCCCACGATTGCTTTTGCTATTCTAAGCCTCTTCTGGTTCCAGATGAACTTTAGGAATGTTTTCTTTAGATCTGTGAGGTATACTAATGATATTTTAATTGGGATTGCATTGAATCTGTACAACAATTTTGAAAATATGGCCATTTTCATCATGTTGGTTCTTCTTATCCATGAGCAAGGAATATCTTTCCATTTTTTGAAATCTTCTTTGATCTCTTTTTTCAGAGTACTATAATTTTCACTGTATAGATCTTTTACTTCCTTTATTAGAGTGATTCAAGTATTTCAATTTTTATATGCTATTGTAAAAGGTATACTTTCCCTAATTTCTCTTTCAGTGTGTTAATTTTTTTGTGTACAGGAATGCTATTGATTTTTGAGTGGTGACTTTCATTCAGTTAAGCTACTGAACTTGGTTATTAAATCTATAAGAATTTTGATGGCATTGTTGGAGTCTCCTAGTACAGTATCATTAAAACAACACTGAGATTCCATGTCACCCTAGAAAGAATGGCTATAATCAAGAAATCAACCAACAACAAATGCTGGAGGGGCTGTAGGGAAAAAGGAACTCTTCTCCATTGCTGGCAGTTGTGTAGACTGGTGCAACCACTGTGGAAATAAATGTAGAGATTCCTCACAAAACTAGGATTAGAGGTCCCACTTAACCCAACTATTTTCCTTCTGAGTATTTTTCTAGAAAAACTGAAAACATCATATCACAGCAATATATGTGCACCCATATTTATAGCAGAGCAATTTGTCATAGGTAAATCTTGGAAGCAACCCAAATGCCCATCGACTGAGGAACAGATAAAAAAGATGTGGTATTTGTATACAGTGGAGTATTACTGATCTATAAAAAATGATAAACTTGAGGCTTTTGTAGGTAAATGGATGCAAGTAGAAGTCATACTCATAAGTGAAATAAATCAGACCTGTATGTATAAGCATCATATTTCCCTAGTGTAAGAACCTGAAAGTGTAAATAAAACCCAAATGGTACAATAGATATTGTGAAAGGGAAAGAAATGGCTGAAAGGGAAGGAACAACTTGGATGAGGCAAAGAAGAAAAGAAACAAAGAAGGAAGTGAAGAAAAATATATCTATTACCCCCCCCCACATATATATCTATGGATAGCTGGGATAATTGTATGCTGATGTCTAATGATTTATTGAAAGGAACATTTGATGCCTAAAGTTGTTTTTTCTTTTTGATCAATTTTGCATGCTTATATTTGGTAATCTGAACAACTAATTTGAAGACAACAATATGAAGTATAACAACAATTTTTGAATTCCTACCATCTTGTTTAGTGAAGCTCTATATCATTTCTAATATTTTAAATTACTTTTTATTCTCTTTAATTGTTTGATCAATCTTGCATTCTTACATTTGGTAATCTGAGCAATTTTGTTGAAGATAACAATATGTAATATAAAAATTGTTGTCATTCCTATCATTTTGTATTGAAATCCTGTGTCATTTTTATTGTTTTGTTTTCATCATTGTTATTATTATTTTGTTATTCCTTTTTATTACTCTGTTTAGAGTAAAATGGTTTTTAAAAAATCCATGCATAAATCTGATAAAGAATGTAGATGTGATAACCACATGCTTTCTTTTATATGTTGAACATGAAAATTTGATCTCATAGAAGCTGAAAGTAAAATGTTGGTTATCTAAACTGGGAAGAATAAGTGGAGGGAGGGATGGAGCCAGGTTAACCAATGTGTACTGTATTAGTTAGTGCTCACTACAGAAACAGATGTGATGTAAGATATATGAATATGTATAGGATTTACAAGGTAGGCTTACAATGGCCACCTGCAGAATCATTCGTAGAAAAGTGCAAAAGGGCTATTTATGCACTGAAGATCAGAACGATCCAGTTGAAAGTTTAAGGCTTTGAGCTCACTGTACAGTTTCATACCAGTCCAGATCAGGAAGCTGAAGAGTCTGTGCTGGAAGCCAGGAGTTGGACTTCCTAGGTGAAGGTGAAGACTGGAGCTGCTCCAAAGAAACAGAAGCAAACCTTACTTCTTTCTCTTTTTTATTCCATTCAGGCAACAAGCCTATTGGCTGGAGTCATTCACACCCTGGGTGGATCTCCCATCATCAGTAAATCCCATCATTCACACCCAGAACTATGGTAAGCCTATTAGTTGGGAGTTTCTTACTCAAACTGACACAACAGTTAGCTGTCATAGATACTGAGAGTAAGAGAATGGTAAGAAGCTCTGTTACAGCTGTGCTATTGTGTGGTAGAGTGACTATGGGTAGCAATTACATATTATAGATCCCTAAAGCTAGAAGAAATTACATTGAGTATTTTCACCATGAAGAATGAGGGATGAAGGAGGAATCAGATATGTGTAACCTAATTTAAACACTACACAATTTGTGTGTATTGTATATGGGAAAATCAGTTGGTACCACATTATTTTGTACAATTTTTGTTGTTTTCTGACACTGACCAAAGAATCAGAACAAACAAACCCCTTTGTCTGAGAGGGAAGGAGTGATGCAGCAAATTCTGTATGGATAATTTCTTGAAAGAAATTGACTTGGTTAGTTAAAGAAAGCAGAGGCTCAGTCTCTAGGTTGTAACCTTTGGGTGATCAGACAAGAATTTAATCGTCTTTACCAATTTTTACCTTCTAGAGCAAAACAGAGCATTTCCAGAGCAAAGTATCTATAGGAGGATTTGTCTCTCAAGTCTCAAGTTCTGGTCATTATCTCAGTGTATTGCTCACAAGATAGATGGATAGGTAGGTAGATGGATGGGTAGATAGACAGATAGGTAGATGGATTACAGATAGACAGATAATAGGTTAATTTGAAAGCTGGCATATATCCACTTGATACATGAGGAAAATGATGCAGTGATGCTGAGGAAGGTAAACAACTTGCCTCAGATCACCAGACGATAAGTGATGAAGCTGTGACATATCTGTGATTTCTTTTCTCCATGGTCCATGTCTTTTCTCTGTGGCCATGCTGCCCTTTCCTTGGCTCCCTTTTTCTAGTAGGCACCCTGCAACGTTCTCATGGGGAACCCCTTTGCAAGGTAGCTCCAACCAGCCCGCTATTGCAATTTTCATTTTCTTGACATTTCATAGGGAGCTGGCTCTGGCTTCATCATGGTCCAGAGGAGTTTATATTTGTAACCCCAGGGAAAAGTTATTGGAATTCTAGTAAGTACATCCCAATCTACCACTTCCAGTGTAACCCACAGTGAGAATAAAGAGGCAAACACATTTCTGCACTTGTGGGGAACCAAGGGGTGCTTTTGCAGTCCAGTCAGAACCATGGCTAACTGGGACAAAGGCCACAACCCAAGGCAAACCTGGGTTTTTATTAATTCATTCAGAGGGGAGTGGCTCAGGGTTAAGGGACTGTGAGAATGGTGGGAAGTGTGTACGCACTGCGAGCCGGGCCAGGTAGGAGACACAGTGGCACCTCTGCAATATGTAAAGAGAAGTTTGCAGAAAGAGTACCAGATTCCAGTGACAGATAACCTCTAAATTTGGAGGAATCTGCATGACACAGTTTGAGGAAGTATCTTGTGTTTTTTTGGTCAGTTGCCTCAGCATTGATGTCTGGCTTTCATACACTGAGATGCCGTGGGTTCTTTCTTGAGGGTCAGTCCCAGCCAACAACACAGCACCTTTCAGCCTGACTCATGCTTAATAGTAGGGAGCTATAGACAGGGCATCACTGACCTGTCCCATTGCTTCAAAGGCTGCATATCAGCACCTTAGCTAGACTCATTTGCATTGTCTAAAGCCAGCTGAGGAGGTATTCTCCTAGCCAGCTCTGTACGTATCAATATGTGGAACCAGGGCAGGGTTAGGCAAAATGGAGACAAGTGGTGTTCTTTCAAGGAGAGCCTCCCGGTTGTCCTCCACACTACTTTTCACCTCCCTGTGACAGTTCACACACCAGAGTCCCATTCATACAAGACCATGCTCTCCAGTGTCCAACATTAGCCATCATTTTGGTATTAGCACAGCTAAGCTAAAACACTAGTGGCTAGTAAAAATACTATAATAATCAAAATCATTTCCTAAATTTATTTTCCAAAGCCTTCTGCAATTACATCATTCTACTTCAGCCATTGATTTCTCCACTTCTAATTCATTAGGTCTTAGAATAAAGTTCATGTTTCTGATTTATATGAATTTTTTCTGGCTAACATCTTCTTCATGGCCATCGATGCGTCTCTATTCTCTATATCAGTTTTACTTTTCACACCTGCATACACACTGTCAGAGAGGTCCTCCCGGACAAATGGGTAGCCTTCTTGCTGAAGCTGTTATATGATGTCATGTTCTACAGTGGTTCATTGTTTGGTAACACCAACCAATGCTTAGGTAGCACTGATGTACCAGACCCATTCTGACTTCTTGTCAAATAATAGTTCATTTAATCTTCACAACAACCCCATTCACAAATGTGGAAACAGAGGCATAAAGAGGTGAAAACTGAAATTTAACCACTAAGAGATTTGAACCCATGCTGTCTGGCTCCAGACATTGTTTTTGGTATCCTGGACTTGTCACTGGGTAAATTCCATTGTGACTTATAAGACAAAGCCTGTCTTATAAAACAATGGAATAAATATATGTGCTTCATCAAGTAGTTGGAAGGCTACATGAATGAATGCTAGAAAACACTGTTAGTATCATCATAGCCATCTTTTGTGTATAATCACTGTGGTTTCAGTAGAGAGGGTAATTTTTAAAATGAGGGAGGGCAATAAGAGAAATAATGAGTTAAGAATTCATTGCAAAATTTCAGGTGAAGAGGCTGGGTATTTAGCTCAGCGGCACAGTGCCTACCTGGCAAGTACAAGGTCATGAGTTTGATTCCCAGTACCGGAAAAAAAAAAAAATTCTGGTGAAATTCAGGAGAGAGGGTAAGAGGTTATGCAGAACCTAAGACAAGGGCAGAGTGGTGAAGAGAAGGCTAAAATAAAAAGAACAATCAACTTTGCTTAATGAAAAAAAAAGAAAGCAAGGGAAGATGAGTTTCACACTTCTGACTTAGAAGACCAGGGGAAAATGGTGTTCCTGTGGTGAGTAATGAATACTTGAGAGAAAATAAACTTGGTTTTAAATGCCTCATCTGAAGTAATCAGAAAGATAACAACAGCTAAGCTTTTACAGAGTTCACCATGTGTCATGTGCTGCGGTGAGGACTTGACACACACAGGTCAAGGAGCTCTTGTCTGAAATTCTGTATTAGGAGCCGGAGTATTTCAGTTTTTTTATTTTTGAAATATTTTCACATACATAATGAGATATTGTGGCAAAGGACCTAAGTCTAAACACAAAACTCACATATGTTTCACACATACACTATCCATATATTCTGAAGGTAATTTTATCTAATATTTTTAGTGTACCCATGTTCTGAGTATGACTCATATAAGGCCAGGTTTGAATTTCTACTTGTGGCAACACAGAGGCAGTCACAAAGTTTCTGACTTTGGAGCATTTTAGATTTCAGATTTTCAGACAATGGAATGTTATCACTTTTTTAAAGAAAAGGAAATTTATCATTTTCTTCCATTTGGATGAACACGGAGGACACTGTGTTAAACGAGACAGGCTAAATTTCTTTTATTAGTGAAATTAGTAGCAAAACAAATAATCTATGAGCTCCCTTACACATAGAATCTAAAATAGTTGAACTCAAAGAAGCATAGAGTAAAATGATAGTTGCAAAAGGCTGAGAAAGACCCAAATCAGAGATGTCCAACGAGTGTGGTATGCTTTGCATGTGGTTCAGTGAGCAACTCTGTGGCTGTGAAGACTCACGTTGAGGTTTAATTCCTGATGTCGTGGTTTTGAGGTGGCAGCATCTTTGTTTATTTTTTTTGGTTTTTCTCCGGTACCGGGAACCGAACTCACGACCTTGCGCTTGCCAGGCAGGCGCTTTGCCGCTGAGCTAAATCCCCAGCCCCGAGGTGGTAGCATCTTTAAGGGAGATAATTTAGCACCAGGGTCGCCACCCTTGGAAAGGCTTAATGAACATCTCTGAGGAGTGGATTGGGCTTCCAGATTAGTTAGTGAGAGAGCAGGTTGTCATAAGCAAGGCCACTGCACGTTTTTGGTCACTTCCACACACACTACTTACCACTCTCGGGTATACTCTCACTGTGTAACGTTATACACCACGTTGTGAAGTAGCCAAATGGCCCTTACCACAGACTGGACAGATGAGGGAGTGCACTTGGTCTTGGACTTTCAGCCTCCAAAACTATGAGCTACAGAAAACTCTTCCTTACTACATTACACAGTGTCAGGTGTTCTGCTATGGAAACACAGAATAGAACTAAGACAGGTATACTGCTTTAGTTATGCAGGAAGAATTAATTCTAGAGATCTGCCCTATAGTGGCTACAGCCAATAACAGTGTATTCTGTACTTACAGTTTTGGTGACAGTAGATTTCATGTTAAATACTTTTGACACAGAACAAAAAACAATCAAAAATTTCATATGTATTCTCCCATTTAATTCTTACAAAACTAATGTGAAAGCTATGGTTACCCATTTTACATGTAAGATCACCGAAAGCTTAAGAGGTTACTGAAAAGACAAATTTACCATGTAGCATCAGGGTTCTTTCACTTTTGCAAGCTCCTGGGGCCACTGGGGATTGCATGGAGTTGTAGCACCTGCCAGCGCAGGGAGGAGGTCAGGTTGCGATCAAGGAGCATTTGTGTAAGAACTGTTGAAGGACGAAAGTGGTCAGACTGTCCAAAGCTCTAAGGACTATTTGGAATTTGCACTTTTTTTACTCTCAAGATGGAACATCAGAACAGTAAACCTAAAGCCACAAAATCTGGCCCCAGCGCTGTGTTATCAAACTGTGTCAAACAACGAAAGAGGAGGAAGGAACGCAGTTTCTCCTGGGGTTCTTTCCTTATATCAGATGCTGGCGCAGCAGCGCACTGGTGAATGTCCAGAGGTGGGCAGTGTCTCCTTCCCAGAAATTCTTCCAAGTCCCCAAGACACCTCCCCGTGTTCTGCTGGATCACACACTGCACTTTTTGAGTTTGGTATTTTCAACAGCAATTGTACAGCAAACTCCTATGGTAATTATCCCATGTCTCCCATTCACTTGAAGAGGCCCTGGGTCAAGGACTGTGCCCCATCTGTTTTTGCCTTTCAGAAAACAGTTGCCACGGTAGGCACTTCATGCACAGCAACCAAGGGTTTTAGGGCATGGGAAGGCTTTCCTATACCACCAGGTGCCCTGCTGGGGTTTTCAGAGGCTTTTAATTTTAGGTGATCTTGTGATCTAAGTCAACAGGGAGAACCTAAGCCCTCTGCTCACCAAGCGTGGAGAGGGCAGACTCATCTCTTTGTGATTTGGTTTTTAATGCTCAGCTCCAGATACAAGTTCCTCCCAATTCCTACCATGCTTTCACTGAATCTTCATAAATATATTCCAAGTGCTGACTTAGATTCCGGGGATAGAACTGTAAAAGATTCTCTTCCTACCTTCAAGGGGTTCAATAGAGACCTGAATTTTCTGCCCTTGATGGTATGTTTCTATAAGAATCTAAATGTTCTGGATTATTTTATACTGGCCTATGAAATGAGGCTTATTACAGGTAAATGGGCCAATTATTTTTACTTGGTAAGTTATGCTTGCTTTGTGGAATAAATTTGTTCCAGAAAATTTGTCTATAGGGTGAATCAGACCTTTTCTCCTAATAACTTTCAGTATAAAATCTGACACAGTTTCTGATAGAAAAGTCCTCTGTTTTAAGTTAAAAGCTTTTGGGATGTGCATATGAGGAAAGAAAGGATGGAAAAGAATGTGGTGAAATTGTGCACATCTGGGTTCTGTGGTCTAAATTACAGTTCTCTTACCTTGGCAACATCTGAGAAAATTTATCAGTTAAAAATATCATTTTTTTATGAGGTCTTTTTTCATTCTCTTTCATCTCTAAATTTTGTTCGTTTGTTTTCTTATTTTTTGGCTCTACCCAGGAATGCTGACCCTTCTAACCTGATCTTTCTCTGTTTCTTTGTGGAACATAGACCCAGAACTACAAAATGTTATTAGAGTTTCCAGTTGTCCTAGTAGTACGGTTAGAAAAGTATTTAGTGAAGTAAAGAATTTTTATTCTCTTTAACTAAGTTTGAAAATTGGCAGGAAGGCTAAATACCTTGAAAATGATGACTAGAACAGTTGTTACTGATAGCTCCCATTTCTAGGTGGCTTTTGTGGAGTTGAAGTGCCCAGTTTATTGGCACTTAATTTTGTGTGCTTTCTCTCCATTTACCCAAGTAGACAGAAATCCCCAAGAGGACAGGTGCCATGTCTTACATTCCTTTCGTATTTCCCATAGTTCTGGTGTCTGTGCTGTACACAAAGTAAATGAATAGGCAGGCTTGTACTGGTTCCTTGTTGACAGTTTTGCTCACACTTATTGACATAGCTCTAGGTTGCTCTAACATCATGGAGTGAATGCATTGAAGATGAAAGCTATTCTAGCTCCTCCACTCAGCTCCCACACAGCATGGCATCACATTGTTTGACCAGTGAATGTGGGGTTGACTGGTGAGCTTGCTGTGGTTTGAGTGTGCCCCTCAAATTTTACCTATTGGAAACTTAACCTCTGGATTCATGTTAATAACATGTGGAGGTCAGGTGGGGCCCTCGGGGTAACATCATTAGTTTTATCAGGAGAGGAAGAGAGACCAAGTGGGCATACTTGCTGTCACCATGTGATGCCCTGCTGGGAGGGCATTAGGAGGCAGCATTAGGCCCTCATGAATAGCAGTGCCAGGCTTTTGGATTTCTCACCCTCTAGAACTGTAAGCCAAATGTGCTTTCTTTCTTTATGGATTGCTCAGCTGTGGTGTTCATGTATAGCAATAGCAAATCTACTAAGACACCATTTATCTTGATTTTCGTTACTACTTGAGTTTGAAGTTACAACTAATACGACTTATGTCAGTACTCAGACACTTTATTCCCAATGGTGTGTGAGATTCATGGCCTCTTACTCTTCTATTTTCTCTGCACAACTATGTCTGATATGTGCTGAAGAACATTGTCAGAAGTCACTTCTTCCTTGAAAGTTTACCTGAATCTTGAATAAATGATGGACACTGCCCCCTGATACTCATATATACCTTGGTTTAGATTATCTTTGTTTATTCCTTTCATAAATATATCAGCTACTCCCAGGCCCTAATGAATTGTTTGGGTCTATCAATTCACAGCGCCTATACCTGAACTGGATCTGCGCATAAGATCAAGCGTAGGAATGCAAGGGGCTCTGTTAGAACACTGTTTCCACGGTCCAGGCTCCACAGCATCTCTGCCTGAGCCTATGAGCCATATGGTTCCTTGAAGGAATCTGATCATGCAATCCATGTTAGCCTTTCCTAAGCTAAAAGTATTAAAATATGTTCTCATATTAATTCATGTCATGCATCTTTAGTTGCAAGACTGAATTCCTTTGGCTAGAGGAAGCAAATGATAAAATAATATTGCTTTTTGGAAATTTCTGATGTGTGTCCACCAGCTGAGCAATAAACACTCTATCCACCTTTGGTCTATGTGGTTTGTGGTTTGCCTAAGAGTGCTGGGCATGGCTCACACACTCAGGGCATCATACTCTGCTGGACCTGCATGTTTTGTCCCCTCTCTGCGGTCTGTTGGGTCACTGTGCTCCAGGTGTCATACGGTCCTGCCAACCCAGCTAACAGCCCTGGCCCCAGGCCCTGGTGTCTTCTAAGAAAATTGTGGAGCTTCTCTCTTTGAATCAACACTGCATGCATTTCATGTCCCACATATTTCCTTGTGAAGAAGGATCTTTCAGTATTTACTGACAGTCTTCCATCTCAGAACGTAAAACCTGTTGATGAAGCTGAGCAGGTGGACAGAGGCCATGTGGTCCCCTCCTTGACCCCACCTGCTTCTCAGGTGCTCATAGGTTCCAGTCACCTCTATTTTAAGGCCTCTTTCTGCTGGGCAAGTGATGTTCAAAGGCCAAAGTTATCTGCTTCCTCTGATAGAGCCTGGCTCTGAATCTAGGATTTGGTTTATCTTGAATAAAAATATCTGCAGTGGTTACCATGGGGAGTAAAGGGAAGAAGTTAACATAGAATGGAGACAGTGTTACAGAGTGAAAATGAGCCGCAGCTCACTGCTGGAGGGTGTGGTGCTGCACTGATGAGTGTGAGCAGTGTGGAGGCAGCAGGGCACCAGCGTTAACGACCACCTCGGGTTGGCTTCCCATCTCTCTTCTGTCCAACTGGATGACCTTGGGCAAGCATCACAACTCTCAGCCTCTGATGCTTCATATAAAATAATGACAATAATATTCAGCTCTTCAAATTGTGATCTTTAGAAGCAATGAACATACAGCCTCTGGATGTAATACTCAACGGGTATCGTAAGTTCCTTTCCAGTCCTTTTGAGTGCATTCATAATCCAGTGAGACAAAATAATTGTAGTCAGGGCTTGCAAGGGAATAGATTTAATACAGAACACATAATTTAAGGGATTATTTTATAATATTCACCCAAGAAGTTAAATGCAGAAGAGTGCAAGAGGTCTCTCTATGCACTGAGACCCAAAGAATCCAGCTGAGGGCCTGGATCCCATGGCAATGTCCTCCAAGAGTCTAACTGGAGGCTTTGAGTCCACGGCAATGTCTCACACAAGTCTGTATCAAGGATCTGCACTGGGAAGACCCAAAGGCCAGCGGTGGAAGCTAGAAAGTCTGTGCCAGCAGGATGAAGGGTCTGTGGCAGCAGGCTGAGGGATCTGCAGTGGAGCCAGAAAGTAATAATAAGGTAAGAAGCAGAGCTCTCCCAAGGAGAACTGCAGTCATCCTCACCAACAGTGACGACCTAAGCTTCTACGACGATGAGAACAGCTAAGTTTATGTCAGAAAAACCAGCATGACAAGCCTCTCCAGATTATCAACAGCAGTTCCATCTTCCCCTTCAATTCTCTTTTTACTCTGTTGGCGGAGTAAAAAGGTGGGCCTTCCACACCCAGAACCACATTGGTTCTTTTTAGCTGGGTGATATAAATTGACCATTAGTTAATCCACCACAATCCACTACTGGTCAACTTGATAACCAGACATATGGCCTTAAATCGTAATGTCCAGTGGCAGGTTTGTGAAAAGTTAACATGTTCTGATCTATTCAGATGTACATTAATATGACAGTTACATATATATCATTTTTATTGCACTCATTTCCACAACAAAAGCAAATATTCAAAGAATTCTCAAACTTCAAGGTTAAAACCACAATACTTTGAATAAGTAACCTGATTATAAACATGTATCTAAAACCTACCCTAACCTCATACTAAGAGAGCCTCGAGAAGCTTGTCATGATGGTTTTCCTGGTATGAACTCATCTGTGCCCATCACTGGAGGAGCTTGGATCCTTGCTGTCACTGAGGATGGCTGCAGTTCTTTGCCAGGAAGCTCTCGTCCTTCCTTTGAGTGAGCTATGCACCTTCTGCATTATTTTCAATGAAGTGAGCCAAAGCAAAAAATGCCATGAGTTACAGGTCTATTCAGCTATGCCCTGGACCTGACAAGGATCCATCCAGTGACCCTCCCATGCTCCCACTCCCTCCCCTACTATTATGATTATGAAGACTCCCCATGTGCTAACTTGCGGCTTCTATGGAAAAGGGAAATCAATACTTCTGTTTACACAGTAGACATAGATTTCTTTTCAAATGCCTTGGAAAACTCCAGGAGAAGGCATCAGGAAATCTCATTTGAAGGGACTCGTGACAAAGAGAGATATCCTTTTGTACTGTATGGCCAGTAATACTATTTATGTAGAACAATACAATAACTTTTTCTCCAAGAAGTCTATCTTATTTGATCATTCCTACTCTTTTTAACAAGAGTGAAAATCCTCTAAACTATAAAAATTGCTCATTTTAGCTGAGTTTCACCCAGAATGATTTATTTTTTCCTTTCTTTGAGCAGACCTTTTCTTTCCTTAATTGCTGGTCTGTCCCATACCTCACTGAGTGTCCACAACAGATAAAGAAAGAAAATCTGAGAAGTAGTGATTGGCTCTGGACTTGGTATCATTAGCCTCATTGTTAGGCAATGTAGGGAAATAGACCCATGTCAGGATTAGTTGCCAATACTGACAAGTGTGAAGAATCACATTCTCTAGTGAGAGAGAACTCATAGTAAAGAGGAAGGAAGAAAGACAAAGGGAAGATAGATAAAAATAAATTAAAATGTTTCCCTGGAGGCAAAACTTCTGTCTCTGCCTGGGCAGAATTTTAAAATTATTTCCTCTATATCTTACATGAAATAAGAAATATTTTCATGGTTCTTAGAAATACTAAATACAGGTTGCTTAAATACCAGATAAAATCATAGACTTCTTCCAGCTAGTCAGCATGATGTACATTTCACTGGTACCTGACAATGTTCAGAACACTCCACTAGGATCAAACAGCAAGGTCCCTGAGCTTTTTTATGTGCCTTTCAAGTGCCAAATTATAGTAGAATGTATTCGAGTTTAAAGCATGGAAACCTTTATAACTTCTAAGGTTGGAACTGTTGAGAGGAACAGCCAACCACAAGCTCTGTGTGTCCCTTTCTTTTCCAGTTGGGTGAGCCCCAGATACAAAACCCTCAGGCTGTTTCCAGTGCACAGTGTTGAGAGGTGACTTGATGTCTTGGTAAAGACTAAGAGCAAGTTTGCTTACCATTAGCTATAAAATGATCGATTTCCTAATCTTAGTGTTCCTCAGCTGTGATACAGGCCCACTGCTTGCTTGGCATCCATCTGAGCCACAATGGAGCTTGGGGTAAGGAGAACAATGCAAACTGTGCTACTTGCTGTGCTGTGAATAATAAAAAGCCTTTGTCTCTGACTTACAAGTCTTGTGTCCTTTGCCAAAATCCATGACACCATAATAGGCTAATTTATTAGCTTGCAAATTGGGCAAAATCAAATTTTTGACAGTGTCCTACCCCACAGTATTACAGTCATCATATTTCTGTTTTACCTAGTAGCAGATCACAGATAATGATGGGGCTGTTGAAGGCTTTCATAAGTTGTTAAATGTTAAAGATCTGGCCCAATTCCTTTCAAGTAGTTGGATCTTTTCCAAGGGCCCCCACATTATGTGGATGTTGCTAAACAACTGGGAAAGCATGGTAAGAACCACATGACTGGAAAAGAACTTTCTTTTCTCCCTCATGTGGGTTTTTTCTTGCCATTAGACACTAAATAATGTTGGCACAGTTCTTCCATGTGTCTTATAACTTTGTGTGTAGTGTGGAATCATAATAGTTCTGAACACAAAGAAAAAGTATTTGATTGCTACAGCCACTACAGCTATGAATCACATTTTAGCTTTGAGAAAAGTGTTTTAATTATTTTACACATGAGAAAACCAATGTTCAGCAAAGTTAGCAAGTTTCCTAAGACCAATCATTCAGCTACTGAGTTAAACAACATTTGAACCCCAGATAATCAAACTCCAGAATCTTGCTATCCAATGTATTACTACTAAACACATGTGGCCATTTAAATTAAAATAAATTTAAATTAAATGAAATAAACAATTAAGTTTTTAAATTGTGATTTAGCAAGTGGTGGGTAGCTACCACATGTGTGAATGAAGAATATAACGAGTGCATCATCACATAGAGTTTTCTTGGACAGCGCTCACACCCACTCTATATAGCCTGTCATGCACAACATCAGCTTCCCTCCCACCCTCCTCTATTTTTACAGTGACAGAAAACATCAGTTTTCATTAGCACACAGCAATCTCAACTTCAGCCCACTCCAAGTTTACTTGTAATCTTTTTGTTCATGCCTTCCTTCTAGATGTTTCCACTCAATCTCCTTTTGCTCTGTTGTCAAACTACAAATACCTGCTTCTCTCCCACAGACTCCATCAGCTGCCAGACCTAACATGGTTCTCTGTTCACTGATATTGTTTCCTGAGATGAGATGTTCTACTATGATCATGTTTCTATTCAGCCAGAATAAAATAAACTATCTTGGACCAAATGTTATTCAAAGTCCTCAAGATTATTCATCAGAAAAGACTAAAACATAGTTAAACTATCTTGATTTCATAATGTAGAAGCCAGGGCTATAAGAAGCAAGATTAAATGTCAAGTGGGTTTTTAAGGTATCAGACTGCTAGCTAGTGACTGAGCCAGTATACAAGTGTAGGACTTTTGATGGTGAGCCGTTGCTATGAATCTCTCCACAGTTACAGCTCACAGGGCCTAGATGTGTGGCTGCTTCTGCTATCTCTTTATAATAAGCCTTATTCAAATGCATCTGAAAAGACCTCAGGGGTAAGTCCATTTTATCTCACCCCCTGTGAGTGGAAAGTACAAAGCACATAGTCTGACACTGTATTTGATGCTCAACAAGTGTTTGTTGAAGTGAATTGTCCTTTTTGTTAACTGCTATTATTAGAGCAATGAAACAGATGATACAGAGATGAAAACAAACCAAAGTTTTGGATAAGAATGTTGCTTGAGGCTGAAAAGTACAGCTGTCCTTAATTATCCACAAGGATCAGTTCCAGGATACTCTGTATACACCAAAGTCTTTGAATGCTCAAGCCCCTTATATAAAATGGTGCATTATTCACATAGAACCTGTGTATATCCTCCTATAGATTGTACATAAACTCTAGGTTACTTGTAATACTTGATATAATGTAAAGGTTACATAAATAGTTGTTATGCTATATTGTTTAGGAAATAATAACAAGAAAAAAGGGCACACATGTTCAATAAAAATGGAACTTTTTAAGAAAGAATTTTGATCCATAGGTGATTGGACTTGAGGAGGTAGAACCTATGAATACAGAGGGCTGGTGCTGTAGCCACTACATATTTCTTATAGATTGAGTTAATGCCAGTGAAAATCAAAGACAAGGAATATTATAAAATGTCAGAAAAGCCAGATAGCAAACACCAGCTATGGCAGGAGAGTAGGCCGAGCAACCTCAATAACAGAACCTACCTGGCCTTGAAGGACCACTGAGCTAGGAACTAAAGCTTCTTGGAAGGGCAGACAGTGCTCCTCTTATAACCTGATATCCTGGAAGTTTGTCGTAGTTTAAGATCTATGTTGCCTGCATTTCCTTATAACACTGGCACTTGCTGACCCGTAAGTTTTAGCTCCTGCATTTACACTATCTATGGGATTTTTACCACTTGGCTGCTGTCTAATTTTCCCTTAAAAATTGTCTCCTGGAAGTCATGAATAATCCCCAGAGGACTACAAGGACCCTGAATTTATGTCTAAAATGTACTTACAGGATTTGTTTATGCTTCTATCTCCCTGGGTCCACTAACTTTTAATCCTCCATAATCTACCTATAAATATGGTGGCTTAAAGTCTCACCCATTTATTATTGAGCACAGATCTGAGGGTCAGTTGTGTGCTTCTCCTGCACTGGATAGGCCTTATTAACCACATTGGGCTCGCTGTGTAACTTCAGTCAGTTTTTGTATCAGTTGGGGTCTGGTTGATCCAGGATGGCCTCATTGACAAGTCTGTTGGTTGGAAAACAGAAGAATTCGGCTATGTATCTCCTCACAATTAAGTCTGCTAGCTCATATGTATTTGCAAGGTAGCTGAAAGAGTCCTAAAAGCAAGAGCCAAAACACACAGGTCTTTGAGGTCCAAGCCTATAGATGCCACAAGGCAACTTCTGTGATGTAACATCAGTCAAAGAAGAAATGAGAACAACCTAACATGGGGTGGGAGTTGCTGCAAGTCACAGTGCAAAGGGTTGGTAACTGAAGACATTGTTGCAGGTGATCTGTCACACTCCCTTGGCATCTTCCCTATTAAAAGGATAGAACTGAGTTTTAGGGTTTTCTGAGTATTTTATGATGTATACTGATGAGTGGAAAATACTACAGAAAACACACTGTTATGGTTTGTGTCTGGATGTCCCTCCAAAGCTCATGCAGTCATGGGTGTAGGCTGCTAAAGTTTCTGATTTATCCATGGTCCAATGCTGGGGTAATGGACATGAGTACTACACCCATCCTGGGGTGGGTAGCTTACATACAATACAAGGACGGGAAAGAGGCTTGCTCTTCCTGCTGCTCCTCCCTTTTGCTCTTGCTGGATTTGCTATCTTCTTGCCACCATGAACTATTGCCCTCTGCCATGTGCCATTCTGCCTTGGAGCCAACCGAATATGAACTGAATCTCCAAAAACTGTGAGCTAAATAAATCTTTCCTTCCTTAATTCTGGGTGTCAGGTATTTTGTCTCAGCAATGAGAGAAAAGTAAGCAAGACACACACCAAGCCACCTAATAGGAGGGCATGTAGAACTGGAGCAAGCAATGGATGCTGGTTGTCACTATGGAAAATAAAAGCACAAACAGGGGTGGAATAATTGTACTATGTAGATCTTTTGTCATTGAGTCCTTTTCTGTTCTCACTAAATGTTAATTGAGTTGAACGGATATAAATTTGAGGGTTGTGTTTCTTAAAGCAAACTCGTTTTCTTTTTTTTTTTTTTTTTGGTTTTTCTCCGGTACCAGGAACCGAACTCACTACCTTGCGCTTGCCAGGCAGGCGCTTTGCCGCTGAGCTAAATCCCCAGCCCCAGCAAACTCCTTTTCATATTTCCTTTAAGCATCTTCCTGCACCATGCTCCACTCAGTAGCTGTTGGTTGAGATGAGAGGGTAGGGAGAAATCCCAAGAAAGGGAAAACTGGAATCATGGAATACTGAGAGAAATAAGAGTGAGCAGTTGAATACAAGATAAATACATATATGCTCCATCAAGTCAGTTTCTAATCTATTAAATCCTCTCACATAGACATCCACTTGCATTTATCTCAGAGGACTCCAATTTTGTAACTGATCAGAACTTCCTGTCTTAAAGCAGTGAAGACAGCAGAATTGCATCTGTCCTTAGAAAAGTGTGCCAAAGTATATTTTGAAGCAGCAATAACATAAAATGTGGGGGAAGTTTCAGTGGCCAAAAATGTTTTGGAAATTTTAAAACATGCTTTAAATTATGACTTCATGGAATTCATGTTGCTTGCTACTCCAGGGTTTCTCAAAATTATTTCATCACTGAAATCTATTTAAGGAATGATTTCCTTCAAAACATATTTTAGAACTGGTGGTCCCAGTAGTAGGAACCCATAAAGAAGCAATGGAATCACCGTAGATACCTAACAAATTACCCTTGAATTTAGTGATATAAGAGCCACTTATGCATGTAGGTCTTTCTAGATCAAGTTTTCAGATAAAACATACTGGCAAAGACTTATCTCTGTTCCATCACATCAGTGGTCTCAGAAGAATGACTGAAAACTAGGGGAATGGAACATTGTAGGGCACACTTACTCATGTCTGATAATCAAAATTGGCCATAGGTTAAGACTTCAGCTCAAGTTGTTGGCCAAAATTACTACATACGGTTTTGTCATGTAGTCTGTAAGAGCCACACAGTGTCTGAGATAAAAAGCTGGGATCCCAAGATTGAAGTGGGAGCAATATGACCTTTTATGACCCATCCTCAGAAGTTGTAGTCCTTTTACCTTTACATTCTGTTCATCAAGGCAATCACAAAACCTCCCAAGGTTCAACAACAGAGGAAACAGGCTTCAGCTCTTGATAGGAAGTGCAAGATTCTGGGAAAACATGTCGTGCTGAAATATTATTATGAAATTTCTTGGGAGGTGGGGAGAATACAAGAAATCTGCTGTGCTAATTATGGGTTGAGGGCTTAAAGTGCAACAGCAAGCAGAAACATCAAAACAACATGCAGGATTTGGATGCAGGTGTATTTAACTTTGGATGGGCACTGACTAGGAATCAATTGTTCCTCAAAATGTCAGGCCCTGATCTCTGGTGGCCTAGGACTTACATGGGATAAGCAAGTAGGAAATCTAGAGGCAGATGGCTTGTCAGCTGGGATAGGATCTTACAATATGCATTGCAGTGAAAAGCCATGCATCACAGTGACCAGTCATTTCTAAGAAAAAAAAGTAACTGTAACTTTAACTATTACCTGGGCAACTAACAAACTGAAGTATACCGGCTGGGGGGCATCTTCTACTACATTTCTCCCCTCTTTTAGTTTCCCCAGCAAATCTTTTCTGGGCATGTTACATGTGATCTTCTGAGATAGGCCCAACTAGAAGAAATAATATTGGGGCTGTCAGTGGTCTTAGGATGGGCCTAGCCAAGGTCTCTAAGACTGAAAATTCCCACCAGGAGTTTGTGGTTTGTTTTCTTTATTATAGGGTTTCTCCCAAAGTTGACTCTATCAAGGGAGTGAAGGAGTTAACCTGTTCTAGGAGATCCTCCAACTTGCCTTCGACATTCATCAAATCTTTATCATTTGTAAGGGCCTTTCTGGTTATTTCCTATCCTGTCAGGGCAATCACCCATAGAGCTAAGGCAAAATAAGGATTAGAGTAAGCAGCCTGAAAACACACAAAAATCAAGGAGAATAGATATAGGCCAATCCTGTGAATAGCGTCCTCAGGCTTCAGGCATGTGTAGACTGGTCACCATCCACCAGAGCAGCGCTTTGAATGTGTGATTTCTTCAGTGTGATCTATCTCATCCAGGTAAATTCTACAGCATATCTAAGGCTGGATTTCTGAAACTTGTACAGATACTTAATATGCACCTAGATTATATGTGTGTGCAGGGAAGTCTACAGGTACAGCTGATAGCATGAACCTATAAGCTTTTATTGCCCTCTCAGCTCAGGTAGGGAATGACTTGGGCCAGCCTGAGTAGATGTAGATGAGTACTAAGTTGATCTGTATATCTTTAAGTGGGAGGAGGTCAGGGCCAGTGACATAGACACTGAAGTCTGAGCTGGCTGCAGGGGTAAGAGTGCAAGTTCTGTGGCTTGAGCTTGTAGAACACTCAGTGGAGGCAGGTCTGGCTCTGATTAAAATGGGTCTTCTGGGAGTACCAGGTAAAGATTTTCTAGCTGGGGTTGATGTTTCAGTCAACTGGCTCCCTGGAGGGGGCTTAGGAGCACAGGTTTGGTGTTACTGGTGGCAAGTTTTCAAATAGCAGCATGAAGCAGTAGCAGAACAGCTTTGGCCAAAATAACTTTGTCCAAGGTGACCATAGCATATCTAGCTTGTTGGACTCCATTCCTAACAAGGGTACTTCCATCTGTAAATAGGGTATACTCTGCATCTGTCATAGGGTTTATTTTTCAGTCATGGTCTGCTGGGTTCAGCTTGGTGGGCAGGTTTCCAAAACAGCAGTAGGAAGCAGTAGAAGGAGAGCTTTGGCCAAAATAACTTTGCCCAAGGTGACCACAGCATCATGTGGCATATGGACAGTTAGGTCTTGGCCTAAGGTGAGCTTGTCAGCTTTTCTGATCAGAAAGACAGTGGCTGTTAAAGCATGGAGGCAAAGGTGGGGGAGATAGTCCTTAGTGATGGGATCCAAGTATTTGCACAGGTAGGCCAGTGGGTGCTCCCAGGAAATGACACAGTCTGACTAGGGGCATGATTATTTTTTGTGAACTCAAGGATTCAGATTCTATAGAAGCCAGCAGCTCCAAGAAATTTGAGAGTTTTTTTTCTCGTAAACAGTTTCTGCCAGATATTGCAGCAGAGCTTTTGTGCCTTTCCAGTAGGCAGCTTTGGTGTCATTAATCAGAAGTGCTTTTTCAAAGAGGATGCAAGTTTTTAAGCATCTGAGAAGTTGAGTCCAGGTCAGCTGTGAAGAGAGGTTGTCTCACAGGAGCCAGTTGAAGGCAGAAGAAGGCATGCTTTAGGTCCAGGCAGGTGTCCCAGCAGGCTGTGGGTGGTAGAAGACTGAGGCAAACTATATGGAGGGAAATCGAAGCAACATTGGCAACTCAGAGATCTTGAACTGGCTTTACAGGCAGGAGAGGTGTATTTTAGCAATTTGACAGTCTATTATTTTTTTCTCAGGGGACCGTGACAGCAGTTATTTATCTCAGGCTGATGCAGCTGTCATCTTCCTCTCAGGGAAAGTGCAGGGTTAAATGAGAGGGAGACTGACTGCCTTGGTGACAGGAGATGGTTGCTTTTAACTTGAAGAGCAGATCTCTTCCCACAAGTGATACAGGCCCTGGCTTATACAAGATGTCCTTCCAAGCTTCAAGTTTGTGCCAGGCAGAAGAGGCAAGAGGAAAGAGTCCCAGCTGTCCCAGTGATGGTAAGTTTTGGATAGAAGAGACTTTTGAAGGCAGGGAGTTCTGTTCCACTGTCAGGAAAGTCATATATTGGTCCCTAATATGGACATGGAAGCTTTTGAGAATCCTTTGTCTTTTAGTTTGAAGGGGTATTTATTGTTTAGTGTGCATAGTCCTTATATCAGGCTTCTGAGTAAAAGTGGTAATTTCACATATTGATGGACTTTTTTTCACCATCTTTGATGCCTTTGAGAAGCACTTGACTGATTTTAGGTTTCTAGGCAGGGTGACCTTTGGAAAGGCCATGACAACTTATTTGTTGGTGCTGAAAGTACAATTTTTCCTAGTCAAAATGTAAAACTCAGAAGGAATTGTTGACAGTCATCTCAGTTGGGCATTAGATGACACCATCTGACCGGGATAGAAAGCAAAAGGCTCTGGAGGGAGGGCCCTCTGTTTGAATGCCGACAATGACTAGCTGGAACCAGTTCAACTGCTTGGAAGTAGTTGAGTTAAGAGTGGGAAGTGAGGCTATAGGTGTTGACAGGAAGTGCTACAGTCAATGAGGGGGCCAAGGTAGAATTTGCTGGAAGAATGGGCCTGTTTTTTCTTTTTGTGAGACACAGGGAGTTGTTTGGTTTCATTTTTACTCCCTAAAAGCCCTTTTTCTTGCAGGAATTGTGTGGTTTAAATAATTAATTCCCATCTCTGATTTTCTACTTGTATGTTGCATACTTTTGAATAATGGTGCAACTCTCAAAGGGTAGGTGCCCCTCAGAAAGAGACCATTCAGATGCCCACTTTGCCACACTCCTTGCAAGGACTTAGGTGTAATTTAGCTAAGGAGGATTTGAGGGCCTCTGTTATGCCATGTGTTCATTGCCACATATGAACCACAGATGAGGACTCAGTCAGCCACAGTGACCAGTGCTTCCCAGTCTTGGTGCACAGATGGAGCAGCCTCTTGCTTATGCTATCTGTTCCACTCACTCACGCATTCATTCTACAGGCACTCAGAGGTTAAACATTCCAACCCCTTTCCCTCAAGGGTGGTCCTAACTAACAAGAGTTGATCAGACTCACTTTCTGCTTGAGCTGAGAACTGACAGACAGACAAACTAGGGTACCCCAAGGTTCTTACTGGAATCAGGCAGACATGCAGGCAGACAGACAGACTACATTCTCCTCCCTTTTAGGTCAGCTGAGAGCTGCTCCAGTGGGAAGTTAAGAATCCTCCTCCAGACGTCTGAGCAGACTCAAAAATCTTGAGTGCACACCTGCCTGTCAGGACCTGGAGGCCCTTAATCTATCTGTGAGGTCCATGATCAGAGACCAAAGAGGTTAGCATGGTTGGTCTTTCCAGTTGATATACCAGATGCAAGAGTAATCAGAAACACTAAAACAACACCCAAGATTTGGAGGAAGATTTATTTAACATCTAATGTGCACTGACTAGAAATTGACTTTTCCTTGGGCTGTCAGGCCCTGATCTTTGGTGGTCTAGGATTTAAATGGGATAAGCAAGCAGGAAGTACTGAGGCAGAATGACTTGTCAATTGGAAATTGGTTTTTACAATATGCATCATAGTGAGCAGCCATGCATCACAGTGACCAGCCTTTTCTAAGAAACAGAAGTAACCAGAACTGTAACCAGAACTATTACCTGGACAACTAACAAACTGAAGTATACTGGCTGGAGTGGACATCTTCTACTACATGAGTGTATGGGCTTAATACATCTAGACAGTAGAATTTGGTCTTAAGAATAATGGGAATATGTTTAGCAGTGGAAATTGGAGAAGACACCATTCTAATTGGTATATATAAATCATCCCTGAAATATGTTAAATATGTTAAAGATTATGCTGCCATAATGGAATAGCCCAGCTTTCAAGAGTTATGAAACCAGATAAATGAAAATTCCATTCAGAATCTCTGCATGAGGATCTTCTCATGCTGACTCTTAGATGTTTCACTGTTTAATGTTTTACTAGTAATTAAAAAATAGTACTGGGGACACTAGGTAAAAAGATGAACTAGACTAGTGATTGAGATGGTAGAAAATTGAACTAGACAAATGATTGAGATGGATGGGAAAATGGATCTCTACCACATGTGCTGAAGATATTGAGAGCATAAGTACTGGATTTAGCATAGTAATTTGAAGGCTAAAATACAGTAAGATTAGAAATATTAATTGACAAAACTTCTCCAGTTGTCAACAAACTTTGAGAATAAGTAGTCATAGCTGACACAGGCCCTTCAGCCTTCAAGGACTTTTCTTACAGGTGTTTCCTGATGTTTCAGGCATGATGCAAGCTCCATAAAAATCCAATATTGCTGGGAAAATCCACTACCTGACTGACTTTTTTTTTATCAGTCCATGTAAGGAGCCAGCACTGCCATGCTAGACTTTAGGGGCTCCTCAGGCCTAGGCTGTTCTAATCAGAGTCACCAGTATCAGGTAGGTGCCTTTGGGGCTCATCAGAAAAGATAGGGAGACAATGCATTGTTATCCTATTTTGTTGTGCTCCATTGGTGAAGTGCTCTCAAGGCAATACTTCCTGTATCCTGATTTTGACAGGGAGTTAGTGAAGCACTAGTTCCCTAAGCATTCATCCGCAGAGTCATGTGGGGCACATGGTGAGCTAAGAGTAAAAATGTTGTCCTTAAAAGTCTCTTCTCCTGAAATTCTGCTTCTGCCAAAGCAGACATTTTGTTCCAAGTTCTCTCCCTTACAACTAAAAACACTCACATAATACAATAGAGCATAGGAAGTCTCTGGAAAACAGAAAGAAGAAAATAGGCTACTTAGGGACCTCACAAATTATAGAACATCATGACAAAGTGTTTCCTACTGTCTTGATGCCTCCCATATATTTCAGGGAGGATGTTGAATAGGCCCTGGTTCTAGAAACACGAAGGAACAGGAAAAAAAGAAGCTGCAAGAAAAACTTGATTATTTTTAGCTAAAGAACTGGAAACAGGTGATCTGATAATTATTCCTATCAAACACCAGAAAATAAACCATACTCCTCCACACTCCCAGGTCCTAGCAGATTTACCAGAGTGAGTAGAGAAGGCAGTGTTCTCTACACTTTGAAGCAGATGGCATGCTCCAGACCCTCCTTTGGATGTAGTGAGTGTGGCTGACCAGGGATCTAGAATTTTATCCCATTCCTTGCAGAAAGAGTTGCAGTGAGTAGGGTCCTCTTCGTCAGAGCACTACACAGGCAGTGCTCTGACCACTCTACCAAGATAGAGTAAGTTGGACCCATCAGTGAGTAGAGCTGCCATCCCCTAACACAACAGCCAGGGCTTGTAGTCACCAACATTCAGCCTCTGATTTAGAATCCCTGTTGTCAGAGTCATGTGAGAAACTGAAAACACACAGTCATACAGACCTCATGCAACTCCTCAATGGGAGAACTGTTTGAAAATCAAAAAGGTTAATTAGGAACCAGAGTTTTATAATAGAATATTCAAAATGTCTAGATACAACTGAAAACTACTTATTTTCTATGACTGCATTAAAATACAGTTATCTCGAGCTAAGATATTTACTAAAAAAATAACTTTTCCTTTGTCAGTGATTAAGGTTCTGTGCCTAGGGCTCGCTAGGGTGTTTGCATTTCCTTGACTTGGTTTGTGTGCATTCCTCCTGAAGAAGGCTCTTGCTCCTTCACAGGGCAACCTCAGGAGCTCCTTACCATCTAATGCTTATTCTCTCCCTGAAGTGCACAGAGTTTCCTGTGATCTCTGGGAAGTGGCTTCTGTGTGGCCATGATATTTGTGGGCGAGACTGGCTTGCTTGGAATGAAACCTGCAGCTGTGGCAGAGACCTCCACCCTGCAGTGGATGTAGGGCCCAGAAAATGCTGGCAAGGCTGGTTCCTCCCTGGGTTCTTCTCATAGGATAGAGGCAAAGCTAGACCTCAGAAGACTCATCATCAGAACCTATGGGGTCCCATGTTAGACACCAGCATTTTTTCTAACCCATGAGAACTTTTGAAACCACTTAATACTTAGCTTCTAGAAATTTTGATTTTTTTTAAAAAATGTTACTATTAAATATATTGCTCCCCTGTGCTTTCTCATGGGATTTTTGACCTCCATTCACAACTCAAATTGTATTATACTGTCTCTGCATAGTAGCTGTAGGAGATCAGAGTAGCTTTACAAAAAATTCCTAGTAAGTAAGCAATGATATGTTGGTAGATGTTCAAGAACTGGCTCTTTGAACATAAAATAACATGTATATATGTGGTAAGGTATGCATATACACATAAACATAAATGTATACCATGTATATAAACACATGTATCATACAGAGATATATATGTGATTACGATGCATTTTATTGATACTCTGTAAATGATGTTTATAGCACATGGTTTAGAAATGGCAAAATATACAGAATTCTATATTGTAAATTTTGTATACTAACCTGATTCTTTCAGAAAGCTGGGCTGAGTTTTGCTGAATTTACATCTGTAGCCAGCCTGTGGTTGCCACTGAAAAGTGCAGATCCTGTATGCTGTTGGTTGATATTTTTGTTTATGGTAACAAATAAGACAAAAGTGAAATAAAGAGACACATTAGAACTTTGAGCATTCACCCATGCCCTTATTAAATTCTTTGTGGATTCAGATAATAATTTTAAGTACTGGAAGAATAGATTCTGAATTTGGTGTTATTTGCTACAGAACAGCTATAGACATACTATTTTTTGAAATTTGATCTGAGTAACTTTTTCCCATTATACTCTTCAATTTAGAATGGGCTCAAACTTTTATTTAAAAGTGTGAGCCAGATATCTGCAGCAGCTGCTCGGGTCTTCTGTTGCAAGCACAATGCATGGCTCCTCGAACCTTCTTTAGAAAGCTCGCAGCAGGCTGGATTTTTTCAGCCTAGTTCTAGGCCAGACATGAACAAGCTTTTTCTGTAAAGGGGTAAAGGGTAAATATTTTAAACTTTGTGTGTCATAGAAGGGTATGTGCAGTAAGTTCTTTATTTTTTTTTCATAGCAGTTTGCAAAGGTAAAACTCCTTCTTAGCATGACGTAACTGAACACAGAATTGGGAAGAGGTACATAGAACACAATTACATAACAGTTCTAATATATACATCCAATTTACATAAATTTACATCATAATATGTAAATACATAAATAGTTCAAGGACAAAAAGTCAAGTGTAGTAAATTCACAAGGAAGTGCCAAATTTTTAGTATTCATTTTGTTTTTAAAAGTAGGGGCTGGGGATTTAGCTCAGCGGCAAAAGCACCTGCCTCGCAAGCGCAAGGTCGTGAGTTCGGTTCCTGGTACCGGAGAAAAAAACCAAAAAAAAAAAAGAAATGTTTCCCTCCTTTTATCTTTAAAATAAAAAAAAAATAAAAGTAATAAAAATTTATATATAGAGTTGTAATGTATAACATAGTAACAGTTGCAATTTAATGTATACTAAATTCAATTTAAGCTTATAGGTAATAATGTAAATAGTATAAGTTGTATTAAATTCATTTATTTTCAAAATTACTCTTGCATTATGATTGGCATACAAGAAGCTACCCATATTTAATGTATACAATCTATTGAGTTTGAATGTAAGTATAGGATTAGATTTAAACATCATTAATTGGTATAAGCTGGAGATGACCTGGCTGGTGCATAAGTTCTTGCTACTGCGATGTTCCTGGTTCTGGACTGTGAGTTAGAGTGCGCTATTATAGAGACAAGGGAGAGAGCGCTAAAGCAGAACTTTCCAAGGCCCCAGAAACTGATGTATATAGTTCAAAGACAGTATCAGATAGTCATGGGAATTCCAGCAGCAATTGTTATATCCAGACGGTGGAGGGCAAGTGGTCTGAGGAAGTTGTAGAAATGGGTAACACGTCCATTGCTGGTCAGTGATTCCTCAGCCCATGTTGGTGGGCACTAGATGGACAATTATAAGCCTCTTCAGTAGCAGTAAGGGTTCCACAAATTCTATTAATTATTTTTAAATTGGGACAGAATGAATGGCTGAGGCAAGTGTGCATCTTATCTTCAGGCTACCAAAGGACCAAAGTGCTTATGTTCATTTGTGTGCAAGAGCAAACCATCTACCCAGAGTGCTGCTTAGGAATTGGTGTATGTTCATGCGCAAATTATCAGGTGGTCTGACGTATCCAGCTCCAAGCAGACAGCACCAGCTCTGTGTGGCAGCAGTGAACATTCCACCTGGCAGCTCTCCGCACACAACAGTGCCTCGTCACCAAGCACAGGTAACGTGGCCTGGTGAATGGAACAGGTGCCAGACAGAGCTGAATCTCCTGCTCCCTCATATCCTTCTTTGTTCATCTCAGTTCCTGACAAGTTGTGGCTGAAAAGGAAGAAGTTATCCCTAACAAATCCTGCAAAACAACTGTGCAAGGAAAGGGGGACTCTTCTACTCAGCAGTCAGTAAGAATGTCACTGCAGGGGCAGAGTCAAGTGGGTGGGTCAGGCTTCCTTGATGGGGAACTGATGGCTCCACTGAAAAGGTGAGCTGTCATTATTTCCAGTTTCAAGTAGGGAGATATTTCAGTTGTGTAGTCTTGGCAACATCTCTGATTCAGAGAGATGAAGTGAGTTGAACATGAAAAAATGATATTAGAGAGAAAATGTTAAGGCAGTGATAGACTCACCGTGGAAAAGAGCAGAGATACTTGACTTAGGAGTGCTGCAAGTCAGGGTTTGGCTTCAGAGGGACTTGGTCAGTGTGTGCTCCCCAGGAGTTTTCCAAGGAGACATGTAGAACAGAAGCAGTTTCCTGGTATGGTTGATGAGCTAAGATGATACTAATGTCATCTCAACAAAATGAAGTGATATAGAAATTTTTATGCATTTTTGTTGCTGTTGAGTAAAGATAATGTCACTAACATCTGGTTGCCTTTAATTATGTTTAATTAAATATAATATTTAAAAAAGAAAAGATTTTGTAGAGAAAAAAATAAAAGCAAGAAACCTAATTTGCTCAAGGAATCAGAAATCAGAGATGTTAATCTTTCTCTGTAGCCTAATGATGGACTTGCCAGGTAGGCGGGGCAGAGTGCTATGACCTTGGAGTACATGTCACATCCAGGTTGAGCTCCCTGTACTAAGCCAAGAGCCAGGGCATCTCTGGCTAGAGTGCTGGTCTGGCCGCCTCTGCATGCGTGTATAGGGCCTCTTTTACATGCCTACCACTTCTCTTCACATCAGCCCAAGATGGTGAAGCTAGGAATCTGGCAACTTCCTAGAATTCTCCAGGTTAATTCTCAGGAGGTGGCCAGTTACTAGGGCCTGTATCTAGAACTCTGATGGCCTGATCTAGAGTTCTGATGCCCAGAGGTGGAGTGGAGGGACATTTATGATGTTAAATAGTTTTCAGGAACATTTGACATTTGTGCCTGAGGATCCTTTGGCCAATGGCAATGCTGTCTCTTGTTTTTGTTTCTAAGTGTCTGAGAACAGTGGAGATGTCAGTACTCGAAGAAAAGGTCTAGTTTGACTTACAGAGTGTCTGTAGCAGAGGAAAACAAGCCAGAGAAAGGAAGCATGTTCCTCTAAGCAACGTGGCTTGGGAGTGGCTTGTGCTGGGACTGAGACAGGCTCTCCGACTCTCAAGCTGTTTCTCAACACCACCTCTGATTTGTTCAGTGCACTGGCACCAGCAGGAAGTAAGGGCAGCAGCTGCTTCCTTCAGGTACAAATCCTGAAGTCTGGATGCAGTCAGACGCTTCAGAGCCTTAGCAGGGTGCCTTGCATTTAATAAATGCTCAAAAATTGCCTGCAGCTTGACTGAGTAACTAAACCACTTAATTAAACACTCTTAAGTGATTAAATAACATAATTAATGATGTTAGGATTATCGAAATTCTGCCCCCCTCCTAGAATTCTTATATCCCTTAGTTACAGGAGTTCTGGCTCTGTATTCTGGAAAGTACAAGGAAATGGAGCTCCTGTAAGAGACATAGTGAGCATTGTCCGCGTTCACTGTATTTCCAAACAAGGAGAAAGCTGTTCTTCCGCCTTTAGGTCTTTGAACCCTTCCATTCTGGACTTCTTTCTCTCAGCACCTACTTTTCACTTTTCCTTCCTCATTACTTCTCTTCGTGGTGGGGGTGGCACCCTCGAGTTATATCCTGGACACACCAGCTTTCTCAGAGTCACACCCTCCGCAGTCTGCTCATTCTGCCCACTACACTTTTACCTGTAGTTCTTGGCAACTCCTTTAGCAGACCTGGTCCCTCCTTTCTGATTTCTCACTCTGCCGGCAAGCTGTCCGTCATAAGAAATTAGCAGGGCAGTCACCTACCAATGATGTGAAGGCAGTTACATAGAGTAAAGCAAAGCCAATGCATAACTTCATGTTTTGTAAAGCTTACTGAAAAAATTTTCTAGCTGTGGTGCATTTTGTGTTTGGCTGGAGGTGGTAGGAGGGACTCTTCTGGGGAAAAACCACAGGAAGGCCTTCAGGGCACACTTTCTGGGTCAGCCTTACTTTGCCTCTATATAAGCTGCCTACATAGGCAGCAAGGGGAGACACTGAAAAGGATCAGATGGAATACGAGAGATAGAGACCTCAAGATTCAAGTGGATATGCCAGAAGTGAAGAAATAAAACACATTAACAGATACAATCTTCTGACAGATGCTCAGCATTTGCCTTGACAACTGAACAAAGAACAAATGAACTTGCCTACAAGCAACTGAACTTACCCAGCGTGAATCACATGAAATAAAAAACCCAGAGTCAAAGATCTGAGGGTCAATATCAAATAGTCTAGCATCTGTATAATTGGAATCCCAAAAGAAAAGAAAGAAGAAATACGAAGAATAAAACATTTGAAGAGATGATGCTAGGAGTGTCCCCCAATACTAAAATACGTGCACTAATCACAAAGCTGATAGAAACTCAAATCTGATAAGTATCCAAAAGAGAGAGAGAGAGAGAGACAGAGAGAGAGAGAGAGAGAGAGAGAGAGAGAGAGAGAGAGAGAATTGAATGACTGCATAGATGCATTATGTTAAAATGTTTACATCCAAGATAATGAGAACAATTTAAATTAGCAAAAGTAAGTTTTGTCTATGGAGACACAAAGAATTATAGTCATTTTTTTTATCAGAAACTATATAAACCAGGACAGTAAAAAATAAGGTTTAAGGAAACTTTGTTATTATTAGCTGAAGAACTCATACATTTTTTTTTCATTTATAACATTTAACTTGACATACATAGTCAGATGATATTTATGTCTCCCTGCTCAAAAGGCAATTATGGACTTCACAATTGTTATTATTTTTGCTTTGCTCTTAACATTAACAAATTTAGCAGTGAAAATTCTTTCTTTTCTCTGCAGATGAACATATCATATTATGAAAATATTTAGTGTCCTACACACTAACCACCCAACCCTCCCCCTCAGTCTCACTTGGGAGCAGGGAGAAAAAGACTAAATGTAGACACTTTTGTTATTTCCTGAAAATAACTCCCCCCTAGTACTTGTTACCAAGTGGAGCTTACACCTTCTCTGTTTCTTTTTCATCATGAACTTTCCACATATGTTTCTCCAAATAATTTTGCTCTTTTCCTAGCCATTTCACCAAATACAGTAAAACATTAAGTTTTCAATCCCGTGGGGATTTCCCATGACAGGCTAATGGATATAGAATCATCCAGTGGACACAGACAGTGTCAGATCTCACAGTGACCTGTCTGAGGATCTCTTCCAGATCCCAACTGCTGGGAAGGAAGACTGTGTTCAGACACTTCTCAAGATGAGGTAAAGCAAAGCATGGACCAAGAAGAGTCTTCTTAGAAAAGGAAGAAGGCTGCAGCCTTTATTTCTAAAGGCATTCAGGCCATCAATCTCATGTATCAGTTTAGGGTCCATCACCTCGCAATGTTGGTGAGATTGCCTGATATACCCTCTTCCTCACCTTTCACCATGAAAATCAAGTCAAAACACAAACCATCCCTGAAAAGAAAACTGGCTTCCTTAGCTTGGGTCCTGGGACAATATCCTTTACTAGAGCACACATGTATGTTTTCATGGAACAAAGGCTTTGGCAAAGTTTAAAGGCAGGGCTTACAAGTTGGCTTTAAGCAGTTTTCTTTCTTTTTTTTTGGTTTTTCTCTGGTACCAGGAACAGAACTCATGACCTTGCGCTTGCCAGGCAGGCGCTTTTGCCGCTGAGCTAAATCCCCAGCCCCTCTTTCTTTATTTTTACATCACACAGAAAAGCTTGGGTAGATGAGCACATATCACTATCAGCTTGAGCACAGAAACCACATGAATTCCCAGACAGGGTCTCTCCCTCCTTCTTAGCCTCTTTACCACTTTTTTTAATTCTCGAATTCATACTTTTTTTTTTTTCTTTTTTTTGGTTTTTCTCCGGTACCGGGAACCGAACTCACTACCTTGCGCTTGCCAGGCAGGCGCTTTTGCCGCTGAGCTAAATCCCCAGCCCCTGTATTATTCTTTTTTACCTGCAAGTGACTCTCCTTAGACTACAATATTGGGAAACCAATTATAATTCATTCTCAACTTCCTGTCATCAGTATTTAGGTGCAGAGTGGATGAGTAATAATTAATTGATCATGACTTTATATATTGTGGGGATTATTAGGAGATGCTGCTGCCTGGCATCATAGACAGTGTGTTACAGCTGTACTAAGAGGGGTACATATTAATTTTCTGTTCAGATGTCAACTGGAAGTAGTTCTCATCTCAAAAAATGTTCCTTATAATTCTAATATCCCTCACTGGTGCAGAGATTCAGCCTAGAGACCAAACATTCAGACCAGAGAGAGCACTAAAAAGCCAGGCAGGCCATCAGAAGATGGTTCAAACAGTTCCAAAGACAGTTGCAAAACATACATCCAGCCAGCAATTTCTGGAGTGTTGTCTTGGTTACATTTTTCCTGTTGTTGATACAACATACCTGATGCCCAACATTAAAGAAGTAAGGGTTTGTTAGCTCACAGTTTATAGAAGTTTCAGTCATAATCAGCTAGCTCCAAGGCAGGGTGGCATGGTGGAGGGACAGCCATTCATAGTGGTGGAAGATACCAAAAACAATAGGAGCAAAAGGAGGAGGAGCAAGACCTTCCTTCTATTGTATGCAGGCTACCCTCCTTAGGGCTGGTGTAGCATTCACATCCCCAATCCCAGCACTAGACAATGAACCAATCACAAACTCTAGATTCAACTGCCTCTGAAAAGCCTGCCCTTCATGACCATAAGAGGTTTGTGGGGGCATCCAGACACAAACCATAACATTCTGCCCTGGCCACCCAAAGACTCATGTACATCCTTTTATGCAAAAGGCATTTAGTCCATCGCTAAGAGTTGCCAAAGTCCTAACATTTCAGCATTGCTGGAAAGTCCAAGTCCCAAGCCTCCTTCAAGATGTAAGGCAAACTCTTAGATATGAGGCCCTGTACAAGTGAAAAGAAAGTTAAACACTTCCAGCATCCAATGACACAAGACAAATATTTCTATTTCAAAAGTTACAAACAGGGGGATACAAATGATTAGGACCAAAGCAATTCCACAATCCAGCAGGGGAAACGTTAAGTCCTATAGTTCCATGTCCAGCATTTGAAGCAGTCTGTGGCAAGTTGTGAGCTCCAAGCGCTTGCATGACTCCACCCTGATGGCACTTCTGGTGGTTACAGCTTCCACAGCTTCTCTTTTAGGTCTGCTTTGCTCCCTCCTTGTAGGTTTCCTTAGATAATCCATGTTCCTTCTAGAATCTCCATTTCACTCCACAGTTTCACACACTGCCCTCTCCAGGGCATACTACCTGGTCTCCCGGACCTTCTGAAATAAAAATGGAAGCCTTTTTAACCCCACAAGTCTTGCATTTTGTATGTGCCTAAAACCAGTGCCACATGGATGCTGCTAAGGTCTGCTACCAGCTGGAGCAGTAATCAGGCTTCTTCTTCTTGTCTATAGGGGTTGGGTGCTTAGATCACTGAACACTCTAAATCCAATTCCAAGGAACAAATTCTCTAGGCTGCCACTGTTCTGAAACGTGGTGCAGTTGCTGCCATTCTGGAACATGATAAGGACCCTGCCATTCTGGAACACGGTGCTCTGCAGCTTTCTTCTTAAAGCAAAGTCTTTCACTTTTGCAATTTTGAGGCTCCTACTTTGTGTGATGCCCTCAGGCCATCTTTTCTATTTCCCTGTTCCTTCTCAGTAATCAAAATGTCTTCTACTTTACCTTTGTAGTCCACAGCTTTACTGAAGCTTCCTTTCCGGCCAAACTTGCAATGTTTTAAATCATTTTGCTGGTCTCTCTGCTCTTGAACCTCACCATAAATCTTGCTAAATGCCCCCAACAGCAGCCATGCCACCAAGTCAACTTTCTTCTGCCTTGAAATTTCTTCTGCCAATTTAATTAGTCCACCACCTTTAATCTTAGTTTCAGGCAAAGTCTCTGGACACAAGTAAAATGCAGGCAAACTTATTGCCAAGCCAGAACACACATCCTCTGAGGTCTAACAGCCAAAGCAATCCTTCTTTCCTGCAGAAAACTTCCAAGCCTGGTCTTCACTGGCAGTATTTCTATCAGCCTTCTGGTCTTCTCAATTCTGACCAGAATCTCCCATAACAGCCTAAGGCATTCCACCTCCACTCTGTCAGGCAAAAGCTCTAAACCTTTCCAAACTCTTCCCACAAACTATTCTCAAAGGTTCTTGGACCACATGGTCAGGTATAGTCACAGCAATGATCCTACTCCTGGTACCAAATGCTGTCTTAATTTCCTTTCTCTCTTGTCTGTGACAAAATACCGATGCCCAAGATTAAGGGAGAAAGGTTTATTTAGCTCACAATTCTTAGAAGTTTCAGTCATATATAGTTGGCTCCAAGGCAGGGTGGCAGGGCTGAAGGGCAACCATTCATGGTGGTAGAAGATACCAAAAACAATAAGAGCAAAACGAGGCAAAGAAAGCCTCTTGTCCTTCCTTATATTGTATGCAGGCCACCCTCCCTAGGGCTGGTATAGCATTCACATCTCCAATCCCAGCACTAGACAATGAAACAGTCACAAAGTCTATATTCAACTACCTCCCCAAATCCTGCCCCTCATGACCACATGAGGTTTGTGGGGACATCCAGACACAAACCATAAAAAATGTAATGAAACATGCAAGCCTTCATAGACATAAATGGATAGAGACTTTATTTAAAAATGAGCTTTAG
The DNA here is from genome assembly GCF_000276665.1 of Chinchilla lanigera. Classification (NCBI taxonomy): domain Eukaryota; kingdom Metazoa; phylum Chordata; class Mammalia; order Rodentia; family Chinchillidae; genus Chinchilla; species Chinchilla lanigera. Next base: position 4,017,061 of record NW_004955459.1, read on the forward strand.
GAATTTGCATATGCAAAGATCAGATTCCTCCTTGAGAGAACAGTAAAAATTCTAATTCATGGATGTCCTTGTCCTGTCTAAATGAGGTAGAAAAACAGAAAGATGCATAGAGACCAGCAGAAGTCACAACAATCAACACCAACCAACAAAACTCACAATTTCAATCCAATCAAAGACAATATTCTTGCTAGAAGATATAGTTTCCTCTACTGTTTTAATCCTTTGTATATTGTCCATGTCACCTTAATCTTTTACCCCACAGCTTAAATTTTTTCTATCAGACTGTTGCTGTCAGACCCAGAAGCACAATCATTTGGGTAGACAATATTTTCCTTTATTGGTTTTATTTTATTCAAGTGTCAAAGTATTATTTGCCTCAATTCTTGCTCAGGGAGAAATAAAAGACCAAAGGCTTTGCTGGATTAATATAACTATACCAGAGCCCAGCTCCTGGGACTCACTGCTGCTCGTTTTCAGCAAACTTCCTTAAAATAAAACCACCTTTTAGATCTCTCTCCTTTTACTTATTATTTCACCTTGGAGAATAGGTGACTATGTGGCCACGACTATTTCTATTAAGCATTGGTTACACCTTAAGTGCTGTGCAAGGTGTTTTGTCTGCATTAGCCAGTCCTACATCAAGTTTATGCTTGCCTGAGGTTCAGAGGGATCAAACCAGTTGATTAAGTTCAGCTAGTAAAAGGAACGGCCAGAATTAGAACAAGGGCCTGCTTTAGGCCCCAATCTCCTTTTCCTTAATTTAAATAGTAGTACATCAAAGTGACAAATTTAACCAAAGTTCTGGACAAATTAGCATCCAGGCCACATTCACAGGGTTAGAAAATTGATTTGTACGTCATACCCTTTAAGGGATGTTTGGGAAGGTTAGAAAGATTTATCGTGAAAGTGAAAATTAAATTTAAAAATTTCATGAGTAATACCCCCTCATAAGAAATAGGAATGATCCACATTTAATGATAAGAACACTAAAGCACAGAAAGGCTGATGGGTTTAAGGCCACACAGCTAGGATATGAACCCAGCCATCTAGCTCCAAAGCCTGTGCTATCAAGCAATTAGCTATACTTCCCTAACAACTCATCAATGAAAAGAATTGAATGTGGTTTATATTATTGCTTAAATTAAAACTAGAACCAATGCAAATCAATAAGGAGGTTAACGCATGCATGTTCTAGCAATGAAACTATGCTACACTCTCAGGAAGCAAATATTGAAGTGAAGCGGAGATTGGAAGAAGGTATTAGAAGACAAAATAGAAAAGGTACCTGCACTTAAATTGACAGGTGGTACTTGTTGAGTTCAACATTTCGCTCTAAGGTTCCACAAATGCTGATCTTAGCACTCTGGAACAGATCTGCCACTTTCAGCATAACTCCAGTGTGTCCGACCCTCTGCTTGATCCCTCACCCACATGAATTCTGTTCTTCAGCACAGTTCTAAGAGTGGCTGTCTCCATATTTTGCAGTTGGAGGCATTGGTCTCAGAAACAACTGGAGTAAAGAATGGATACCAATTATCTTGGGCCCTGTAAAAGCTCAGGCTTGTGAAAGCTAACTTTGTGTAACACTGAGCTCTGCAATAGCAAACAAATACAGCATCTGTGCAGTAGAACTTGCCTGATTCAGTCCTTACTATGTTCTCCTTAATTGGCTTACTATTAATGCAGATGAGAGTGGTGGTCACATTCACAATTATAGTTTGAATATCATCCTAATTGGCTTTCATTGCTGCTTCAGAATGGCTCAGAGTTATACATGGAATATTTAAGTTAAAATGTCGTTTCTAATACTTAATAGAATCCAATTAGGATTTTATTGATTAATTAGTGTCTATATGAAGCATTCTAGTTTTCTAAAGGCCACTAATGCACCCGACTGTTCTCTAAATGTTAACATATTCAGATAATTATAACTGCATCACACTTGCTGCTCAGACTGTTGCAGTTATTTTCTATTACTGAGGTTTTAGATTCAGCTAAAGTAATCTTTTAAAGTAAAAATGATGTTTAAATAAGCCAACACAGTTGTAATAAAAATCTTTCTTAAATACCCAGTGATCTATGGTTGTAAACATTGCTAGCACCTTCCTCCACAGAAGCTTATTCTCAGGTGCTTTCAATGCACCAAAGATGAGATGAATACAAAAGCGACTGCACAGCTGACAGGCACTGTGGTGTTTTAAGGTCAAAGCCACCATTTAAAGAAGTCCTGTGACAACCTAGGTGCATGATTGAGAAGCACAGGTTTAACATTCAGACCATGCTTATGCAACAAGTGGTGTTTGGTTAAATCCTGTCTCAATTATCGGTAATTGTTTGCTGTCATCTGTTTCTCTGGAAACAGATATGGGCAGACTGGAAGGTACATAGATCCTCAATGCTCAGGTCAGTGACAGACTTAAAGAAATGGAGAACAAGTGAAAATACATCAAGCAAGTCTTGTTAGTCAGGCCAGTGCCTACTGATCACTGGCACTTGGTCAACTTTTTCATCCTTGATAGAAATGCAACATATATGTCCGTGTTGTGGGACAAGTTAAAGGAATGAGGTTTCCAGACATACTGAGGTCCACTGTTGTACTCTGAGGGGAATGAAATGATGGATAATTTTGAAATATATCTTAGTTTATTCAAAATAAATATGGAACATTAATATGAGAACTGTTTTGCTGGTGGCACACATATGTGAAGATGAATATTGTCCTATATTATCTATGTATGTGTACCATATACTATTTAAATTTCAAAAATTATTTCATAAGGTAGCATATTTATCCTCATCTTATATATCAACATGGTAACAAACAAGGTTAGGGAATTTGCCTGAGATGGTTCAGTTGTGTTATAACTTTGAAGCCTGGACTCATTAGAACAACTACTTGGGAATAAAAATTAAAAAGCCTTGTGTTATGCTTTCCCAGCTGAAACAGAATGCAATGGAATTAAGGTGTTTGGTGCAGTCCTAGGGGTTATTTTAAGGAATTGGCTTATGTAATGACAGAGAAAGAAAAGTGCTGAGAGCTGCAGCTGGTGAGCTGGAGACCTGGGACAGCCCACAGTGTGTCAGTACAAAAGCAAGCAGGTTGGTGTTCCAAGAGGAGCCAATATTTCAGGTCAAGCCCAAAAGTAGGAAAAGATTAGTCTCCCAGCTCAGTGGGTCAGACAGGAGGAGTAGCCTCTTCCCCTGCAGGGTAGAGAAGAGGGCATCGTTTTTGCTTACCTCAGGACTTCATGGGATTGGATAATCTCCCCCCGCATCCCCACTGGGAAGGGAAATCTGCTCTACTCAGCCTACTACTTGGAGCGTCCCTCTGCCTGGATACACTAGGGTTAATGCGTGGTCTGAGATCAGATGAGATCGAGCACATTCAGGGTGCTATGGCCGCAGACAATGTGTGATCAAGTAGCCTGACATGGTCTAGTCAAGTTGGCACATAAAATTAACTATTACATGCAGGTTCGGAGAGCTCACTAGGTGACTCAGGTGTGCATGAGTTGGTAATTCTTTTTTTTTGTTTTTTTTCCGGTAACGAGAATTGAACTCATGACCTTGCGCTTGCCAGGCAGGCGCTGTGCTACTGAGCTAAATCCCCAGACCCACGAGTTGGTAATTCTTAAACTATATTGCACACTGGAAGCTCCTGGGGAGCTTTAGTGATTATTAATGCCTGAGTCCCACTCCTAGGCTGTTTATTCAGTTAGTCTTATTCTAACCTGAGAAGCAAGGCTAGTAGTACTGTTCTAACATGCAGTAGGTGACCTGTTACTCCCAGCTACCAGGCACTGTCTTTCTGCTTTCTTCCAATGGCATGACATGGCTTGCTCCATGATGGAACTGGGCAAAGATCAAATCACATCCAGACCTTCTGGACCTGTACAAACCCAGTCCTGTTATGTCCTGTGGTTAACCCCACCCCACAGCAAAGGAAGAGATTTGCCCAGAGGAACGCAGGCCTACTTCCCTTTTTTGTAGAAAGCAGGAAAGAGTTCATCTTTACCCTTCAAGCCAATTCTTCACGAGTCACCTCACACTGGCATCCTAGCAAACTGCTGCTGCAGAGAAGTTCAGGAGCAGTAGCTGTGGTTTCTAAACTCTATTTTACACATTTTCCACATCAGCACATTTGCTGAATGGAGAAATTGCACACCATGGCCTCTGCTTGTTCTACAATCAGAGCAGCTCTGTTGAGAGGGGATATATTTGGACAGAGGTAGAGAGAGTGGATTTAAGCCTTCTAGACCTTGACTCCCCTCAAACCCCTCCAGCAGGAGAAGCCACAAGTATTTCGAGCATGCTGTGTGCTCAATCACCGTACAGCAGTCACATCCAACCAGCTTCCCAGCATCTTCCACCTGGTATCCACCATGCAGGGCTGCAAGTATGAGCAGGGGTCTGTCTGCCCCTGCGGAGTTCCCACACCCAGGGCAGCAGAGGCCAGCACATGGAAGGTGGGCAGAGAGGGATACAGTGGTTCATGACAGCTATGGGGCTCTAGAAAGAGAGACATTGGTCCCAGGCTTTGGTAGAACTTGGAGTTAGTCTTATTAAATAGAGGTTACTGAGTATGTTGAATCAGAAAGCAGAAGGGCCTTTCCAGGAGCAGAACACAACCCACAAAATCCTGAGGCTAGGCACGAGGGCATGAGCTGAGGATGGAAGAATCTGGGTGGAGCTGGCCAGCCATGGCCCAGAACCAATTTTCCAGCAAAGGACAAGCCAAAAGTCACTTGATTCTGTTCCTTTTTTGTAGACAATTAAGTATTATTTTTTCCCTTTATTTTTCTGGAGTGTCAGACTGGCTTTCAAAAGGGATAGTTGCTTCTCTGTCTGTTCCTTCTCACTTCTAGTTGAGTGCCCAGCATGAAGTAGATGCTCAACAAACACACACTCAGTGATTGACATGATTAACTAGAGACAGCATGGCCCAGTGAATGGATGCAAGGATTTAATGTTCTTCATGTGCTTCCTGAGTGAAAACATGGCTGATGGTGTCAATTTTCATAGTAATAGGCTTTACTCTTTGCAAGCACTGGTTATTTCTATTAATAAAATACTGTATTTGTATATTTGCCACTCTTACAGTTTTTCTTCAAACCTAAAAAGACTGAAAAAATCAGTACCACTGGATTTTGGATTGTGTTACACCTGTTCAGCTTGTAGAAGCTTGTGCCCTGGAATCAGTAAGGATTGGTGTAACAAAGAGGTAGTGGGACCTGTAGTTGGTGTAGGCTGTCTGAGTAACATATTACCCATTTTGGTTTATTTTATTCTTACTTCTTCATTATCAGCATTCATTCTTTCCTTCATTCAAGCATCCAGCAAACAAATATCTATGCCTCCCTGCCCTTGGCACTCACTGGTGAATAGGTCCATCAAGATCAACAAGGCAAGCAGGTAACAACAAAAGATTTAAATGTTTTTCCTAAGTGCATGCAATGAAATGCCCAGACCTCAAGAATACAATTCAGTGGGCTTGAAGACATGTAAAGCCATGTGATGGACACCACAAACAAGTTATAGAACATATTCACTGACCAGGAAGTTTCTCAGACTACCTATCTGTATATAAATATTCACCATCCATTGGACGCCTGTGTTCTAATATGTATAACCACAAGTTAGTTTATCTGTTCTTGAATTTTGTGTGTGTACTGGGAATTGAACTGAGGTACTGGGAATTGAACTGAGGACCTTTACACGGAACTACATTCTCAACCCATTTTTTTTGGTTTAAAATGTCTTTTTTTAAATTAATTTTATTGGTACACTTTAGATATGTATAATGATCACATTCATCATAGGGTATTTATACATAATATATTTTGATTTTTTGGAAATAGGAAGAAAATATTCAAGTGGAAAGGGGAACAAAGGGGAGCAAAGGGAAAAAAGAATAGAAGGGAAAAATAGAAACAAAGCTTTTATAAATGAGAGGAAGAAGGGTTGAAGAGAGGGGAGGGGAATGGGAAAAAGAAGAATCAAGACATACTATGTACCTTCCCAATCCATTTTTATTTTTCACTTTGGTCCAGAGTTTTGCTAAGTTTCCCAGGTTGCTGGGCTCAAACTTGTAATCCTCTTGCTTCAGCTTCCCAGAATACTGGCACTACAGGAACTGCCACCATGCTCAGCTGTTCGGAAACATTTTGTAAGTGGAATCATACAGTATGTGATCTGCCCCTGTTTTGTCATTTAGCATATTGTCTTTTATATTTATTCATGTCTTGTGAGTTTTATCTTTTATTAATATGACATTTTCCATTATATGAAATAGAACAATTATTTGATCCATTCTTTGATTGATGGGTAGCTTCCATGCACATTCTTATGCAATTTATTTGTGGACTTATGTTTTCATTTTTCTTCAAGGAGCACCTAGAAGTGGACATGTTGGGCACAGCATAGAGTTTCTACAATGGCTAGCACTGTATGATACTGCCAACATTTTTTCCCAAAGGAATTGTAAAATTTTATACTACCAGCAGCAATTTATTGTAGTTCTAGTTATGCAATGTACTTACCAACATGTTTTAGCAGGCTTCTATATTATATCATCTTGCTCATTCTGTAGTGGGATTTCAGAGTTCTAATTTGCATTTCCTTGGGAACTATTGACAGTGGGCATGTCTGAGAATTCTTCTGTGAAATGTTTGTTTGCAATTTTTGCTCCTATTTGAATTTGGTTGCTTGTCTTCTTCTTATTGATAGGCAGAAATTATATATTTTGATCATGAGTTTGTCAGATATATATATACTAGAAATATGTTCTTCAAAGCTTTGTCTTGTTTCTTACTTGGATAACTCTATTTTGATGTGTAAAATTTTTGATTTTGTTGGAATTCAACACATATTGAGTCTAGAGCTTCTATTATAAAATATTGTAATCATTTTATGACTTGTTAAAATGTATGTTTTAATGGCTCAACAAATAATCTTTCTAGGTACTATTGAAATAAATGTACATTTATGGGGTAGATTGTTCTATAAAGGCTAATTATGCCAATTTGGTTACCACTGTAGTTCAAATCTTCTATATCCTTATTGCTTCTCTAATTATTCTATTAGTTGGTGTGAACTGGGTATTAAAAATGACTGGGAGCCCAAGATTCACCTTAGACCAATTATTTCACAATCACTAGGATTGCAAGCCTCCCTCCAAGTAATTTTAATACATCAGCAGGGTTGAGAATTATTGTTCCAAAGAAAAATGAGCTTCCTATTGACACTGTCAACAGAAATCCCTTCTATAATTATGTGGCTGAAACATGCAGAAAATAGATTTAAACTTCACTAACAGTTTCTATCCAATTATGAAACCAAAACAAATGTAAGAATTACATATAAAACCATAAAACTAATATGATTCAAATTAGCAAGTTTCATTTAATGCCTTATGTTTTTCTAAAACCATGTTTCCAGTGCTGGCTTCAATGATGCAAAACTGTAGCCTCAGATTCTGTTCTACATTTAATCTGTTTTTGTATTATGAATTCAGTAATACTCATGTGGAGGTCTCCTTTCCTCTGTTTGTGCTACTAAAGTGTACTAATAATAACACTGCTGACTGGTTAAGAGTAAGAGTAATTATTTTCTGCCCTTAACCAAAATGCTCCCACCAGACCATTCTTACAGGCCAATTTGTAGGAATGCTAAATTCAAATCTTAATATTTGATCATTAGCTTCATTCTAAATTATGGTGAACTCTTCCATTTTTCTTACTGGTTTGCGAAAAACAAAACAAAACAAACAAATCTGTTACAACATGAGCAAGAATCCCATTTTTTCTGGCAAGAGTTGGTCCTTATTTGTGGTGGATTCAGCTCCTGCCTCCTATTGACCTTTTCCCTTACCATCTGAATCATCACCACTCTGGGGCCTCCTCCAATCTTTCAGAATCTCAGCTAAAAAAGGAGTTGAGAGGTTGGTGTTTTGAGATGAGATACCATTCAGATTTGGGGTCTTTCATCTCACTCACCGCAAATTATCATTTACTGGTCAGATTTGTTGCTTCTGCAGAACCAGAAGTCTGTTACTTCAAGTGGTCCCTGAGCACACAATTATGAGTCAGTCCAACAAGAGCTAATGTTTTCAGGCCAGGATGTTGAGCTGGCTGCCTGTGAGGCCATCAGAATATGCAGGCTCCCCTGCCAAGGGCAGACTCGTGCTACTCTGCTTGTGTGAGTGTTGGTGTGCCGAGCATCCAAAGTAGGCCTTGCAGGTATCACATATGTCACTGAAGAACTCTGTAAAATCATTTGGTCTGACTGAACATAAGGATTATAGCATTATTAAAATCTACTAGTGTGGATTCAGGAATAGAAAAGTCCTAATTGCTTATTATTGTATTTTCTATTAATAAAGCTGTGATCAGGATAAAGCAGTGATAAGAGCAAGGCAAAGAGATGAAACCATCAGGGACTTATTGCAGAGACTTGGCTGTGTAGTGGCAGAAGCTGGGTGGGACTCCTCTGTGAAGTTGTCTTTGCTTCTGATCCTGCAGCTTGCAGACTACCTGATGGACAGGCAGAAAGGACAGGCAGATGGACAGTGGGGGATCAAAGGAAGTTAAACCAAGCAGGAGATGAACACCCAAGATTGTAGATTAGAGCTGGTATCAGATCTTATTGACCTGGTAGCATGGGTATCTTTTGGAGGTCTGGATGTGTTGTCATGGAGCTCAGTGGACAGATGACCCAGGATGGGAAGGCTCAGGGGGAGGGAGCAGGCTCAGGAGTAAATCAGAGGATCAATAACCTGACAAGGTTTCCTTTTGTGGCCTGCTCTAAGTGCTAGGATCCAAGTTAGTATAGTATAAAGGCAATAGGTGAGTATGGTGCCAGTTCCTGAGATTCAGCTTCTTCAATCAGTTTTCATTAAATCTTGGTTAAAAACTTGTTATATGCCAGGGATTAGAATATATGCCGGGGAGAGAATAAAGCTAGGTGAGTCCTAGAACAAACATTTTCATAAAAGCCTTGATTTCAGCCAGTTTATTTTCAGTAATATCCATCAACCTTAATTCAATAAAAGGAAGCCATTAAGAACTAATGCAGACACTTAAAATCCCAGATCAGAATTGCATTATAACATGTTCATAAAATGAGCTTAAATGTTGCATTCTATTCTTTATATTATTGTGAAAAGGAAAGTAAAGCTATTGTAATTCATGTTTTCAGTGAGAGATAGCATAGAAATTGCAGACCTCCAGTTTGAAAGGCAATTTCTTCACATCATCCATACAACACTAATTTGGACAATAAACTCCCAAAGTAATTAAGAGTCTTGCTTTTCATTGGGTAAAGTGACAAGGAAGGGGCTACAGAATTAAATCATAGACTGTTCACACAGAGCCCTCATACTTTCACATCACAGTAGACAGGGTATCAGAGAAGCATTATAATTTCTAGGGCTTTCCTGAAGCAAATGAGAATGTCCATTCATCTCCTGTTACTCAATTACCACTGTAGCCTGACGAGAACGTTACTTGAATTCACTCTCTTGTTGCTGTTTGCGTGATGAATATCCACTCTGAGATTCATCCCCTGGTTCACCAGCGGCTGCAGCAGCTCTTTGTGCAACCTCTTGCTTAAAACTGAAAACTGTGGCCCAGCATTCCGACAGCATTGGTAGGTTACATGTAAAAGACCCCCTTTAGACTGGTACAGCAAGGGTTTCCTCTGTTACACACTGGAGACATCTGAGGTATAACACTGGTTCTCCAGGAGACCCAGCACTTGTAGACTTGCTAAGATTTCAGTGTAACACATTGCTTTTACCTTCTTCTTTGAGAAATCTTCCAAGTATCCATAATCATGATGTGTCCCTTGCTGTCTGAGCATTGTTTTGAGGTCTGGGATGGTACAGGGCAGAACAGATCATCTTCCCTTCTGCAAAGGACTTGTGCTCAGCTTTGTTACTGCTCTCCTTGCTCTGCAGGATAATCATCTCTACTACTGACTCAGAACCTGACACCCAGGTAGTGCTATAGCAAAATAACCAGAAGTGTACAAATGAAGAGGAAGACCCTAGGTTCCAGACCCACAATACAATATATGTGAGAGAATGAGGCAAAATCGGAGACATCCTTCTATGTCTTCCTGGCGGAAGGATAGCATTTATGTTAAAAAGAGAATGTAGACAGGGCTAAAAGTGAAATCCGCATTCTAGACTGAGCTGAAGACTCAGTGGGGAAACCAAGAGCACCAGCTGTGAAGACATTGATACAACTGTCTGAGTTCTGAAGCATCTGAAAGAATATTGTTCCATTTGACGTTTACTCTGGGCCAGGAATGGTGAGTGTCAGTAGTCAGTCGTTTTGGGGATTGAAGAAATTTTGGTGCATTTGTGTGTGATTTGTGTCTTGATAGTTCACCTCATAAGTGCAGGGTTTTGATGCTAAAGCCAGAGTTCTGGTAATATTAAAACACTAACAGATGTGACATGATGCCTGTTTGAGGAATGGCTTGTGGGACATCACTATAATGCTATACAGTCTTGGAGGGGTATGAATCGGCAGCAAGGGGTTTACTTTCAAATGGCCTCTCTGGCTCTTAGGTTAAAAAGCAAAACATAACAAATCAACAGGAAAATTGAAACAAAAGACAAAACAAGAAAACAAAGCAATTAAAACTGTTATGCTTTCAGTTAGAGATGCCATATATATTACAGATCCCCAGTCTGAAAAACAATTCATTCGCATCATAAGTACAACATTAATTCAAACAGTAAATCTAACACCAAACGGCAGTGTCATGCTTTGTGTAGGACAAAGTGCTAAGGGTTGAGGCTACAGAATTAGATCGTCAGCTCTGTTCACAAGGGGCCCTCATAATCCCAGTTAAACAAGTATGTGAGAACAGAAAACTCTGTAAGCAGACAACACCACAGGCAATAGGGCTTGGGAGGGGCACTACAGTTTCTGGAGCTTTACTGAAGCAAATGAAGAGTGTTTATCCACTCCTTGACTGAAATACTTACATGACTAAAGAGAGACGAAAGAGCGTGTTGACATGCAAAGGTCAGTTTCTGAAACATGAGGTTAAACACTCAGGTCACAGTGGTTGGCAGGAAGGGGGTCTAAAAGAGGCCTCTGGCCCAAGCTCACAGCATTAGGGGAATGAGTGGCGTGGACTCAGCCCTCAGGTGACAGGATGTACAGGTCTGGGCAGAGAGCAAGCAAAGATCAGTCACCCAGCCGCAGGGAGGGCAGGGGACTACATCTAATCCACACCTCTGCAAAGTATAAATAGATGCCAAGTTCTCCCCATCTGTGAAGTCCAGGTGAGCTGCCAGATTAGCGGTGATCTGGACGGGCTTTTGCTGAACATTTGTCTGCATAACTGGAGTGGTCCTCGGGTTGCATGAGGGACCCCAGATCCAGTCTCACAGACTCCATAAAGCCACCTCTCCTTCTCCGCAAGTCTCTCAAGCGTTCTGAACTTAGAGTCCACCTTGGGGACTGCTAACCTCCTTCTTCCTGAGGAACACAGCATGTGAAGACTGAACTGTCAGCACTCACTGTGTGAGGAAAGTTACACAATTCACTTGCTGGAAATTACCTACCCAGTGAAGTAGCTGAGTGGAGTCTGTCCCCTGACCTTTGAGAACAGCACGTTCCATCTGATGCTGACTCTCTATACTCAAAATGGTTAACATAATCTCACCCTCAAAGTCTCTTTTGACAGAGAAGGAAACATGTTTACAGGCTTAAGAGATTAGCAAAGGGACGTTCTGAGGGACAGCCACCATGCTGTCCACTGTGAAGTAGAAGTCTCTTTTACTTGATAGAGACAACCTAGCTCTTTTTGGTCACTATTTGCTCAGTATCTCATTTTCTATCCTTTCACTTTCTTCATGTCTTTGTATCATAACTACTTCACAATTTACCCCAAGCATTACTCAGGCTGTGCATGTGTTTATGTACTGACTATCCCTGATGTGGCTTGGGCCAGAAACACTGCTCTGTCTGTTTGTTTTGTATTATTTTCTACATACTTTTTTTAGAGCTTTGTATTTCCCTTTGATATTTGTTTCTAGTGAACTCTAGTAAGAAGTTCTGGTTACCTTCTTTTAATAATTCATGTTTATTTTATTTGTGTAAAGTAACCTATATTTTTTTGCTGCAATCCATTAAAACTCTTATCCTAAGTACATGTCTTGGTTACTTTTTTCTCACTGCTGGGACAAAATACCTGACGCCCAAAATTAAGGAAGGAAAGGTGTATTTCGCTTACAGTTCGTGGAAGTTTCAATCCGAACTTGGCAGATTATAAGGCAGAGCGGCATGTGTCAGAGGGCTGCATCTCAGGACGGCAGCCACAGCTAAGCTGCAAGCACACACACGAGGGTGGAATGGGGGAGGAGTGCCCCAAGCACTTCTCCCTCTCCCTTACATATGCAAACTATCCACTCCCTGGCGGGTGTAGCTCTCACACCCATATTCTAATAGCCTGCCCCAGGGCCACAGGAGGCTTTGGGGGGACACACAGACAAAAACTGTAACAGTACATTAGATATAATTTTTATACTTCTCCAGAACTCAGTGCTCTTCTTTTACAATACAAAATGGACAAAAGATCTGCAAAAGAAAGAACTGAGAAAGGGAGAATTCTTAGCAGATCAGAGAGGAAAAGTCTGTGTCAGAAAGACAAAAGGGACAGCTTCTTATTGTCAACTACTGCATTCATAAAACAGAAATGATAGAATTTGAAAGAAGAATTGAAACTTAAAATATTCTAATAGTGGTCAATGATAATAATTCTATGGGTGGTGTTGACAGAGCTAACCAACATCTAACAAGCTATGCTGTAATCAAAAAGCAAGGAAAAACATTAGTATAAAATATTTATGCACCTTCTGGGGCGAAAAATATGGAACTTATTTGTTATTCAAAACAAGGTGGTTCAAAAGAAAACAAAAACAAGGAGATTCAAAAAGTCATTTACAATTTCAATTAGGTTTAACAGACTGAATAATTGAAAAATATGAATAGCAAAGCACTAACCAGGTTGTCCATCATCAACACCTCCACCATTACATTTATTGTTTGGGCATTGTATTGAAATTACACCACTCACAGAAAAAAGGGAAAGGCAAACAACATTACAAGGTGTGTTATTCAAAGAAAAACAATAATGAAAAAAGAATTTGGAAAGAGACTAGATACTACTGTCCAGATTGTAAGGCTGTGTTGTGTATTGAATGTTTTAAGATGTACCATGCACGCAGAAAATATTGATAAAATTGTCATTTTTATATTTCCTGTCTTATTAACTTATAAAATTAATGAAAAATATGTGCAATTTTTGGTCATTCTATATTTTCAAAATTGGACTGACAAGTGGTTAAGTGTGTCTCTTTTAGGCAGTATATATTTGGATCATTTTAAGAAATGCTGCTGCTATTACCTGCCTTTTAAGTATGTGCAATACATTTTCCTGTGTTGTCATTTATGTAAGATTTATATTCATTATTTTTCTATTTGTTTTCTATATATGATATGCTGTGTTCTCCTTCATTTTTCCCTCTAATTCCTTTGCCACAGTATGCTCTAAACATATTTTGGAAAGTGGCTTTTTACTACTCTTGTAATTTCTTTTGCTAGGTACTTTTGAGTTTTTTTTTAATGATTATGCTGGAGGTTATAATTAATATCTTAACTTACACCTAGACTAGATTAATGCCAAACTAATTTCTATGCCATTTAAAATTAACTTTGCTCCTCTTTAGTTCCATTTAATCCTTTGTCCTTTGTGGTGTTATTATTACACATATTACATATTTGAACATTGTGTTCCACCAAAAATATTTACAATCATTTTATGAAGTTATTTTATAATAAGATAAAAGAAATAAAAGAGTTACAAATGAAAATCATGCTCACTATGCATTCTTAATGTTTGCCTACATATTTACCATTACCAGTGCTCTGTAATTCTTCAGGTGCATCTGTCCTGTGTTCTTTCACTTCACCTGGAAGAAATTCTTTTTATATTTCTTTTGGGCAATTCTGTTCACAATAAACTCTACTGCTATTTATCTGGGTATGACTTAATATCTCCCTTATTAGAGGATAGTTTTATAGGCTATGAAATTTTTGGTTGATGGTCTTTTTATTTTAGCCCTTTTTGGTGTTAGTACATGTTTGCAGTACATGCGGTTTACAGGCATCCTGAGGGTGGTATGTGTGCACAGTAAAAGTTGTTTCTTTTTATTAAATCCCTTTCCCTCCCCCATTCCTCCTTTGTCCTTAAATTCTCTTGTCCTTATTTTCATTCTTATTTATATTCTTAATCTTATCTCATACTTATTATTAACCTTAGCTCATGTTTATGCATTCTATTTGCTAATATTATGTAATGTTTATATTCATTTGAAGTTATTAGGTTCCTGTATATGGCATATCTTTATTTGACTTATCCCTCCCTTCAACCTAGATTTATTGGAGCCCTCCCATTTGAAAGAGATTCATCCCCTTGTCTTCTTCTATTCATCTTCTATTATTCTCTTTGTTTGTATGCTGCCTTATTCAAATGAGAGATACCATATGGAATTTAAGCTCATAGGTCTGGTTTATTTCACTCAACATTATATTTTCTGGGTGCACCTTTTTTCCTACAAGTGTCTCAAATTTGTCCTTCTTTATAGCTTACAGTATTTCATTATGTATAGTTACCACCTTTTCTTCATCCAGTTTTCGGTTGATGTGTATATGGGCTGCTTCTGGCATTTAGATATTATGAATTGTGCTGCTCTAAATATTGGTATGCATGTATTGCTATAACATGATGTCTTAAAGTTTTTGAGGAAGATCCCTAGAAAATAGCGGGGTCATAGAAGTTTTAGTTTTATACTGATTTCCATAGTGGGTGTACTAGTTTACATTCCCCCAGTAATTTAGGAGGGTTCCTTTTTCACCACAGCCTTTCCAGAATTTGTTACTTTTGATTTCTTGATGATTGCCCTTCATTCTGGTGTAAGATAGAACGTTAGCATTGTTTTAATTTGCATTTTTTTAAGGTCCAGAGATGTTGAAAACTTTTTCACATATTTGTTGGCTATTTGTACCTCTTCCTCTGTAAAGGGTCTATTCATTTCACTTGCCCATTTGTTTGAGCTTTTATCTTAGGTTATCTAATTTCTTGTTGTTATTTATATCTTCTAGATATCAGTCCTCTGTCTAAGGAGTAGCGGGCAAAAATATTTTCCCACTCTGTAGGTTGTCTCTTCCCTCTACTGATTGATTTTTTCGAAGCTTTTTAATTTGATCCAATCCAATTTATGGATTCTTGCTGCTATTTCTTGTGCAACTGAGGTTCCTTTCCAATACCTATGACTTCAAATATCTATTTTATGTTTGAGTAGATTCAGTTTTTCTATTTTAATGTTTACATCTTTGATCCAGTTTGACATTAATTTAATACACAGTGAGAGGTATGGGTCCAGTTTCAATTTTTTGGAAACCACTGTCCAGTTATCATAGCACCACTTATTGAAAAGGTTGACTTTCCTCCAAAGTGTGCTTTTGAGCCCTTGGTCAGAAGTCAAATAGAAAAATGTGCCTGAGGATATTTCTCTAGCCTCTATTAATAATAATATGAATTATTCCTTTACTGTACTATCTCTTTTATTTCTTTCTTGCTTGATTGGTCTGGCAAGTACTGTGATTGCCAGATTGCTTTCAAGTACTATGTTGAATAGAAGTTGTGATAGTGAGCATCCTTGTCTTATACCAATTTTAAAGAAAACGCTTTTAGTTTTTCCCAATTTAGTATGATATTGGCCGTTGGTTGGCTTGCCTCAAATTGCTTTTCTCCAACTTAGGTGGGGTCTTTCTCTACCTGTTTTCTTCAGGGTTTTTATCATGAATGGGTGTTGGATTCCGCTGAAAGCCTTTCTGGCATCTATGAATATTATCATGTGGTTTTTGAGCTTGTTAATGTTTATGTAATACATTACATTAATTGATTTACATTTATTGAACCATCCTTGCATTTCTTAGATGAAACTTGCTTGATCATGATATTTTTAGTGTTTTGCTGCTTTTACTTTCTACTATCACTGATGATTTTTACATGTATGTTATTAGTTTGGCCTACAGTTTTCTTTTTTAATTGGGCCTTTATCTGGTTTTAGATTCAGGGCTTATATAAATAATTTGAGAGCACTCTAAACCTTTCAATTTCTTTAAAGGTCTTGAGGACTATTTGTGATATAACATCCTTAAAGTTTTGTTGAATTCAGTAGTGAATCCATCAGGGCCTGGACTTTTTTTTAGTCAGATTCTTTATTACTGTTTCTATTTCATTGCTTTTTATTTGGGTTGTTCTGCATTTTTGTATCTTTTGGGGATAGTTTTGGTAATTTGTATGAGTCTAGGAATATATCTTTTTTTTAATATTTTCCAATTCATTGGAATATAATTTTTCAAAGTAGGTACTTCCCATCTTCTGGATTTCAGCAGTATCTTGTGATTTTTACCTTTTTCATTCCTAACTGCTATGCCACCTTTCAGGTTCCACAGGTCTAATGAAGAACTCTTGGTTAATTCTGCAGAGGATGGCTTATACATGATGAGTAACATTTTTCTTGCTGTTTTTAATATCGCCATTCAGGAATTGCTTTTATGTCTTTTGTTGCTCTTTTTCTTTCTTTTCTTTGAGACACAGTCACATTATTATTACGGGCTGGCCTTGAACTCACTGTAGCCCAGGCTGGTCTTGAACTTGCAGCAATCCTCCTGCTTCAGCCTCCCAATTTCAGGATTAGAGGTGTGCATCACATTCTTGGCTTTCTTTAATTGTTGAATGACTTTGCTAAAAAATTTTTAACATTTATTCTAGTTTTACATGAATAGTTAAAATAATTCCCCAAATTACATATTCCACTGTTTAAAACTTATTTTTAAATACACATGCTAATTTGTTTCATCTATACTAACAGTTTCTCAGTCCATTTAAAAAATATTTTGTGCTATTATGTTTGTTTTTTCTTTGTAAGCTAGAATTGTTTTTGTCTGTCTTGTACTCTGAGTAACTACTTTGAAGATAATGATACCCGGTCTATTAATTATTGTTATTCCCTTATTATTTTGTTATAAAATTTTGTTTTATTTTTTATAAAACAAAAAAGATAAGAGATTGAAACTCTTTTTTAATATTTACCCACTGTCTCATCTGAAGCATATAGGATAGTTTCTCAGTATCAAGGGTACGTTAAAAATAGGGAGTGTGACAGTTTATTCAGAAAAAGGCATAAATGCATCTTGGTGCAGACTCCAGCTCACGGCAGATGCTCAAAAAGTGTTACCTTCACTCTTCTCCCCTGACACACGCTTATCAATCTTACCTGTCCTTGAAACACTTGCAAAGGAAACTCTTTTCTATACCTTGTCCTGAGAATGTGAAATAACTGTTTCTGTCCCTGAGAGCAAGTATTGATAAGTTTTGCAGGAAGAAAGCCATGATAGCCAATTAACAACCCTCAGGGAATTAGTTATTTCCAGCCATTATAGTTTTACTGTTCTATGATGACCCAGCCCCATCTCCTGTAATACCACCCCTCCCTGTCGGCGAGTCCTCTCACTCATTCCTGGTCTTAGACAGTACATGTCTCCCCATTTATAAAGACATTGGTCTGTAAGTACATATTTATGTTTTACAATAAAGCATTTATGTTTTCTTTAAAAATTTAGTTACACAAGATATAATTCCTGGCTATTTGAATATTTTCATAAAAGCTTTAATTGTTTAAGAAGTAAGATATATATCTCCTTCATTGCTAATAAAAATATACTCTTTTATTGCAATATTTTTTTCCTTAAAATCTTGAAACTGGAAGAAATAGGGCCAGACACTAAAAGCTGCAGATTCTTTACTGGTGCTTTGTAATGATCACTTTAAGTCTGAAGGAGAATGAATATTCCTTATGGGATAACTACCAGGATTTATGTAAAAAGGACAAGACTGTCAACAGTGATATAACTTTCTTATTAAGCTGGAATCACACAGTGAAAGATGAACCTTGGCTCTTCTAGGAACAAGGAGGCTGTCAAAGGGCAACCAATAATGTGGCTAGTCTCCTCCAGCCATCTTCTGAAAAATAAAGGAGACCAGGACCATATCAGGGTAGTTTCTCGCAAAGCTAAAAGCTCTCAAACCAAACTGCATTGGGAATAGGCTATTTCAAAACATAATAAAAACTACACATATTTTCTTGAAGGAACAAAAACATATAGGGCCTGTTTTTCCCCAAGGGAACAAAACATTATTATTTCCAATATGCTGGAAACTTGCTATAGTGTTGTTTTACTACATAATAAACTCTGACTTAAACAACTGTCCTACACTGAATCAAGGTTTTAACATTTATCGACCGTTATCTTGGTTCCTCATAACATTTTGAAGAAGGAGAAAAATTACCAATAGTCATCTCTATTTAAATACAGAGAGTACAAAGCAATAACCAAATCCTTGAGCTGAGAGAAAAAGAAAAAAACAGTTTTCTTGCCTCACCAGTGAAGGGAAAGGTGAGGTGTCACCAGGATTAATATTTTAAAAAGATGATGTAGAGATTGCTGCTCAGTGCTGCAACCTCCAACTTACTGTGTGCTGTTGTATGAATTCAAAGCACGAAAGAGCATGCTAGGGGGAGAGGTAAGGGACGAAGGGGAGGAAATGCATACCTGAAGTCCATACTCTGAAGTGTGCGGAAGTGCAGACTCTGAATTGTGGGGTGGTCTGTTGGGCCTGTCAGGTGGCAAAGGTCGCATTTTGAACTTGTGCAACTGCCCTCAGAACTTTCCATTTCTTTGTCTTCACAGAATCCAAAGCGAAAAAGAATGATGAGACAATAGCGAGAAGGAGTGCTAGATCAGGGTTTTGTGGACTGAACTTCAGTTGGAATTTTGCAGTCCTTAGGGTAACCTGGTTGATTCATGGGATTTGGAGTCAAATCTTCTTGGTTAATAATTCACCTCCAGTTATCTGGAATTAAACATAATTAAAACTTCTATATGCATATACCTAACTTTTAAAAATAAAGCTATCTGATAATACCGAACTCTCTTTGCCCTCTTTTTAACCTAGGTAGGTAGTTTTGCAGTAGTTGAGGTTTTCTGGCATTCCTGGGATTCACTGATTGGGGATTGAGAAAGTCATCCTACACTTGCCTTGGTACAAAATGCAGAGCAAAACCTGACACTAAAATATATTGTGTGGTTATAGTGGATGCTGCAGCCAATGCTACTGAAAGCCCCCATGATATGACATCATAGGCCTTGGTGGTCCTTAGTGAGGTAGAGGCTAGATTTTGTCCTGATAGTGCCCTCATACATTACTTCTTTAGAGAAAGAGGTTACCGTGGAGTTCTAAACAAGACCTAAAGTAGGAGAGTGTTATAAAACTCTGTAATAGAAGGGGACTTTATGATGTATGAAAGAACTGGCCAAAAATATATGTTTTGGGACTGCAGTTACCTATAGTCTTTGTTCTGATTAGACAGAAACTATGACACCAATAAATATCATAAGTGGATTAGTCCATTTTCTGTTGTTATAACAAAATATTGGAGTCTGGGTAAGAGAGAAGGAAAAAAGGTTTCTTTAGCTATAGCTGCAGAGGTTGAAGGACATGATGCTGAGTTCTGCTCAGTTCTGGTGAGGGCACTCTTTTCTGTATTACATGAAAGATGGCATTGTGGTGGGAACAAGCATTAGAGTGAGAGATCACATAGCAAGACAAGAAATTGGAGAGAAATTTTGGTTCCAGTCTTACTCTTCTATAAAAATGCAAACTCACAGGAACCAACTCTTTTGAGTGATTAGCACTTTTCTCTCCCAGGGGCATCACCCCTGGTGGCCTAAACACCTTCCATGAAGCTACACTTCTCAGTACAGCCACACTGGGACCAAGTTTCCATGCATGAACCCTTGGAAGGAAAATCACATAGAAACTATAAGTCTGTGTTTCTGCTATTCAGACAAGTCTCTTTGTTCTCTGTCACTGTGCTAGGCAATATATAATCTTCACATCAGTAACATTGGTACTGCCTGGAAAGTTGTTAGGGCTACATACTCTGACTCCACACTAGATCTGCTGAATCAGCAACTTTAATGCGGGAATGCTCTCCTGGGAATTTAGAACCAGATTTGGTTAACCCTGACGTACTTTGCCACGATACTCCAAGGCCTATGGTTTCTTAGTAGGGAGTTGGTAGTGCTATGCAGGCATGAACAGGTGGGAGAAAAGTTTTATTAGCAAAGAACAACTAGTGGTTAGATACCCTTGAGAAGGTTTTCCTATGTATCTCCAAGAGACAGTATGCAGTGAAAGTGAGAACCTTTTACTCCAACAAAGACACATTTGAGAAGGTCTTAATTAAAAGTTACATTCACGCTAGTGAAAGTCTGAGAAAGTGGTGGGATTTTAGAATTAGTAGATTGAAATTAAGCGTTCTTCTGAATTTCCAGGTAGGTATTGAGAACAGACTTTGAAATAATAGGCATTCTTGTGTGGAATGGACCCAAGAATGCTTTTGTTTGTATTGGTACATGCACAATGTGATAAAAGTAAAACGTTTCCCATTTTTGGAGTGTTTTCTTATAGTTTAGAAATGGTCAAGACACTGGAAAAGTATATCACCATATTTTTTGGTACTACTTTGTATTTCTCTTTCACAATACTTTGTCAGCTCTAATGACTTCAATTTGATTGGTAATCAGTTTAAAATTATCCTCCCTGTTTTGATGCTGAGTTCTGATAGGTCAAGGGCTGTGTTAGTCACATTAACCACCACATTTTATGTAGAGTATTTGGAGCCCAAATACAGTTGATATTTGTTGATGTGTTCTTACATAACATGATGTGTTCTTACATAGCATGAACAATATCATGATGAACAAAATGGGATGAGCAATTACAGAGAAAGAGGGACCAACCTAACTGTTTAAAGGATGAGTCGGGTGCATGGGGGGAGGTGGGGCACTTCAAGAGATGGGCGAGGTGGAGAGGATCAGAGCAGCACAGTGTGAAGAGGAGGTGAAGTAAGAGAAAGCAGTGGTTCCACTGGATGGGTGCATGTGCTGCTCAGCAGAGAGAAGGCAGGCAGCTCCTTCTGTCACTGTTTAAAGGGAAAATTAGGAATAAGAAACAGTTTCCAAAAAGAGCAAGGGCATGTACTCTCACGTGTGCTGGACATATGGCATGTATGAAGTATTTACTTACTGCACTCACTGTCCCAAAAGTGATGGCACTCACTATACTTATGAAATGTGGGTTGTAATTGTTTGTTATCATTTAAATACTTTCTGTTTAAAAAATTATTAGACAAAGATAATAAGAGAATTATAATGAAGAAATTCTTAAACAGGTTGAACAAATTACCTGGAAAGTGAATTAATTGATGGCAGTTCCAAGGAAGGATATAAAGTACTAATTATTCTATATCACCAAGAATTACATGGGAATGGGTAAATTTATTTACCACTATTAATGGTTTCAATTACTGCAACAGCAACAATTAATGATTTCTGAAACATTCAGCTTTGGCTACTCTTATTTTTTGTATTTAAAACCTTGACATGTACAGAATTTCTGCACTCAGCAAAATGACCTTGTTTGCAGGGTGCAGAAGAGAATAGACAGAGAAGCAGGGGAAAAGCCAAGAGGTACCTGCTCAAGAGCAAGGACTTGGCTCCACTTGGTCATAAATATTTATAAAGAATCTACTATGAACATCACACTCTAAATCAACACCTGAAGTCAGGTCCCGGGGAAAGTAGCACACAAACTGAGGGTGGGCTGGGGATTTTAGACTTGTCTCTGCCACTAGCAGTCAGTAAGTCTTGGGCTGGTAAATTTTCCAATCAGAATCTTAGTTTCCATCTTGAGAAATGTTGGCATTTGACATAGCAATTTCTCAAATTCTTTTCACAATCATATGGCACTCTAAGTGAATACTTATCTTTGACATATGGTGCCTCATTTAATTCTTATTTTAACTTTAACTTCTTAAAAATTGTTTTTGATTGATATAACACTTGTATATATTCATGAGTACAAGGTGATATTCCAGTGTATGTGTATAAGTTGTGTAAGGGTGAATGTAGTTAGCAGTGATGCCTCTCACAACTTTTGCATCAGCATTTTGTTTAGGATGAAGGTTTGGAAGGACTTTTTCTTTTATCACAAGTCTTTTTGAAAAGGACATGAACAGGTACATAGGAATGTTGATTTCTAAAGATCTAGGGCACACTGAATGCTCATCATTTTCTAATTATAATGAAAAATAGTAACTCTTTTGACTTGAATATAAATTGTTAACGAAGCATTTGCTTTAGGATTCAAAATCCTTTTGGCTATAGGAAGGATTAGTAAGAAGAATCATAAAGATAAAAATATGATATAAATTGTATATTCCTGTCCACATATTTTCAATGCTTTCATGATCAGGGTTCTGGCCATCATGACCTTCCCTGGAGCAATTCATTTTCAAAAGTCCTCAGAAAGCAGTTTTATGAAATAATCTGGCATTTAACTAGCAAGCAATATTCTGGAATACAGGAAATTCTTGCAAAGTGTTGAAACTATATGGCAATGACAATTAATTTAAGAAAAAATATTCCTAGGCTATAAATTTAGACACTCAAAACATACTCATTTATTCTTATTAGTTTTTTTATAATGAGGTGCAATGTTACTGTTATCACTGAATGCTCATGTCATTATTTCATGTGCATACCTTCACTTTTACTGTGGAAAAACTGGCTTTCCACATGCCAAAGACTAAAACTAGACCCATGTCTTTCACCATGCACTAAATTGAAGTAAAAATCGATCAAAGATCTAAATATTAAAACAGAAACACTAAATTTATTGGAAGAGAAAGTAGGCAAAAATCTTGTCGACCATGGGGTAGGCAGAGAGTTCATGAACAAAAGCAAAACTGCATCGGAAATACTTCAAAGTATCAACAACTGGGATCTCATCTTATTGAAAAGTTTTTGCTCATCGAAAGAAATCACCAATTAAGTAAAAAGAAAACCCACAAATTGGGGAAAATATTTAGCCAGCTACTGCTCAGACAAAGGACTTCTATATAGGACATATAAAGAATTGAAAATAATCAGGCCCTCCAAATTCAAAGACCCAATCCAAAAATGGGCATCTGAGATGAATATACACTTCTCTAAGAAAGAGATACTAATGGTGAATAAATACATGAAAAAATGTTCAATGTCATTAGTCATTCAAGAAATGCAAATTAAAATAGCACTGAGATTCCATCTCACCCCAGAAAGAATGGCTATCATCAAGAAATCAACCAATAAAAATGCTGGAGAGGCTGTGGGGAGAAAGGAACACTACTCCACTGCTGGTGGGAGTGTAGATTGGTGAAACCACTGTGGAAATCAATTTGGAGATTCCTCACAAAACTAGGACTGGAAGTCCCAATTAACCCAGCTATTCCCCTTCTGGGTATTTTCCCAGAAGAATTAAAGACATCATACCACAGCGATATATGTGCACCGATGTTTATAGAACACAATTTGTTATAGCTAATCTTGGAAACAACACAGATGCCCATCCACTGAGGAATGGATAAAAATGTTGTGATATTTTTATATAGTGGAGAATTTCTCGAGTATCATTTCTTAAAGAGGCTATCATCCTTCCATTGAACATGTTTGGCCCCTTTGTTAAAGGTAAGGTGGCCGAGTGTGTTTGTAGTTGTATCTGTATCTTCTAATCTGTTTCTCTGATCTTCAGATCAATTTTTTGTGCAAGCACCATGCTAATTTTATCATGGTAGCTTTGTAAAATAATTTAAAGTCAGGAATTGTGATGCCTCCTGCCTTTCCTTTGTTTCCCAAGATTGATTTTGGTATTCTAGGCCTCTTCTGGTTCCAGATGAACTGTAGGAGTGTTTTCTCCAGATCTGTGAGGTTTACTAATGGTATCTTAATTGGGATTGCATTGAATCTGTACAACAATTTTGGGAGTATGGCTATTTTCACAATGTTGGTTCTTCCAATCCATGAGCAAGGAATATCCTTCCATTTTCTGATATCCTCTTCTATCTCTTTTATCAGAGTACTATAATTTTCACTGTGTAGGTATTTTACTTCTTTTGTTGGATTGAATCTTAAGTATTTCACCTTTTTAGATGCTATTGTGAAAGGTGTGGTTTCCCCAGTTTCTCTCTTAGCCTGTTTGTTGCTTACATACAGCAATGCTATTGATTTCTGAGCATTAACTTTGTATTCAGCTTTGCTACTGAATTTGGTTATTAAATCCATGAGCCTTTTGGTGGATTTTTTTTGGGTCTTCTATGTAGAGTATCATGTCATCTGTGAAGAATGATAATTTCACTTCTTCCTTTCCTATCCTTATTCCTTTTATTTCTCTCTCTTATCTAATTGCCCTAGCTAGTATTTCCAGGACTATTGAATAGGAGTGGTGACAGTGGACATCCTTGTCTTATTCTTGATTTTAAAGTGAAAGTTTTCAATTTTTGACCATTTAGTATGATGTTAGCTGTTGGTTTATCATAGATGGCATTAATCATCTTGAGGTAAAGGCCATCTATTCCTATTTTCTGAAGGATTTTCATCATGAATGAGTGTTAGATTTTACCGAAGGCCTTTGCTGCATCGATGGAGTTGATCATATGGTTTTTGTCCTTGGCTCTATTGACATGGTGTATTATATTAATTGATTTGCATATATTGAACCAGCCCTGCATTCCTGGTATGAATCCCACTTGGTTGTGGTGTATGATCTCCTTGATGATTTGTTGTATTCTGTTTGCTAGTATTTTGTTGAGAATTTTTGCATCTATATTCATTAGGGAGATTGACCTGTAATTCTCTTTCTGGGTTGGGTCTTTCTCTGGTTTTGGTATCAGGATAATACTTGCCTCCAGGAATGAGTTGGGGAGAATTCCTTCCCTTTCAATTTCATTAAAGAGTTTGAGAAGAATTGGTGTTAAATCTTTTGTAAATTGATTTTCTTCATTGGTAAGTTTTTAATTGCATTCTCAATTTCACTGGCTGATATTGAGTTATTCAGGGCTTTTATATCATCTACATTTAGCTTTGGTATTTCATATGTATCTAGAAATCTGTCCGTTTCCTCTGTGTTTTCCATCTTGTGAGAGTAAAGACTTTCAAAGTAGGTATTGATGATCTTCTGAATTTCTTCAGAATCTGTAGTGATATCACCCCTTTCATTCCTTATTGCATGTATTTCAGTTTTTTCTTTCCTTTTTTGATAAGATTGGCTAGGGGTTTATCTATTTTATTTATTCTTTCAAAGAACCAACTCTTTGATTCATTAATTCTTTGCATTAATTTTTTAATCTCTATTGCGTTAATTTCTGCTGTGAGCTTTATAATTTCCTGCCTTCTTTGGGCTCTGGGTTTGACTTGCTCTTTTTCTAGGAACTTGATGTGCAGCATAAGATTGTTTATTTGTGCTTCTGTTTTCCTGAGATGGGAGTTCACCGCTATAAATTTCCCTCTGATGACTGTTTTCATTACATCCCACAGGTTCCTGTAGGTTGTATGTACATTTTAGTTTGATTTTAAATAGTGTTTAATCTCTACTTTAATTTCATCTGTGACCCATTGCTTGTTCACGAGGATGTTATTTAATTTCCAACTGTTTATGGAGTTTTTGTGTTTTCTTTTGTTATTAATTTCTAATTTCATTGCACTATGGTCTGATAATATATATGGGATAATTTCAATTCCTTTGCATTTACTTAAACATATTCTATGTACTAGTATATGGTCTACTTTAGAAAACTTCCATGAGCAGCTGAGAAGAATGTGTATTCTGATGCTGTTGGGTGAAACACTCTGTAAAGGTCTCCTAAGTCCATATGTTCTCTGTCATTTCTTTCCCAATTTTTTGTCCAGTTGATCTATCTCTTTGTGACAATGGTATGTTAAAGTCCCCTCTTATGATTGTGTGGGTACTAATTTCAATTTTCATGTCAGTTAGAATTTGTCTTTTATAGGTGGGTGCTCCTATATTTGGTGCATAGATGTTTACAATTGTTATCTCTTCTTCTTGAAGCTTCCCACTCATAAGTATGTAGTGACCTTCTTTATCTCTTTTGCTTGTTCTTGGTTTAAAGTTCACATTGTCAACAAACAGAATAGCTACACCTGCTTTTTTCTGGGTTCCTGTTACATGGAGTATTGTTTTCTATTCTTTAATTTTCAGTCTATGAATTTCTTTTTGAGTTAAATATGTTTCTTGTATACAGCATAGAGTTGGATTTTCTTTCCTGATCCACTCTGCTAGTCTGCTTCTTTTGGTGGGTGCACTGAGACCATTTATTGGTTATAACTGGTATGTACTGGCTTATCTCTGTCATGTTATTTTCCTGCTGTTGGATCCTCCTTTTTCCCTCTATTTAATTGCTTGCTCTGCTTATTGGTTCCTTTCTGTTTTGTTCTTGAAGTTGTGGTCTGTTTTATCTCTTTCTAGAATATCTTTCAGTACACTTTGTAGGATTTATTTGGCACTCATGAATTTCTTCAGTTGTTCTTTATCATGAAAATATTTTATTTCTCCATTAAATTTGAAGGATGGTTTTGTAGGGTACATCAATCTCGGTTAGATGTTGTTTTTTCTCAATACCTGAAATACTTCACTCCAAGCTCTTCTTGCATTTATTGTTGGTGTTGAGAAGTCTGCCATGATTCTGATGGGCTTTCCTTTATAGGTGCTCTGTTTCTTTTCTCTAACAGCTTTTAATATTCTGAGCTTTTGTTGAGTTTCTGGGATCTTGATCACTATATGTCTGGGTATAGATTTATTTTGATTATGATTAACTGGAGTTCTATATGCTTCACTTATCTGGATGTCCAATTCTTTTTCCATGCCTGGGAAATTTTCTGCTATTATTTCTGCAAATAGTCTTTTTGTGTCATTTGTGTTGACACCTGCTGTTTCATTAATACCTATTAATCTGACATTGTTTTTCTTTGCTTCATCTTGTAGTTGTTTTTTTTTTTTTTGTTGTTGTTGTTGTTGTTTTTTCGGTTTTTCTCCAGTACCGGGAACCAAACTCACGACCTTGCACTTGCCAGACAGGTGCTTTTGCCGCTGAGCTAAATCCCCAGCCCCCCATGCTGTTTTTTGTTTTTTGTTTTTTGTTTTGTTTTTTCTCTGGTACCGGGAACTGAACTCATGACCTTGCGCTTGCCAGGCAGGCGCTTTGCTGCTGACCTAAATCCCCAGCCCCACCATGCTGTTTTTATTACTGTAGCTTTGTACTATTACTTGAAATCTGGAATTGTGATTCCTCCTTTATTGCTCTTGTTGCCCAGGATTGCTTTTTTCTTCTGGGTCTTTTCTTATTCTATATGACTTTTGGGATTGTTTTTTCCAGTTGTGTGAGGAATGCTGTTGATAATCTGATTGATATTGCACTAAATCTATATATTAGTTTGGAAGTATGACCATTATGACTATATTGGTTCTGCCTATCCAGAAACAGAGGCTGTTTTACCTTTTTGATTGTCCTCTTTGATCTCCTTTTGCAGAGAACCATAGTTTTTCTTGTAGAGGTCTTCCACTTCTTTAGTTATGTTAATTCCTACATATCTAATTTTTTGGATGCTATTGTACATGTTATTGCTTTTTTTGTTCCTCACTCAGTGAGTTAATTTTTGGTGTAGAGGAATACTATTATTTATTGTGTGTTGACTTTGTGTCCTGCTACCCTGTTGTATTTAGTTATTAATTCTCCGGGTCTTTTGGCAGAATTTTTTGCAACTTCTGAATAGAGAGTGATGTTCTCTGCAAATAATGATAATTGGATTTCTTCCTATTCTAGGCATATTCATTTTATTTCTTCCTTTTGCCTGAACACTGTTGCTAATATTTTGATTACCATATTGAAGAGAAGTTGAGTCAGTGGACAACCTGATTTGGAGGAAAGCTTTTAACTTTTCCCCATGTAATGTAATGTTGGCCAATCATTTGTTATAAATGAGTTTTATCAGGTTGTGAGAAGGTCCTTCTACACTTATTTTCTTCAGGGCTTTTAGGATGTGTCAAAGAGGTTTTTTCTGCTCTTGAGATGATCACACAATTTTTGGCCTTGCTTCCTTTTATGTGATGCATTGCAATTTTCATTTGCATATGTCAAACTTTCTTTCTGCCCTGAGATGATCCCTATCTGTTCATGCTGTCTTACCTTTTTGATAATTTACTGCATGCTGATGTTAGTATCTTGTTAAAAAGTTTTGGTTCTGTTTTTTTAAAGAGATTGGCCTATAGTTCTTTTTTTTTTAGTTGGATACCTGACTAGTTTTAGAATCAGGTTAATGCTATCTTGCAGGAATGACTGTGGGAATTCTCCCCTTTTAATTTCATTAAAAAGTTTGAGGGGTATTGTTGTTAGATCTTCTCTGAAGTTCTTCTGGAATTCAGCAGTGATTCCATCAGTACATGGACTTCTCTTTATTGGTGGGTTTTTTATTAGTGCTTCAATTTCATTGCTTGTTGTTGGATTATTTTTGGATTTTATATCTTCTTGATTGAGTTTTGGAAATTCTTAGGTATTTAGGAATCTGTTCATCTCTTCTGAATTTTTTGATTCACTGAAATACAGTTTTCTGAAATACTTGCTAATAATCTGGATTTCAGCATTATCTGTTGTGATTTCACCATTTTTATTTCTAATTGCATTGATTTGGCTCTTTGCTCTTTTTAGCTAAGGGTTTCCTCTTTTGCTTATTCTTTCAAAAAATCATCTCTTTGATTCACTGATTCTTTGAATTTCATTAATATCTACTGCGATATTTTTAAATTCCTTCTTTGCACCAATATTAGGTTTGAATTGTTCTTATTTTTTCTAGGACCTTGAAATACACCATCAGGTTATACATTTGCACTTGTTCTGTTTTTGTGATATGGGCACTCATATATATAAAGTTCTCTCTTACTACTGCTTTTACTGAGTCCCATAAATTCTGCTATATTTTACTGGCATTATCATTTTAATTGAGAAACTATCTAATTTCTTCCTTGACTTTTTCTATGATCTGTTGATTATTCATGTGTATTATTTAATTTCCATATATTTACATAATTTCTGTGATTTCTTTTGCCTTTGATTTGTAGTTTCTTAGTGCAGTACTCTGGCAATATTGAGGATATATATCTCTTCCAGTCCCTATTTTCATGTGTCTAGGGTAGATATCCAGAATTCTGAAATGCTGAATTGTATGGTAATTCTGTGTTTTGTTTTGATGAATCATTATACTGTTTACCACTGTAGCTGTATTGTCTTACATTTCCACCAGCAATATGCAATGAATCTAATTTCTCCTTCTTCTGGTTAACTTTTCTTTTACTACAAATTTTGGTGATAGCCATTTTAATAGTAGGAAATCATATTTCATTGTGATTGCTATTTTCCTAATGTTAACTTCTTTTCATGTGTCCAATGGACATTTGGAGAAATATCTATTTAAATATTTTAAATATTTTGCCATTCTTTAATTAGATTTTTGTCATATATATATATGTGTGTGTGTATATATATGTATACATATATATATGTATACATATATATATGTATAATATATATATATATACATATATATATTACTGGCTTCTTTCACTCTACATATTTACTTTTTTATTGCATGATTAATAGTTCATCTTTTTACTATCAATCAGCATCTTATTACATGAATAGACCATAAGTTATCTGTTCATGTCTTGAAGATATCCAAGTTAATATGCAGCCATTAGTCTAGGGCAAATTATTCTGCACAACTTTGACAAGATCTTCCCTGTATTCAACCAAATACAGGATGGATCTCTGGGAGACTCACACCAACACTGTATCTCCTATTTTATTACTTGTAGCTTTCAAGAATATCTGTAGAGTATGCTGGGAAGGCAATATCCTGAAACAGGGAAGAATTAGCCTGAGCAGCCCAGGCTCTGTTCCTGTCCATCCTAGAAACAAGAAGTCCTTCAATATTTCAGCCTGGTGTGTTGATGCTCCCATGCTATAAATTCCAAGGTGACTGCCTTCTCAAGGTTATCAAAAGGATTGCAAAGAGAGCATGTGTAAATATGACTGCACTTGTAATGGGTAGCTTTCCTGAGATTTGGAAGACGACTTTGTTGTGAATCTTACATTTTTGTTGTCCCTCAGTGCCTATCTGTACATAACAAACCTGCTACTGGGTAAGGTGGCACATGCTTGAAAGACTGAGGCAGGAGGATCAGGAGGATTGCTGTGAGTTTGAAGCCAGCCTTGGCTACATAGTGAGTTCAAGACCAGGGTGAACTTCATAGCAAGACCCTAATTCAAAACACTGAAACAAACACCAAAAAGAAAAAAAACCCATTTCCAACCAACCAACAAACAAAAAAAACTCCATATAGTCCATTGTTTGTGAGGATTCCACCTCACTAGACTGATGCCAGTGATGGAATGGGCCCAGCCCAAGGAACAGTGGGAAAGTTGTTTAGAATCCTCCCTCAGACCTGATACTAGAGTGCAATGAACTACCTTCACACCATATACAGTATGTCTCATTAGACTTTTAGCTCTTTCGAATGGCAGCAGATACTCTTCCCAAGCCAATGTAAGCCCCACATAATCTTCTTTCTAGTTCTCTCAGGACTTCTGTCCTGGACACATTGAGCAGTCTTCACATGCAAGCAGTGATTATACTCTGCAGAATAGTGAAGGTGGGAGTGAAGGGTTGAGTCATCTATAGAGACTCAGAGAACTATTTGTAATTGTCCCTGAGTGTAATTATGTCTTTTTCTGGTACTTCTCCATCTCCCTTGGTTTCCCCAAATTCTCAGCCCCATCTGTGAAATCCCTTGTGTCTCACAGGCCCCTCCAGAGCTTTACTCTCTAAGCTGCAGCCTTCTATCTTCCTCAAGGCAGTAATGGGCATATTCACCTAGCTTGCCCTGGTTTTTATTCTTAACTCCTAGAGATTACTGCCCTTAATTCCTCAATCTCTAATATCTTGAAAATCACCTTTTCTCATATATTTTATCCATTTTAAAGTTTGTTTCCAATGGGAGATCAAGTCTTATATCTTTGGCTCCAATTTGGTCAAAAGCAGAAACTGTGAGCTCCATAATTGCTATTTGATGCTTTTTATAGATTCTTCGGGTGAGATTCTGTATCTTGTCTCCCACCTTTTGAACATATAAATCACAACAATTTTAAAGTTCATTGCTAGTAAGATAAATACCTGAATCATGTGTGAGTTTATTTCTATCTTCATAACACTGTTGCTGTGTTGGAATGAAAGTTTATAATCAATTCTTAGACATTGCACATAGACAAGCTACTGACATGTTATATATGGTCATACAAAATTTAATTTAATTTTTGTTAATTAGTTAGAGAAAAAGAGGATCATAAAGATTGATCTAGGATCAAACTACATAGAGATTAGATTTTTACCTGTGCTAGTTAACTGTGGTGTCAACTTGAATAAGAAACACCCAGTTGATTGGTTTAGCACAGTCCTGGGTGTGTCTAGATGATGGACTTATTGAAGAGGGAAGCCCTGCCCTAGGTGAGTGGCACCAACTAATAACACTGCAGCTGGATGGAATTAAAAAGGAAAGAAGGAAGGCTTGCTTCTATTTCTTCAGAGGAACTGCAGTCTTTGTCATCACCTTTGGACATCTCTTCCAGCCTACCAGTGCAGACTCTTTAGCATTTCAGAGCAGATCCCTTGGCTTCCTGATATAGACTTGCATGGGACTCACAGTGAGCTCAAGTCTGATTTTGTGGGTGGCGGCAATCGAGAAGGCAGAGCCATGAAGGCCTCGGGCACACTCCGGGAGTACAAGGCGGTGGGGCGCTGCCTGCCCACCCCAAAGTGCCACAAGCCACCTCTCTACCGCATGCGGATCTTCGCACCCAACCGTGTCGTCGCCAAGTCACGCTTCTGGTATTTCGTGTCCCAGCTGAAGAAGATGAAGAAATCCTCAGGGGAGATCAT
The DNA here is from genome assembly GCF_000276665.1 of Chinchilla lanigera. Lineage (NCBI taxonomy): Eukaryota > Metazoa > Chordata > Mammalia > Rodentia > Chinchillidae > Chinchilla > Chinchilla lanigera. The sequence continues at coordinate 4,049,094 of NW_004955459.1, forward strand.
CTACTGCGGGCAGGTGTCTGAGAAGTCTCCGCTGCGGGTGAAGAACTTCGGCATCTGGCTGCGCTATGACTCCCGCAGTGGCACCCACAGCATGTACCTGGAGTACTGCGACCTGACCACGGCGGGTGCAGTCACCCAGTGCTACCCGGACATGGGCGCCCAGCACCGTGCCCTCGCCCACTCCATCTAGATCATGAAGGTGGGGGAGATCACGGCCAGCAAGTGCCACCGGCCCGCTGTCAAGCAGTTCCACGACTCCAAGATCAAGTTCTCGCTGCCCCACCGGGTCCTGCCTTGCAAGCACAAGCCCCGTTTCACCACCAAGAGGCCCAACACCTTCTTCTAGGGGCGGCCACGGCTGTGCCAATAAACTCGGCGCGGCTCTTGAAAAAAAAAAAAAAAGAGCTAAGACTGGGCTTTGGCATCTTCTACCCTTGACTGTGCAGGTGGCCATTGTATGCCTGCCTTGCAAATCCACATGTATATGGATACATATATCTTACATATGTGTATCTTATATTAAATCTGTTTATCTAGGGAGCACTGATACACTGTCTTTTAATCATATTCCAGTTCTGATTTGCAGTTACTTTCAGTACAAATTCCTTCAAAAGTGAAATGGGAGCTGGGGTGTGTATGGTTTCTCATTCTTTTTCAGACATATATTTATATACTGTGAAGCTTTCCAAAGCTCTACTTCATTTCTCATTTTCTTAGATATTTCTGTCTCCTTGTTTACTTAGCCTAGCATAGTGCTAAGCTTAAGACACTAGCAAAAGCCTCCAGGGAAACATGCAGTACTGAATTTAGCTCATATTCCCTATTCTCCCCTTCTCTCTGTCATACCTGTTTCCTCAGGAATCTTAATTTCAAGTTTCTCTCCAGTCTTGTGTCATTATTACAAAATTTTATTCAATTTTCAGGCTTCTTTGGAGCAACTTTTGTTGGTAGTTTTAGTCTCTAGTCCTGTGCAATTTGGTAACCAGCAAAAGTTATACAGAATAGGAAACTCTTCTCAGTATGATTCTCTTCTTTCTGAGATTATGACTCTTTTCAATTCTATATTCCTTAGTGACCCTTGCGGGTGAAATGATTGTGTGTGTGTTTGTGTGTGTTGCACAGCTTTTCTAGTTGTTACTAGTGGGAGGCTTGACAAAAACTGACCATAGCTGCCAGGAGAGTGGCACGATACTCTTTCACATTTCATCTTTATTACCCATTAATCATATTGCTTTTATTTTATTTCATTTTATTTATTTTTTAGAGTAGGAAATTTATTGGGGAAAAGGAATGGGGAATAAGAATAGTTCCTGAGAGACAGGAGGGGTCCCGAGTGGGTTTCCCAGTTGTATGGTTTTTAAAATTTATGTATTTAAGAGACCTTTTTTCCTTCTCTATCTTTAGGAGAGATATAGTCAGTTCTATAGAATCAGTTTAAATATAAAGCAAGATGACTTTTATGAAAGCACTATGCAACCTATAATTTTTCATTAAATTATGATATTATTTGTAGCACTAATAACAATAAACTAATATATAAAACCACAATGGCTACCCTTTATCATGCATAATCTAAACTATGTGTCAAGTAATATGATGCATATGATTCACATTCTTCATGACAATGCTCACAATAGATATTTAACTCTTTAAGTACATGTTGGACATTATTGGTTATTGGACATAACCTTTTTATTTTACATACATAGTATCTTGATTGGATGTCTTTAAGAGCTCTAAGCTCATCATTATAAATGTAAGACTAAGGGTAGAAAGATATGAACATTCTCATGTTTTACATTTTATGAATTCATAATGTGATATGTAAACTGGTGTTATACTGAAAATATATGACCTTGTTGAAGTGCTTCATGTTCTCTGAGCCTTATTTATCTCACCTTAAAATGATACTTTCCCTATAGGATTATTAAACAAGCTAATATAGAGAGAGCTCCTAAGATCACGCTTAACATATAGACATCGTTCAACATTGGTGCCACTGTCTAGCATTTGACTCCATGTAAATGCTTTTAAAAATATTTGAATTCACATAGATCTACAGTTATTTTAAAAATTTGAGGTAGTAGAGAATCTAAGTTATCATGAACGATCCAGTAATACTTTTCCTTTTTCTTATTTTACTTTACTTTTTTTTTTTTTTTTTTTTTGGCAGTATTGGGGATTGAACCTAGGGTCTTGCACACTCTAGGTAAGCATTTCTACACTGTATCACACTACTAGCCCTTAGTACTTTGATTTTAATTTTCATGATATGATCCTGTAACTTGCAGTATCTCAAGAACTTGAACTGGTCCTTCTTGTAGTACCTCAAGAAAACATACTGTTTTATCTTCTGAATCTATTCCCTTTAGCTGAAATACCTTACCCACTTAGTTTTCCTAAATTTCTATGCTGTTTTCCAGGTACTATCAAATATAATTTGCTCAAGAAATCTCTGTTTATGACTTAGAAAACTGACCATTTGGGGAACTTTCTGTTGCTCAGACATCATTTCCTGAAGTTCAGTTCCTTTTTACACGTCTCTCCCCGGTCCATTCCCCAATTTATTTATCAGGTGAGCATTGTATTTTTTGTTGTTCAATTTTCAAAACCTAGCTAAATTCTTGATACATCATAGAATCTCAGAAACTGCTGTTTTCAGCAAAAATATTTTTTCAAAAGGAATAAATAGATGGATGACTTCTACAGCTTTAATGTAAACTGTGACAGCATCCAAAAAAGGTAATCCAACATGTATTAAGCAGCAAAACTAAACTCACAATTTTGAATCCTGAGTACACTTTAGAATCTGCTGGGATGCTTTCAAAGTATAAAATTTCTGTGACACTGTCTTGATATTCTGATTTACAAATCATACTTAGCTTGAAGGAGTTCTGTAAATTGTATTTTTTAAAGTTTTCTCAGAGATTAAATGTATAGTCATGTTTAAGAAGCATTAATCTAATCTATTCTCCTCTAGTAGGAAATACAAGATAACACTGATTGTTTTCTTATGGGGAATCCAAATAAGAAAAGAAAAGTGAAGGTAAGTATAGAATTAGTTAAAAATTATGAACAATAGGTTCCACATCTTAATGATGGTTATTAGATTTTGTGAGGCAAACTTTAGTCACTTGGAATGATTTGCAAATTAGTTAAATCTAAATGCTCAGAAGTTTATAAACATTAAATTTCTTTTAGTTTTTACAGAAATCCAAGTTATATTAAACTAAAACTATCTTTAAAAACTTAAGGTTTTGTTCATCAAATGGACATGAAATACAGTGGGATACATGTGGGCTCACAGTGAGGTGATTACAACTTGAACCCTAGATCTCCCACATATTGATCTATTAGTAAAAACTCTTCCTCACATCAAATTCTCAGTTTCTTCATGTGTAGAACTGGGGGCACTAAAGGACAGAACTTTCCTCTTTCTCTGTCAAAGATCCTTGGAAAAACCAGCCCACAGGACCTATGTGAACAGTTGCTCTTGGTTGGACTGTCTGGGAAACAGACAGTGAGTTGAAGTTTAGCTATAGGGTTTGGATTAGAGAGTGCTCCTGGGAAGGGAAAGAGGGAATGTTTTGTAGAAGGCCAAGCTGAGCTGTAAGACCTGATGAAAAACCCTGGTCTCATCCGATATAGAACTCCAAAGCTGAAATGTTCATCAGTATTACCCTCATGCTGGGTTGAGATAGCCAGCTCAATCAATATATTCATGCCCAGACTGCCTGTTGGATCGTGGGCTGTGCTGGGAGTGCACAACCTTGGTCAGAGCAGCTCTCTGCAACTGAGGCAGAACCAGAGGTGGCCAGTGGTCTCTTAAAAATCTGAGAAGCAAGTCTTTCTTGGTGAGGGCTGTACAAACCTCATTGCTGTCTTTGTCAACAACTGTCAACCAACGTTTTCATGGAGCTTACTGTTTGCCCTAAATTCTTCTTTTATCTATTACATATATTAATTCTTGTATTCTTTATAACAATACACCAAATAATCATTTATGTATGTAATATCATCATTATTCACATTTTATAATGGTGACAGTTGAAGAACAGTTGAAGACAGTTGAAGAATTTATAATAACTTTATGAATTTGAATCCAGGCAGCCAAAATATACTATTGATGCTTTAACCACTAGGTTATCCTGCCACCTAATGGTTTAATCCTTTGGAGATAGTCTTATTTCTTTGACAAGAAAAATTCCTGAAAGAAGAATATCGTGTCTTTTTCTCATTGCACTCACATGATACAGTAGAATAAAATTTAATATATAGAAAGAAAGAAAAGAAAATTCTGGAAGGGAAATATTTCCTCAGATTCCACAAGGTTAAATATGTGATTAAAATGAGAGTAATTTTATTGAAATGGAAAGATCACACATCTACTTAAACAGCTAGACACTAGAGTGTTTAAATATCTAAGTGGATTTTCTTAGTAATAATGTCGTGTGCTTAGTGCCCCTCCAGCTCCCATTGTTAATTTCTTTTCTGCCCATATATTTCCAGACTAGAGTGCAGCTTTGCTGCAATGATGTTTCCTACTAAGCCATGCGGTGGGCACCCCCTCCAGTCTAAATGGCCTTCAAATGGCCAGGAGTGCCTTGGGAAACTGCCATATCCCTGAACTCACCAGGCACATTAACAGATAAGCTAAATTCTAGACATAGCAGTTAATGCAATTGTTCATTTAGATAAATCATTTATTTAAAATTCCTTTGAGTCCCTTAGTCCCAAGACATGATTTTCAAATCCATGCTTATTTTATTACCTACCAAGATATGGGTCCTTAACCAAGTAACTCTTGACATTCTGCCAGGGGAAATGATGAGGTTTTAAAAGCTACCTTGGGAATAGCTCACTTTTACCTCCATGACTGTTCCCTTTGTGGGAAGTGTGGGGAAGTGCTCAGTGGGAACCGCGATGTTAATCCTCCATTTGGTGCCAGTGATTTACTCCTAAAGAACTGTAAGAAAATAGACTTAGCTAAAAATAAATTGGAAGGTTGAACACGAGAGGTGAAGGAAAATGAAATCAAAGGATATATGTATCATATTCATTCCACCAGCAAATACCGAGTACCTTCTGTGTTGGAGGCTTTGTCCTATGAGCTAGACTGTGACAGTGAAAAGAGAATTAAGTTGCTAACCTCCCTAAGGATTATCCTAGAGAAGTCTGGATAAAATGAGTGGAGGGATCTACCTTTTTAGAATTCATCCACTAGTCAGTGGCTGAGAAAACTTCAAAATGTTTTCTAAAGAAGATGGGTGGGAAATGAGGTAAATCATGGGTTCACAAACTTGCACACACACCACATTCACCTGGAATTCTTACTAAAGCAACCATGGCTGTGTCCAGCACAGCACTTCTGATTCAACTAGACTAAGATGAAGTTGGAGAATTTGCCCTTTTAACCAGTCTCTCATGGTGCTGAAGTATATGTTTTGAGAATTACTGAAAGGTATGGTAGAATTTGACACAGAAATTCTAGTTTATTAAAGGACACTACACAGTAGGATACCAGTTCCGAAAAGTTCAGCCTTTTGATTGGGCTGTAACTTGGTACCAGTTCTACTAGGATTTCATATTCTTGCAGGTCTTTTAGGGAAGTACATGACACTCACCTTGGTTTTGAACAGGTTAACCAAGTAGAAAATTATTGCCATCTTTAGAATCTGCATGACAGCCGACATCCTCATTACAAGTTCTGAAAAGCAGAGTTGAGACTCTGGGTTGCATATCTTCTTAAGTTCTTCTCAGGTTCTATTTTTCCACATCTTCTGCCACCACTGTGGTGAGTAAAGAAACCACTCACTCTGATCACAGAGTCCTTGCAATTGTAGTCTACTTGACCCACAGTATGCATATTTGCTTTACTTCAAGATGCTTTATTTCTTTGAACCTGTAACCCAGGAAAAAGGTTTCAATGGCTTTAGCTTACACATTTTAGTTCCAAGGGCCTCTATTACCCAGGCACATAGTAGAGTGACTGGCACAGAAAAGTAGCCCAAAAAGTAGCCATTGAATGAATTTATAAATGAATGGAAGGAACCAAATAATGGAATATGAGGGTCTGTGTACAAGGAAAGAGATGCACTCACATAGCATGTACACGCATAAGGGAGGGGAAGACCATTCATTGTTATATTTTGTAAAAGCATATTATGAGTATGCTGTATTTGGAATGCATACATCAATATCCTACTCTACTTGTTTACCAATAGAAACACAGTTATCATGCCATTTAAGGCAACTTTTCATTATTTGAGACTAATTATGGGCTTATTTTGGGGTTTTTAATATTTCTAATTCTTGTACGAATTTCTGAGTGACCCCAGACATACTTATTAAGGATCAGTGTTCCCTACTTCTCTCTCTCTCTTTCTCTGTACTGGGGATAGAACGTATGACTTTCACATGGACCTATATTCTTAGTCCCCTTCCATGATTTTTATAATGTCTTTGATGCTCCGTCATTAAGTTGCCCAGGCTAGACTTAAACTTTTGAACTTTCTGCCTCAGCCTCCCAGAGTGGGATTACAAGAATGCATATCACATTCAACTTTTTTTTCCTTAATTCTTAAGTGCTGTCTAATCACTTTGACGTTTATTTGTGCTTTAGAGAGGAGCAAAGAAGACAATGAGTAGAGAAAAAAAAAGTGATTTTCCTCCTCCCATAAACATATTTAATGTTGGTTTACATATTTCTTGGGACAATCTATATAAAGCACTTAGTACCAGGCTAGCACATAGGAAACACCAAGTAAGTAGTGACGGTGAATAACAAGGCATTTTTGAAGGCCTGAACTAAAAAATCAATGGTGAAGCTGGGGTAAATGGGAAAGATTCCAGAGTTTAATTGCAGTTTTTCCTGGAAACATATTGGTTGTGTTAGAAGGAGAAAGAGAGTCTAAGAGAATTCTTAAATTTATGGTTGGGTAATGAGTACGTTCCAGTGAGCACAAGATATACGTGAAAAGGGTTAACTTGTAAGAGAATATAGCAAATTTGGTATTGGACTCACTGGGTTGGAGATGTGTCTGGGATGAATTGTCAGAAATGTTAAGTAGCATTTGAGTAATATGAATGGAAAGTTTGGGATTTCTACTGTAGGAGGTGAAAACTGAAATTACAGAAATGATTGAGGTGATTCAGCAAGAGGGAACAGAGGAGGCTTCTGGGGTCTCCAACTCAGAATGCTCAGCCAAGGACGAAGAAAGGAAGGACTGTGGCCAACTGAACATGAGCAGGAAAATAAAGAGTCACACGTGTGCTTCCTGGAGGCCAGAAGAGGAGTGTGCCTTGGTAGTCATCAGGGGTAGGGTTCACAGTGTTCAGACTCTTTGGAAGTGGTTTGCAGGAGTGTGGGAAGGTTTGGAGTCTTGTCACTATATGCCAAAGTCTCCGTCACCTCAAGATTTCTTTTTATTATACTCTACTTGGAATATCCATTTTTGTTCTTTTAATTTTAGTCAATCTTTGACTTTGTATTTGACATTTTGTATTTGACGTATTGGATCTTCTTGGGGTCATGATGCAGCACTAGGGAGTTAAAGGCTTGAATTTGCAATCCTTCTGCCTAGCATCCTAGTAGCTGGGATTGCAGGCATGTGTTACCACACCTGGCCCATTCATTGCTTTCTGAATGTTGAACTAGTCATGCATACTTGGAATAAATACCACTTGGTTTTGGAGTATAATTACTTTTATACATTGATAGATTTCATAGCTAATATTTTGCTGGGGAGCTGTATGCTGATATTTATGAAATATACTTTTTCTTTTTTTATACTATTGTTCTGATCTTTGGTAACAGGATAATACTTGCCTCATTAAATAAACTTGGAATTATTCTGTTTTCTTCTTTCTGGGAGATTGTAAAAATGTTAAGGGTCATTTCTCTTGTTCTTCTGCTGACCCACCTTTAAGTCCTCTGGTGAGGAAGGAGAATTTGGTATACCCAGACAAGTGATACTGTGCAGGTTGATGGTATTAGTTGGGTGCTTTTGCTGATTCTATCTGCCTACTTTTGTTTCTCTTGGTTGAGGGTGGAAGTCTCAGACTTGGGTGGAAAAGAGAGAGTCATTTTCTCTGGTCACTTCTTGGTGGGACTCTTGATTGCACTCCCTGGTTTGTGGTGTTGAGCTCTTCTTATCTTGAAGATGGACTCTCCTTGGATCCAAAGAGGCATGTGCACACCCCAGCTGCCTTCTTTTAACAGGCTGGGAGCAGGAAATGCAAGGGCCTTTTCCTGTTGGATGAAGGAACCTGTGACATACTGCTCCTGTCTTCTTCCTGCACTAAACCAATTTGGTTCCTTCTTCCTCATCCTCCTCTTCCTCATCCTCCTCTTCCTCAGGGTAAGTTGTTGCCTCTTGTGTTATTTCTACTTGTTACAGTTGCTCCAGGTGAAAAAGAGCTGGGAGAAATAAGTTTGCATCATTTTGTCCTGCGACATATTTTTTGTACATTTTTACTTGCACAAGTAGCTTCCACATTCTACAGAACAATTCTTAAGGACAGTTTCATGATTTTATTTACCTGTATAACTCCAGGGTCTTGGATGCACCTGATACATAGTAGGCACTTATTAAACATCAACTTACAAAACTGGAAATTTTGTATTTAGATTGATGAAAAGCAAAAAACCTCCACATGCTTATTAAGCCATGCTATTAGACTATTCTTTAAACATATTTAAAAATATTGGTTGGAATAAATAAAGAGAACTGTTGCCAATATATCTTTCTATGACTGAGTTCAAGCACATTGTAGTTTAGACCCTGCAACCCCCTCCCAATCTCAGAATTATAAGCTACAAGCTGATATAAATTTACTAGGCAATATTCCAAATCTTGTTCACAGGGTTTTGATAGACTCAGGCTTAAAGAATGGTTATCATTCTATCTATCTATCTATCTATCTATCTATCTATCTATCTATCTATCTACCTACCTATATCTATCTATATCTATCTATCTATCTATCTGTCTGTCTATCTATCTATCTATCTATCTATCTATCTATCTATCTATCTATCATCTGGATGATACACCTAGTAGAAGTTAATAGAAGATGGTGAGCTATTGAAAATCAGCATGTCATGCTCCATTTCCAATATAGTGCTTATGTTTGTGCTTATTTCATGTCTGTTTATCTGAACATCTCTGAACTATCCAGAATAGAAAAGTTCAGTACTAATATGCATTCAAACATTACATGGATCAGTGCTCTGCGATTAGAAAGGAGAAAACACAAGCAGAAGTTTCTTCTGTGTTCTCCTGGGATAAGGCTTGTAGTGAAACTCTATCCATGACCACAACAAAAGGGAAATCACACTTTTGGGGGATGCAGTCCACAACTGATATTTTTGAGATGTGATTTGCAGAGTACCACCTGTTTCACCCCATTGCACACCTCCATTCCAAAACATCTGTCTCAATAGACTGTGATTGGTTTGAAATTCCATTAGTGAGGCATTCATTTTGGGTTAAATTACTGTTCTCTTAGGCATAATTCTTCAAAATAACCCTGGAAGCAGATGACCTTATATGAATCATCAATTAGATGTCAATTTCTTATGAGTAACAAATACGTCTTAAATTGCAGAGTGCACTTTTGCCTCTTTGCTGTCCTTGGCTATAAAGCACATCTCTGGGCTCTGAGGCCAGAACACTGTGGAAGTAATCATTTATTTTTATAGGGAGATAGTAGGTGGACAAGAAAGGAATGTGAGAATGGGCAAAGGAAGGCAGAGCTGAAGAAAGGCATCTGGAAGTTTGGTCTGGCACTCTGTGAAGCCAAGAGATAGATCCAGTGAAGATGACAGGAGCTCACAGATTCCAGGGGTAGAAAGTGGGGATGACTCCAGGGGAGGAGGACATGATTCTCTTGGGGCTGGTCCCAACATTGGGTTCATGGATAATGTGCATATTTGCTGGATTATTCTTTGGGTGGCCCTTCCCCAACTCCAGCTCTTCTCTAATACAGGTGCCTCAGGACATTGCTGCTTCACATGTTTTTTAAGGATTTGCCTTCATCTTCCTCTCTGTTCTATGTATTATGCTTTTATTCATTCAATATTTTTAAATGCTTTCTCTGTTTGTAAACTGCTCTAAGAGGGCAGAATGAATAATATAAGTCGAACTCTTCCTCATCAAACTCACATGCTCCAAAGGAGAAAATAAGTATAGTCAACAATGCATTAACACATTTATATCAACAACCCCCTTTCTACTCTAACTTGGCTTTTATAGCTTTTATGTGCCTATGATTTGCTTTCTTTCTTGCTTAGGTAGGACTACTTGGTCACCCCTTCTATAGCAGGCACTAAAATCCATGAGAAATGACAGTTACCATCCATCAAGCTTGACCTAAACTTTTGTCCCCTGAATTAGAAACCTCACTTGCCTCTGTGTTAGTAAGATTTCTGTTACTGCAACAAAACAATAATATACTTAATCACTTATAAGGAGAAAAGTCTTATTTTGGCCCATAGGTTTGTAGGTTTCCATCCATGGTTGGTCAGCCCCAGGTGTTTGGATCTGTGGTGAGGCAGCACATCGTGGTGGAAGCACAAGAAAGAGCAAAATGGCTGACGTCATAACACAAATGTGAAAGCGAAGAAGAGCAGGGTCTGGAGTCCCTTCAAGAATATGCTCAAAAGGATGCCCAGAAGACCTCCCACTGCGATGGCAATCAGAAACACCAAAACGACACCCAGGATTTGGAGGCAGATTTATTTAAAGTCAGACGGAAACTGATTAGGAATCAATTGTTCCTCAAAATGTTGGTCTCCCTAGCCAAGGAACCTGAAAGAGTAAATCAAATCTGAAATGTGCAATAGATCTTGTGAAAGGGACAATAGATATAGTGAAGGGGAAAGAAACTGCTGAAAAGCAAAGAGCAACTGGAATAAGGGAGAGGAGAAAAGAAAGGAGGAAGGGAAATGGAGGTATATATATATGTTTATACACACATACACACACATACATACACACATGATAGCTAAGATAATTGAACTATTAATTTCTATTGATTTATTGAAAGAAACAGTTAATATTTAATTGTTTGATTAATCTTGCTTGCCTATATCTGGTAATCTGAGCAACTACTTTGAAGATAACAATAATAAATACAACAATCATTGTTAATTTCCTAAAAAAAGTCAGGCCCTGATCTCTAGTGATCTAGGGCTTATATAGAATAAGCAAGCAGGAAATACAGAGGCAGAGTGGCTTGTCAATTGGGGATTGGCTATAGCAATATATTTTATAGTGATCAGCTACACATCACAGTGAGCAGCAATTTCTAAGAAACAAAAGTAACAGAAACTATAACCAGAATTGTTATATGGGCAAATAACAGACTGAAGTATACTGGCTTGGGGGATCTTCTGTTACATTTTCCCTCTCTTTTAGTTTCCCCAAAAAATCTTTACTGGGCATATTACATGTGATCTTTTGAGATAAGGTGCAACTATAAGCTGGGCGTGGTAGCACACACATGTAATCCCAGCACTTGGGAGGCTGAGGCAGGAGGATCGTTGCAAGTTTGAGACCAGCTTGGGCTACAAAGCAAGCTCAAGACCAGCCTGAACTGCATAGTAAGATCCTGTCTCAAAAAGAGAAAACGAAACAAAGCAAAACAAAACACAAAGCATGAGATAAGGTCCAGCTAGAAATAGTAACATCAGCACTGTAAAAGGCACAAAAATCAAGATGTATATCTCATTGAGGTATAGAGCAATCCTGTAAATGGTGTCCTCAGGCTTTAGCCATGTATGGACTGGTCAGCTTCCAGAGTGACCAGAGCAGAGCTTTGAGTGCATCATCTCTTCAGAGTGAGCTGTCTGGTCCAGGTAAATTCTCCAGCAGATCTAAGGCTGGATTTCTGAAACTTGTAGAGATGGTTAATATGCATCTGGGTTATATGTGTGTGCAGGAATGTATGCAGATATAGCTGGTAGCAGGACCCTATAAATTCTTGTTGTTTTTTCTGTGCAAATAAGAAATGTCTTAGATCAGCCTGAGTAGGTACAGATGAGCACTAACAGATATTTGTAACCAGTGTAAGGTTTTATTTTTGTGTAGTCGATGTATGTATCTTTAAATGGGAAGAGTCCAATATATTGCATGAGGTTGGGGCCAGTGACCCAGATGCTGAAGCCTGAGCTTGCTGCAGGAGTATGGGTGCCAGCCCTGTGGTCTGAGCTTTCAGAACATATGGTGGGGCAAGTCTGGTTCTGAGTAAAATCGATGTGCTGGCACTACCGAGTAAAATTTTTCTGGTTGGGGTTGATGTTTCCGTCAGTTAGGTCTCTGGATCAAATCATTTTTTGATGTTGGTTGCAGGTTTCCAAACAGCAGCAGGAAGCAGTAGCAGGAGAGTTCTGGGCCAAATAACTTTGTCTAAGGTGACCACCACATATCTAACTTATTGGACTCCATTCCTAGCAGAACTACTTCCATTATTTAGCATCTGATAAGGGGTCAGTTTTTAGGTCCAATACAGCATGTGGCACCTGGACAGTTAGGTCTTGGCCTAAGGTGAGCTTGTCAGCTTCCTTGATCAAAAGAAAGGTGGCTATTAGAGCATGAAGGCAAAGTGGGGAGGCAGCCCTTAGTGACTAGATCCACGTGTTTGTACAGAGAGGCCACTAGGTCCTTCCAGGGTTGACGGTCTGAGTAAGCATCATTATTTTTGTGAACCCAAGGATTCAAAGTCTATAAAAGCCAGCAGCTCCAAGAAATTTACAGCTGCTTTCTTGCAACCAGTTTCTGCCAGATATTGTAGCAGGGCTTTTGTGTCTTTCCAGCAGGGATCTTGAGTGTCATTAATCAGGAGTATATAATATTCTGAGCTGGGAAACTAACAAGGTCAGCTGTCAGGTCTTCTCTAAAAAATGACAAACAAGTGTTTGAACCTCTGGGAGGTTGAGTGCAGGTCAGTTAAATTTTGAGTTCAGAGCTAGGGTCTTTCCACTTAAAGGTGAAGAGGGGCTGGCTGTCAGGAGCCAGTGCAAGGCAGAAGAAGGCATTCTTTTAGGTCCAGGCACTTGTACTCTCAGACTGCGAGTGGCAGAAGACTGAGGCAATGTATACAGAGGGCAATCATCGTGACATTGGCAGCTCAGAAGTCTTGAACTGGCTTTATAGGCAGGAGAGGTGCATTTTTGCAGTTTGACAGTCTATTATTTTCTTTTAAGGGGACCATGATGGTGAGTAGCAGAGGACAGAGAAACAGGCTGCTTTGGAGAAAAGGTGCTGGTGAGTTGGCCAACTCTGTTTTTAGAGCGTCCCAGAAAATAGTGGGAGAGTTTTTAACCCCCTATGGTAATTGAGTCCAAGTGAGTTGCTCCTTGTGCCAGGATTTTCCCAGTTGAAGGGGCTTATGGGAGTAACTCACAAGCAGAGGAAGGCATCTTTTAAATCTAGACATGTAAACCAGGTGGCACCTGGAGGTAACAGTCCAAAAGTATGTATGGGTTGGGAACTGCAGATTAACAGTCCATCGGTATCCCATATTGCTTTAGGTGCTGACACTTTGCTGGAGTACGGTTGGTGGTCAGGCCCATATATGAGTCTTGGCTCATACTTCCCGGGGGAGATTTTTCAAAAATCTCAGGATTGTGGTTCTCTCTCAGGCTGACGCAGGTGTCACCTTTTTTTCAGGAAAAGTGCAGGGTTAAATGAAAGGGAGCCTGAGTGGCTTGTTGACAGGAACATATGTTTGGTGAGATATCCTCCCAGGTTGCAAGTTTGTTCCTGGAAAAAGGGGTAAGAGGCAAGAGCTCCAGTTGCCTCAGTGATGATAACATCTTAATGGAAGGAATGTTTGAAGGCAGAGAGTTCTGTTCCATTGTCTACCAGGAAAGTCATAGATTGGTCCACAATATGGATATGGCAGCTTTTGAGCGTCTTTGTCTTTTAATTTGAAGGGGCATTTATTTTTGTGTCCATAGCCTTTATAGATAGAAGGTATGGTTGTCTCTCAGACTGGATTTTCTTATGGACATCATATGGTTTTCTTTTATGAGGTTTCTGGGTAACACTGGTTGATAGGCTTTTTGTCCCCCTTCTTTGATGTCTTTGAGAAACACTTGACTGATTTTAGGCTTCTTGGTGGGACAACCTTTGGGAAAGGCCATGGCAATTGAGCCATTAGGGCTGACAGTCCAATTTTTTCTCAGTCAAAATGTGGAACTCAGAAGGAATTCTAACAGTTACCTCTAGTGGGCAATGGATGATGCCATCTGACCAGGATAGGTGTAATTGTGAAGCAGAAGGTTCGGGGGTCTCTATGGCCAAATGCAGATAATGACTAGGTGGAACCAGTTCAATTGGCTGGAAACAGATGAGTTAAGAGTGGGTGTTGGTAGCCACTGTGGAAGTTGGTGAAGGTGCCAAGGTGGAATTCTTAGGAAGAATGTGGCTCTTTCTTCTTTTCTTTCTTTTTTTTTTCTTGAGATTCAGGGAGTTAATTTTCAACTCCTTAAAAGCTCTTTTGCCTGCAATCAAGGACTGTGGGTTTTGACTAATTCCTATCTCTGACTTTCTATGTGTGTGTTGTATACACTTGAATGATGGCACAGTAGACAAAGGGTGGGTGCCCCTCAGAGAGAGACCATTCAGCTCCCCATGTAGCCACATGCCTCACAGGGACTTAGGCATGACTTAGCTAAGGAGAGCTCGAGGCCTCCATTATACCATATGTTGATTGCCATGGAACTGTAAATGAGGGACCAGTTAACCACCAGTGCTTCCCCTTCTTGGTGCACAGATGGAGCAGCCCATTGCTTACACTGTCTGTTCCTCTCACTCACACATGTATTCAACAGGCACTCAGAGGTTAAACATTCCAAACCCTTTCTTTCTGGCTAACAAGAGCTGATCAGACTCTCTTTGTGCTCAAGCTGAGCAGGACAGACAGATTAACTAGGGTTCCCTCTGGGGTCTTACAGGACTCAGACAAGCAGACAGACAGACTTGTCCTCCTCCCTTTGGAGTCCAACGTAAGCCTCTCGAGTTGGGAGCTAAGAACTTTCCTCCAGACCTCTGAGAGGACTTGAGAAATCTTGAGGGTGCATCTTCCCATCAGGGCCTGGAGAGGTCTTTGCACCATCTGTGGGGGCCACTACCAGTGACCAAAGAAGTTAGCATGGTTGATCTTCCCAGCTGATGCACCAGACGCAACAGCAAGCAGACACACTGAAATGACATCTAGGATTTGGAGGCAGATTTATTTACAGTCAGACAGACACTAACTAGGAATCAACTGGTCTTCAATATGCAAAGCTTTAATCTCTGCTGGTCTAGGGCTTATATGGGACAAGCAAGCAGGAAATTTAGAGTCAGATGGCTTGTCAATTGGGGATTGGTTCTTACAATATCTATCATAGTGAGCTGGTGTGCATCACACTGACCAGTCTTTTATAAGAAACAAAAGTAACAGAAACTGTAACCAGTACTATTACCTGGGCAACTAACAGACTGAAGTATACTGGCTGAGGGGGGGTGCATCTTCTGCTATACTACTAGGCTGAACTCAAAGTTTCTACTATTTCCCAATAGCACCAAACTAGGGACTAGGGCTTTAATACTTTGGTCTTTCCAGGAACTTTCCAGATCCAAAGTATAGTAATCTGAGAACAGGAATTTGGGAAAGAGTGCTTTTGAAAATGTGTATTGGAGGGCAAGGGTTGAGACCACCCAGGGTGATAGCTAATATGGTCCCTTCCCTGTCATTAGCTCTAAAGCAAATCTCTGGGACCAGTGTTTCAGATGCACTGAAACAATGAGATATCGTCTGGAGTGATGGAAGGGACAGACTCAGTGAAGATATGGAGATGATGACTGGAGCAGTGGTGAATATTCAGGCTACAATGGAGAGCTTGCTGGTTTGTGGTATGTCTCTATGTCATAATGTCTGTACGTTTGATTGCATTTTGACCTCATCACTTCTGAAATACCAGAGACTTGATTAAGCCCAAATCCCATGCCCTGACTGAAGAGTTCCTCAGACACTGATTTTCTGTATCATTTGGATTCCAGTTTTGGCTATCACAAAAATAATGCAAGCTAATAAGAACATTTTTCAATGCCCTGTAAGCTAGCACATAGTATTTTTAACTGGGATCTATACCTGGAGATGTTACTAACAGGTAAATACAGACACAAATCCATGATAGAGCTAAAATAAAAAATGACTATTAAGCCCTTACTGTAACTGGCATAGAAAATCAGAATAATATCTAACTTAACACTACATGCATATTGTGCATTAAAGATCTATTTATGAAAAATAATTCAGTATATACTTTTGTATAGATATATGTATGTATATTTAATAAAAAGAAACAAAGGAGAACAAAATTATTCATGAAGAGCTAAGAAGGACATTTCAGAAAAACTTGAAATGCACAAAGTGTAATTAAAATATGAGAAAATAGAGTACATTAAATTAAAACATTGGTGAAATAATGTACAAATAGAATGTATATGCATGTGTATATAATTTTGGAACTCAAATGTAACAGTTTCAATGAATAACATTTTGGAGCTTTGTGTAAATTATTTTCTATGTCAAAGCAAGGCTCCTTTATTTATTAATTGCTTTTAAGGTGGATTCTACCCTTTATTTCCATTCTTTACTCTTTTTCCTCTCACCGAACTTCACAAAATACCGAAGTATTTGTCATGTATGTTTTTGCTTGTAACTGTGTGCTTTTATACCATTTAGTATAAACTCTTAAAAACACTTGAATGTTATTACATTGTGTATGTCGTGTTCTTCATTTTCCCATTTAAGTGCATGGTTTATTGTTCTATCAGTCTTGCTCTACATATAATTAATTTCTTTTATTCATGGTGTTCCATCATATTTTATATTCCCTTTGTGCATGCCACTAGACTTAGCTTCAGAAAATTCAATGAATTTCAAACAGGAAACAGAAAGCTAAAAATATTTACATCTAAACCCATTATGGTGAAATGCTAGAGCACTAAAGAGAGCAAAAGTATTTAAAAGCACCCGTCAAAAAAAGATGGGTCAACCACAAAAGAACACTATTTATTTATTTATTTTTAAAAGAGAATGAAAAATAATAAAAAAATGGAAACAATCTAAACAAGATGATAGGAATTCAACAGTGGTTATTATGTTGCATATTATTATGTTCAAATTAGTTGTCTACATTACCAGATATAAGCAGGCAAATTGGTCAAAAAAATTAAAACAAAAAATAAAGTGCCCTAGTTTATCAAAAGCAACTACTATAGCCACAGAACAATGAAATATTCTTCTCAATGTGCTGAAATAAAGTAACTAATATCCCAGATTTCTATATTCTGCAAAGTTTTCAAAACTAAAAATGAAAGAAAAATATATATTGAGGAAAAATTCTAGTATTAATAGACTCTTTAAGGAGTCTCTGAAGAGCATATAGTTAGCAGAAATAAAAACATTAAGATTTGAAATGAAATTTTAAAGGAATCATGAGTGTATTACTAGATATATAAACTACATCAACATACAATTAGTTAATAATCTAAACATTCATTTATCTATTAAAAATTACAATACTTGATATGTGGGAGAGCAGGTTAAGGCTGTGATATAATAAAAGTTTAATAAACAATATAATTTGAGGTCAAAGAGGTAATTAAATTTAAAATATTTTAAGGTCATTTTGGAAGAAAGTAAATATTCTGATTAACTTCATGCTGTGTTTTAGACTACCCACTGAAAGAGTAAAGAACATGTAACTTGTAAAAGGAAGACAAAATAAAAAATAATTGGAATAAGGTTAATGAAAAAGGACCTCGTAATAATTCCATACTAGAAATTCAGGAGTAAAAGATAATATCAAACCTCAATAGATCAAAACTATATCATTAGATATTAAAAGTAGAAATAAAAATAATAAAAGGAAAAATAAACTATTATGGCTTGGGATATTAAAGGTATTAATTGGTTGAACTGCAAAACATAATTCAAAAATTCATATATTGAGTTATTCTTCAAAAGCAGGCCAAAGAAAAAAAATAAGATGAAAATGAATAAAGAAAAAACTAATAAAAGAAATTTAGAAGTATGGAATAGGGAAATGATTTTAATCAAATATATAAATATTGTACACATTAATAGGAAAATGTACATTTCTGCAATATGTTAATTACTTTAAAAATGCTTCCATCTACTTGAACTCCTAATTCATATCAAAGGTATGTATTACCAGAATTATAATCTTGGACTTCAACGTTGCCAAGTTAGAAACAAACAATTAAAGGAAAAGGAAAAGCTTATAGATCAAGAGAGAAATTAGAAACTATCTTGAGTCACATGAAAATATTGTAAGTCAAAATGAGTGAAAAAAGTGAAAAGTTTGCTTATGGGGAATTAATCTTTCATTATGAAATGAAAAATGTTTTAAATTAAAAGTGAAGACAAATAGACACTAACAAAATACAATAAGGTGAGAATAAAATTAATGTGCAAAAAATAGAGAGAAAGAAAGCCTAAAGCTCTGGGAAAAATCTAATGAAATATATATATCCATAGTGGACTGAACAAGGAAGAAAAGATTAAAGGTACAAATAGACTTCAAATGGACGATATTCCACAGATTAGACACTACAAAGAACGTATAATATACTGCAATAAATAAGAAAAGTTTATACAATAAATTCCTAGAAATACAACTCACCAGAAACAACACAAATGATAGAAAATTTGTCCTGAAAACTACTTAAACATTAAATTCCTAGGGTAAATTCTCCCTCACCCGAAATTCTGGTCCCAGGAAAAATTACTGATAAATTCTAAACATTTAAGAATGAATTCCTCCAGGAAATGGAAAAGAGAAAGCATTTCTAACTCATTTTACAGTGCTTGCATAATGTTGTTCCCCAAGCCATGGAGAAAACTAAAGCCAATCTGCATGTAAATATATGTGTAAAACAAAACACAGCAAAATGAAATAAAACAACAAAAAGCACAAAATAGTAAAAGGGAGTTAAGCCAAATTGTATCCAGAATAACAAATATTACTATGAAAGAATTATATTTTGTCTTTTTTTTATTTTTGGGTTTTTTGTTTTGTTTTGTTTTGTTTTCCGGTACTGGGAATCGAACTCACGACCTCAAGCTTGCCAGGTAGGCACTGTGTGGCTCAGCTAAATCCCCAACCTCTTAAAGAATTAAATTTTGCACATTAACTGATCATGTTCATGTCAACAGATAAATAAAAGTTACTTCATCAAAATAATGACTACTTGTAAATTTCCAAAAATAATCCTTTTAACAAACAAGAAATAGAGAAAACCAACTTCCTTGGAGATAAATTATATCTGAACAAACAAAAATTAATACAGATAGTATACTTAATGAGGAAGTATTGGGGAACATTTTCTTACTGATCATAGGCAAGATATACATGCATATCATTAGTATTTTCTTTTTCATTTTAAAATAAAATTTCCAGCCAGGCATGGTGGTGCATGCCTATAATCCCAGCTTTTGGGAGGCTGAGGCAGGAGGATTGCTGTGAGTTTGAGGCCAACCTGAGCTATATAAGACAGTTCAATGCCAGTCTGCACTGCATAGTGAGACTCTGCCTCAAAAAAACTAATAAAATATAAAATATAAAATAAAATATAAAATAAAATAAAATTTCCAGAGGAATGGTGTACCCTCCTACAAGAGAGATCCAGCCCAGAGTGTTGTTCCTCTCTGTGAGCAAGCACATCTGAAGCAGCACCCACATCACATGAATGAAAGGACCACCCTAACTGGAGGAGTGGTGTTGTCCCACAGGGGAGAACAACACTGGGAAGCAGAGGCAAAGACAAAGGAACTAACCCAGTGCTGGGCAAAGGTAGCACCCAGGAGGGAGGGGGCAACCAGACCCCATGGCATTCATTCCCATAGTCTGCTTGAGCCCCTGCTTTGCAGAATGCATCCAGCAGAAAAGAGAGCACAGCTCTGTATTCCCCACCCAGCCACAGGAGCAGGGATGTGCCTTGGCCTTAGTAAGAACCATAGTTGGGGGAGCAAACTGATGAGGGTCTAGTTCAAGGCAGGCATTTTAAGATCCATAAATCCTAAAGCTAGCGTAGAAGGTCGTGTCAGGCTGGATCCCAAGAGTGCAGATCATGGAAAGAAATCACTCATTTAGTAACACAGGAGATTTTTTCTTTGATGCCATCTTTTTTATTTGCCTATTTTGAATTATTTTTATTTTTTGTTCATTGCTTTTTCTGGGCAGGGATTTAGAATTTTTTTCCCACTTTTGTTTTTCTTTTTTGCTTTTGTTTTATATTTTCCCCTTCCAACTTCTTTCACTTCCTTTTTCTCTGCTTTACCTCATTTCTGATGTTTATCTTTCTTATTCTTTTTCTTGTTCATTCTTTTCAGTGATTGTTCTCTATTACTAGTAATTTCCTCTAACTCCTTAATAAGACTTCCTTCCTTACCTTTTTCTTTTCCTTCTTTTATCCCATTGATTAACTTTACAAGTTTTGCTTTTTTTTTCTGTTTTGAGACATAGTTTCACTATGTAGTTCAGAGTGGCCTTGAACTCAATTTGTAGCCCTGGCTGGCCTCCAACTCATTGAGATCCTCCTGCCTCAGCCTCCTGAGTGAAGACATGAGTCACCACACCTGGCAAGCTTTGTTTCTTTCCAGTCTCTGGTTCCCCAACCTTCCATCTTTACTAGTACTAGTAAGCTCTACAACTTCCTAAATAAGTAAAACTTTATGCTGTTGCTATTGAATATTTTTGTTGTTGTTCCGTTTAATTGATATTTACTGAAGATCAATAGTAGGTCAATGTTTGATTTGCTTTGTCTTAGTGTTTATACTATAATTACTGATCTCTTATCTATGGACAAGTGTGCTGCTTTATTTGTCCTTAAGGTTGTCAATATTATTTGTATTTAATGCTATAATTGAGGCTTATTTTATTACTATAGCCAAGGTGTGCCACATCCAGCACAACTCTCAAAATTCCTGGAGTGAAGGATGGTGGAGGATGAAGAAATGAAGACAAGAGTCAGAAAGCAGAAAGCTGAGGTCAGGTGGAGCATTCTCTCTGGATGCTCAATGAACAGCTCAAAGACTGAAGCACAGTTACTTATATACTTGGGAGGCTATTGTTGGAAATATTTCTGCCTAACAACTTGATTGCTTACCTTGCCTCAGGGCAACTTGATTGCCTACCTTGCCTCGGGGCACGTTGCATTCCCAGAGCTGGAGCAGCTTGTTCATATGGCTTGCCTTGAGTGTTCTGCACTTGTGTTTGATCTCCAGCTTCAACTACTCCCCACCTCTCCCCCTTTCTGTTTTGTAGTTGCAAGTGATGGGTGGTCAGTTGAAGTTGGAGGAGCTGTGTTTGGAAGACTTTGCAGAAGACATTCTCATTCTCAACCACTTTTTTTTTTTTTTTTTTTTTTGGTATGGGGAATGGAACTCACAACCTTGAACTTACCAGGCAGGCACTGTGCTGCTGAGCTATATCCCTGGCTGAAATACTTTTCATTTTGAATGAACTTACTCACTTAGGCTAAAGATTTTCAGTCCAAGGATTTCATGTTTCTGCATTGAACAGTTTAACCCTATAGAGTCCATTAATCCATAACAGTAGTCAGTTACCAGTATAGCTGGCAATTGTCAGAAAGTGTTAATGATTTGAATTTCTTTTATAGCTAACAATTACTATGGCATTGTTTTATACATCTTGTGGTTATAATTTTCTGCTGGATATTTAAGAACAAGTTAAGGTGACACCTGAATTAATGAATATTTTGTTATCTATCAAGTCAGTTTGCTATCTATCTATGAAGTCTTCTCAGGATTTACCTTGGAACCATGTACAGCACCCCTTAGTTCTTCTGTCAGTGTCAGTTGTCGGGATGAGTCATGGCAACCGCATGACCACGTTGCTTTCTGTGAAAGCTTGTGGGACTTTTCTCTCCTAGTGACGCTCCTAAGGCACACTATACACCACAGACCTTTTTCCTCCCTGGTCAGAAGATTGAGGTCATTGATTTGTAGGATGTCATAGCAGAAGTTCTCATGTCTTGGGTCCTAATTGACCTTGGAGAGCCAAAGCAACATATTGGCTGTCCTCCTGGCTCTTCTATCATTCTAGTTTTTAGACTCCAAACCTCAGTTGTTGAATGTCCAGAAGAAAAGATTAATGACATTACACTGTAATGGGAGCAGAGGACTTAACCATTATAATTTTATCTGACTATCAAGCACCAGAAAATACAAAACAGAACAGTTATTTCTTACCAACTGTGAGTGTTCTAGTAGTTGAATCCTTGTAAAATGTTAACAGACAACAGTTACATAGTTTTATGCAGAAAACTTGAAATCAAAAGCCATATAAACTATTGTAACATGGCAATCATGGTGATATTTTTGTAACATGCCTAAATTTCTTCTTTTAACTTTTGAAAACTTTATTGACATTTTTCAAATTATAAGATTGTAAAAAATCAAACATTTCAGAAAAATGATAAAAATCATAAAAGTTAGTAATAATTATCAAATTCTATAAATTCTGAGCCTGTATTCAAACCCAAGTCCAATTGGGGTGACTACCCATCCTCTTTTGCCTAAAATTGTGCTGGTTTATGCCTCTTAATCTGGGATAGTCATTAATAACACCTTTCCTTCTGAAACTGCTCCTGTTTAGATAATAAATATGTAGCTCCTTGTTCCATAATCCACCCATAAAAGAATTCACCATAAATCATTATGTGTAGTCTTTGGTAGTAGTTATTCTTTAAAGCATTATTTGTCTCTTTTTCACAACTTATTTTAATGTTCCCTCTTACTTTACAGATCAAATTGTTGTAGAGGGGCTGGGAATTTAGCCCAGCGGCAAAAGCGCCTGCCTGGCAAGCGCAAGGTCGTGAGTTCGGTTCCTGGTACCAGAGAAAAAAACCAAAAAAAAAAAACCAAAAAAAACCCCAAAAAAACCAAATTGTTGTAGAACCTAACTCCCACATGTGTTAAGTTTCCTACTGGAAATTCTATTTGACATGAAATAGCCATTTTAGTCAATTACCCCTATCTAAGTATATAAGAAGCTTTTACCTAACTTTTGACCTTTGGTGGGATGTCACTGAAGAGATCTGTTTAATGTCTAGGCATGTCCAAGTATAATGGCATATACATAGCATACATGTCATATAAGTTTTTATTATTACTATTTACTGGTGATCTCATGTTGGCTTGACATGCACTTCCCATCACAAGTTGCTGGAGCATGAAAGAAATGCAAGTGTCTGAATCTGAAAGAAAAGTTTATCACCATAGATAATCCCTATTTTACATTTTGGAAGATCTGTGTATCTAAAGGCATGAATATGTTTAATACCATGAGATTAATAACAAATCAATTGTCATAGCCATATGGAATTAATTATTAATTAATTAATTAATTATTAATCTCACCATGAGATTAATAATAAATCAATTGTCATAGCCACATGGAAACTTTTGTTTCTTAATTTAGTTTTGTATTAGAGCATCTTTAAATCAGAAAACCTATTGTCTCATTTCTAAAAGACCTAACCTTTTGGTGATAACCAATGTAAACATAATCAGAATACTAATGCAAGTATATCACAATAATATGTTTTAACAACATTTGTTGGGGGGTGTCTGATAAAGCTAAGGAGATCATTGGGGACTCTCTTTAATGAACAAGAACTGGATAAAGTTTGCAGGAAGTTACTTTCTTATTCATAAATTGGAGTCCTGTCTAATAATCTCCCTTCACCCTAAGGGGTTTTTGTTGAATTATCTTAACAATTTTTTGATGAATTATGAAAACCAGATTTGATATCATTTTGATGAGCTGGTAACCCAGGTGGAAGGATACTTTTTAAATCTATAATCCAAATTAAATTATGAACAAATGTCCAAAATGCAAAAGATAAAGGAAAAGAGAAAAATTGGACTTCAAATAATAAACAGCTGCTCACAGATAGAACAAACGGACAAACATACACAGTTTAACAGATTGAACAAACAGACAAACATCACACATTGGAGTGATGTTGACCAAACTGAAGTATAATAATGCTTTTACAATTTAGAAGTTTGGAATTATAAATAAGGTAGACAGATATTTTTTAGGTCAATTAGCAGAGATTACTTACAGGAAGAATATGGAAGGAATAAATACTTTTATCTATAATTAATACATATTTTTGTGTTATTTTGTCTTTCTTTCACATAGTGTTCAGCTCAGTTATCTCAACCCACTCTATCACCTACTCAGATCTTCAATTCCCGTTTTTGATTACCATCTCTTGGGCATCCTGGGCAAATTTCTTTAAATGGCCTCAAGTTATGTCTAGTCCCATCCTTGTCTATCAGCTATGGTCCAAATCATCATTGCCACAGGACTGAGCATCAGCTTTCTGAGAGGCAGAACCAACCCTTCTCTGGGTCTGGGTCCATGATACAGCCAGACAGCATGCTCTGGCCCACAGATAGGCTGTTCAATGTTCTCTGGAAAGACAAAAGCATATCATTGACCCAGTATGAACAGTGGGCTGGGTCTCTTCCCTTGTCTACTATGAAGATCTTTCCAAAGGACACTTCCTTGCTCTTTTGCTTTTACCTGATTGAATTGTCTTTCTGCTGCTACAGTCCTATCACTAGTAGGATTTAATAGTCCTTTCAACTGCTAGTGTTTCTTTGTACCCCAAGTCCTTGGTCTAGTGCCAAAATACTGTGTCAAGCTCAGCGCTTTAAATTCCTGGGGTGAAGGATAGTGGAGGATGAAGTAGTGAAGACAAGGTTCAGAATTCAGAAAGCTGAGGTCAAGTGGAGCCATCTTTCTGGATAGAGACTATAGTACATTTATTTATACACTTGGGAGGCTACTGTTAGTTGAAATCCCTCTGCCTAGCAACTTGGTTGTTTAGCTTTCCTTGGGACACCTTGTGTTCTTAGAGCTGGAATAACTTGTATATGTGGCTCACCTTGGGTTCTCTGCACGTGTGATTGATCTCCAGCTTCAGCTACTCCCCACAAAGGTGAACAGCAATTGTTGTTAATTTTTTTTGAGATTCCAATACCTAAGTTGCCTAAGGGTAATTAACAATATTGTGTCCATTCTGGAAGAACTGAATACTGAGCCAAATACCCTGCAACCTCCTACCTCAGGTAAACAAAGGTGGCTTGATCCTGGGACAGGGAAAGGGTAGTAGCCAGGCTCAGAGAACATCACTGAATAGTAGATATTAACTACAGAGGTCTTCAAACTAGAAACAAAGTTTCCTCTACAATGAACCCAGAGGCCTCAACACCAAACAAACAAACAGAAACACAAGTAGACAGCAAAAAAAATCCCTCCTGAAACTCCCAACTCCCCCAAAGCTGATCCACGGGCATCTAAATGAAGAAACCCAAAAGCATCATAGCTGAATTATTTAAAATGACATCCAGGGAGATAACAGAACAATTCAATAAGGCAATTGCCAAGATTATAGAGATATAAGTAACAAGATTATGAGCCAGTTATGCAAAAGGATCAGCAAGTCTAAAGAATACACTAACAAAAGAAAGAAGAGCAAAACAAAATGATGCAAAACATGCATGATCAACAAAAAAGAAACTTGAATTCAAAGGGCTCCAAATAGAATTCAGGAGATTAAATATTCAATTGAAAATATGGACATCAGAAGTGACTTACATGAGGACGGAGTGTCAGAAGTAGAAGACTGGGCTGTTTGCAGTGACCAATTAGTGAGAGATAGCTTCAAAACAGAAGATCTAATATTAATGATCTCCTAGAGGAAAACATGGGAGAATCTTCAGAACAATAAATATGATAATCATTTCTTAAATTGCCAATATGTATGTTATTTTGTGGCTTATTTTTCCAGTTTTTATTGTTGGTTTTGTAATGAAGGAGTTATTTATTGTTTTTATGTACAAGTAAAGTGATTTCAAGTTTAGTACAATTGCTTATTTGTTTATGGTGGTGAAAAATGTATCATCTTAACCATCCTTAATGGTATAGTTCAGTAATATTAAGTATTACCAAACTGTTGCATAATATATTTCTAGGGCTTTTTAAAATTTCTTATAATTAATAAGAAACAAACAATCTGGTGAAATATGGGTGCAACATATGAAGAGAAATTGCATTGAAGAAATACAAATAACCCAGAAGTGGATGAAAAGATGCTCAATCTCTTTAGTTTTCAAAAAGTCCCTAAGAAATTTAACCAAAATCAGAATGAGATATCACTTCACAAATGTATCACATTACCAAAGGCCATAAAGTAACTAAACATTTTCGATGTTTGTTGACAACAGCATGCATTGTCTCTTGTTAAGAAGAGTGTAAATGTGTAGAAACCATATTGGCGTTATGTCACACATCATATTTACCAAATTGTGAGACCCAGAAACTACACTCTTTTTCATGTTGTAGGGGTATTTATCTATTTATTTTATTAGTATGTGTTTACAGTACATAATGTTTACACTCCTTGTGTGGAGATGGTACATATACATAACAAAAAATACATTCATTCACATTCTTGCATGTGTAAACTAAGGCATTCACAGGAATGCCTGTGAATTTTATGGTAGCCTTTAATAAAATTTTATGGTAGCCTTTAATAAAATTAAAAAAAAAAAAAACCCAACCTGGAAAGATGAAAGGGAATAGGATTATGTTATGGCTAAGACCTAAAATGTTCCCCCAAAGTGTCATGAGGATGCTAACTTCACTAATGAATCAGTTCATTCATGAGTTCATAGCTGAATGGATTATCAGGAGGTGAGGTTCCATTGAAGGAAATAGGTCACTTAGGATGTGCTTTGAAAAATGTATTCTGTCTCTAGCCTCTTTCATGTCTCTCTGGCTCTTCCTTGCTCTCTCTGCTTCCTTGTTGCTATGAGGTGAATGACATTTCTCATCATGCTCCTTCACCATGGTGTTTTTACTAGAAACCAGGTGACCATGGATTGACACCTCTGAAACCGTGGGCCAAGTTAAAACTTTTGTCCTTGAAGTTCTGTATGAGAGGTATTCCATCCTGCAGAGAGAAAGCTGGTAAATACAAATGGGGCAGACATCAACAGTGAAAGATGATGAATATGGTTTATTCTAAAAATGCACTACTGCAAACCGGAAAATGTGAGTGGATCACAATCATATGCATGTTAGTGAAGTAACAATGATTTCAAATAAAAATAGGGAAAGATAGAAGACAAATAATGTTGATACTCCTCATAAACTATTAAAAGTCCTCCACAAAGTAACATATTATGGCTGTATCCACCACTGATAAAATATAATAAGATGAATTGTAACCAAAGCAAGATTTGTAGTTATAGCTGAAAATGAGGGAAAAAGATTTTATGAAGGCCACAGTCCCAGGTGTAGAAACTTCAAGATCCAAATGTATCCTCTCTCTTAAATTGGTGTAGGTTAAGTAGATGTTCAGCCTTCTTATTCTCTCAAATTTACTTATATACTCTGTCTTTTTAAATGAACATTTTATTCAGCTTAAATATGCCAAGGTGAAATGTATATGCACCATTATATAATAAAACAACAACCAAAACATACTTTTTTTTCAAAATATTTTGTTCCAAAACATTTTGCCAGAAATGAAGTAACTTTCGTTTCAACTTTTTTTATTAGTGTGTATTTGCTGTACATAATGATCACATTCATCATGGAGAATTTGTACATGTACACAATACATCTTAATTCTCTTCCTTTTGCCCTTCTCCCTCCTCTCCTTCCAACTCTTCTACTCACCATTTGCAAAAGTTCCATTTCCATTTTTTCCTTCAACTCTTTGTTTTTAAGAATTCCTTTCCTTTCTTCCCTCCTTCTCCCTCCATGTCTTGTTCTCCCTCCTATTGAAAAAGTTCTTCCTACTTCTCAATATCTTTCCTCTACTTTGTTCCTTACTTATACTTTAGGTTTCTCATACGAGAGAAACAAACATTAAGCCGGGGAGGGGCGTGTGTGCTCTTTTATGTATAAATACACTTTTGCAACTGAATAGGGCCCGTTTCCACAAGGACACATTATATACAATTCACATAAATTATTGATATTTGTCTAGACTTGCCAGAAGTAAATCTTATGAAGAAAATTATTTGATCCTGGTACTATGCAGTTAATACTCACTGCTTATAGAGCTGTAGGCAAAATTTTAAGTTTCCAAGGCCGTCTGTTAATCAATAACTGCCCAAGCCCCACTCCACTGAGACTGCCTATTTGTCATTTTCTTTAAAACCAGGTCCCATTGTAATGATTGCTGATTAAGGGAGGCTGCCTCACCCATAACTCCATTATCTCCCTGCTCACATGGGATCATTCGGTCCAGCAATGAACTGAAAGTCAGCCAAAACAAATTTATGACATTGCATACTGTATCGATTTTGATGGGAACAAAAGCAGAGAAGGTCAATAGGATGGGATCCAAAGTCATTACTGAGCAGAAGAGAAGGCTAAATCAAAATGAGCAATTAATTTCTTCTAGCCATTTTATGCTATGTTCTTGCAGCTTCATAAATGATCCCATACTTTGGTGTCAGAACTTTATAATAAAATGGCAATAGGTCCATGATGGAAAATTCAGATCTGGGGATGAAGAACAAAGGAATAAATTCTTGAAAAAGTTTTCTCTGTGAGAAAGATTCAACATTTTCTACTTTAGCAAGTACCTTGTTTAAGTTTTTATTTCCCTACCCAAACCTAGCTTTCCTTGAGTCAGTCTGCTACTTCTCTACGTTCCTTCCAGAGTATCACCGCGGTGGGGGCCATGGTCGGTCGTTCAGCTGATAGAATCTGTCGACCTTGAACTCTTGTGTCTCATGCTTTCATGTTTTTTTTTTTTTTTCCCCCTTGAGGGCAGCATAACTGTATGGAGAAATTCTTTCTGAATACCCAGAGGACAAATGCAAACAATAGAAAAGTGGTACAAGCATTAATTAATTCTCATACAGGTGAGTGTCTCTTTTCTGAGATGCTTAGAACAGAAGTATTTCAGATTTCATAGGTTTCCAAGTTTTAGAATATTTGCATATACAAAAGGAGATAACGTGGAGATGACAACCAAGTCTAAACACAATATTTATTTATATGTAGCTTATACCTCACACATAGACTGATGGTAATGTTATGCAATATTTTTACTGCAACTGCATTTTGGCTGAAGTTTAGTACATGAAGTCAGGGGTGGAATTTGACACTTATGGTGCCATGTGGATGGTCAGCAAGTTTCGGACTTTGAACCATTTCGATTTTGGGATTAGAGATGCTCAACATGTATTATTATATTAATAGCTCTATTGAAACTACTGATTACTATTCTTTGAACATTTAATTGTTGACCAACTCTCTGCCTCTTGTTATAACTATTTAATGTAATTCTTATCAAGCACTGAGATGTAAGTAGTATCTGCATTTGCAAAGGAAGAAAACTGAAGTTCGAGAAGGTACAGAGGATAAGCTCCTACAGTGAACATGCAGCAGGTTTTTAACTAAGGTGCTGGACTACAAATTTGTGCTGCAAGGATCTGTTTCAATGACTTATTAAGGTATTATTGACACCGCCACTGCTACAGTTTCTGAATATATTTCCAGGCTGATCTTGAAGTAATAAAGCCCCTCTGTGTTTGGTTCCCTGCGGGAGCCACCTGTTCTGCTGTCTGATTCTCACGATTTGGTCCTCACACTTTCTGCATTGTGTGGATCATCTGGGAGCTTCCAGCATATCTGATGCCCACAGTTGGCAGGAGCCATGTGGCTCAGCTCTGCTGTGTTGCTATCTCCTCTCCTGGACTCAGGCACTGAGGTTGTTAGACACTAATTGTCAGAGTTAGAAATCCCCATTTAAGAGATACAGTTGTATCTAGGGCCATGGACACTATCACTGTATAAAAAGCACTGACAGTTTTCACTTTCTAGTAGTGGATTTGCCCAGTAGAGATATTACTTACATCTCTACTATCCTTTGCCCATTGACATTTTTCTCTATGAGGAGGCTCTACCTCATATCCATCTTCTTTGTCCCTGCCTCTTCCCCTTTGTTTTCTCTATGTTTAGTATGATTTTCTTAATACATTGCTTCCATGAATTATTGTCCCCTAAACCCTAGTGCAGCCCTTGCCTCAGGAATGGGATTCCATAGGAGTCTCTCCTTTCACTGAGGGAACAGCAGGCCATCAGCCTTTCTGCCATTCATTTTAGCTATCACCTCCTGGGATTGATGGGGAGTTGCCAGCAGGACACACTTCTGAGTGGCAAGTCTTCATCTTAATGGAGTGGTTCCGACCCGACCCATCATGGTCTCCAAGCATAGCCCTGAGCTGCTCTCTTTCAGTTATGCTCACAGAGCACTCACTCCCAGGCTGTATCCCTTAGGTCTCCTCTCCAACTTTGCCTCCTCCAGCACCCTCTTCCTCTCAGAGCCTTTAAATCTTGGGTCCATAGGCCATTGAGGCCTTTCTCATGCCAGCAAGTTACAGCCAGCACAGACTTCAAAATCACAACAGTTTGTTCCTAGACAGCAGACCCTGGGGCCCTCCAGGTCATGCATTCAGCAGCCCACAAGGCAGGTCCAGCTTCCCCAGGATCAGAATCCAGATTTGCCCACTACCCAGTGATATCAGTCTTTCATAATGATGGCTGGTCTGTCAGGTGCATTGAGAGACAGTGAACACAAAACCATAAATATTTGCATTATTGGTATAATGTACTTAAACTTGATCCTATAATTTAACTTGCAAAATAATTCACCAGGTGAGATGTAATATGACTTCACTGTAGAATTTACCTCCTGTATAAAGGATAGTAGCTGTGATGACAAGATGATAAGGCAGTGGGATTTCTCTAACAATATTAAATTCCTAAAAGCCTGCACCCAAATGCCAGATATGCAATCCTAAATACAGGCGGGTAACCTATGCATCTAAAAGTTCCCAGGTCACATATGTCCAAGGTAATGTAATGCTTCAGAATACATATACTTACACATGTGCATACATATACTTACACATGTGCATACATATACATGCACACATTTGCACAATTACTTCTAAGTATGTTTAAGGGAACAGATACAATGTTATAAAGGCTGTAGTAGTGCAACAAAACTCCTCAACTATTTTTCTCCTTTTTCCCCTTCAAGGAGAATAAACTTTGGCTTGTGAAGGGCAGAGTAAACATTACTGAGAATGAAGTAAATAAACTTTTGCTATACAAAAAGATTGCAAGAGTACATTATTTACTTTACATGAATTCAAACCTTCTGACCCATGTAAACTGCACCCCAGCGTCACAAGAGAATGCCTATTAGATAAATGTCATTGATCTTTCACATTCCTGTAAGGACAAAAAGACTCTGAGAGACTAGCAATGGACAGAGTCTATGAATAATTAAAGGAGGGGTAAGGTTATTCCACAAACCACTCACTAGTATTCTTCCTTTGTGGTCTGCAAAAACTTTAAAATCCCTTTAGATTAAAATTTCAACAGCTAAAATATGTCTCTTTTAATGATGAGATTGATCTCTTCTTTGTTTCTTTTTTCTCTGTTTCTTTCTTTCTTTCCTTCTGTTTTACATTCTGCCTTTTCTTACAAAAAAAAAATTCCATTTTTAGAATAGGTTCCATGAAGATGATAACCAAAAAAAAGACTTGCAACTAGCGTCTGCTATTCTTTGCTAGTTTTAACATATTGCATGAGTGTGGCATGTTTATCACAATTCACGAACCTGTACTGCATTAATTTAAGTCTGTGTTATATTCAGATTTCTTAGTTTGTACCTAACATGCCTATCTTCCCAGAATCCCATAAAGGGCTCCGTGTCACATTCATTAGTTTTGGCTCCTTAGGCCTTATTTATGGTGTCCTTGACAGTTGTGAGTAGTTATGGTACAATCAGGTATTTTCTAGACAGTGACTGAATTGCTATTTGTCTGATTATTTGGGATGATATATTTTGGGGAGGGAGACCAGAAAAGTAAAAACCATTTTCATGACATCATATCAAGGATTCATCCTGTCTGTATAACTTACCAATGTTCATTTTCACCCGGATCACCTGGTTAAGGTAGTGATTGCCAAGTTCCTCCACTATAAAGTTACTGTTTGTACTGCTTTCTACACAGTATTCTTTGGTAGGATCTCACAATGTGCCACAGGTAAGAGCACTTTCTTTCTCCGTGAAAGTGGGGCTTCTATATAAATTATTTAGAAATTTTTACAGATGAGAATTGTCCCATTTCCCTATGCATTATGTCTCCCATCATTAACAAAAATATGAACATAGACCCATAGTTATTTATTCTATATTTTGGGTTGTAATCCAACAATGTGTTATTTATATTGTTGTTCAGATGATCTCAGCATGCTCATGGAGAGGTCTTAAGGTAGCTCCTGTGGCCCCTGTGCAGTAGGCTCCCATCAGTGTGTGTGTGTGTGTTTCTGTGCATGTGCATATGTGTCCTTTTGAGCATTCCTTTTTTTTTTCATTTCTAGATGTTATAGCTTCAGCTTGTATATCTACTGCTTGGTATAGTTTCAGTGTTTTTCTTCCTTTGAAAATGTATGTTAGAAACCTAATACAGCAGTGCTGAGATTCAGGACACAATTGGGGTACTTAGGGTATTAAGTGCTTTCCTTACAAATAAATAAAAATGGCTTTTTTGGGGAATATTGAGGTTTTTCTCTCTCTGTCTCTCTCTCTCTGCCTCTCCCTCCCCTCCCCTTCTGCCATGTGAAGGCATTGTTTCTCTCCTGTCCTTCACCTTTCTACCCAGTGGGGTGCTGGCAAAGGGACTCACATGAGATGCCAGTGCTTTGATCTTGGACTTCCAGTCTCCAGAACTGTAGGGAAGGAAATCTGCATTCCTTATACATTACCCAGTCTTAGATGTTCTATTGTGGCAGCACAAGACAGACAAAGACCTAGTTCTAGTATCAGCCGTTTTTTCTAAGGAATCTTGTTCCCTTTCTTGAAATATGATCAAACACGACCAAGTTCTTGGTACTATGCATACTTCTTCATACAGTGTGCTGTTTCATCTAAATTCTTTTCAGCAACAATGCAAAGACAGATATGCATGTATAGTGACCTGGTATGGGTTATGTATTTATTAGACATTTAAACAGATATTTATAAATCCACACACAAATTCAATGGGTTAAGTGTAGACCAATAAATGTATGGACCTGTAAATATTCCTATAAGTAACTCACTCTATATATACATTAAGGTAGGCGTAAACTCATACCGATGTCTCCAAATAAAATCCATGACTATATGGATCGTTCTAGCTTTGTCACCTTGCTTATTTGTAACCTCCCACTCCAACAGTGAGAAAACTTCTACCAGCCACCATTTAGTCGTTTAATTGTTCAATTTCAGCATGCATGTGTATAATACTATTAAAATCATTATCCTCTATGGTAAACAATTTTATCTTGTACAGTGTTTTGGTGAAATCTTTTGTTTATAGATGTAAAACCTTCTCACATTCCAGGAAGTCCTTATGACAGCACCTTCCCCCCACTTTCTGCGCTGAGAGTGTTTTGCATATTAGTAACACTTTGTTAGATCCCTTGTCATAGTCTGCATTCCATCCTGGAATCCTCTGACATCTTAGCTTATTTTTATAAAATGCGAATACATTAAAGTTCAGGACTTTTACTATAACCGTCTATTGGTTTTGATGAAAGCAAGCTGGCTTTTATCCACCATTAAAGTATCATACAGATAGGATCATTGTCCTAAAATTCCCATTTACTTTACTTACTCAGCTCTCTCATCCAACCACTTATCATTTTGCATTCTCTTTGTGGCTATCATTTACCTTTCTCACAATATCATGGGGATTGTAGGACTCATACAGAATATAGCTGTTTCAGATTGCTTTCCTTTGCTTAGCAGTATATGTTTAAGATTCATCCATGCATTTTTGTGAGTTGCTAGTTCATTTATTGTTATGACTAAGTGATATTCTGTTGCATGAATGCACCACAGGTTGTTTATACATATACTTACTGAAGTATATCTCAGTTTCTTCCAGGTTTTGCTGATTATGAATAAAGTTACATAAATATTCATAGTAAGCTTTTTGTATGGACATCAAATACAATTTAAGTGGGTAAATATCTAGGAACATGATTGCTGGACCATATGTTAAGGCAACGTTTAGCTTTATAAGAAATGAACAATATGTTCCAAAGTGGCTATATCACTTTGCATTCCTATGAGCAATAAATGAGTTGTTGTGACTTTGAATTCTCTCCAGTGCTCCATATTGCCAACTTTTGGATTGCAGCAATTCTAATATGTGTGTAGTGGTGCTTCATTGCCTTCATGTTCAATTTTCTAACAGCAGGTGATAGTAAGCATGGTTCCAAAGGCCTTTTTGCATCTCCCCTTCTGATGTGCATTTTGATATATTTAGACCTAAATCTAAATCTAAAATTAAATTTTTATGTGGTGAGCTCTAAGACTTATCGGTGTATCTTAGATATGAGTCTTTTCCTACACATATATTTTCTGAATATTTTCTTCTTGCTTGTAGCTTACCATTCCCTTCTCTTAACAATATCTTTTTCTGAGAAGTTTTTAATTTTAGTAAGGTCTAACCTATCTTTCTTTTTTCTTTCATGGACTGTGATTTTGGGGTTGCATCCAAAACCTGATCACCAAACCCAAGGGTGTACAAATTTTCCCTATGTGTCATCTAAAAATTATTTTAGGTTTACATTTAGGCTTATCATTCATTTTAATTAACTGTAGTGAAACTTGTAAATTGTAAGGTGTGCCTAAGTTCCTTTCCTTTTTTTCTTTCTTACTTGTTTTGCAACTGGCTGTCCAATAGTTCTGGCAACATTTGTGGAAAAGGCTCTCCACTGAATTGTTCTTGTTCAATTTGCAAAGGTCAGTGCACTGTATTGTACTTGTTTGGATCTGCTTCTGGGCGCTCAGTTCCGTTCCACCGACTTGTCTCTCTCCTTTCAGCAGTGCCATTCTGGTGTGAGTGTCATAATTTTATTGTCTTGATTTTGGATAATGTGAATTCTAAAATTTGTTTCTTCCTCTTTACCAATATTTCAGCTACTAGATTGTTTGACTTTTGTTATAATTTTAGAAACTTATTTTTAATATGAACGAAGTGGCTTGCTAGTAGTTGGTTTGAAATTTATTGAGTTTATAGAGCAAGTTGAGTATTCTGACCAATGAACGTGAATTATTATTCCATTTCTTTGGAACTTTTTTGAGTTTTGTATTACAGTTTTATAAGTTACCACCTGTAGATCCTATTTTGTTATATTTGTATTGACGTATTTTTATTATTTTAGTGCTATAATGGGTGATATTCTTTAAAATTTCAAATTCCAGGTGTTAATCACAATTTGCAGAAAAACAATTGAATTTCTATATTATTTTATACTATTACTATATCTTTATTAGTTCCAGGAATTTTGCTGTCCATTTGTCCATAGAGGCAACTGTAGGATCTAAGAATAAAGACATTTGTTTATATCACTTTTAGTTTATTTCAGTAATATTTTCCAAATATAACATTTGCCTTTCTTTTGTTAAATTAATTTTTATATTAATTAAAATTTTATATTTTTAAACCTGTTGTAAATTGAATTAAGTTCTTTATTTTCGGATTGTTTATTACTATTGCATAGAAATACAACTGATTTTCACACCTGAACCTTTTATAATAGCTTATTGGTGAATTCTTTAAGATTTTTATATATCATATCATATCAATTGTGTCTTCTTCAAAGAGAGGTAATTTCCTCTCCTCTATAATCTGGGTGCCCGCCATTTCATTCTCTTCTGTAATTGCCCTGGCTAGAACCTCTGCTATAATATTAAATAGAAATTAAAATGTGCCTGTTGTTTTTCATTTTAAGGGAAAAAGCACCCAATCATTTCCCACTAAGTATTATGTTAGCTGCGGTTTCTGTGTTTGTTTGTTTATTTGTTTGTTTAGATTACTGTTATTGTAAATACCTGGTTATCTCTTCAAAGCAGTGTAAGTTCATATGTACAGGGTTTCTGCAAGGTGACTGGATTATGGCGGTGTCATAGCTGACTTGATGTTAAGAGGTAGGTTCTGGTCAAAATGAGTGAATCACTGAGGGCCAGATATGGAAACTTATACTATATCTCCCTTCCAGACTCATCCCTGGACTCTCTGCTTCCTGGATGTCACGCCTGAGCATCTCTACTCTGCCATGGCCTCTGCCATGCCATCCTGCCATAGAGCTGGCTAAGTATGGACTGAAAACTTTACCAACTGTGAGCCAAAATAAACCACTCTTCCTTTAAGCTGTGGGTACTGTGTATTGTGTCCCCGCAATGAGAAAACTGACTAAGCTACTCACTTTCATTGGGATGTGGATGGGCACATCTGTTCCTAACTTTGAGTGTTTTTATTGTGAAAGAGTTTTGGATTTTTTACATTTTTCTCTGTCTACTGACATCATTTTGTTTATTTATATGGGGTATAACATTGATTGAAGTTTGGATATTAAAAATATTGAATTTCTTCGATACATTCTATGGGATATTTTTAACTTTCTGGTTTATATTTATTACTATTAGGTTTGGCATTTTTATGTCCATATTCATAGGAAAATTCATTAATTTTATTTATTATATCTTTGGTTTTGGGGTGAGAGTAATATTGGTGTCATAGAGTGAGCTGAATAGTGTTTCTTTTCTAGTTTTGAGTTTTTTAAGAATTGTATTGGCTTTTAAAATTTTTTGGTAAATTCAATAGTGAGGTCCTTTATAGATAGCTTTTCTCTCTGAATTATGATTATTATTGCTACTGTCTCAGTTAGTTAACTTGATAGAGATCTACACAGCTGTTCTCTTTTCAAGTCAGTTTTGTATAGTTTGTTTCTCTCTTGTATTAAAATTATTTCTTCTAATTTATCTAAATTTCTTGCATTTCAGTTTTCTGGGTGTCCTTCATAATTCTTTTTATTTCCATGTAAGGCCAACAGTAATGTTAATCTTTTTTATTTCTTAAATTCTACTTATTTAAGTTTTCTTTTTTCATAGTGTAGTTGAAGGTTATCAATTTTGATGCTATTTTGAAATGTTATATTTATTAATATAATTTTGAAATAATGTATTTCCTTGCATCAACTTTCTCTATTCTTATGCTGGTTCATCAATTTTTATCATGATTTTAATTATTTCTTTACTGCTTGTTGTTTCAAGTTGCTTGCTCTTCTTTCTGCACTGCCTAAAGGTAGAAGGTTAAATTGTAGATCTAAAATTTTTACTCTTGGCAGTACATACAGCTTTATACTGACCCTGAAACATTCCTTCAAATGCATCCCATAATTGTTGTTTGATTGCTACTTTATCTCTCAGTATTCTGTAATTCTCTTGTGGATTTTCCCATTGTCCGTTAGATATTTAGGATTATATTTGAATTCTACATATTAAGATTTTTCACTGTTCTTTATTTTTAATTTTGTTCTAATGTTTCCAGAGAACATACTTTATGTTGTGTCCATCTTAAAGATATTGAAGTCCTGTTTTGGACTTCTATTCACTGTAAAATATTCCTATTATTTTTCATTCTAAGATCTATTTTGGCTGATGTTAGTGCAACCTCTCCAGCTTTCCTGTGGATGAAGTTTGTATCACATTTATTTGAAAATCCATGTGGATACCCAAACCAATGAATGATCGGGTTCTTCATATAAAATGGTATACTATTTCCATATTACCTGGACTTTAAAAACCTAAAAGTCCAGAGATTTTAAAAAATCTCTAGGTTATCCTCTGTACCTAACTTTTTGTAAGTTCTATGTAGATAGTTATACTATACTTTTTAACTTTTATACTCTAAGGTTATTTTTATTTAACATTGATGCAGAGTTGGCACGCATGGATACAGAGAACCAGAGGCATATTTTTCCATCCTTTTAATTTCTGTTTAGTTTTTAGTGTAGTGTGTTTTTCATATATAGAATATAGTTGTATCTTGATTTTTGTCTGTATCAATCATTACCTTTCAATTTGATGTTTAATCCTCTTCCTTTTGTTACTATTTGATATAGCTGGATTCACTCCTGGCATTTTACATTTTGTTTTATATATATTTTGTGTGTTTTCATCTCCTACATTTCCCATGCATGGGGTACTGCCAACACTATCCATTAACATCCTTAGCATATAAATTATATTTGTTTTTACATCCCGGGTCTGTTAATTGCTGCTCTATCTGCATCTGGTTTGATATTTGTTCCGTCTTTCTAATTGTGTTGTTTTTCTTTTTTGCATGTTTTAATTTTTCCTGACAGGTAGATATGCTGTATGGAGTAAAAGGCACTAAATGAGCCTGTGCTTATCTGGTCATAGGGTACGATGAGACTGGAAGCATTCTGCTATCTTAGTCTTATCTAGGCTTCTGAACTGTGGCTTCCCATGCACTTTTCAGGTATTACCCCCTCCTCCACACCTTGGGTGGAGCACGATGGCTAAAGTGAGCTGGACTGGGGCATTTCCTTTTCCCCATGACAAGCCTGAAGTGGACTCGAGTTGATACTTTCTTTTACCTAGACCAGTTACACTCTGGTAAAAGCTCAGCAAGTTAGGTTTCTGTTGGTTTCTACTGAGAGCAACCCTTGCTAGAAAAAATAGATTATTCCGTGTGTTTTGACATGATTCCTTTCTTGGTTCTCTGTGCTCAGCAGGAGGGGGTTTTACCCTAGCATTGACTGTGAGGACCTGGAAAAATTCTGAAAGGTAAAACTCACAAAATTACAGGAGCTGCCTGATGGCCCCCGTAGATTGTAACTGTGAGATGGCCTCACTAAGCCTCTACTGATTTATCAGTTATAGACCAGGATCCTTTGTCCCAGCACTGGCTCCCTCAGACTCTGCTACTTGTTACTTTCTGCTCTCGTGGAACTGTGATCCTGTGAGTTCAGCTGCTTACCACTTCCACGAGAGTGACAACAGTCTCCCCAGTTGTTACAGGGATTTGGGGTGTTAGAGTCACCTGCTGGAAGTGATAGCCAGGGTCTTTCCACCTGTAACAAAGAAATGAATGAGACAAGCAAAAACTGTGGCAAAGAATTGAACACTGATTTGATATGGCAAAAATTAAAAGTGAAGGGTAAGGGAGAAACTAGTTCTACAGAGTGAACGTTTAAAAGAGGGGAAAAATAAAAACCAAAACCAAAATAAGCATAGAGACAAAAGTACACCTTGGGGGCACAGAGCAGGCTGCTATGAAGAGGCACAACAGTGAACACTTCATGGCATCTTGTTCCTTTTATTCGTTCCACACATCGAGGGGTCTCATGAGGAATCCACTACGGGGTCCTGAGAATTATTTGGTATGTGTGTCCTGGGATCTGGTCATCCTTACTTCCTCATCAGCTCTACCACACCCTGCCTTACTGCCTCATTTCCCCATGAGAGACACAAATCCCCATAATTCTTTATGGGCTGCTGAAAGGGTAGAGGTCTCTGTCTTCCTCATTTTTTTTTTTTTTTTTTTTTGGGTCATTTTGAGACAGGATTTCACTATGCAGTTCAGACTGGCCTTGAACTCACTTTGTATCCCAGGTTGGACTCAAATTCACAGGAATCCTCCTGCCTCAGCCTCCTGAATGCTGGGATTCCAGGCATGAACGAACATGCTCAGCCTGTCTCTGTCTTCAAACCAGAAGGGACTGTAGACAGTACCCACTGGGGATTATGTGCTCTTCAACTATCTTGGGTGTTGTGGCTTTCTGGCAAGGTTGAAGAAAGAATAAATTCTCAGAGAACAATAAGAAAAGTGTTAGTGACTGTTGAGCTGAAATCAGGTAAGATTTCTACAGGGGAGAATGTATGTCAGAGAGGAATGCCATATAAATTATCAAGAGTCTGAAATAATTTTGCCTTTTGGTTGGTCTTTTTCTTCAGATAGTTCAGGTGGGACTGGCTTTATTTGAGAAGGATGAATCCAATTATCTGTCTCTGCCACCTTTACTGAGGTGGGTGTGGCAAGGATCACTGAGAAGGGGCCTTTCCATCCTGGCTTGAATTGCTCTGCAGGAGCCCCTTCTCTCCAAGTCTTTACAAGCACTTGATCTCCGGGCTGGACAGAAGATGCTCGTCCTGGGCCAGAAGCTGGCAGGACTGTTCCCATACATTTGAACAGCCTATTGTACTTGGCCCATATTGGTAAGTTATTATAAAAGTCTCATGGTCAGTCTGCATAGACATCTAAGTTTTCATCTTTTCCTAATATCAGTGTCCCGGTAAGAGCTATTAGATCTTTTGAACGTAGATTCCTGAGTGAAGAGAGTTAGCTTCAGGGACCTCTTGTGAACTGACAACTGTATTACCTGCCACCTGATGTCCATCATGGACAGAAAGATACTTTGATCAGTGAACAATACTGCCTCTGGGTCTTGGAGGGGCAGATTGCTGATGATGTCCCGCCTGCTTACATAGCTCTGGGAGGTCATTTGCTCATGTCTGGACCTGTAAGCATCAAAGAAACAGGATTAGATATAGTGCATTATTCTAATAAATAATAACTGGAGGGAAGTTCAAGAGCATGGCCTGATGCTTAGTAAGTTGGGAAATCACAAGTAACCTGTTGTCTTCAGAGTAGCTCTGGCCTGATGGGGAGTCAGGACGTCTAGTCTCTGCCCCAAAGTTAACATTGCAGCTTCCAGTTAGTATAGCTATAGCTGCTGCTGGTCTCAGGCAGGTGGCCATCTGCTATGGCTGAAGCACAGCCATCTTAAGTTAGGAAATAAATTACATTTTGGATAAACTTCAGCTGACCTAAGCATCACTCCCCTTTGCTCCTTCCCATGTGGCAGAACATTCAAAGATCATAAAAGGACACAATAGCAAGAACAGGCAGACACTTACCCTGTGATGCAAATTTCCACGGCACTCATGCATTCCAAGTCAAATAAGGAAATGCTCCTGCCTGCCTGACCACCAGAAACCTTGACCCTATAAAATCTATAGTTGTAGCCCCGCTCAGGGTCAACTTTCCGGACTCCATGTTGGATGTTGTCCTCCTGTTAATAAAGCTTGTTTGTCTCTCCTTGCCCTCTGTGAGTAAATCTTCACATTTTGCTGAAACACATCCAGCAGCCACTCCATCTAAGACTTTTGAAAAGTGTGCCACTGAGTGGGGTTCTTATCTTAGCCTTTGGGTCAAGACCTCCAAAGTAATTCCTCTCTTTTCTGATACATAGAAGAAGGGTTTTCTTAAGATAGGTATTCCCAGTGCTAGAGCCTGAGTAGTGGTATGCTTTATTTCTCTAAAGGAATTTCTAGACACTTTTGACCATTATAAGGGTATAGACTCAGTGTTTTATAGCCTCGTGTAAAAGCTTTGGC
Organism: Chinchilla lanigera; assembly: GCF_000276665.1. Taxonomy (NCBI): domain Eukaryota; kingdom Metazoa; phylum Chordata; class Mammalia; order Rodentia; family Chinchillidae; genus Chinchilla; species Chinchilla lanigera. The sequence goes on from NW_004955459.1 coordinate 4,090,517, forward strand.
ATCAATCCAAAAATTGGTAGCCAGATCCTATAAAAGCCAGTCATTCCTGGGAAGAATTTAAGTTGCTATTGGTGACAGGGAACCCAAGATCACAGATAGCCTGGATCCAGTCACCAGACAGCTGTCATTTCTCAGGTTTAAGAATGTATCACAGATATTTTAGTTTTTGGTGGGATATCTGAGCCTCTTCTTCGTAGATATTATATCTTTTCTTAGTTAGGAAGTTGAGAGTTTATAATGTCTTATAGTTTGTAACGTGTTATAGTTGGCTGGAAACTAGAATGTCAGCTACATACTGCAGGATGGGTCCCTGTTTAAGCTTTAGGTGTCTTAAATTTTTCTATTCCCAGGGCAAAAAGATGAAGACTATCTCTAAATTCCTATGGGAGAACTGTCCAAAGATATTGCAGCTTTTCTCTTGAAGTTGGATTTTCCCATTCAATGGCAAACAGAAACTGGAAATATGGATGTAAGGGATGGAAAAATGCATCTTTTAAATCTTATACTGACAACTTATTAGTGTCCCCTGGAATTTCAGAGAGAATGGTATATGGACCTGCCAGCTGAGGATGGATTGGGATTATAGCCTAATTAATGAGGCAGTGGTCTTGTACCATCCCTCTAGTTTCTTGAGGGTTTCACTACAAGGAGAATAAAGTATTGCAAGGGGACTGACAAGATTGCACAATGTTATATTTGAGAAACCTGTCCATGACAGGCTGGGGCCTTTATGTACCTCTTTTTTGATTGGATACAGCTTCAGGTTAGTAAATCGGCTGGGGTCTTTTAGTTTTATAAATATTGGGACAGCTGAAGTTACCCTTCAAGATATTCCATTATACCATGAAGCAGGATCCGCTCTTTGGCTACTTTGATCAGGGAGACCTGGAATAGTCCCAACATATAGAATTAATTTTGGCCCTACCTGATTTATATTTACAAAAGACTACTATTTACAAAAGACTTCTACTAATTGGTTATGGAAGACAGCTGGATTTTCCTTTGTATGCTGTATGTTCACACTTTATCATAATTAACAGTCTTTGTAATATGCCTTTTCATTCTCATGGTAAGAGCAGCTAGCACAACACACATCATGTTTAGTCCCTCAATAGTATTGTTGTCCCAGTTTGGTTCTGTTGAAGGGACAATAAAGGCACTTTTATTGGAGGTGGAGAGTTCAAGTATTCTCTCCACCCCTGGGACCTCTCTTAGGGCAGGATGAGCTGTGAATTAGAGCAGCAAAAAGCCTCACTACAGGGTTGAGCTTTGGGGCTTAAAGTTGGGTGTACCAAGTGGGATTTAAGGCTGTCTGAGGAGCAGGACGAGGGAGCTGAGAAAAGCTGGGGCCCTCTGCGGCACTGGGCTCCAATGGAGTCCCTGAATCACTTGGAGAGGGTGGGCCTGATTTTCTGGCCTGAGGACTGCAGGAAGGAGGTTGAAGTGGTTGTCTTCATCAAACAGGCCAGACAGAACTACATCCCTGAGGGCCAGGGGGGTTCTCAGGGCAGGGTCTTCTGGGATCCCTTCCTCTTGTTTGGTGACTGCTCTAAGTACTATAGTTTTTGTGTGTTTCCTGTGATATAGTCACAGAAACCTAAACACGAGGCTTTACAGTCTATCTTTTATGTTTTCAGTGGAAAGGCTGTAACTGAAGAATAGTCTCATCATTTAAAGTGACATCGCATACCCATCTCTCACCATTTTCTGGTTCAGACTGAAGTCAAGCTGTGTTGTAATAGTAGATAAGCTGTTTCTGTTTTAAACTGTCAGGATGAAATTGTTCCCATTCATCAAGGATACAGCCTAGTGGCAAAGTCAGTGGAGAGTGTGTGCCGAAGTCCGAGAGGCTTCCCATGGGTGCTATTGGGATCTATGGAGAGAAGGGGAAAGCTAGATCTTGGCTTCTTAGAATGTTTCCCTTTCAAAGGGTGGAGACTCAAGAGTCCTACAGACCATCCCTTGTAAGACTCAAGCACTTAGCAGACAGCTGTCCCCATCCCAACCTTAGAGTGACACCGGCGTCATTCACAGAAGCAAGCGAACATGACAACTTCCCCTATTTGGGGCCCATTATCCCATTCGGGCAAAGGGGGCCGAGCCACCTCATGGCCCTACCTGGTCCTCTGATGCTTGCGAGATCAGGACAGAGTTCCTTCACCCAAACAGTGAGCCACCTGAGGGCCTTTATGTAGTCCTTTTTTCAAGAGAAATGGAGCCATTTCTTGTGCATTGATTCTGGTGGTAAAAATGTTGCTACTTTGTTTCTAGCAGTAGAGATGGAAACTCCACCCTCCACCCAAGATCAAGAACAGCTCTGTTTTTGTATGGGCACAGTCCCTTCACTTAAGTCTTCCATGCTGTTCATTTGCTCTGCTCGGGCCATCAGGCATATGCTTCCAAATTCTCTGCATTTGGTTGCAAGTCAAGGAAGAGGCAGCTAGCCAGAAAGCAATAGATCCAGGTGGTCTCTTGGACCCAAAGGAAATCAAATCACCTCGAACAGGCTTGGCTGCCACATCCCACTGGCTGCCGCAGGCAAAGGCCATGGGAGTACTAAAGCAGACAAATTTTTCTTCCTGTGGGAGGAGACACTGTCACTGTTAAAACAATTCAGAAGAAAAGAAGGAGGAGGCCAGCGCATCCTCTAAAATCAGAAGCTTGGTTTATAAGGCCAGTTGGTAAAAAGAAAAAGAAAAAGAAAAAAAATAGCAGTGGCCCACCCAAACCCGCATCCAGCCAAAGTAACTCGGCACTCTGGACCAGACTTGCAAACCAGGAAAGAAAGAGCTGCTTACAAACAGGAGACCAGGCTAATTTCCAAAAAGAGTAGCAAAATATGGCAAACATATGTCCAGGAAACAAACCAGCATTCCCAACTCTAGGTCACACACACAGTGCCTGAGGACACAACAGCGAGCTTTCCGGCTGCTTAGCCCACATTCCCGGGTAAGCACTCCGGAGGAAAAGTCCCTTGTGTCTGGAAGAAGCATAAAGGTCGTGGATCCCTGCCCCCACCCCGTGCTGCAGGGTACACTGTGGAGCTCATCCCAGGGCACTGAGAAAAGCCTCCCAGATTCCCAGCCCAGGGGAAAGACAGGGAAAGAGGAGGAAAAAAAAACATTCATGGAGAGAAACAAACAAAATGTGCCCAAAGGGCCTTACCTGGTGCTCCTAGCTGGCTAAGCCACATATGTCACCAGGGTTTGGGATGCGGGAGTCTCCCTGTGGAGGTGGTTTCTATGTTCTTCCTGTCTTGAAGGAAGAATTGAAAGAAAGAATCAAAAATGGTAAATTTCACGTTCATTTGATGTAGGAAAAATTTAAAATGAAGGGAAAGGAAGACACGGGCTCTGTAGAGCGAACTTGGAAAAGACAGAAAAATAAGAACCAAAATAAAAATATAATTATCAAGGAAACATACCCACGGGTTCAGTGCGGCTGTGGTGAAGAGGCCTCCATGGAGCCTTGCGTGCTGTTATTCGCTCCATGCAGCGTGGGTCTCCTGAGGAGTCCAGATGCAGGGTTCTGAGAATTACACGGCCCAGGTGTCCTGGACGCGGGTGGTGCTCACTCCCATACGCAGCTCTGCCACGTCCACCTGCCTGCCTGCCTGGGAGTTGACTTTCTTTTCTGGGGGTGTAAGAAGAGCTTTTGACTTTTAAGATTGTTCAACACTTTATTTGTTAGGATGGAGAAGTGATTTCCAAGCTTCTTTCACACTAGACTCCCAATATACATTTTAAACTGATGTATGTCCGCTTTCAAAGCACTGTACCAATTTATTACAGTACCCCCAATTCTCTGTGTTGTTTCTTATGTAAATATTCATATCGTTAACTAACTTAACTAAGTTTTTTTTTTTTTTTTTTTTTTTTTTTTTTTTTTTTTTTTTTTTTTGGTTTTTCTCCGGTACCGGGAACCGAACTCACGACCTTGCGCTTGCCAGGCAGGCGCTTTTGCTGCTGAGCTAAATTCCCAGCCCCTACTTAACTAAGTTTTAAGTCAACTAAAAAAAATAAAATATTTTCATTAATTTAGGTTATTACTTAAATTTCTTGTGTTACTTCAGTAGATTTGGGGTTATTAGCTGTATCATGTTACTGCTTTTGGGTTTTGCAAGACAGTGTCTCTCTATATATTCCAGCAGGTTGACTTTAAACTTGCTATCTGCTGTGTATCCCAACCTAGCTGCAAACTCGCAGTCTTCCTGCCTCAGCCTCCTGCCTTCGGGGATTACAAGTGTATGCAACCATGGCCAGCTTCATTTTCTTTCTTCTGGAAAAAAAAATGTTTTAAACATTTCTTGTAAGAGAAAGTATGCTGGCTATGAAATCTCTCAATTTTTGATTGTCTGAGGAGGTTTGTATTTCTCTTTTAGTATTGAAGTATACTTTCACTGAATATAAAATTTCATCATTATGGTTTTATTCCTCCCAATTCTTTAAATATTTCACTCTGTTCCCGGTTGCATATTTTCTGATAAGGTCACATCACTATTTCTCTTTGTTTTCTGAAGTGAAGGTGTTTTATACTCCCCTTGTCTTCCTGTAAGATTTTCTGTTATTATTGCCCTTCAGTATTCTGAATATGGGATTTCTAGGTGAGACTTTTGGGGCATTTATCTATTTATCTTGCTTGCTGGTGATTGTACTTCTGGGTTTGTGGTTTACCATTTGCCCCTAATTTTGGGAAGTCTTCAGCCATCATTACTTTGCTATCCCTGCTGTTCCATTTATTCCTCATTCTGCCTTTGATAGTCTAGGTTCCAGAATTTTTGGATGTCTTATCTTTTAAAATTTTAATTTTATATTTTCATTTCAGGCTTATCTTCAAGCTCCCTGACTTTCTTTTTTTCTGTCTTTGGCTGGGTCCCATCCACTGATGAGTCCATCAAAACCATTTTTCACTGCTTTTACAGTGCTTTGATTTTTAGCATTTCCTTTTGATTGCTTCTTGAAATTTCCACCCCTTTCTAACTACTTTGAGTTTTGTGCTTTCTCCATTACTTTAACATAGTTAACCAGAGTTACTGTAGTTCCTTTTGTGATAATCTGGTTCTGCTGCTTTCTTCACCTCTTCAAATTTTGTTCTTATTTTTCCTTGTATTTATTCTTTTTAATTCTTTTTTGTTGTTAAAGACAAGGTCATGTTTTACCGGACAATAGAAATAGAGGAAAATAAGGCTTTAAGTGAAGATTGATTTTAATCAGTCTAGAATTCATGCTGTGTTTAATGTTTGTTAAAGCCTTAAGAGTTTCAAATTTCTCTGCCATCCTCTTTTGTCTCTTCTTTTGCCTGTGGGTTTCCCTAAATTCTTATGCTCAAAGTGTCTGCCCTTAGCAGTGCTTTCATTGTGAATTTATGGTTGTAGATGTGCTGGTAAGGTGTGGGGAGGAAGAAATGTGGCATTAAGCATAAAATTAATGTTAGGTACTTCCTGCTGTTGCTGGATTTTGGGTCCCACAGAAATTCTTTCCAAGTTATTGGTGTTCTGAACAGGAATTGGATGAGATGCACAGAAAAGGTAGTGAGGGTTTACATTTATTGAAGATGGAACAGAATTGCACTCTGCTGAGTGAGTGGGGTTGGCGAAGAGGCTCACAACAGCCCCAAGGATAATGGGAGTCCTTTATATCTGGAATTCCTATTTCTTCTCCTTTCTCACCTAAGACATTTGGGACACTTGTCCTATCGGAACCTCACTTGTTCTGGCTCCGGATTTAAACTTAAAAGTTCACTTTGCTTCATGCCAGATGTAAATGAAAAGTTGAAAATGGTACTTCTCAAATTGGTCTTGCACAGAGTCGAGGACACTGTCATCACAGATACTGTGTTCTGAGCATGTGCCCTGGGTCTCGTGACTTAGAGTAGATGGCTCCCACTGCTGGCCCAGTTTTGCCTTATTCTCTCACTCTACTTCCACCTGAAAGTGGACAGGCCTTGAGGGTCCTAACTATTGTTCTACTGTTGATCAGGTCACTTAATCGAGTAGTCCTTTCTAGCTCAGAAACTGAAGTAGATGGGGAGCCACGGGGGAAAAGAGGCACAGATTCTCTGGCCGTTAACCACTAAAGGGGAAGATGAGTCTCATCCATTACCCTAGTTTGCCAGCAGTATATGGAATTTGCATTCTCCTTATCTCTCTACCCTTACTGCAAAGACCAGGTAAGCTGTAACTGCAGTCAAAAGAATCGGGGGCGCTAGGGTGGCTCCAAGAGCTAGAATACTAGAATAGCTTACTGATCCACATCTTTCATACTCATACTCAATGGAAAATTCCAGACCCTAGCCTACACCAGCAACTCATAAAGGCGTGCTGTTCTCTTTTTTAAGGGAGCACCCTGATCTTCTCCATCACACCTGTGCTCCCTTCAGCTCTCCTCCTCCTCCTCCAGCTGAAGTCCCTTCTCCAGTTTCTCTTCTTTCTTGGTCACAGCTCTTTTCTATTAACTCACACTGTTCCATTGGTTTTATTTCCCATTTATCATATAAGTAACTTTCTATTTGTGTCCATTATCAGGAACAAAATGTCATGCTTGGTTTTCTCTGTGTGAGCTTCTGTTCCTTACCAGCTTATGGATTTATTCAAACAAGCCAATCATATCTTCCCATGAGAACTAGGGCCATCCCACCCACTTGAAATTACATAACCAACCCCCCATCGCCCCTGTTCTTTCCTTCTGCTCTGAGCATAAATCCCAGATAACTCTGTGTACCACACAGTGGCCACCCGTCTAGATTGTGAGTGTATGTGACTAACTAATTGCTGCTGATCTCATCTGTCTTCTGTTAGGAGCTGTGTCTCCATCATCCCCGTAACCCTTGGGTGGTAACCTGCCCTTATCCAAACAAGTATCCTAAGACTCCACAGTTCAGTCTCCGTCTTTCACTAGGCTTGCGTAGGTGAACTCTGAATATCACATGTTTGGCATTTTGCCCAGTGGCATTTTTGTTCCTCTTGAGTTGAAATAGGAAGGCTAGAAGGGCTAAGGAGGGAGTAATGCCCTTCTCTTACCTGGGAGAAAAAAAGTCTCCTTAAAAATTTCTCTTTCTCTGGAGGGTGGGATTTGGTTACGTAGAACACTCTGCAAATGTTTCACACTGAGGATCTTTTAAATTCTCCGAGGACAAAGCCATCAGGGGAAATCTGATCTTCATTCTAAGACCCTTGCAGGAATCCTGGTGGTTAAAGTCAAGAGAGTTTGGCTGAGGCTCCCAGTGGTTTCTCCTTCCGCTGTTCATACAGTGCTGCGATATAATAAGAAACAGCGCTTCTGTCTTCACCCTCCATTGAGACAGAGCTCCTGAAACTCTTGGACTTTCCTCAGGGATGAGGTGAAAGCAATGTCTTTTGTCACTCTGGAGACCCTTAATAATGAAGAGACTTCCTGGATGGGGCCGGTTGCCGCAGGAAACAACTGTGTGACTGAAGAGTTAAAAATTTTGCCCCAACTGTGAGCTCCAAAGCTGAATGCTGGATTCAATCCCAATGACCAGTACTAAACCAGTCGTGCCACATAATACAACCTCCAGAAGAATATTAAGCAGTAAGATTCAGAGTACTTCTGGCTTTGAGAATACACATACATGTCAAGATGCTGTAAGATGGCACACCCAGAAAGGTCATAGGTACTCGGCCCCAACCTAGGTACCTTACCCTATGCATCTCTTCTACTTGGTTCATCCTGAATTGTATGCTTTACAGTTAAACAGAAAAATTCAGTTAGGTGTCTTCCTGTGAGCCATTCTGGTAAATTATTAAAACTGAAAAGGGGCCATGGGCGCTCCTGACCCTGTGGGGTCTCTGGAACTCTGACAGTCCGTCCTGTAATTGAATTAGATTGTAGAACACCCTATCTACGCCCAGAAATTTGGAAAGTTACATAATTAGAAATTTCTGCTCGTGTCCTATCAGTAGTGCTGTATGAGTAAAGAGAAGCAGCTGTGTTCTCTTTTACCACTCTGCTTTCAGTAACTTCTCATTTGCCATTCAAGTGTTCCTACCAGCTTTTATCTCCAGCAGCTTCTGTTTCAGATAAGCATATCTCAGGCTCTGCATTCACCTGCTGACTATTTTGTGCCATTGAATGTCAGAAGTGTTTAACTCTCTTTTCATTTGTACAGGGCCTCACAGCTAAGAATTTGCCTTGAATCTCAGAGGAGACTTGGGACTTGAACTTTTCAGCAATCCCGAAATTATTAGGAATTTAGCAACTCTTAGAGATGGACTAGATGCCTTTTGCATAAAGAGTTGTCATAAGTTTTTGGGGAAGGCAGGGAAGGAAAGTTATGGCTTTGTGTCTAGATATCCCCCCCAAAACCTCATGCAATCATAGGTGGGGCTTTTTCAGAGGTGGCTGGCTCTAGAGTGTGTGATGCTGGAATTGATTCATGGTGCAAAGCTAAGATCAAGGGCACTAGGAACAAGGGTGTGAGTGCTACCCACCCTAAGTAGCCTGGATATGATATAAGGGACAGAAAACTGTGACTGACTCTTGCTTCCTTTGCTACTTTCTGACGGCCATGTACTGTTTCTCCTCTGCTAACCTTGTTTGGCACACCACCCCTCCTCGGAGACAGCTGATTATAGGCTGAAACCTCTAGAAACTGTGAACTAAATAAACCTTTCCCTCTTTAACTTTAGGTATTGAGTATTTTGTCTCAGCAATGATAGAAATGTAACTAAGACACCTGCTTCTCCAGATTGCAGTGTGGACATTTGCACTAAAATATACATTCTTCAATGAGCCCAAGAAAAGCCATTCATTTTCAGTTTATTCTGTTTTCTCTTTTGTAAGGCTAGTACTGACTTCTAAGCCCCTTGCATGCTGGAACTGCCACTAGCACTTTTAAAAATCTTTTTAACTCATATACTACTATTTAATAACTCAAGGGCAATTGTGCTTATTTTTGGCATCATTGAAGGAAGAGCAGGTTTGTTATCTGTCTGTAACTTCCTAGGATCCCTCCTGAGAAAGCTGTGTCTTCATTTCAGTTACTGTTACCTTCATGCATAATTCAGTCTCTGCTGATATGAGATGGTAACCAATTCAGAGGGTACACTGGGCTTCTTACACGTTCTCAGAAAGAATCATTTATACGGTGAGTAGCATCAGGTGCACTGTCTGTTTGTTTTAGATAAACAGCAACCCTAACTTGGGAGAGCTCCCTTATTTATTCTATTTCTGACACTTCAGTTACTTAGATAATTTCCCTTCCTTGCTGGCCTTTCCAAGAAAACATACATGGGAGGCTTTTTTCCTTTTGTTTTGTTTTTTCTATACTTTTAAAAAGTTCAGCTGTTGTTCCATGCACTTGTGATTTGAAAGCTGTAAATCTCTGCAATCTCAAATTTCCATTTTTAATATAACAAATATAAAGACACACAAAGCATAAATGTTCCTCTCAGTGATTCAACACACACTTAAACTCTTTTAAAACTGCATCCAAATTAAGAAATGAAATTATCTCCCAAACTCACATCCTTAGTCAAAATTATTTATGAAATGTTCCTAATTCCTGCTGCTCATTTAACAGTTTAACGATTCTTTCAGTGCTCAATTGTAGGTCCATGTTTCTCCATGAACTCCCCACCAAAATGTAACTCCTAGGGTGGAAGAGGTTTTTAGGATGGATATGAGCGGGTGTCAAAGATTCATACCATCTTCTTTTATAGATGCCAGTAACAGTTAGCTCTAAAACCCATTTTTGAGGCTACATTGTGTCAGCTCTTCCAAGGGCACCTTAATAATATAGCAATTCTTTTTTCACTCTGAACTCACAGTCCACCCTTCAGAGGCATATTCCGGGTGATCTAAGGTGCTTGAAGAAAATAGTGTAATTTCTATTTATATGTAACTTTGTAATTTTTAAAATAATATATACTTTATATTTTGTATTAGCAATCCTTTGAATAGGATTTATGAGTCACAGAATCAGTATACACGAAGGGCACATGTATAGAATATTTACAGTTAGGCACGTGATAAAAATTTGGAAGATAACTACTGTCCATTACTTGGAGAACTTGACTTCATTTGGATTCCTGCATATTAAGATCTCTGCTTTTAGAGAAAACAAAGCAGTCTTTTAATGTTTTTGTTGCTGCTCCTCATCCCAGGAGAGAACATGCCTAAAAACCATTGTAAATCATGTGCTGGGACCTGAATGGCCTCACCATGTTCCTCCCTCTACCTTTGTTCATGTTGATATCTTTGCTGTTTCCAGTTAAGCTTTTGCTTGCTATCAGCTGTTCCTGAGACTACATTTCTCTGTCTAGCATCATCTCCATGTAGCTTGGCCTCCCCATATGTCCACAGGTTGGAAGCCTGGGCCCTGGTGTGCCAGTGTTGAGGTGGGACATTTCAGAGTTGAGGCCTAATGGAAGGTAACTGGGTCAGGAACCTCCATTCTGAGGAAGGGATTATGCTGCTGTCATTGAGTGCACTGGTTCTCACAGGGATTCATTAGTTCTCCTCCTAGTAGTTTGTTATGAACTTAGTCCCCCTCACATACCTGGAGGCCTCTGCACTCAGCTCTCTCCCTTTTTCCTCATGTTGTCATGTGGCCAACAGGACCGTGGCCAGAATTCCAGTGCCATGTTGCTTTGCTCTTTCTGCTACTGGAGTCCCGGGCCAAATAAACCTTCTTATCGATAAAGAACCCAGCCTAGCAAATAATAGCAACAGGAAATAAATTGAGACACTCCACACTCTTTTTTCTGAGAAGCAATCATGTGTTTTTAATTTTCTTTTAAATTGATGTATCATGTATACAGGCAAGAGTGCAAAACATAAATGTTTCACTGAATAAATTAGCAGAAAGATAAGCCTTGTTACTAATGACCAGTTTAATGAAATCCTATCATCACTCAGGGCTACTCATGTCCCTGGAATGTCTCCCACATGCTTGCATCCTCCTCACTAGAGTATTCATTTTTTCAGAATTTTGATGCTATCTTGTTTGCCTGGTTTTGATCTCTACATAGGTAGTATATCAGGTGTTTGTTACATGAGACAAAATACCCAGGAAAATCAACTGAAAGGGGGAAGTTCATTTTGACTGATAGTTTTGGAGATTTTAATCCATGGTCAACTGGGTCCATTGATTTGCTTCAAACAAGCCAGATACATCATAATACAAAGTTGTGGCAGAAAAAAATCTGTTAATCTCATGGCAGCCAGGAAGCAGAGAGAGACAGAGACCCAGAGTGGCAAGGGATGAGACATACCCTTTAAAGAACTGCCTCCAGTGACCTACCTCTTCCAACAGGGCCCTATCTCCTGTTCCCATCATTTCCCAATAACGTCATCAAATTGAATCCATCAGAGGATCAATCAGTTGATGATATTAAAGCCCTCAGGATCCAATCACTTTCCACAAGCTCTGCCTCTAAGATGGAAGAACTGGGGACCAAGCCTCAGACCCATGAGACTTTAGGGGGACACTTTAAATAGAAACCATGGCAGTGTTCTTTTATATTTTCTTTCTTTGCTACAGTTTTGCCTATGATATTTGTTTGTGCTATTAAGTGTAGCTATAGGTGTTATTTTGCATTGATCTATTGTACTCTGTTCAGTGGTGAATATATCACATTTCTTCTACTCATTGAGCTATTGATGGACATTAGTATTATCTTCAGCTTGGGGCTATGCTTCTTTCCACTGTTATGCACTTTCTGTACATGTCTCCACTGCACAAGAGTACGTGTTTCTTTTCAAAACGTGGAATGGCTGTTGTAGGACATACAAGTGCAGAATTTTTATGTCAAGCTGATTTCCAAAGTGGAAGTATTGATCTATTTCCCACCACCCAGGCATTTCAAGAAAATATAGACATCATTACCAGAAGAAATCTCTATCGACCAATCCAAAATAACTGGGTCTTTTAACATAATTTCCCTAGAGTGTACCAGAAATATATACAAATTATTTTTAGAGGTTTAGGAGTAGAAAGGTAAGAAAAAGCAAGACATTGGTATTGTTCCAATAGAAAAAATGAACTGTGCCAAGAATTTCAAGACTTGGGTACAAAATCACGATCTTAAGTACTATGCTTCTGATAGAGGTGGAATACTCAAACCCTGGGTCACTGGTTGGTAAATGTGCATGGCCCATTAGAAGCCATGCTGCACAGCAGGAGGTGAGGAGCTGGTGGACCAGCAAGTGAAGACTCCTTTATTTAGAACCACTTTCCAGCCCTAGTGTTACTACCTGAGCTCTACATCTATCCAGTCAGTGACACTATTAGATTCTCATAGGAACATGAGCCCTACCATAAACTGCCTACACACTAGATTGCCTGCTCCTGTGATTCATCTCCAAACCATCTCCATCTCCACCATCACAAAGATGCTTTCCATGAATCAACATCCTAGGTGCAAGATGGTTAGGGACTGCTACAAACTATCGATTTCCATTTCAACCTATTATTCTTTTTGAATACCAGTCAGCAAGATCTTACATCAGAATTTGCAAAAGTTACATCAGGGTTTGCTTAGAAAAATATATTACCAAATTTTCAATCAAGAACAAAAAGAAAAAAGAAGGAAGAAAGAAAAAAAGGAAAATGATAAACTCTAAGAAATTAAAATGTAAAAGACTCAAAATATTTATGAGAGAAAACTTGGGGTGCATAAAACAATGAAGAATTATTGCATTATAAAAACTTATAGACTGTAGGCTCCAAAAATTCCATGTACTCGCATTGTTGCAAATGTGAGAAATAAAGAATAATGTCCCAGTATCCTAAAGGCTGATAAATGATTAAATAGAGTCCTGCTTTTTTCATGTTGCATTGCTTTTATCATATCTCATGGATAGAGGGGTTTTATATTAGCAAGGGATGCTTTTAAGAAGGGACAATTAAATTCCAGTCCCCATATGATGAATGCTATGGTTTGGTTCATTAGTCAAGAGCTTGTTGAGAGTAGGCTAGTCACGTGGTGTGCCTTGGTCACTGCATCCCTCCAATGCTCCAATGCTCCAATGGGCCATTCATAACAACACTTCCTCTGCCCCTAGGGCCAGAGATGATTAGTTGGAAAATGCATCAAATTCAGGCAAAAGTAATCTGTATAAACTGATTAATGGCATGTGAGATGTTGTTCTTTTTAAAATTATCCCACCTACCTTTAAAGGTATTATTCAACTTATTGTCCTGAAGAATTGGAATCAAACATTTTAGGGCTACTAACTGATAGGAGAAAATTTAAATCTTAGAAATATACATAGAGAAGTCAGAAAGTGTGGATGGTGAGTAAGCAAGATCAGGCAGAGTCCCCGTATAGTAGAGTCACCAAAAGTGACATCGACCTCTTTTTCTCCTGGGATGTGAATGTCTGTCTTATCCATTCCCCTTGAGACTTTGACAAGTAGAATGACATGAAGCCAGGAATCTTCTACTTTTTCTCTTGGCATAATCTGCCAAGTAAAAGTTCTAACTTCTCAGAGTCCACTAGGGTTTGAGGAGACCCAGGGACCACTTGAAGGAGCACTGCGGTGCCAGATATGAGAAAAGACCTCTTGAACATCACAACGTGATTCAGCTGAACAGAGACAAATCAGGGCTTCATGGCTTACTACTCACCAAAATGCAGTCAATCAGTGAGTTCATGGATAATAATAAATGGTTTTTTAATGTCACTGGATTTTGGGGTCTTTAGACACCAATAGGTAACTATGGCTGTTGAGTAAGGAGAAGACATGACCTAGCAGAGACCAAGATTACCGCAGCTGTAGCCTGGGGAGAGATGAGTTGTTCAGGGGTAGCAGCAGGAGTGTTCCAAGCAGGGGATGAGCCAGGACTTGCGAAATGACTGAGATCATTTGAACAGAATGTCTGTTGCTGCTAGTGGAGTAGGCAGTTGTGAACATTTTTGTCTTGATCTGTTTGTTTGAAAGGTTTCTTTTCAAAATAATTATTTTTTCTACCCTTCATACCCTTTTCTCTATTGAAATTTATCTCTTTTTTATGACTTGCAAATATAAAATTAACAATCTCAACCTTTCTAGGAAAAAACAGTTTAATGGAAAAATTAAATTAACATTATAGATGAGATGGTTTGGATGACTGAGCAGGACCTGAATGCTTCTTTTGGTTCTATTGTATTTTTATTTGCTTATCTCTGAGTCTCAAATCACACTAAAATGCAGTTAGAAAAGCAAGCTGAAAGATTTGTAGTGTGGAATATCACCTTGCAGGAGGCCACTATAAAACAAAGATTAATTGTAGAATTCTGTTTTTTTCTGGCGATTGGGCAGAGGTTTTGGTTTTTTACTCTGTAGTTTTCTTTATAGGGTAAGAAAGTGTTTGAGTCTTCTGGCGACATGATGCCTGGCTTCTCCCAGGGCTAACTATGGTAGAAAGGGAGGAGTGTGAGAAGAAAGGGAGGGAAACAGAGGGAGAGGGAGTGGGGGAGGGGAAGAAGGAGGCAGAGGAAGTACATTTTAGAAGGGACTGAAGAGTTACTGCTCTATAACTTAATCTTGGAAACAATGTAGTGCCACTTCTCCCATAGATAAGAGGGATCCACACAAAGCTGTGAATATGAGGAAGAGGGAGTCACTGGAGATCATCTTGGATACTGGCTAAATGACCATTCAATCTAAAAAACAGATTGTGCACCCAAATGATATTTGTAACTTTCCATATATATCTGTAGATACAAATACTAAATCATTTTCAGGCATCATCTTAAAGTAGTATCTAATTATTTTTCAACTCGATTGAGATTTAATTGATAAATTAAAAAATATATGTATTTACAATGTACAGTATGATGATTTGACCCACACATGCCTTGGGGAAAGATTAAAAAATCAAGTTAAGTAATATGTCATCATCTCACTTGGATACGTTTTTAATGAAAATGTTTAGGAGCAGCTTTCTAAGCAAATTATCCAGTTTACAATAGAGCATTGTTAACTGCAAGTAACATGCTATGCATCAAATCTTCAGAACTTTGAACTGAAAGCTTGTGCCCTTCGACCAATATTTGAAGTAAGTGATGATGGCTCATCGCATAGTTTTTGTTTTCTAATTTTCATATCTTCACAATCTCACCATTATACCTCATGGTTGATAATAAATACTCACACATTAAGTTAATGCACACTACATTTTAAATAAATGAATATTCAGCACATAATGCTTTATCAAACATGCCTGGAATCTTTTCTTTAAAATTGTTTTTTCTTTTCAATTTTTATATTTTACATAATGATCACATTCTTTGTGGGGAGTTGGTACCTGTACCTAACATATTTTAATTCTTTTTAAAATCCCTTTCCCTCTATTCCCCCTTCCTTCATCTCTTGTTCCCCTCACAAAAGATTCTCCCCCTATTTCTTGTTATCTGTCTTTTATTTTACTCTTTTTCATATTTTGAGTGTCTCATATAAGATAAACCATGTGAAATTTAAGCTTGTGTATCGGATTTATTTGCCTTAAATTTATGGTCTCAAGATGTCTTCATTTTTTTTTCCAATGACTTGTTTGTTCTTTACGGCAGAGTAGTACTCCATTGTGTGTAAATATCACATTTTCTTTATTCATTCATCTGTTGATGAACAGACTTCAATCTTTTAAACTCATTACTACTGAAGAGACTTATTTCAAGATTAGAAAAAGTATTACAAAATAATAACAAATAGTTATAGTTGTGTACCTGATTAAAAAATGAGCAAGACAAATGACTCTGGCAAGACAGCTTTCCAACAGGATCGCTCAGATTTTATTTTTTCTTCCCATCATATTTCATCTATACTTAGTTACTAACATCCCTTCATTTCCTGCTGGCAGTACCCAGGATAGGATGAGTGGCTCTGTGAGTCTTTCTTGCTGTGACAGGGCCAAGGTAGGACTCCAAGGGGCTACTGGGAACAGTTCTGAAATGGGCTGAAGAAGAGATGGAGGGGGAGGGGAAGGAAAGGGGATGAAAGAAGGAATTAAGATGTCTTCTCTACATGTACCAGCTGCACACAGGGAATGTAAACATTATGTACTGCAAACACGCACTAAAAAAGAATGCTTTGAAAGAAATCCAAATATAAGCATAGCGGAAGTTTCTTTATTTCTTGAGAGCCAAAGGAATTTGAGTCGCCCAGTTACTCCTTCCTGAGGGCGCCTAATTTGATGTGCATCTCTTTCAGGTTCTCCTTCAAAGAGAGTTGTTAGCCACCTTGTGTCTGCAAGCGATGTGGAGAAGAAAAACAAACTTTGTGTCGATCATCTCTTGGTATAACCATGCCTAAAGTGAGAACGATTTACCGCACGTGTCTCACACCGGACAGAAGGAGAAAGTGGGAGAGTCAGAAATCCCTGGAGCTTCCCTAAACCTCTCCTATTTTAATTCAGCTTTCATAATGGTGCTTGGTTATAATTCCAGTCATGTAAAAGTTCTAAATGAGACAAAACCAGTGTGTGTGATTAGTGCTGGGATTATTGATTTCCTCTGGGGAGCTCCCCTTGGAGCAGGCTGTGGGAGTCTGTGTGCTGGAGATGTCTTCTGCGCCTGGACGTGGGCGGCAGATGCGCAGTCACCCAGCGAAGTAGACTAAGCTCTAAGTGCAAGGTAAATGCATATAAATAAAACTTTACCTTAAAAACATAATGAGAGGAGTAAAGAATAATAATTGGTTAAATTTGAAAAGTGAAGGCAAAAGTGCTAAACCAGAGGGCACACATAGGAATGCCACACACCTTAAATGCTTCAAGCGAAGATCAGTCCAGGATTTCAACTCATTTTCATGAAGCCAAGAGTCAAATAGCTAAAATTTTTTCTGTTTTCTTTGGAGTGATTCACTTCAATTTTTTAGTATCTTCTCTTACAAAAAAGGATTTTCTGCCTTCTTACATACAAAAAATTAAAAAAATAAGTAAAAGTAATTATAACTGAACACAAGGGATAAAACTGTATAAACAAAATTTTTTTTTACCAAAACTTATACATGACAAAAATAAAATAAAAAATTTACAAAACTAGAATGTCAGGGATAAGTAAAGGTTTACCCAGAGCATTGCATGATCATAGAATCCCACAACTGAGATTCTTATTTTCCAAATTTAGAATCTAGTATTTGCTATTAAAACTATATGTGAATCTCCATTATGTTTAATGCCTAGGGTCAGATGTATTTGCATGTCAAATTCTGGGCCTAACGTCTACTTTCAAAGCCTTGCCTATTCTAACTCTGTAGTCACTGAATAGTAATAGTGATAATGGTAGTAACGAAAGAGCTTCACATTGCCCTGTGTTGTACTGAGTCACAGAGCCGCTCCCAGATGTCCCATGGTGACAGGAGCAAGGAAGAGCCACTAGCAAATTTGTGAGCTATTGTTTCACCTACACTGCCATTCCTTGATTATTTACTAATAAAACTGTTTTCATCCACCTTGTGCTTTGCTGATGGAAAGCATTACTGGTTGATTTTGATGTGAACACATGAAAGTAATGATTCCCACGAGGTGGAAATATTATACCATGTGGAAATTAACAATGAGTTATTAGCAAATAACATTTCTATGTGTCTGGCTATGTCTACTCTTCAGAATATCTGACTTACACTCTTTCTCATTGGTCCTCAGAATGAGTGTTTGTGGGATAGGGTAACAGTCTGGCTTTCATATGTGTGAGAAAGCAGAGGCAGAAGCACTGGGTGTGGAAGGACACTGGGTAGCTTCAGATGTGATGACCTTTAAGGTGTCACTGATCCACATGGTGGCCTTTCTTGTTATTACCTTTATTCAAGGTCTAAAGAAAAAGGAAGATCAAAAATGAAGCAAAAATATTAGATTTGGCTTTCACCCTCATTAGGTGTTGGCCTCAGCCTAAAAATATGGGACAGTTCTACTAAGTTACTGCCAGAATTTTCATCCAGGTACCTCCACTTCTTGTAATATATTCCCTACTAATGTTGAAACCAATCTGTACTTCACAAAATGTTTTTGGAAGAGCAATTATGGTTTTTCTTCCATGAATGAAATCCTCCTAAGAAACTGATTCAGGTAGCTCATTTTGTGTGTGTCTGTCTTAATAATTATTCCTGCATTTGTAGTCCTTGATTTCTTCCCTTACCGTGGTTTTTTGCCCCACCTCCAAGCCCACAAATAAAAGCAATATGCTGTTAAAAATATTAGATCTGATAGCAAAACTAAAAATAGGTTCTTTTGCTTTTATATTCCCATGTTTGGCACTAAGGTGAAGTTTAAGGTCACAAATTCTATTTTGGCTACAAAGTAGAAATCTAATTTCTGAATGACTAAGAGTTCATCAGGGTGCAAGTCTTATGTGCACTGTCAAATCTTTTTCCTGGTTCATTTTTTTTTTTTTTTCAATGACTTTCCTGGCTTGTGAATTAACTCCTACTCCTACTAATGCAGACTGTTTTTCTCACTGATTGGCCAAACCCCAGGAATAGATAATTCTGGAATGAGCCCTTTTAAAATAATTGGCAACCAAAGCTGCTTGTTTTTCCAAAAGCCATCATAGGTCCTT
Organism: Chinchilla lanigera; assembly: GCF_000276665.1. Classification (NCBI taxonomy): domain Eukaryota; kingdom Metazoa; phylum Chordata; class Mammalia; order Rodentia; family Chinchillidae; genus Chinchilla; species Chinchilla lanigera. The sequence continues at coordinate 4,109,016 of NW_004955459.1, forward strand.
ATACCAGAAGCAGGTAGCTACATAGTAATAGGCCTGCAAAAATATGCTCAGTGAGTACGGCAAGAAAGAAATGAGAGTGTAACTCAGAATAGAAGTTAATTGTCATAGTCCAGAAGCTTTTAGATCCTTACCCTACCTGGGAAGAACCCAGAATTACTTTCTGTCTCAGCCTTCTGCATGTGGAACATTCATAATTATGTGGAAAATGTGAAACATTCATAATTATTTGTAAGATTACCAGGAGGATTACATGAGGGATACCTATACAAAGTACCTAAAATGTTCTAGCAATGGTTATTATAACAGGTGGGATGGAAACATGAACTGTAGGCAGTATAAAATTAAAAGTACTTGAGATAATAAAGATTGGAGCTATTATTCAAGGACAAAATGAAGATCACCAATGTCCTATCTCTCGCTACTCAGTAATGGTTTAATAGTCTTTGCTTCCACTCTGTCATGTTGGCATAGCTCTCTGATTGCAAGCACCACATAATTACAAAATGGCTCTCTTAATGGAAGATTTAGATCACTTTTGAAATAGTAAAATTTCCACATTTTGCATCTAAATTCATTGATTATGCATAAAGAGGTCAAGAAAACCTTGTGGCTTTATTAAATTGATCAGCATCTAATAACTTAATTATCTTCAGAAACAGATGTTGCTTCAACTGAAAACAAATTATTTTATACACAGGGAAGAAAATTAAAGCATCGAACACTGTGGAGATCTTTAAAATGACCATATTGATGTTAAAAGAAGAAAGAAAAAACATCAGGATTCCTGATTTGGTCTCAACTTTATTTAATGTTTACCAAATGATTTTCATCTTAAACATTTGCTTGCATCTCATTTGACTCCAGTTTGGGAGGTTGTGCTTAAACACAGGTGTGTGTGAGACACCAGGACCTGGATGCTGCTGATATCCCGAGGGAGACACGGGGTGTTTCTTTATGCCTGAGTGTATTTTCCAAAGATTCATGTCTGGAAGGTTGGTTGCCAGTGTGAGGATATTGCAAGATGGTGGGACTTTAACATGTGAGAAGTTAATTACTCTATGGGAGCTGCACTATGGAAAAGACTAATGCTGGCCTTGGCGAGTAGATCAGGTCCCTTGAAACTGTGCTGTTATAAAGGGTTCTGACACCTTCTCTGAATGCCTCTTCTATATGCGCTGCTCACCAGCCTTGCCTACACTCCTGCCACTGGGATGCCACTGCCCATGAATGTCCTACCAGAACTGAGCAGATGTTAGTACCATGCTGTGAGCTAAGTAAATCTTTTCTTTACAATGTACTCAGTCTCAAGTATTTTGCTGTATCAAACAAGGAAGACTAGACCATGCTACTATCTTTCAGGTTTCTGATTGGCCTACAGTTTTGTTGTCCTGAGCAGGGAGATAGCACTGCTCAGCTTGGTTCATCTCTCTGGAGGTAAGACTTGTGGTGGATTAACTAATGGTCAACTTGTAACACCCAGATGAACTGAATCACTATGGTAGTGGGTATAGAAGGCCTGCTGAGGACTGTTTTATGTTAATGGCATATGAAGGAGAACTGGAGGGGAAGATGAGGCTGCTGTTGATTCTCTGGAGAAGTTTGTCCACCCTGGTTTTCCTGATATGAACTTGGCTGTTCTCATTGTCTGAGGAGCTCTGGTTCTTGCTGTCACTGAAGGTGTCTGTAGTTCTCTTCCAGGGAGCTCTGGTCCCTACCTTGAGCATTGCTTCCTGGCTCCAGTGCAGATCTCTCAGCCTACTGGCGTGGATCCTTCATCCCAGTGGCACAAACTTTCTAGCTTTTACCACTGACCTTTACTGTGAGCAAGGGATCAGATCCGACAGTCTAGGCAGAGACTAGAGGAAATTGAAGGCCTGGACAGCCTACCTCTTCATCAGTATGTATTTTCAGCAGCTACAATTTCCTGAGAAATTATGGAGCCTTATTCTCAGCCTCTCATTGTGCGAAGTTATGTATTCTACCACAACCCCGTGGTGAGTCACTTTTCTTATCTTCACATTTCAGATAAGCAACCCGAGATACAGAATAGGAGCAGATTGCCCAAGCCTTATAATATGCCCACAGGCAGACAGAACCCATTCCCGGGCAATCTAGCCCCAGGGTCCCACCCCTTTTCCAAATGGTTGTGTTGCTTCTGTGTATCCCAGGACCTGACATAGTGTCTGACACTTAGGAAACATTTAGGGTCAATTATTGCACTTAATATTAGAGGAATCTAGGATTTATCTCTGTGAAGCCATAAACTTTGTTTACTACTCCGGGTCAGTTTCAAATCCCTCTCTGTACCTCTATTGCCCACTACCATGCTACACAGGGGATAGAACATGTACATCTGTCATTTAGACTGGCAGTCTCTGAACCACCTGACAGGTGGCAGAGCTGACAGGTGACCCTAGAGCTGATCAGCTGTCTGAGTTGATCATCTCCACTGTGGGGGCAGAGATGGACTGAAAAGGAGAATCAATTGCTAGATGAGATCTCTTGTTCTTTAACTTTTAAAAGAAATCTGACTACCTCTGGTACCTTTGACACTACAGGACATCATCACCTCTCTCTCTTCCATTTGTGCTTCTCAGCTATGGAGGGAGGATGTTCTGCACTTCATACACGGCCCTTGGGGCCCAGATGTCTCATCACTTGGGGCTCAGCAGTGAGGAAGATGTCTTATCTCTCTAGAAGTTGAGAGATTAGCTCTTGGCTTCTGGGCTGTTTCTATAATCCTTTTCACATGTGAAGATAGATTCTCAGAGGGAATCCCAGAGATTTAAGAGATAAGTGAATCTCAAGGGGAGAACACCATTCCTTAAGCAAGAGTAAATCCAGGTGGGGAAGGCTCCCAGAAACCTCCTTCCCATCTTGTAGGAAGAACAATGTTGCTGGCAAGTCCTGCCCTGAAAATGATTACACTTCTCTAGGTCTGAAACACTAGACCTGTGATGGTGAACCTTTGAGGGCTTTCAATGATACCAACAGCCTGCCGTGGCACACTGGCCATAGGTTTGCCAGCACTCTACTTGAATAAACATAGCAGTCACACCACAAGCTGTTCTTCAGCTGAATTGGGAACTTAAATAGTTCTTTATTGTCATCTTGTCATCAGCACATAGAAGGCATTTAATAACTGCCACACTGCTTGTGCTAAGAATTTCAAATTCATTTCCCAGCCTAGCCATGCAGGATAAAGAAACTTCATCACATGTCAATAAATTAGGTCTTACTATTCTCGTTTTCAGATAAGCACAATGAGCTTCAGGGAGACTAATCTCTCCAGTGTCACACACAAGCAATCTCTAGTTTCTGGAGTAAAGAAACATTCTTTTTATCTATTTCTGTACCCGATTTGCCATATTATCCCTAATACATCACTGTCATCCTCCTCCAACTTTATGATCCATTTGTTAGCACTTGCTCACCCTCTGAAACGACTCTTTAGAACTCTTCCCTTGGAGTTTGCTCACAGTGTGCTCTAAATCCCTACAATATCTCGATGCTGAACTTGCATAAGAGGGAGGAACTGAATGCTGAATGATCTAACTTTATCAGTAAATCAGGGAGAAAGACAGATACACACTGCTGTTACATCTATGTGTACAGTAATTTTAAGTATGAAATTTACTTGAACTCTAGGAAGTATTCAAGTATACATGGTTGCTGTCTTCCCCTCACCTTTCGTTGGACTTGTACATTCTTGCATGACTTTTAAACATAAGGTATACACGAATATAGTTCATTTCCTTTTGAGATCATGTTGAAGTGCTTTCTGCTCTAAAATATTACACTATGACAGTAGTAATGAAAGAATTCTAGGAGAATAAATGAACACTTTGAAAAAGTATTTACTCACCAGTCCACTTGCTCATTCTTCCAGCCTTCCCACAAATGAATCCTAATGCCTTGGACTTTGTACCAGAATCTGAAGCTATAGAGATGAGCACGCTTTTCATCCTTCCATTACCCAAAATCAGTTTATAGACTCACAGGAAAAATATCATAAAAGTGGATACAATGGTTACATGAAGGAAGAAGACTATAGTATCAGAGGAATGCCAAATCCGAACTAAAGTCTGAGGAGACATGTCAGAAGAGATGAAGGCAGAGTGAAATTTTTAAAGAGTTAAAGGCATTGGTACAGCATTTTTTTAAGGGAAGAGGACATGCCAGAAATATGACAAAACTTTGAGCTTGCCCTAAGTACACCACATTTACTTTATTGGAGACAATGAATGTGAGTGTTCTGGAGGTGAGAACAAGAAGCTGGGGCGATTTGCTGTCATGAGACCTTGAATGATCTCATTAGAGGATAGGCAGAGATAATACAGAAAGGGGGAATGTTTGAGGGAACTAAGAAATCGTAGTTCTCTGTCCCTAGAGGAAGAATTAACAATTGCACTAGTGTTGCACTGCAGTCTTGAATTGTTGAAGCCTAGAGGGACAGGTGTGTGGGATCAAGAGGCACAGAGCTGGCTTTCCATGAGGACTGTGACAATGCAACCCCTGTACTGCATTATCAGGAGGCTGCCCTGAGATATCAATCTGAAGGATTGAAAGCAGGCAGACGGGCTCTCCTCCCCTTCTGATTTCAACCGTCCGTAGGCAGTACTTTGCTAAACTTCTCAGCCTCTTCCATACTATTTGAGTAATCTAACTGAGCACACAAAGAGATTCCTATGCATCAAGTGCCATGGCAGGCTTTGCATTCCAAAATTAGGATGATGGAGCCGTGTTGCCAGGCACTGTATGAATGAGGGCTCAGTATCCTTAATAGAGGGGTGAAGGACTCTGATTGGTCAGAAGAAGAAGTCAAATTGTGACAGAAGCCTGGTGAAGTCGTAGTCAACCCCACTAGGCTCTTGTAGAGAGTGCAAGTGCCATCAGAGCTGTGCCAAACAAGGCTGAATTGATGGAAGCTGCTATGAGATCTGGGCTGCTCCTCAATCAAGGCAGCGCTAAGCTGGGGCAACTGCAGTGGAGCTGGGTGCTGTGTACTGAGCAACAGGGACAGCAAGGTCCTGCTAGAAGGGGTCTGTGTCAACCGAAAACCCATTCTATAGAGCACCCAATTTGCTCATGTTCTCCTTACAATAACTGAGACTAAGACATTGAGATCTCAGAACTCTTTGCTCATAATCACAGAGGTTGTTCCAATGACTCTGATCTTAATTCTTACCAACTTCTTGCTTCTTCTTTCATTGTGCAAAGTAAAGAGTGTCAGACATGTAAAACCTTCCTGAAAATTGAGAGTGAGCTGGAAAAATATTTAAAGACAATGGGTGGTACAAAAGTCTTTCATCTTAATGTATTGTCAAAATTGTAAATAGTTCCAAGGAATGAGCTCTGTGTACGCTAAGGTCATTTAGGAATTTTCAAGGAAGCCAGGGAAGGAGGGTATTTGGATTTCTACAGGAAAATGACCCCAAAAGTAGTAATGCTACTACTAGAAAATAAAAGCATGATGAAGTCACTCATTCAAGACAATTATCAAAGCTGGGAAATCACTCCCAGGATCAGAAATTCAGAAACCTTAGACAGTCCTATTCAAAGGAACTTTGGAGTTCATTGTTTGTAAAACAGCAGGAAAAAAATCAAAGTATAATTTACTGCATTTCACTTTGAATGATTTGAAATGAAGTGAAATATAGTCTGCAGTGACATTTGGTTTTTGGCATATATTTTCCACGTGCCTTTCTTACCTAACATTTATCTGAGCACTGTTTTAGCTAACCTCTATGTTACACCATAGCAGACAGGGTCAAATGGATCATAGAGTTACATGTTAGAAAAACAGGATCCCTCTGGAGAGCATAATGATTTGTTCCAATAAGATGGAGTGGAGTAAGCAGAGTGAAGAGGTGTTACAGAGTATTAGCTAATGCTCCTCAATAATTTACCAATCAATTAAAATGCCATTATTATTCTCCTTTGCCACTTAGCTTCTGTGATATTTAAAGGTCACATGGGCATTGTTGAGGAGGGCAGCTATTAGCAGATACATGAAAATAGCGTTTCCTATCTCTGGAATAGGGTGTCAAGGTAATTTGAATCTGAGCTCAAGTTGCACTCATCAGCACACAAGGGCAGATCTGACAAGCCTAGTTTACAATGAGAAACAAGAAGGGGAAACAATGCTCAAAGGCCCGATGATGGCAGGAATAATTGGAGAGGCAGAATGACATGTGCTGTCAGACAGTCTTTCGGTTTCTCACATCTGGGGCCAGAAGATTGCAGGATGATTTTTCTAAATTGATTTCCAGATTTATATTAGCCAGTTTCTGAGGGTGAGTCACTCGTTATATTAAAAAAACTTTAGCTATAATTACAAACAGTTTATTACATAATAATTGGCTATGATTGAACAGTTATTATTTTGTTAATAATGTAATATATTAATAATATAATATATTATAAAATTATGCAATAATATGATATTAATTATATAATAATAATTATTATAATAATAATAAGATAAGCAGTAGAGTATTTTATCCACATTTTATAATGGAAGAGCTGATAGAAGAGCCAAGATTGGGGAGCTAGGGAACAAGTTTGGAGTTTCATAAGCAGTGGGTCATGGAGTCCTGGTCGATTGTTGGTAAATATCTCAACTCCTTTAAGTAGCTTGGAATCAGTCTGTCTTTTTCTTTTGGCTCTCATATGTGTTAAATTTTACAGACTCATTATATTACAAATGACATGCAGAGGTGCGCTGAGTTTTTGATATATTTAAGATGATTCACTGCCGGAGGTGCCGCATATGCTTTTAGAGACCATGAATGGATATTTCAATTTCTACTTTACAAGAATGATCAGAGACAGAAATGGTGTTGTAGCCTAACCATCATATTCATCTCCCCTCCTTTCTCGGTACTGATGGAAACTGTTCACACATAGTAAACTAGTACTGAAGAGATGGCTCATCTTGGAAGCTTTGGGCTATCTTTTTATGAATATTTCACCTCTGGCTGACAATATAATCTGCTCATTAAATAGCAAAGCAATCATAACATAGTCACATTATTGCTTGAAATTTTCTTTTAGCTACAACCATCAGCTGGAGTATGCCTCAGTATAGAAACACAATCTGAAACACCCCTCTTTAGCTCAATAAGTTTCCACGATGAAGGTGTCTGTGAGTCCAGCAAAGTGAAATTGGGAGCCAATGAGGGACAGAGCCTTCATTCCATTTGGGTACCCTTGTTTTTCACTTCTCTAGTCACTGTCTACTTCACTCTACCCAGGACTTGTTCTTCACAGCAGTGACTCTGAGAGAGGCACAAAGGAAAAGACAAAAGCTTACAGAAGATTTGGAATTATGAGAATAAGCTTTAGGATCTCCTCTTTCAGGGCTTTGTGAATTGGTGCAAGCTACCTATTATGAGTTGGGCCATACTTTCCTTCAAGTTTAATGTCACATTTATAGGGTTTAGAAAAATGGTTAAATAACATGAGTAAGATTCTTGTTACTTTTCCTTTTATACTTTGCAATCTATTTATACAATACTGATCTCAGTCTCTGCAGTTAACATGCTGTCCCTCTTTAGCCTGAGTCCTGTATACATTCTTCCTACAGCCTCCAAGTTCTTTCCTTGCTTAACCCACTGACAAGCAAATCAAGAAGATCATAAATTAGATGACAGTTTTTGGGTGATAAAGGGAGATTATTAAAAATTCTTGTTCTATTTTAGAAAGAATAATGAAAACAAAAAATAGCAAAATACCAACAACATAGACAAAACAAAACAAAGCAAAAACAATAAAAATAATACAGGGTTTCTGAACAAAATGATAGGAATTAATAGTGGTTGTTATATTACATATTGTTATCTTCAACCAAGTTGCTCAGATTACTAGATGTAAGAATGCAAGATTGATCAAACACTAAGGAGAATAAAAAATAAAAACAAAAAAATCCCATTAGAATCAATACAGAGTTTCAATAGACAAGATGGTAGGGATTCACCAGTGGTTGTTATAGTACATATTGCTGTCTTCAAATTAATTGCTCAGATTACCAGATATAAGATTGCAAAATTGGTCAAAATGAAAAAAAGTTAGGCATTAACTGTTGTCTCCCTAGTGTAACAACCTGAAAGACTAAATAAAACCCAAAAGATACAATAGATATTATGAAAGGGAAAGAAATTGCTCAAAGGAAAGAACAACTGGGATGAGGGAAGGGAGAAAAAGAAAGAAGGAAGGGAAAAAATATATATATAAGGATAGCTGGGATAACTGTATTGCTTATGTCTAATGGTTTATTGAGAAATTATTAAAAATTCTAAGGGATTATTTTAGAGACTCTATTCTGTTCCTTCCATATATTCATTAGATATCAAAAGCCTACAGTGAAGACTTTTGCTAAGGCGTAATTACATATTTATCATCATATCATTAATAAATTTGTTTTCCTTATCACAGTATTCTAACTGACATAAAAATTCTCATTACAGAATATTTTAAATTGTTACTGGAACAGTCTTTGTGGAGTGTCTCTGCCATTTAAGGGTGAACACAGAAATGTGAAAAATCATTTACATTCCTAATAGAAAAATAAGTGGGTTTAAAAGAAGGAAATTATCATTAAGTGTTATTAAATAGAGATTTCTTCTGAATTTGCAAGTGCAAATAAAAGGGGTAATCTCGAGAACATGCTTAACAGAAACTTTTATGCTTAATGCTTGTGTTTATAGAACCCAAACTGACCCATGACACAATGAGAGGTCATATAACAAAAGAAGATCAGGTGGATTACCGTAAAATTTTATCATTTAAAAAAATCAGGAGGGCAATGGTCAGACATTTCATGCATGAAAATCTTTTTGACTCTAATGAAGACCACAGTAATTCTCCATGTTAAGCAGATTTGAGGTGAAGCTCCTAAAGGATACTCCCAGCACAAACCTGTTCCCATCTCATTGTGCTGTAACAAGTATTGGAAATGAAACAAAATGAGATCAGTTAAAATTCACAGTGTGTGTCTGATCAAAAAAAAGCTCTAAAAATGTGCACCACTCAGGGGCCAAGATAGTACAGAATGCCCCCATGTTAAATCCTGGTTACCAATATTCATACCTACAACACAGGAAATGACAAAGGAAATGACAAAGATCACTTGATTCCCAATTGTCTGAGCCTTTGTTTAGTGTCTTTTCACATATTGGGTCACAAGTTTAGTATTCTGGTCATTTATGACTCTGCCTTAGTCTTCACTTCCTGCTTGCATGAAACCCTGAAGTCACTGTAATGGTTTGGATCAGGACTATCCCCCAAAAGGCTCATTTATTTTGAGGTGGGGCTTTTGGCTAGTGAGTCGATCACAGAGGCACTGACTTCATCAAAGGATGAAGTTAGTTCCTAGCTGGAGTTCCTAGCTGACTGTGCTATTAGTGGGTGGCGCCAGGATGGAGGAAGTAGGTCACAGGAAGCTGCAGAAGAGTATGTTCTTTCACTGGCTGATCTGCTCTCTGCTCTCTTCCCAGATGCTATGAGTTGAGGAGATTTCCCCCACCACTCCCACTTGCCATGTTTCTAACTTGGAGTCTGAACCCTCTGAAATTGTAAGCCAATGTAATCCTTTTCTCATCTGAGTTGTGATGGTTGGGTGTTTTGTCCCAGCGTCAGAAAGGTGACTAATGCAATCACTCAGTGATGAAAAATGGACCTCTCTTGACGGTCCTAGGGAGTCCCTGGCTTAGACTTGCAGGAATATGTTAAAGCTTTCCAGAGTCCTCTGTGATCATCTCACTCACCAGACTTGTTTTTATGTCTGTAAGCCATTCTTTTGTTTGTTCCAGCAATATCATCAACTCAGGCAGGTCTATTGCCTTTTTTAGTTTTCTCACCAATTCCATGGAGCAAACAGCTATTTTCATCAGCAAGTTCTGAGTCAGGTCAAATAAAGACAACACTGTGACGGGGTGGGGGTTGGGGGAGACTTCTAGGGACCTTCCAGACAGAGCAAATACTGATTATTTTCTGAAAATTAAACAGTGTTTAAGCTCCATAACCCTCTGTTCACTCCAGTTTCTATTAGGCTGTTGGCCTCCACTGTGATTGCAAAGTTGTCAAATTTCAAGAGAATGTGAATAGAAGGAATTTAATCACAAGGCTTGCTCTTCTTACAGGGATTTAAATACTTGTTCAAGATAGATGATCCTTAGGTTGTTTCAAAAATTTTGCTAATTTCTAGAGTTCTGAAAAAGTTTATTTTTACAATTCAGTAGTAAGAAAACAACCAAATTAATAATGTCATATGAATTGCATTGATATTTCTTTTCTCAAAAGAAGACATATAAATGGCCAGCAAGCATAAGAACAGTATTCAGCATCATTAATTACCAGGGAAATGTGAAGAAAACCATAATGGAATTTTCCCTCATGCCTGTTTTTGTGTCTCTTCTCAAAGGGATGAAAGAGAAGTGCTGGTGGGGACACAGGAAAAGGGGATGATTTAAACACTGTTGTCAGGAGTGCACATAAGTATAGCCATTTTGAAAAAAACCTAGAAGTTTCTCAAAAAAATTAAAAATAGAACTAATATTTTAACCAGCATTTCCACTACTTGGTAAATAGTCACAGGACATGAAATTAGTATATAAATGAGATATTTACACTCATGTCATTGCATCATTATTCAAAGTAGCCAAGATATGGGAGCAATAGGAATACTCATCATAGATGAAGGATAAACAAAATATGGTGCATACACACAATGCACTAGTCTGAAGCCTTTAGAAAGAAGGAAATCCTAACTTTATTATTTCGGTACTGGAGATTGAACCCAGGGGCACTGCACTGAGGCACATTCCCAGCTGCTCTTTAAATTTTTGGTATCTTGGTATAGAGTTTCACTAAGCCAGTAAGTTTTCTGGGCTGATTATAAACTTTCTATCCTCCTGCCTCAGTCTCTAAAAGTGCTATGACTATAGACATGCAGCATCATACATCACTGGAAATTTTGATATTTTTAACACATATGACCCAGGAACACTACTAGCTTAAATGCAATAATAGGCACAGAAAGACAAATATCACATGATCTCAGTTAACTGTGGAGTGTAAAAAGCTGCCTCATAGGAACAGAGTGAAATGGTGGTCAGCAGAGACTAGAGGTTGGGGGGAATGGGTCAGATAGTGAGCAAAGGACACAAAACTTCATTTAGATAAGAGAAATATGTTCAAAAGATCTATTGTGTGTCATGAAGGCAAAACTTAATAACAATATATATTTAAAAACTGCTGGGAGATTATATTTTAAGGGTGTCACTACACAGACAAGAACGGCAGGTGTGTGAGGAAATGTGTTAAGTACTTCGATTTAGCCATTCTGTGGTGTGTACATGTATCAGATGCAGCATGCTCTACACTGCTACAGGTGGCCCTGGAGTGTTCCTAAAGCTCACGTGTCAAAGGCCTGATGACCAGGACACGATGCTGTTGGAAGGGGGTGAAACATAGGACGTAGGGGCCATGGAGGAGAGTTGTACCTTTGGCGTGAATGCCCTAGAAGGAGACACTGTGGCCTCCACCTTTCTCTTTCTTTTTGCCTGCCAGATGCCATGAGGCAGCCTTGCTCCACTGCGTGCTCTTCCTCATGTGTATAGCCTTGCAACAGGCTCAAAGCAAGACTGCCAACCACAATGGAGCCATGACGTTGCCTCCTTTCAGTTGATTTTCAGATATTGTCATAGTGAAGAAAATCTGAGTACCACGTACACTGTAAATACCTAGTCTTGATAATTTAAAAATATGTCAAAAAATTTTTAAGTTGATTTTTGATAATTTGTTCTGTTATGGGGGAGGCAGATTTTTGGAAGTACTTACTCTATCATTCTGAATGCTGGAGTAAGTACTTTTGGAAGTACCTACCCCTCACCCAGTAACAGTTTTTACATAATGCTCTTTGTATTCTACCATGTGGTTTTTTGCCTTCCATTTCCCTAAAGTAGGGATTTATGTGATATCAGGACTCTTTGAGTAAAATAGTGGATGTGAGAGAGCAACATACATGAAATTAATATACTGGGTAATTAAAATGGAGAGAGGCTGAAGATTTGGTTGTTGAAATAATCTTTAAAAGGCAGTTACCTATATAATGGTGTTTTAACAGATCCCTTGAAATGCAGTTATGGAAATCTTCATTTGTTTTCTCTTTTGCTAGTAATACCAGCTATTCAAGGCAGCATAGAAATTACAATGAAGATAGGGACTTTTCATATCAGTGGTATTTTGGGGAAATATTGTAAGAATATTCACAAATCTCACTGAAAGGTTTTTTCTTTATTTATGGATGGATTCTTCTTCCTCAAGTCTCCTTCCAGGTGCTAACATTCAAGAGGGCAGTCAAATGTGGTCTGATTAGGAAGACATGGTTTTCTCTCAGACTCCATGAGATTTCTAAATGATCTTTAGGAGGAATTTATTGGTTACTGAAATTCAGTGACAGAGCCAATCTCAGAGCTCTGCTGGTCACTAGTAATGTGATCCTGGAGGAATTGCTTACATTACATTTTCATGCAACTCAGTTTCTTTATTTACACAATAACTATGTGTCTGTATGTGCTCAATTTTATTAAATTTCTGTTTTCATCATTGTTCATTATATCATTATTCTTGTTGTACGAATGTGTATCAAAGAGAAAATGAAAATTCCCTTCAGAGTTTTGGAAAATCATGGGAAAACCTACACTATACATTGTGCCAATGCACAGGTTATGCAAAACAAAGAGAATTACTCATCTCCACTCTTAGCCTTCTGCCTCTTACCATTCCAGAAACGCCATTCTCAGCAATAGGTTTCTGACTTGATGATTATGTTCCATCATTTGTTACACTGGACCTCCTTTCCCCTGAGCTACTTCTTGATCTGTCTTGAGAATCTTTTAACAGCTTTGGCAACATTCTATTTGGAGGTATATTCCTCTTGGTTATTTCAGTAACCAAGAGATATATTAGGAGATACATTACTGGACATAGGAGAATAATTGTACCAATTACATATGAGGGGGAAATGGTCATAAAGCAAGTTCTAAGTAAAATTTTGGACTCACACGTACAATAAAACTAATTAATTAATATAATAAATCTTATTCAAGCAATACAGACCTTCACCCCAAAGTCACACTAAATGATTCTAGAAAAACTATCATACCTGCACTGTAAGATCCTTTTCAGAGTGAGAATGAATTGGTGGCAAATACTGTGGTAACTTCTCCAGTCAAGGCTGAGCAGAGTTGAGCAGTCTCCCGAACTTCATTTATTTTCATAAAAATGTCAACAGAAAACAAGCACCAGTGATAAATCTGGGTTCACATCCTATTATAAGTGGAAAACAGCCAGTTTCACATCTTGTGCAAACACTTTCAATCACCGTTTATAGCCATGTAGTTGCCATATTTGCCAATTAAAAAATTAAAACATGTAGATTCAATAGCAGTCCATAAGTATTGGCATCAGAATGGTGTTGTATTTCATTCAGAGCTGAAAAGAAGAAGGTGGCTGTAGTTTAAAGGTCACAGATAGCTGCATCTCCTCAAGCTGCACTTTAAAGACATTACTGAAAATGCATTCTATTTAAATAGCTATTTGGATAATTAGATATGTCCAATCAGTGAGAGAAAACCACAAAAACAATCATTAGATGGGAAAGTGCTCACATTTAAAATGCACTCATGTCAGAAAGAAAGAAAATGATTTCTATTTTCAAAGCCACTGGAGTTTGGGAAAAAGTGCTGAAAAATCAATTTATTTTCAAAGGAATAGGCTAGACTGATTATGCATTTGTTAGTTCCATTGGCACTGTTTGAATATAATACAGATGCATTGATTTTCATGCATATGCAATATGTCTTTTTTCTTACACATAAAAATATGGTGTTCACACAAAAAAAGAGATGAGTATATTTTGTGGTTAAAACTCAACTTTCTACCTTCATCTTCTTATTTTCCTTCTGAGCTTAATAAATTATTTGTTATTTATTATGCAGACTATTTGCCCAAGAAAAATTAATTCCAGTGGAGGGTCAGATTGTAAACTCTCCCTTTAATGCTTAAAAGCTACTTTTAAAAGTAGCTTTAGAAAAGGAACCAAGGAAAGGCACTAGTCAGTGCACACACTCTCCCTTGAGTGGATGGTCAGGTAAGAGCCTCCAGCATTGTGATTTTCCAGAATAGGGGAAATATGTTTTGGCCACGCTCTGTTGTGTTTTAAAACTCTCCAACAAGGTATCGGTGTCCTCCCTTTCTCCAACCCAGATCCCACGTGCCTTGAGTTTCATCCCTAACTAGTAACAGAGTCTCTGCTTGGATATGCATCAGTCCGGATCCTGAACCTTCACCTGTGCTCACTGGTGCATGTCTTTGTAAAATGCAGTTTTAGCGAGAACCTTGCTGAGTCAGTCTGGCTAGAACTCCATCCTCACCACGAAGCTTATCAGGTTCCCATGCTTGATCCAGGTGATGCAGATCACACTGGCATGTCTTCACCAAGAAGTCCCCTCATGCTTGGTGTTTCTTAGAAATGTTCCATCTGCTGACATCCAGCCTTCTTCTGGGCTGTAAATCCCCACTTGGGCATGCTGTATTCAGCGACGAATCCAGACTCCTGCAATTCTCCAAGGCAGTGGGTTCTGTACCTGTACTGTTGGCCCTGAATAAAGTTGTCCTTACTGAACTTTAGCAAGCATCACTGAATAATGTTTTTAACACCACTAAGCACACTTTGCCTATCTTGTAAGAGTACCACCTTTGGGAACCTGAGATTAGCTTGATTAGTCACTCTAAGCAAACCTGTGTAGTGGTTATGTAAGAATTTGTCTGACACTTGTAACCTGGTTCTTGATAGGTCATCCTGACCTCAGAGCCAGGTGTGACAGGTGTGGGGTTGGAGCCTCACACTGGAGGTCTGATCCTCTTTCAGGTTCTGGTCGTTTGGTCAATTAGGAAGACATTCTGTGACTTTCAAGGTAGATAAACTCATAAAGCATTCACTGTGTCAGGCTGGAGCCTCTGCCTTGTTTGGAAAGTGCAAGATAAATTTCAGCAGGCTGTCGTTTGTTTGAGGAGGCTGGGAATAATCTAATCTGCTATTTCAAATATAATTTAGATTTAAGAGTTGTTTTACTGTTCTATTTCGAGAGTGCCTGAGATCTAGCTGAGCGTATTACATATCACATTACATTAAGGTCAATTAACAACACTGTGAGGGATTTTTTCCCCTTTATAATGAGATGGAGGAGCACATTTGTGATTAAAATCTTCTGTTAGTACAGAAGAATGGAAGGATGCGAGACAAGCTCCAATTATGATGAAAGTTGCAGCATGGGGTCCAGTGGTCATGTCATGTCACAGTTCCTGAACTTTCTAATCAGTATGTACTGAATAGCTCTGCACGTGGAGTTCAATTGGCAGAGGTGGCTTCTGTGTTGAATGGTTGGTGCATGTTGGGGTTTTGGATTTAAATGGAGAGCATCAGAGTTCATGTAGAAGCAATGGCTTTTCTCACAATGCACCAACTGCACACTCCCTGTACCAGCATTGCAGGGCTCTTCCTTCCTGCCTTACTACATTTCAGGGTTGTTAAGTCAGATGGCATTGACGTATTTGATATGTTTATGATGGAGAGCCAACCACATGAGGAAAGCACCATCAGAAGCTGGAGAAAAGAAGAGTGAGCCTGTGACATCAGCCACCTCCTCACTGCACTTGGGATACCTGCGGAATGTCTCTCATATGTCTGGATGTTGTCTCAGATGTAATCACATGGGCTCTCCTCTCCCAGAGCATCTTCTCTCCAGGCTATCCTTGGTTTGGGGCTGCATTTGGCTTCTGTATTGGTCTACGCCTATGTATTTATTTGATCTTATAGTTGCAAACTATGATTATCAGAAGACTGATGTGTGTGTCCCTAGGATGGCTTGTTTTTGCTCAGTGGCTTCTTGTTGCTGGCTCACATTGGCTCATGGAAGGTGATTTTTAGACAATTAGAACTTTTGAGAGTTGTTTGAACAGAAACAAACAAACATTTACCGTCTGAAATTGACCATGTGGGGAAATTTACACCTGGAGAATCTGTAGAAGTTGCAAACCAGGGTTCCCCCGACCCACTCTGGAGACAGTTTATAAGCCTTTGCAAGCATGTTACTTATGCTCTTTCTAGTTTAGCCATGATTTCTAATGTCCCCTCTTCCATCCCTATTCACATGCATAGGAACATTTCCATTTGGATTCTCACCCATGGGTTGGGATCCACGCTCCTTGGTTCCCACTAACTCATGGGCTAGGAACATCAGGTGAGGCACACTTAGGTCCAAGCATAATGCATAAACAAACAAGGAGGGGACTGTTGGGGTTGCTATTTGCTTTGAGGGGAAGACAGAGGTCTGACAGCTTAGTAACAACACAAAAATGATAGAAGTTGAGGAAAACAAGGGAGAAGGGTGTGGAGAAGATCCAATTAGCGGGTACAGAGTTACACGGGTACAGAGTTAGGTAAGTTTTAGTGTTCTGTGATGTAGTAGGAAGAATACAATTAATGGTAATGTACTGTAGATCTCAAGACAGCTAGAAAAGAGGATTTTGAGTGTACTTACCATAAAGAAATAATACAAGTTTAAGGGGCTTGATATGCTAATTATCCTGACTTGATCATTATATCTACACACTGTATACAATTCTTTACATACAATGAATTGGACCATCACATTGTACCCACAAAATACATACATTTATTAAGTATTAATAAAAGATTATAAATGAAGAAAAAAGGTCCGCACTCTGAGGAGGAGGCCCCTGCAGACGCTATGCACTTCTGAGTCACAAGCCTCCCTGTTCCCTACTTCAGCCTCCGGTTTACTCTGCAACCCTCCCTCTGCAGCTTCCCCTCAGTGGAGACCTGATGTGTTCTTCATCTCCCTGTGGCCTTGCTTAGCTTGTGTATAGGATCCAACCTCGCTCCCTTCTACACAGCCATGGGCCAGTGAGTCCACAGCCCTTGCATCAAAATGCAGCTCCTGAAGCTCAGCAGGGCCTCACTCCATCGGCACTGATAAATGAAGCGAGTGGAGATGAGCAGAGATCATTCGAGGGCAGTCTGGTGCTGCCAGTGAGAATTGCCTTAACCCACCGCGTTAGAGTGTATTAACAGTGACCAGAGGCCGGAGGAGCGGGCAGCAGAACTACAATGTGCATAGCAGGCTTGAGAAGTGGGGAGGCAAGTCGTGCAAGGGAACGGAACACCTTTAAGAAGTGGTGTGCACTGATCTGGAAAGAGAGAAGGAACCAATCAAAGGTTTTTGTCATGGGCCTCGAGAGATGAGATCTGTGTTTTAGAAAGATCCTTCTGAAGTTCAGAGAGGATCGCTTTGATGAAAACACAGAGAAAGGGCTCGTCAGAGAACGGGCTGATCCAGGAACCCAAGGCACTAGATGCTGATTGCAGTAATCTGAGAAACAAAAAAAATTAGGACCTGGAACTACAGCCTACATCTGTGAAGTTGAAGAAGAGGATCTAGGTTTAAGAGATGTGTATGTGTGAGGGTGAGTGCGTGTGTATTTTCTCTATGGAAAGAAGACCAAAATCACTCTTAGGATTTAAGTTGATTTCCCATGTCCCAAAAGCCTTCTTCAAAATAGTTGATTATTCATCTGTAAGTAAGTAGAATTTTTGATTTCTGTTAACTTTCCAGTGTTTTACCTTCTGCTTAATTATAGCAAACAAGGTGTACCCTGCCCCTCCCCATGTTACAAAAGTGAAATGCATAGGAAACCACAGAGTAGAAAACTTAGGAAGAATAAGAAGCAACATATGCATGGTGCATCTTTAGGAGCTGGAATCCAATTAATTATCATATTATTTTTCACATTATCCCTTTGAGATGGGGACAAAGTGTAATTATCCTCATTTCACAGATGAAAAAACTAAGGCCAAGCAGGCAGGCTAAATGATTTCTACTTCTTGGTGTTTTTGAAATGGATGCAAATGATTCTTTCCCAGGGAAACCCAAGGGAAAGGCAAAAGTAATTGACTGAACCTTTGAGCAATCACTTAGGAAAACCACAAACTGAAATAAATGATAAAGATAAACAGGGTCATACATCCTAATTAATCCTGTAGCTACTTTGCAAAGAGCCACACGGACTGCAGAAGCAGGCGCTCTGCTGAAACTTTCATCTCGTCATGCAGGAGCAAAAAAGCCACCACAGCAGATCTGCTAAATCCTTTCTGCATGGGAGTGGGGTGATGGTGGTGGGGATTCATCACTTTTTGTTTGTCTTTATGAGGAAATGTGTGTGTGTGTAAAAGCATGTGTGTATACCCTTAAGATCTCTTTCTTGCAGTAACCCAATCTAAAAACTAAAGATGAGGAAATTTACATATTCTTTCATACTTTCTGTGTATTCATATCAGCTTTGATCTATATCCATATGAGGAAATTTTTACCCCTGCTTAATAACACTACTCCTTCTATAAAAGATACCTTTTATATATCTAAAGAAAAATCTTGTGGAAACCCTTCTAAATCTGTTAGCATCACTCCAATTCATTCTATTTGTTGCTTTTCTGAATATTCTGTGCTATGGATACATACTATTTTATTCAAACACTGTCTATTGATGGAAATCTCTTTGTGAATGATAGTTTTTCCTTCTATAAGAGATTTTCAGAGTTACGTCTGCTGGGCCAAACAGAATCTGTGTTTTTAATTTTTAGGCTTCAAACTGTTTCTTAAGATATTGTCAGATTACTCTAGCAATGTAAAGGTGATCTGTTCCTCACATATCTGCTTTCAGTAAGTATTACTGTTTCTTCTATTAAAAATTGCTAAGGTAATAAATGTAAATCCATGTTCACTGCTATCTTAATTTACATTTCACTCGTAGTTATTGCATTTGCACATTTTTGCCCATACTTGTTGGACATTTTGCTGCTGTGTAGATTTCCTCCTGATTCTTTGCCCCTTTGTTTTCCCCTCATATTATTTATTCTCTCTTTGTAAATGTGTGAAAGATCTTTGTATATTGTTAATTGTGGGCATCTGTCTGTTCTCATTCCAAATATTGCCCCAAGTTGTTTTGAGTTTTTTGTTTCTCTTTGCATTACATGCCTCTCTCTCTCTCTCTCTCTCTCTCTCTCTCTCTCTCTCTGTGTGTGTGTGTGTGTGTGTGTGTGTGTGTGTGTGTGTTTGTTCAGTTGGTTTTTCGCAGCTCTCGCTAGAGATAACTTTTTTTATAAATTCAAGTAAGTTCATACTTAATTTGTCCTGAGAATATCCATGAAAGCTCACACATTTTCTCTCTCTCTTTTTACATTGAAGTATTTAATCCATTTGGAATTTATTTTTAACAAAATCTAATAAGGGGGTTCCTCTTCATATTCTTCCAGATGGATAGCCAGCTGTGCCTGTAACGTTTACTAAGTAATCCATCCTTTCCTTCTGAAATAAATGCCATCATTGCCTCTTATTGCATTCTTGCACACGATGTGGTCTGTTAACAGTGCATTCTCTTACATTCCTCTGCTCTGTCATGTGTCCCTAGGCCTGGCCCACAGTCAAGTATTCCCTGGCACTTCTGTGGTCCTAGGTTCTATACGAATTTTCAGAATTCAAGAGAATTATCAAAATGTTCTCACTGATTCTTAAGTATTTATATTTTCATGTAATCTTTTAAGTATTCATTTAATTCCTGCATATATTATGGAAATTCTGATTAGAACTTCACTGTAGTTATGTATTTTTTTTACAGGAATTTTTTTTTTTTTTTTGCTTTTTTTATGGTACTGGGGGTTGAATTCAGGGCCTTGTGCATGGTAGACCATCACTGCAGGAACGCTTTATATTTTGATATGTACTATGAATCTATCACAGGTATGAATCTTCTGACCCACTTTTTCCAGTCTTGCATTTTAGTTTGTCTTTGGCCAGCTGTAGCCTTAGCCTCTGGTAGACGCAGACAGATAACAATGGCAGTGGATGGGAGAGTGACACGATGTGTTTACTGTCTTACAAGTAAGCTCTGCTCTACCCTTCATTTCCTGAGTCCTGCTCACCCCTCTCGGAGCCTGGCATTTGTCTGTTTTATCTCCTATTGTTTCCTCACCAGTCTGTTCATGCTCCTTCCTATTCTGTTCTGTTCCTTCACTTCTTACAGGGCTCACCCTGAGGTTTCCTGCTAGGCAGAGTCAAAGGAGGTAGGTGCCAGAGGAAGTTTGAGGAGAAGGAAAAGGGACAGACTTTGTAGTCTTTCTCTGCTCTCCCTGGCATCTCCAGAAGAGATGCCTGCTGAGGTAATGCCAAACCCGCCTAGAAGGCCTCCCGATTGTTTTAGCTCATGCTGAGCATCTCTAGCTCAAGTTTTCAGTTCTCCTGCCCCTCGGTAATAAATTCTTTCTTTGAAATTTTATTTTAAAGAGAAAAAATATGACAAAATTTCAAAACAGGACAACAGGAGGGTAACAATGGTTAATACATTGTGTTTTGTTATCTTCAAATTAGTGACTCAGAGTACAAGATGTCAGCGTTTAATGGTCCAAACAATATTAGCACAAACGTTTCTTTAGATGAACTAAGAGAAATTAGTAGTATAACTTTCTATGTATTTTTCTTGCTTTTCGCTTCCTTTTCTCCTCCATTCCCCATCCCAATTTCTCTTTTCTTTTGAAGTGTCTTCCATTTTACAATATCTATTGTACATTTTGCATCTTATTTACTCTTTCAGCTTCTCACATTGGGGAGACAAGATGATATTTACACATGTGAATCTGGCTTATTTCACTTATAAGTATGGTCTCAAATTACATCCATTTACCTCTAAAAGTCTCCAGTTTATCCTTCTTCATCACTGAGACACATCTTTAAGACCACATTTTTTAATCTATCCCTCAGTTGATGGGTATTGGGTTGTTTCCAAGATGTAGCTATTACAAATTTACGTGCTATAAACATGGGTGCACATATATAGCTGTGGTATGATACTTTTAATTCTCCTGGGAAGATACCCAGCAGGAGAATAGCGGGCCAAATGGGACCTCCAACCCTAGATTTTAGGAATTTCTACACTGATTTTCACAGTGGTTCAGTGATAAATTCTTTTTTTAATTTTAAAGATAAAAGAATGAAAACATATTAACAAACACACATACATTTAGAAAATAACACAAAAACAATGCAAGAAATACAGAATCTCAGACAAGGTCATAGGAAATTAACAGTGGTTGTTGTATTACATATTGATATCTTCAAATTGGGTACTCAGATAAACAAATATAGACATGTAAGATTGATCAAACACTTAAACATTAACTATTCCTTTCAATAGAGCAAAAAAGTCAGTAGTACAACTATGCTAGCTATCCTGTGTATACATACTTTCCCCTTCTTTCTTTTCTCTTTTCCCTCATCCCAGTTTGGACACAACTAGAGACCATAGTCATAAGTGAAATAAATCAGACCTGCATGTGTAAACACTGTATTGTCTCACTAGTGTAAGAACCTGAAAGAGTGAATAAAATCTAGGAGGCACTGTGAAATGGAAGGAAACTGCTCAAAAGGAAAGAACAACTGGGAGTAATAAATTCTTTGTATTAAATTCTTTTGGTTTGAAACACCTGAAATCATGTACATTTTCCGGTGTGAATCATGACTAACACAGGCTCCAAATACACTTGAATACTTAAGCATGTGATTACAAGGTAATCAGCTTTGTCCCAGATTCTATGTTTTCTATGCACAGTGGAGAATTAGTTTATAAACATGAGTCATTGGACAAAGCCCATGCTCTTTAAAAAAATGCATGCCATTCTCCACTTTATTCCTTGATAAAGTTTTCATGTGAACAGTGTGGAATACCGAAATTATAAATTCATGTTTTTAATAAATCTAAATGTATTCAATTAGGGCTATCTTTTTAATCCCAAGATATGGTTCTTGTGTGTTTTTTATTGTCAAATCTTATTTCATAAGAGTCTCATGGTTATGTGTGTGTGTTTATGTTTGTGTAAAATAAGCACGTGTATGTGATGAGCAAGTAAATATTTTTGAGGATAAAATATTACTCATACACAGTTTTTATGCCATCACATTCTAGTTTGTTGTGCTCCCTAGTTTTAGTTATTGTTTCTATATTCTTTAGCAACAGAACATTTGAAGTTTTCCACCAACTTAACTGACCAAAAAAGAGCTATTGTAATAAAGAGTATAAAGAAACAGGAATATTCTGAGCAACAGAACTTAGACTGCAATTATCAAAGAAAGTTCTCACTGACCATCAAGATACAGTAATTAAATAAAATTTAAGGGCATTTTGATTTCATTAAAGTGACTTAGCCGAAGATAAGTCTGCTAGCAATAGAGAATGAGAAATTTTTACAGTTTATGAATTTTTCAACCACACATGCAGATATAATGAAAAAAAATATAGATTGGGTTTCAATAACATTGCTCATTTCCTGTTCACTAAA
The DNA here is from genome assembly GCF_000276665.1 of Chinchilla lanigera. Taxonomy (NCBI): domain Eukaryota; kingdom Metazoa; phylum Chordata; class Mammalia; order Rodentia; family Chinchillidae; genus Chinchilla; species Chinchilla lanigera. The sequence continues at coordinate 4,131,490 of NW_004955459.1, forward strand.
AAGTATCTGTAGTGGTTGCATCTGGGTTTTAACATCAGCTCCTCCTCCACCTCACATCCTCACCCCGAGATTATAGTGTGCTTATTTTGTCAGAACCTTCTCACCAGACTCAGCTTTATCCCTGGTCTGCACTAAAGCAACTTTCAATTATAAAATGTGTGTTATTTTTAGTTTGCTGGGAAAGAGTCTTACAATGTGCTCAGAAAAGTAGCCTCTTGCAAGAACACTCCAGTGTGTGTTCTCTGACCCAGCACAGTGGTGACATCTTACTCTGCTCTCTTCCCCGGAAGAAGCCTTTCTGGAAATAAAGCTGAGTGAAAAAGAGGGTCCCTTGAAGGGTAGGAAGAAGATGCTTGCCGAGTCCTGTTCAACACCACTGACTGTCTCCTCCTCAGCTCACAGGTCACCAGGTGCACAGAATACAGGGAAACAAAATTGACCCATATGAATCCTCCCTTGTACTTAGAATGTAATTTCTTTTCTCCTGAGACTCTACACCAGAAATAAGCTTTACAATATTTACTTCAGTACACCCCTTAATTTAAAACAATATGCTGTACATACAGGTATAAAAAGTATTTAAAAATTAAATAACTTAAATGGGGTGGTGTTTATATATTGGTCTAGTTTCTTCCCAGGATAATTATTTCAGTTAAAAATCAATCCACTGGCCACCTGGAAAGTTTCTTTACAATCTGTGTTTCAAACTGTATTTTGTAGAGTACCACTGTCTGTAGGTGATACTAATTGATGGTCTGAAAGGATTTCAAGGTCAAATCATTTCCAGGAAGGTTGCACAGTATTCACAGAGCTCATTAGTATAAAAAAGCCTCTGAGGTTTGCCAGATAAAGAAATGTGCTTAAGGTTTTCTATCTTAGCTTTTCTCTTGAGTCAAGAGTTTGTGCACTTATTTTTGCTACTGACAGTATATCATTGGTTGACAATGATGTGGGGATTGCTGCTTTCTAAAAATACAAAACAGAAGATTTAAGAGCTTAGATTATTTTTATACTTTATTATATGAACAAGATCTATGCCTACAGAAGAATGCAAGAATATTTGACTGTTGGAGTTAGTATTCCAGTTAAACTAAGACGTAGTTTTATTTTTTTTAATTTTTTTTTTTTTATTTTTATTTTTTGGTTTTTTGGTTTTTCTCTGGTACCGGGAACTGAACTCACAACCTTGCGCTTGCCAGGCAGGCACTTTTGCCACTGAGCTAAATCCCCAGCCCCTAAGACATAGTTTTAGATTATCCATTACTAAAATGGAAATAACAATCTTTATGTAATGTCAATTGTGAGGATTAAGTAAGAAAATGATTGTTCTATACCTAATGTTTCATAGTAAAGATGCAATAACTGATGCCTATCACTATGGCTAATATTAATATTCTTCATCTTTTAATTCATACTCAAGCTCTATGACACCTTGTCTGTCATTATAAATAGAATGTCTTATAAACAATTTTTACATGTTGATCATTGCATAGAAATACTTTTTATGCTATTGCATTTATTGTGAATACAATTCTATTTCAAAAAGATTACTGATTTTAGTGGCATAAGGTTAATCTATAAAGAATGATGCCGGTATTGTAGCTTGAGAGGCATTAAATCCACATTCCACATTCTATATTTTTCAGTTTTTGGCTGCTGATTGACCAGGTACCCCACTCCTAGTGGCTGACAAGCACAGTCACTCATTAGGCTGTGTGGAGTTGGTGGCTGGTTTGCTTTGGAATGTCAAGGAAGGCTTCATTCTCACATCTCCAGTCTAGGCAACCAGCGTGGCCTCCCTATGCAGTGTCCTAGGCTTCCTCACAGCAAAACTAGGCCGTTGGGTTCCCTAAATTATGTGTGATTTCCTAGAGTGAAAACAGAAGCTTGTTTAAAGCCAGCCACAGAACTGGCTCAATAACATTGCTGCAACATTTCACTGACCAAGGCAGTTCACAAGGTCAGCTGGCTTCAGAGAATGGAGTTGCTAGGTGGAGCAGTGTCACATACAAAGAGAGAAGGAAGCAGAGTAGGGCACTTTGGATTTGGACAACTGTCAGTATCAACATCAGGCACCAATTTAACTCCACCCACCAGTGGAGTGGATTCTGGAACCAGATGCACATATAACTTAAATTCTCAACGTGTGCATGTTGATTTACTTCTGTTTACTTTAGCATGTACCCTTGCTTGAATAAAATCTGCTCTGTGCCAGGAACTGTGTCTGTGATGGGTAGTGTCAGTAGAATCTGCTCCTGCCCTCTCTCTGCTGTGGTTGAAACAGACACACAGTCTTCAGAGATGCAGCAATCTTCTTTCCTGTGATGGAGAAATGCAGCTTTTCGGGGGGACCAGGGTCCAATCCGTTGGAGGTCTTGGGAACACCCGTGGGGCTTTCTCCTATGTGAGCTGAGTCATTGTACGAGGGGTGTTAATTTTAGCTGAGATCTGCAGGGGAGCAGAAGGAGGTCTTCCCAGTGGTTTCCAAAACGCAGCCCCTAGAGTGGCAACATAAGCACCATCAGGAATCTGCTCAGAGGGCCAGGGATATAGCTCAGTGGCACAGTGCCTGCCTCACAAACGTGAGGTCTTGGGTTTGATTCCTGGTACAGAAAAGAAAAGAAAAGAAAAAGAATCTGCTCAGAGTACATGTTGTGAGGGCCCACTCTGCTACTAAAGGAGGTGCCATCTGAGATTTGAGAACTATTGCTGTGGGCAGCAAGTGTGCCAACAAACACTTAGACAGTATCCTTTACTGTATGCTCTTCCTGAGGAAGAAGTAACCTCACCCAACCTTCTCTGCCCAGTAACTCAGCAAACAACGTGGATAGTCATTGTCATCGGGTGAGGACATACTTGGCTGGTCTCATAACTATTTCTGTAGACTGTGTCGCTGCTCTTAAATTCTAAGTGAGAATGCATTACAAAGGAGGAAAGGTTTATTTTGGTCCACAGTTTTTTTTGTATCAGTACTCAAACTCACAACCTTGCTCTTGCCAGGCAGGTGCTGTGCCTGTGGCATGTATCCCTGGCCCTTGGTTCACAGTTTGTAGAGGGCATGGTTTCCTATCTCCAAGGCTGGGTGGCATGGCAGAGGAAAGCTGCTCATGGCATGGTGGTGGAAATTAGGGAGAGATCAAAGGAGGAGGAAGGCCCTCTCAGGCGTGGCCCCAGTGACCACCTCCCAATATCACAGTTGGCTATAAACCCTTCAGTGGGTAAATCTTCCAACGGTCATCACACCTGCGTGATCCAGTTGCCCCAGGTATGAGCACATGAAGCTCTGGGGGACATCTAGATATATACTGTAACAGAAAGGTACTACCTACCCCAGGATGTAGAACTGCTGAGTTACTTAGCTAAGCTTCTAGACTTCAGATTGACACAACATATCAACCATAACACTAATATAAATTTGTAAATAAAACTGATGTATGTTTTGTTTTACTTCACTGTAAGACAGTACATACATTTCAAAGGCAGGGTTCTATATATATGTTGTAAGACACTCGTTATTAGATTATAATTCTAATTTGTGATAATTATAGAAAAACTATTAGAAAAATGGACTTTGGAAAGGGGGAATGCAAATGTGACTAGCAGTCACAAACTCTAGCATGGTCTTTAGCTTGCTGTGTGAGCTTGGGCAAGTCTCTTAAACTCTGGTTGTGGGTTTGCTTCTCTCATAAGAACCTAAAACCTCTGATGTGTTATTTCTCAGTTCTAAATTTACATCTGCAGTCTCATTTTTTCCCCCAAAAGTAATATCTGTCTTTCACTGTCTTTCTCATTCACATTTTCCCCTCCATATATCTCCTATTGGAAAAATAGACCATCTATTATAAATTGAGCCAGGAAAACATTTGAACTTTCCGATGAGACTGGATTGGACCACTCTCCCAGGGCTATTCCAGAGGGAAGGAAGAAAAACAGATGAACCACAGCTGAAGACAAGGCTGCTAGGGACATCTGTGGTATTGGGTGTCCAGACTGAAGCATGGAAATGAGCTAAGAGATCAAGGAAGATGAGTTATAATTTTTTTTTAGGTTTCTAAGGCTTGGCTGGAAGCTTAGACAATTCAGTCTGGGAAGATTTAGAAGATTTAGAAACAAGGGGAGGTGGCACTCAGAACAGAATTACCTGACATGTCTAATAAAGATGCAGGGAATTTATACGTTTTCAAAGAAATCAGAGACATAAAATAAGAATTAAAAAAATCTGATGGCTGATTCAATGGTGCATTAATTGGTGTATTAGCTGTAATATAATTTTTCACAACTTGGCTCACCAGAAAAATTACTGTGGTTTTCTTTCCTATGAGTGCAGTGGAATTTGTATTTTATTATGGCATTAAATCTCCTATAAAAGAGTATTTGCTCTTTCTTTTTCATAAGGAATTTTCTAAATATCTTCAAGGTGGGTAAATTTGAAATTTCTAGGCTTGTGATTTGACAAAAAAATATGTTAAAGTAACTCTTGCCTCCTGATGCCAGGCATCTTTAACCGCATTCATCAAATATCAGCAGAAGAATAAGCATTTGGTGAGCACGTAATGTCTGCCAGCTGTGAGGTGGTGCTTACAGAGGGCCTTGCTCCTCCTCCCGGAGCTGTAAGGAATGACACTTGAAGGTCAGGGAAGCAGGACAGCAAAGTGAGGAATTGGAAAGAGAAGGCTATGGAACCTCAGGGAACCACACCTCTGTGAGGGCCATGTTTACCTCTACTTTCTCCAGAGCACCGGAAATAGGAAGTTATGAGGGGAGGAAGAAATAACAAGATGGGTTTCTACTATTCTGTGTACATACAGCTCTCTGAGATGTTTTGGGTCCTTATCCTTCCTCATTTCCCTCTCAGCTGACTCACAGCACATTTGGCAAGCAGCACTTTCCCAGAGCAGATTCGCTCTGAATTGAGGTTCATTGGTGATGAGGGAGATGCGTCTCTAAACCCATAGATATGAACAGGGAGTCCTTCTGGGAAGTGTCCTGGCTGCCTGAATGCAGCCTTTCAGAGACACTGTCCGAGATCAACACAAGAAGAAGTGGCTCTGGCAACACCTGCGGATTTCAAAAGCAGACTCAGGTTCCTAAGTGTAAAATGAAGTTCCAACATACTTCCTGCCAGCAGCTGAACCCAATTCCTTACTGGCTGTGACCAGATCTCTAGAAACAGTTCTGAGAGTGATGTTTTCTTGTTTGGGGGAAAGGAATTGTGATGCTCCTAGTTGTAGCTCTACTTATTTTTACAAAGCTTTTCCTTTAACACTCATTGCTTCTCAGCCAGAACCCTGGTTCTATTCTTAAAGTGCTGAGGGCTTTGGGAAAGTACCCTTCCTTCTCCGGATATTTATTCCTCCAATCCCTAAGATGTAAATAGGAATATCCTGGAAAACAGACTCATTTAATTTCCTTGAAGTTGGTGGTGCAAGGGCTGGGCAGGGCTCTGATTGGACAATAAGTTGGTTATCATGTTTGAATCCTCCAGAGTCCCAGAAAGAAAAGATTATGTGATTAACATGGTTTCTAATGAAACAGAATTTCAAGGGAGGACCTATTTACTGAGATACACACAGCACTAAGGATGTAGATAACAGAGGCAAAGTGCTGAGGTACTGGTACCAGTGAGGAGCTCCCATCCCTCTTATCTGACATACAGGGAAGCACCTCATCAACACCACTTGGTAACAGTTGTAGTTGGGGTAGATACTTGAGGAAACCAAGCAGGAACATATGAACAAACACATTTTCCTCTCTCTTCTGTCTGCTCACCTCCTGCTACCTCATGGCATTGTCTAATCAGCTGTTGCTAGTCCTACTGTCTAAAATCAACCAAACACCAGAAGTAAAGCAGACCAACAGTTTCAGTGCATGAAGATTAGCTTCTCTGGGCATAAACCAGGGCAAAGAAGGTCTGAGTGTGCTTCTGAGAGGCCACTGGAGGATGGCTTCCTAGAAATCAACTTTAGTGTGTTACTACCCAAATACAGTAACATCTATTCCTTCCAAGGTAGTAGTCCAGAATGAATTTGCTGACTGACTCATGCCTCTCTTCCACTCAGTAATTCAGAAACTCAAGACTTATCCAGGTAATGACCTCATATTCTAGGGTGTGACCAGTGTTGGCACATGTATCAGTCATCTTTGTGTTGTTGGACCCAATACCAATACCCACAATTTAAAAGGAGCAGAGTTTAATTTGGATCATGGTTCAAGGGATTACGTTCATGATTGGTTGTATTCAAGGCAGAAACAACAGTGTGAAGAATACAAGAGAAGAAAACTGCTCACTCTGGTAGCCAGGAAGCAGACAGAGAATATTCTCCAAAGGCATGGCCACATTGAAACCCTTTTTCCAATAAGCTGCTGCCTCGTCACAGAGTATTTAGCTGTAAATTCATCAATACAGCAATTCATTAATGTGTATAAGCTCCATATGATACAATTGCCTCCCAAAATCCATACCTCTAAACACATAGACCTTTTGTAGACATTTTAGATCTAAGCCATAACAGTGCCCCACTACTAGGAAAGAAAAAGATCCCAGGGAAACTGCTGTGGAAGTTTCTCAAGGGTTATTCTTAAAGTTAGCAAGAACCATTCATACGTTTCTTTGGGAATAATTTGGGTACATTTCAAAACCAACCTACAAGGAAAGGGTAGGTTTGTGCCTGCAAAAAAGGGAGGGTAGAATTTGGTGAAAAGCTAGTGTCTAAGAAAAGATTCATTAGAACCAGTATTTCAACTTCTCCAAAAGACCATTTTTCTACAATTTCAGACCAAGAGCTCAGGATGTGAGACAATGTTAAGCTGAGATCCCTGAGCTCCACTCTCTTCTAACACAGGAACTTGAACTCCTACAATGGTTCATCAGCTCCTGATGCAGTGAGCTACATTCACTTCAAATCTGTACCCACATTCGTGTTTCTCTCACCGTCTCTGCCTGGCTCACTTCTCTGTTCCTTCTCAACTTTGTCCTATGGATTGCACCCATACTTGAGCTTCATAAGTTAATTTCACACATGGTCTTTCCCAGTCCTGAGAGCCTAACTGCCACATGTCTCCCTGCATAAATCTCCAGTCCTGGGATGGAAACTGGCTGTGATTCTCTGTACTGTACAGTAGGAATGGGTTTATGACTGATTTTCCCCATGCTTCAGCCATAAAGGTCAGAACTGGAGTAGGCCCTTGTCACTGAGAAGCAACAATCTATGATATTCTAAATTCCCCATATGTGTATACACTGTAGCATGTGATTCCAAATCACATGCAGTGAATGTAACTAGAAAAGGCAGCAAAACCTGCAATTCCTGATCTGTTTTAGAAACATAGATTCAAAGTGATATGTGAAACTATATTCTGGTTGTGAGTCATCCTTCTGTATTCACTGCCAATGCAAGTATTAGCTGTTGGCCCATTTTACAGGGGGCATTTTCGGCAAAGAAATAAAGTCTTCATGTTTCACCCCAGTTTGTGCTTACACAATGAAGAGAATAAAGGTTGCTCAAGTCCCCTTGAGAGGCCATCTCACCAGTTCTTGTCTGGCACCAATCTCTCAGGCTTGAGCAGAGAATATATATTTTTCCAAGGATTCAAGTCTTTAAGCATATATGCGTGAAGTATGAACTGCCCAGCTGATCCTGCCCTCTTTTGTCCCCTTTGCTCTGTCAGTGTTTGTAGTCTCTGAAAATTTACCTTTTGCCTTCAGTGTGAGTTGTGGGCCTCCTATGGATCTATCAAGCCCATGGTTTTCTATTAAAGGCTCCTTATGGTGTGTGCATGTGTATGTATCCACCATTGTCCTGCAAAAGATTTTGGGCTTTTGAAATTTTTTTTAAGTGCATGTTTGCTGAACATAAGGAGATTTCATTCAGCATGGGGAATTCGTAGGTGTATATAACACATTTTAATTCTTTTTACTTCCCTTCTGCTCCTTCTTTCCATCTCTTCTTGATCAGGCAGGGCTACTCAGGAGCCATACAGCTGTTAGACACAGGTGCTCCTGGACTTATAACGAGATTACATCCCAGTAAAACTACTGTAAGTTGATAATACCATAAGTCAAAAATGCAGTTAACATACTTAACCTACTGAGCATCGTAGCCTGGGAACAAGGATCCTGTGTTTTTCATTGACATCATGAGGCAGTCTGGGAGCTGGAGCTACTGCTGCTGTCCAGAATCACGAAAAAGAATAGTCTTGCATATTGCCATTCCAGGATACGATCACTATTTAAAATTTAAGCTATGGTCTTTACTGAATGAATTTTATTTTTGCATCATTTTAAAGTTAAAAAATTCTGAATTGAAGCATCCTAAGTCAGGGACCATCTCTAATTTTCTTTGAGAATTTCCTTGAGGACCACGTGGAGATATTTTGTTAACTACCAAAATATCACATAATAGGACCCCTGTGCAGACTCTAAAGTGACAGAGTGTCCACTGCATCTTCAAATCAATAGGCAAGAGAATTTCATGAACCTCTGGAAACAGATGTGCAGCACCCACTTAACACTCTTGTTGTAGGAAGCATCTTCTTTCAGGGGCTCTGTAGATTCAACCTCTGGAACTGTTGAGAGCTTCTTGGCTGTAGACAGAGCAGGGGTACTACCTTTGTCATAGAGTGGCTGGTCCTACTAAAAACCTAATCTCCTCTTTAGAGGAAGTAATTTCATCATTATATACCTTATCTTCTTTCTTCTGTGCCTACTATCACATGTTACTGCCCTTGCTACAACTCCGGATTCCACACCACAGTTCCCATTTCTTTCTGTCAGTACGGTACACTGGTACATCTTTAGTGGGCAGTAAACATGCTTGTTACTAGGGGCGGGGAGCTGCTTTGTGGTGCTCACCAATCCTAACATAAAACATTTGTCCAAACATTTGAAGGAAAGGGTTGAGAGAGTGGAGAGTTGATCAAAGCTGTATGAAGAGGCAAATGTCAAACTCACAGAAAACAGGTGTACATAATGACTTCATCTGGGAGGACTGGGAGTAGAAGGTGGGTTGGGTGACTTGAGAAGCCTATGCTCGCAGACATCTTTCAGGGTGGGGTGGGCATGCTGTGCTAGCGGAACAGAGGAAGAGGCCCACAGCTGGACTCTGGCTCTGCACTCCTGAAGCCTCATGACCTTGGCAATTCAAACATAGGCAAAGCCCCACTGCTGAGAAAACAGCGTGATCCGTGCAGAGCATTCACGGTGGCAGATGAGCAAACCATGCCTTTACTTTTATGTAAAACAAAACAATAACAACAATAATATGCTCTGCGCATTTTGCACCATGGAAAACAACTAATTCTAAAGATAGGTTTCTAGGGCTCACTCTTCATGAAAGTTGCAAAATGTTCCTTTCTCATGAAAAAAAATTAATAATAATACTTCACTCAGACTAAATACTAGCAAATTATCAGAGAAGTAGAAGTAGCAATTTTGAAAAACAGTACCTTTAGAAAATTTGTGAATGCAAAGCAACTAATTATTTTGTCCTTCTGTGCAAAAAGTTTATAATAGACTAGAACAGGCCAATGTTGTGTGGAAATACCTATAAATAGCTCAGGGCTTCGCAGATTCTGATTTTAGGAGTGAATTTCTGCATGTGACACATGCAGCATAGTCAGGTATGGAAGGTGAGCACAGGAAAGCTGTTCACTCTTGTGCACAACTCAAGGGTTACTGTGGGATTCTGTGACCTAAAACCCCAGTGTTATTCCCATATGTAAAGATATACTTTATGGAGGCTTCCTGAGGAATTTTCTTTGTTAAGATCCTCCACTGAAATACCCTAGGAGAAAGTTCTCATTTCCAATATCAGAGAGCATTGTAGCACTCTGGTCCTGTACATGACTGTACAGCTTTTAATCACCTAAGGAACTATGTGGAAAAAGCCAATATCTGGCCTCCTTCCTTGGGATTTCTGCTTAAATTGGGCAGACCTCAGAGGACTGGGTTGGAGGATGAGCATGGACTGTTTTTAAAAGCATAAAAGAATGGAACTCTTAAAGAACAGAGTATAGAGTAAGATCTTGTGAACAAACCCCTACCTTTTCCAGCACTGATATGATTTTAAAATCAATGTTCATCTTAGACCAGCTGAAGGAAGAGCATGTTTCCTTTACAGCCACATGGGGGACCCCCATTCCACAGTTCTATACTGCCTACCTCATCTTGCAATCATTTCCCTTCCGAAGTGCTCTTCACTTGCCACCTTCAAAACCACAGGTGTGGCAAGGGATGTCAGACTGGTTTCATTTTGCATGTCACCTCTAATAGATGGGCAGTGATTGCTTGAGGGCTGTATTGCGAAGTAATCGGAGCCTGGATCTGACCACAGCTGTAAAAGCTCCCTGATCAATTAGTGATGTCTGCCATGGATGCTAGGAATGACAAATGGCAGCACATGTGCCAGGGTTTACCACCTTTGAATAACTTGATAACATCACAGTAGTGTCTTCATATGCCCCTATTCATCTTTATACATACATTACAGAGCATGCCCTATTCCATTGGCATATCGGGTGGCATTAGATTTACTTATGTAATGAATCAGTATTTTAGGAGGTCTTTTAAAGCAGGCTACAGAAAATAAGCACTTATTAAGTTCCTATTGGTTGGTTTTGCTTTTCGGTAACTTTTGTCTTTCACAATATACCATGAGCACAGTAAATGCTGGCTGTAAGAGGCTTATATTCTTGCTAATAAAAGAAAGTATATATGCAAGCAACTATTAATGAGCACAGTATTATTCACTGTGACAGAATTATGAACTGACATAATAAAGATGATGAAGAGAGTAAATTACTAATTACGTGGTCTGAGGAATAAGTGCTAATTCTACAGTAGACCAGATGCTGCTTTGCCCAGAAGGACATGGGAGGCAAAGAGGCATATCCACGCCTGAACAGAGTTAGTTCCCTGACAAACCTCCCCAGCGTGGTGCCTTGCAACACAACACCAGGAGCAAGTGCACAGATTCCAACTCACAGCAGTCTATGAAGAACAGGGTGCAAGCATTCCACAGAACTGGTTCTAGATATGACTCTGCCATTTAACGAATTTTGTGGCCCTGAGGAGTCTAATGTTGCAAATCCTTGCTCCCCTACAAGGAGCAAACCCCAGAACCTCCCTTGCAGAACTGTAAGATTTTAAAAGATTTGTGAACAATCTGGTGCTTCTTAAGGTTCTCATTAAATGGTGTGACATTCCATTATTCCCTTCATGATAAAAAGAGATTGTGTTAGGGTTGGACACTCAAATTGATAGAAAGTTTTCAGTAAAAATAGTAAAAATCCAAATACCCGCTTATAATATCTATCTTGTGATGTCGGTCTGAATTATAGATGTTGTGGATCAGAAATGCACGTTCCACTAGCCGAGGCAGCAGATGAGCAGGTGCAACATGAAGAGCCCAGCACAGGTTTCTCCTGGAATTCCTTTTGCCCAGCACTGGCCCTCAGCACTTCATCTTCACAGGACCTCAGCTGAGTTCATCTTGGGAGCAATCACATTTCACAGCTGAGGCAACTGAGGCACTCACATTACAATGAATGGGCCAAAGCCTCATAGCCAGAAGGTGGCTGAACCTGAGTTTTCATAAAGCCACCTGGCTCCACAGGCCGTGTTCTTGGCCTACATCATCCTTCACAGGCTGCCTGCCTCATGGTGGCTGCTCCTGTCAGGAGAGAACCCAAGGGCTGATAGGGCTGCACCATGGAAGCAGAATTGAGAGGGAAGCTGATTCAATAGGGGGAGCATTTTAGTGAGGCTGGAAACCCAGACACAGAAGAAAAGAGCAAGACATAAAGCAAGTAAGGAAATATGGTCCCAAGACTCTGTTGAAGGTCAGTTAGTCCCATGTCAAGGTCGTGGCCGCACTGCTTGTTGCTATGTGGAAGCACATTTTGAATCTTGGTACCCATCTCTTCTCAAGCTCTGGATGCCTCAAGGCCAAGAGAATGGTTGGGAAATGTTGGGGGTAGAACTGTGTCCTGCGTAAAATCCACACATTGAAATAGTAATCCCTAGGACATCAGCATGTGGTCTAATTTGGAGATAGGGTTTTTACCGAGGTTTCAAGATAAAATTTGGTCATTAAGGGAGCCCTAACCCAGGATGACCAGGACAGTCCTTATAAAAAGAGAAAATTTAGGCAAAAACATACCCAAACAGGGAGATTACCATATCTGTACAACATAAAGAAGAGAGACATGCTTCAGATCTGCCCTCACAATCCTCAGAAGGAACCAGCCCTCTTAGCACCTTAATTTCAGAGGCCTGGCCTCTAGAACTATCAGGAGATATATTTATGTTGTTAAGCTGCCCACTTTGTGCTGCTTCATTACTTAGGTTAGCCCTGGTAAACAAAGAGTATATTATGGGCACCTGGTTACCAATAGGCTGATTATTTCATTACGCCTATTTAAAAAAAGATGTTTCAGGGCTGGGGATTTAGCTCAGCGGCAAAGCGCCTGCCTGGCAAGCGCAAGGTCATGAGTTCGGTTCCTGGTACCGGAGAAAAAACAAAAAAAAAAAAAAAAAAAAAGATGTTTCTTCCTAACTCCATGTATTGCATACACCCCAATTTATTTTAAAAATCACATTTGAAAAACAAGTATTAGCATATTCTTGAAGTTTCCATGTGGATATTTAAGAGAACACTCTTCCTTCTGCCTTTTCTCATTCATATGCATACTCTGACACCAAAGCCTGAAGAAATGACTGTGGACATCCGCATTGACAAAGGAAAATTCTGTAGACTCATTAATTCTCTGTTTATTCATTCACTAGTGTTGAGACCACAAGATTGATAAAATCATCAGGATGGCTCCTTATGAAAGACAGACATGTAGATGAGGGGTTAATATACTTAGGATGAAGTAATTGTACAGTTACAATACAAGGATCATGGGTGCTCTAGCACCATACACTCAACACAAGCTGGAAGCAGGCAGCAGAATTCAGGGGAACTTCCCAGAAGAGAAAGTTCCTGGGAGGAATATTAAGGGATGCACCTCAAATTTTAACTTAGCTACTCACCCACACCCTTTTCTTCTTTTTTTTTCCTTAGCAACCTGGAATAGGAACATGAATCTGCACCACATTCAGGTCTTGTCAAAACACAGATTCCTGGGCTCCAGCTGAGCATTCCTAATTTGGCACACATGGAGGGGAATCAAGAATTTGAATTCCGGGGCTGGGGATTTAGCTCAGCGGCAAAGCGCCTGCCTGGCAAGCGCAAGGTCATGAGTTCGGTTCCCGGTACCGGAGAAAAAACAAAAAAAAAAAAAAAAAAAGAATTTGAATTCCAACAATTTCTCAAGTGGTGCTGATGCCGCAGGGCTGGGGTCCACACTCTGAATCCAGTGAATAAGCACTTCTGAACATCTACCCCAAATAGGTATCTGTCCTTAACAGCCCTCAGGAATGTACCCTCGAAGAGAGAAAACCCTATCTTTGTGAAGACAAAAGTTATCAAGTCAATCAACTCCTTTGTAATGGATTTGCACTCTTAAATATTAATTTCTTCCTGGGAAAAATAAAATACGCAAGGCTTGGTCAGAACTGTTTCTTCAACACCATAGTCTTTGGAAGAAGAGTTTTTCAGAAATGGTGTTCCATGTCTACTCTCTTTATTTCTGTTTCAACATTTAAATGGAGTAGTCTGGTAAAATGAAGCTGCACTTGTTTGCAAAGGTAAGAACTTGTGGTTGCAGATATTTGGAGTAGCTCTGCTTGCTAAAATAAACAAGCTGGCACTTTCCTCCCCGCTGCTAATCTTTCTTGGAGGGGGACACTTGGAGGCAGCGACTTGGAGCTGCCTCTTTGATATCTGCAGAGGAGTAAAGAAGGAATGATCTTCTTTGTGGAAGGCCAGCAGTACTAGTGGGTCATGTGTTTATTCTCTGTGATGCACACTGAAAGGACAGGAGAACTGGCTGGGCACAGCAGTGATGCATTGAGAAAAAAACCAAGTCAAAGACAGAACAAAAGTATATTATGATGGGGAAGACTCTTCTTTTCTCTGAGCTTCTGAACTGGAATGCAAGCATTTGCATTTTTGTGCCAATTGTGCCTTGAAATGGTCTTGGGGTCATCTGTGTAATTATCCATGCCCTTGAGCAAAAGGAAGCTCAGTAATAACTGAACAAAAGTTGAGCTTCTCCAGATGTCAAAGTCCACACACTGGACTTTGTTCAAAAAATAATTCCTGTGAAAAGCTTGCTTTTGGGCACTCTACCTATTTCCCAAATGATGTTACTTTCTCTTGACATGGGCCTACCTATTGTCTGTTTCTATGAAATCAGACTGAATTGTAAGAAAAATAGCAGGAGAATACTGGATAAGCAGAAACTTACAACCTAGGTACTAGTTATTTCCTTAGTGACTAGATATGGAGTTCAGGAATACATTGCATGTATTGACAGTTTCTGGTAGGCAGTTAAAATGTTCAGTGCTGTGGGAAGAACGCAAAACAAGAGATTTCTCCAGCCTTCTTGTCCTCTTAGTTTGAGAGATATTTTGTTGTTAAAAGAATAAAGTCTTGTTGGCTGCTTGGCCAGTTTGAATTAACATAGTGATTGATTTTTTAAAATGAAATTTGTATTGAACATTCAAGAAAATGGATTTACTTGAACGTGCATGCACAAGGATGCATTTGAATTAGTACTCTTAATATTTTCACTTGGCTGCTGTTAGTGTTTCATTTTAGATCCAATTCCCTCCATACTGGGCATATTTACAGAGCATTTTCATTTTCCCAGGGCTAGATGCATAGACCCTCCAAAGACGGATGCATGGGTCCTTGATTTCAAGATGGGAACAGACCTGTTTTCCATCTTAATGATCTAATTTCCATTACTATTATCCACACACTTGTCAGGTAGAGCACTGCTTGGGTTAGAAGCTCCCTAGGGTACTGTAGTAAACATCGTATTTGAATAAGCCCATTCATCCCCCCCTCCATAAGCACAAGAGAGATCCTCACCCAGGACTCTTGCCCGTTCACCTTTGTGGATGTAGGTTTGAATTTGTGGGCAATAAAAAGACAGGAAAAAGAAGGAGGAGAGAAAAGGTGGGATATATAATTGTTATTTAAAGGAAAACAAGGAGGAAGATCAGGAATAGACCTCAAAGAAGAAGGGACAGTGAGTAACTAGAGGAGAACAGAAGGAGGAAGAACAGCAGGGGTCAGGCAGGGGAGCAGAGGGTAGGTGGGAAGGTGAGGGAGGGGGTGGATACTCTCTGTAAGACCCACCCAGCCGGACATGGTTCAGGATCTTTCTTCACATATTTTTCCATCAGCACATGTATTCACACACATGTACATTTTCCACTAAAATGTGTCTACAGAGAACCTCACAAGTACCACACGTGTGAAGGAACTAACGACAGAGTCGAACAGATTACAACCCAGCTGTTGTCATCATTGTCATGGCCACCTTGGTTTTCACTGCTTCATTTCACACCAACTCTTTCATGTGCTCTTAGCCCTTCAAGGACCACAGCGAGCGTGGCATCCTTCAGCTAAGCCTCTGTCTCCTACTGAAACAAAGGACCCTGCTGAGGGCTCCAAGTTTACTCTGAGCAGTGGTAATCATCTGGCCAGGAGATGCTCAGTAGAGACCTTTCACTTGGTCTGTGTCCATATCTTCTTCTTGTGGAATTTAGATGGGGTCACAAAGCCTTTTTTATTCCCCGTGATCTATCCTGGTGTTGGGGACTAGTAGGTGTTTAACAGATAAAGTGGATGAATGAAGGCAAATGTGTTTAAAATAATTTCATATGGATTTAAGTTTGTTTTTATTGAACTCCTCTTTATCATTCTGGCAAATTTATTTTCTAGGAATAAAAATAAACACTGGAAGTATAAATAACTAAGATAAGCTTTGTGCATGTGCCCATTAGGTGTGTTAATATTAAGGAAAATAATGATTCTCTCCTTCTTAAATTGAATAATGACTTTTTTCAAATAAAGACTTAATTTACACTCTATTTTGACTTTAATGTTTCCATATCTCTCTTTTTTTTTTTTTTTTTTTTTTTTTGTTTTTCTCCGGTACCGGGAACCGAACTCACGACCTTGCGCTTGCCAGGCAGGCGCTTTTGCCACTGAGCTAAATCCCCAGCCCCTTCCATATCTCTCTTAATGTCTTCAGATTTGCCTCTCTGAATTCACAGGCTGAGATACTGTCTCCTTTAGTAGATTTGTTAAAATGTGACACATTCCACACCTGCATTTTCCCTGAGCAGAAGCTCTGAGCCCACTGCTCTTTCAGTGACAGCTGAAAAAATGGGCAGGGCTTGGTGTTTTGATGTACTGAGCAGATATGAACTCAGCTACTGGATAGGTCAGAATTGTGCATTTTTTACTCTTAACATTTCAGGGCCTCCTTTTTTTTTTTTTTTTGAATTTAGAAGAAAGCTTTACTTAAAGTTAGCTGTTAGATAAGAACAGGTCTCATGTATAGTTCTCATGGATAGTGTATTAGTCAGCTTCTTGTTACATGATAAAAACCCAAGGCAGATTATTTTGTAAAGAAAAGAGTTTTATGTACCTCACAGTTTTGGAGGCAGGAAGTCCAGACAGCAAGGTGCACACTCTGGCAAAGACCTCCCTTGATTGCATGAATCATGCAAGATGAATGGGCAAGAGTCCTGGGTGAGGAGTTCTCCTGTCCCTGTGACTACGTAGCTTCTCTCCCCTTCCTTATGAAACCACCAAGATTCAATCATTGGAGGTCCCACTCTAATAATCTAATCAAATTTACTCAGTTCACAAGGTCTTCATCTTTAAACACATCTTCTACTGTCTAATGCCATTAGTATGATACTTTGGGTATTAAAGGTTTGCATGAGTTTACAGGGACAAACTATTTTCAAACCATAGCAAAAGTGTATCAGGGCATAGGAGAATTTTCTGAAGCTGTGTGTGGAGAGTGTGTGTGTGTATGTGTATGTGTACATGCACATGCATGTATATGTGCCCATAAGAGTATCTCTCTAGAGACAATTTCAACGCTTTGGACTCTAAAAAATGTGTGTGTGTGTATATATATATAATGGGAGAGTAAAGCTCAAATAAAATGTGTACAATCTAAGGAAATTACCATGCAGACACAATGCAATTGACACATCCTTTTTGTTCACGGATATCTCCTCTTTGCTGTAGCTGAAATACTATGCAGGGAAAGAATGTGAATATTGCATCAGGAGAATAAGGTACTCATTCTAAACCAATTGCATAACTGTAGGCAAATTCTTTGACTTCACCGAATGTCAGTTTCTCTGTTATGAAATGAAAGTTCCAGAAATGCCTATCCTGGGTCTAGCTTCGTTGTAAGGATTACTGACAAGGATATAAGAAAATAATCCTATGTCTTGTAGAAGGGCTCCCTCTCTTAGTTTTATCTTTTTCATTAACTCTTAAGTATTTTTTTTTCCTTAAGTCAAACCATCCACATTTTTCCAGTGTTTCCTCACTGACAAAATGTTTGCACCACACAGCTATTTATCTTCATGAAAAGGTGGTCTTTCCCTCTTCCCACAAGCACTTGCTATCTAGCAACTGTCAGAGCACCAGACATTTGGATGAGCCCCGTGGATGCCAACCAGCTCCTGGCAGCTGGTGCAGCACCATTGTGAAGCATGTAGCAGCTTCTCAGCCTCTGCCCAGTTGGGAAAGTCTGATGCACTTCCTAGTCACTGAGCCTCCAAGGCGTCTTTCACCTTTGTCCTGACCACACAGCTCTGTATGTGAAGAACAGTAACGTCAGCTCACGTTCCTTTTAATTCCTGAGTGCTGCCTCTGCTTCCCTGCATGTTCTGTGAGGAAATATCATTGACTAACAATCCAGGTTAGGGTAGTGCTATTCACTTTTCCAATTCATGGATCCAGGGCAATGCTGCAGGAACTATAAACCACAGTGGAAATCTAGAAATGAAAATGTGGGACTGTTAGAGGAATCTGAAGGGAAAAAAAAGCATATACATTACATTGTTAGAAAAACTGAGAAAAACATTACAAGGTGAAAACTTCTCAAACTCAAAGTAGAGCTCTGAGAGGACATTTTATTGATGAGAAGGTAGAAATAAAAAGAAATGGAGATTAACTAATAAATATACAGGCAAAACAGGAGGACCCAAGATGATTCTGTGAGTAGGGCCTTGAATGCTTATTTACAATGATTCTCAGATCTGTAGGACATACAGGGTCAGTCTCACTTAACTATACTCACCCATCAGCTAATAACGAAGTGCAATAAGTCTTCTTCAAAAGATGAGCATGAAATTGTGTCTATTGTCAATCCACTTGTTAGGGATAGCCCAGTTCTCCCCAGTGCTGTGAATGCATTTTTAGCGAGCTGGAACAACAGCCTGAGCAGAATTCTTGGCTCATGTGTACTAAGGATCCTCCCCAGAAAAAATTCAAACCTAGGACATTGAAGTTACCTATGCCTGTGACCCAGGAACTTTGGCAGAGTGATCAGAGGTGGTAGGATTGGTCAGAACAACATGTTCATGATGTCTCAGATCACTGTAGATATATTCCGTACTGGCATCCCCACACACAAATGTTTTAAGCACTTATGTTCAAAAGAGGAAAATAAGGAAAGAGACTAGATCAAATGGAGGAAGAATTTAGAAAAAATAAAAGATATTATTTCTGAATTCCATTTAACAATATTGTTTTAGGATGACTTGAATAGAATGCATAAATGAGTATGACACAGGCTTCCCAGGCTTTCTCAATTTTCCTATTTTTCCAAATCTGATTCCCTACCAGATCTTTCCAGTGTTATTGCACCAGGAATTAATGGTGACTTCTGTTAGATCTTGGCAATTTTTGAGTGGTGGCCACCCACCACGTAGGAGGCACCTTCTTTTTTTTTTTTTTTTTTT